>NC_133617.1:421820240-422483990 GCF_048593235.1 Sminthopsis crassicaudata
AGAGTTTCTTCCATTATTTATTATTAAGTATGTTAAATGGAACCCTGGACTAACTGACAAAAGTTCCAGGTCCTGATCCCAAAAGGATTATTTATGTTCTCTGAGTCTTACTTTCCTCATCTGTAAAATGCAAATAACAATCCATGTTCTTCTTCCCTAATAAATATTTGGTCTAGGTCCCTGGAAGCACCAAATGAAATGGTGAATGAAAAGAATTCAAAAGTGGAATGAAAGCTCACTGGAAAAGGCATTGGGGCAGCTAGGTGGCAAAGTAGCATAGTCAAAAAATCTGAGTTCAAATCCAGCCTCAGACACTTCACACTAGTTGTGTGATGCTTGGGCAATTCACATAACCCTGGTTGTCTCAGAAAGAAAGAAAGAAAGAAAGAAAGAAAGAAAGAAAGAAAGAAAGAAAGAAAGAAAGAAAGAAAGAAAGAAAGAAAGAAAGAAAGAAAGAAAGAAAGAAAGAAAGAAAGAAAGAAAGAAAGAAAGAAAGAAAGAAAGAAAGAAAGAAAGAAAGAAAGAAAGAAAGAAAGAAAGAAAGAAAGAAAGAAAGAAAGAATATAATGCTAAACTGGAAAGAAGGAAGGAAGGGAGGGAGGAAAGCAAGAAAGGATGGGAAGGGAAGATGGGAGGAAAAGAAAAAAGGAAGGGAAGAAGGAAGGAAGAAAAGAAGGAAGTAAGGAAGGAATAAAGGGAAGAAAAAAAAAGAGGAAGAGAGGAAAGAAAGGAAGGAAAGAGGGAAGAAAAAGAAAGAAAAAAAGATGCCAAGAGACTTTACACTGCTATGATTTCCATTTGTCATATGGTAGAAGGAGCACTGGCTTTGGAAGAAGAGACCGTGGGTTCAAATCCAAGCTCTGCCATTCACTACCTAATGTGGTCATGAGCAAGCCATTCACTTCTTTGTAACTCAATTTTCTTCTCAAGAAAATTGAGTATTCAGATTAGATGATCCCTTTCAGCTTTAATCCTATATTCTTTTCATTTTAGGACCAATGTAGGCATCTGCTTTCACCTGATGCTCCCTAGCAAAGGTAGCCACCTTATTCACCTCATTCTTTTACTGTGTAATGGGAATGAAAATGTTATAAACTAGCAAGCACCTTACCTATGTGACATACTTCCTAATCGGTAGGGAGGTAGGCTTGGAAAGTCACTCTTGGGAAGTACCTGTATAATAAGTAAATGAAAAGGAACGAGGATACTTAAGTTCATACTTAATTTAATGTTACTTGGGGGGGTTTTTTAGCCACAAATATTGCTGAACAGCATAGATCTTCAGAGTGCCTGAATTATGGGGGTTAAACGGGCTTCCCTGACCAAATATTGGTCTCAGTCATTGTGCTCCTAATCATTCTGCTCTATCCAGTGTTTGAGATTGTGTGTGCTGAAGGAGAGTAAGGGCCTGGTTGCCATTTCTATAATGGAAAAGAAGCTGTAATCTTATTGCTCAGATACAACTCAGGACTTGGAAGCCTTCCTGACAGCTGCCTCTCCCTGGCAGACAGATAGGTATCAAACTAATATCCTTTCTTATATCAGCAGATGTTTTTTTCCTCAAAACCAACCATTCCCATGCCAGCCAACAGCCTCTTGCCATCATGCACAGACCTGATGATCTGTAGTTGTAGATTTCCTGATTTGTGAACTATTTGAAGGCGCTATGCCTACTTCGGGAATTCTTGATCAATAGCTCATGAGCAGGAAAGGGAAAGGGGAAATGGGAGGAAGGAGGGGACAGAAATTATTTCTCTTTCAGTGGCACTTTTCCTTCCAGATATAGTCACAATATTTCCCAACCAGTCCAGAGAAGGAGCATGGGGACCAAGTGTAAAACCTGAAGATTTCAGAAACAGAGACTCCAGGCTACTTAAGAGTAATATTGGGATAAAGCAGGAGAGGTAGAGGATGAAGCATTCAGAAATACTTCTTTATTTGTAGTTATTTTGTTTGAAACCTAGACTTGCCATTTACTACCTATATGACGTTGGACAAATTTTTAAAAAATCTTTAAGCTTCAGGCTAATAATAGCTACAATGTATACACAACTTCAAGGTTTGCAAAGGGCTTAATAATGTTGTTTCATTTGAGCCTCATAATAACCTATAATGTAGGTGTTATCATTATCCCCATTTTACAGATGAGGAAACTGAGATTAAGTGACCTGTTCAAGGTTATATAGTAAATGATTGAAATAAGATTTGAACTCAGATCTTAATGATTCTTTTACCTGTTTAGTTATAAAATGAAGGAATTGAAATAGATGATGTCTAAAGCCCCTTCCAGCTCTCTTACAGATCCTGTAAAGTTCACTTCCTAGAGTCTGGAAGAAATGTGATCCTTTCTGGTGGCTATCAGTCCTATAATCTCATAAGTACTCTGCTTCATAAATTGAAGGGGTACACTTTTGGTATTGGTCGGTAGCATTTGACTCTTTATCATCCCATATGGAGTTTTCTTGATAGAGAAATGGACTTGCCAATTCCTTCTCCAGCTCATTTAACAAATGAGGGAACTGAGGCAAACAGGGAAAAGTGCAGGATTGCACAACTACTAAGTGTCTAAGGGCAGATTTGAACTCAGGTCTTCTTCCTTTTTTATGCTTATAAGAGCTTTTTGTTTTTTCCAAATACATGCAAAGATAGTTTTTAACATACACTTTGTAAAATCTTTTGTTCCAAATTTTCCTTCTTTTCTCCCCTCCATCCTCTAGATAGCAAGCAATCTATTATAGGTTAAATATATGCAATACTTGTAAATATATTTCCATGTTCATCATGTTGTGCAAGAAAAATCAGATCAAAAGGAGAAAATAAAAATAAGCAAACAAATACCACCATCACCAAAAAAAGGTGAAAACACTATGCTTTGATTCACCTTCAGTCTCTATGAATTCAGGTCTTCTTGACTCCAGATAGGGCATTCTATCCACTCCACCACCTAGCTGAAATGATATACTATGTACACAACACAATTAAGCAAATAAAAAGGTAACATATCATTTCAAAAGAAACAGAATTGTAGTTACTAGGGCATCAGGAATGTGCTTGTACAAAGGCCCCTAAAACTCAGATCATAGCCCAGCACCCCACAGGAACTCATTCTATCCACTTAGCCACCTAGCTGCAAAGTCTCTCCCTGAGATTTCCAACCTATTAGCAAGATCAATATGCAACAGTCCCAGCTGCTCTTTATTAACCCAGACCTCCTCTAGCATTTACCACTTTAGATTTCTCAAATAATTTTTCTGAATCTGCTGTGTCAGGTTGTGCTTTCTAACCTCAAATCATACTGATCTTAAGTTTCATCAGTGTCTTTGATCTAACCTCTTTGGAGCTGTTTTCTTTTTTCTTTTTTTTTTTTGGGGGGGGGCAATTTTATAATTTTATTAACAAAGCCAACAGGTTATTAAATTTTAAAATGATGGTCATTTGACCATCTCTTTTAGACCAAAAGCAATCACTTTTATTAAGGATTTCTTTGGACTTAAGAGGGGAGACAGTGTGAAAATGGATGGTACTTGACAAAAATCAAAGTGGGCAATCCCCTTTGATAACATTGACAAAATCAAAAAGAGCACTCTTAGGGCTGTTTTCTTAACAAAAATTTAGGGAGTTGTACTATATGGCCTCTGAATTGTGTTCTAGATTCTAAGATATACTAATTGTAGGATTTCAGGATTGCCCTAGCCCAAAGGAAGATTGGGGCTCAAAGGGAGCTAGGACAAAGTTAAACTTTTGGTTTATAAGTCAGAACTTTGATCCAGAGCCCTTTTTTCTCCTTCACTCCTGAAGGGATGTTATTAACAAGTTGATAAAATAGTCATTTTGGAGGTGTTCTATATTGAGGGTTTTCTACATACCCCCCTTATACCTCAAACTATGGCACTCACTTGTCCCTAACAGAACTTCCTCTGTGGAAAGTGCTGACTCTGAAGTCAGGAGATATAGGTTAAAACTGTGCCCTTGCTACCTGGGTGACTTGGAGCAAGTCAGAGGAGTTTGAGCTACAAGGACTCTGAATTTCCTTCAAGTTCTACCATCTGTGACCCCATGGGGACCAAACCTGCAGCCTTGGACTGAAAAGCTATAAAAACAAACCAGACACTTGTCTTCTGTGCCCTCTTGCCCTACCTCCACATTTCACCCTCCCCCTCGCCATAATGGGAAGGGGACTGACTATGGAGGACTCTCAGGGCCATAGAGTTCAGTTTGTCCCCACAGGATGGCTGTGGAGGCTGTTGATTGATTTCAACCAAAGTGTACATTGGATATAAGGTGATTAAGTGCTTCATATTACAGGGGAAGTGAGTTATTTTTCTCAGGCCAGAGTCAGGTGATAGCAACTGGCACAGACAGGGAGCTTCAAGTGGATTCCTGTCTAAGACCTGGAGAACAAGTTAGCTCCCAGAGGCACACATGTTTCCTCCTCTGTGTTCCTTGGGCAGTGGGGGCTTTGATTAGGGCAAATGGAAGACCCGGGGATGGTGTCAGGTCTAGAGCAGTCCCATAGAGCTCCCCACGGAAAATGCATGAGGGGCTTGCAGCAGAATGTGGACTGGTAACTGTGACAAGTAGGAATGGAACCCAATATCCCTTCTCCTGTCCCCAAGTTAAGACTGCCTTTCACTCTAGGAGTGAGATGTTTACTCATCTCAGCACTTTCAAGAGGGAGGGAAGGTACTCAAGGATACCAGGAGCCAGAAATACAGAAATTGGTTACTTCCTCCAAGGACTGTTGAAGAAAGAATGGAACCATAAAGGATACTAAAGCACCTTCAACCCAGAAGAAGAAAGAAAACAAAATATGTAAGTGGTGTAAGAAATCTCATCAAAATATGTGAAGATCTTTGCTACATCCCTGATAAATATTATAATTGTGGACATCTACATAACACTTTATATGTATTAGTTCATTTGATACAACTCTATGAGGTAGCGGGGGACTAGTTGAGTTTTGTTGGGGGAGATTTTGTTGTTGTTTTTGTTTGTTTGTTTTGTCCAGATCTGTGATTTCCTTAACACAAGGAACCATAATATGGAAACTTTCTGGATCAATGAAGATCAGACCTATTCAGCAACTTAAGAATCTTAGACAAATGCCTAAGGAATGGAGAAGTTAAATGGCTCATCCAGAGTCACTCAGAATCTGAGATGCAGGCCTTGAAGACAGTTCTTGTTGGCTCTGAGATTAGTCCTCCATCCCTCCAACTCACTATACTTTCTCTCACATAGTAGGTACTAAATAAATGCTTGTTGAATTATTGACAGTCAGGCTCCTAATACCCTCTCACTCCCAACCTCCTAAACCTGCCTCCTCAGGGAATAAGAATACTTCAATTCTGTGTTTCAGCAAAGTTCCATTGAACTCACTCCCATGAGGTTCACCTTGGAGAAGGGGGGGGAGGAGAATGATGTCACACAATGCAAAGATCATTGAATCTGGAGTCAGAGGTCTGGGTTCAGGGAATTTAACCTTTTCAAGCTTTATGTATCTCATTTGTGAGATGAGGAGGGTTGGACAAGGCAACTTCTGGAGTCCATTCTAACTCTAGAACTGTGATCCTAACAACTTAGGTCATCCAAGATGATAGAAGTAATCTCTCTTACCCCTATGCTGGGTGAGCCTCCAATCTTTGGTTAGGAAACCAAGGTTTAAACCCATGGCCAGCAATATCAAAGAAGCAAAGTCTACGCATAGTGAGCAGATTTCCAAAGGAAAGGACATTGTCAGTCAATATACATTTATTGAGCACCTTCTGTGTGCCAGGCTACATGTTAGAGATACAAATACAGAGGGGAAAAAATAAAGACATTCCTTATCCTTTTGGAGATACTCCAAAATACACAGAGCTCTGAGAACCTTCCTTCCTGCCCCAGGAGAACACAGGCCCAGGAATGTGCACTTCCCAGTCTGGGAACCTTATAACAACAGCTCCTTTTCTATCTGGGAACTTTCCAGGATTACATACTGCAAACCCACCCCTTCTTCCTTCTTTCATGTCATCCTGTGCAATGCCCTCTGACATCCCAAGAGGCACATTCCGGAACCCAATTCAGGGCCCATGAATGTGATGGGGAGTAGGGAGCTAAGGATAATAGCATCAACCATAACAATAGCATTTATATAGCACTTTACAGTTGGTAAAATATTTTAAATATATCTCATTGGAGCCTCATAACAACCCTGTGAGATTATATTTCCCTATTATAATTCCCATATTACAGATGAGAAATTGAGACTCAGATGCGGAGTTACACAACTTACTGAGGATCATACAGCTAATAAGTATATGACTCAGAATTTGAACTCAGGTCTTCCTGACTCCAACTATAATGCTCAATCTACAGATCCACTTAGCTGTTACTGAAGAATAAGGATGACAAGTAGAGTGAATGAGGAAGAAGAGGGGCCACAGAACTTCTGTGCAGAAGCATGCTCATGGCCCCCTCCCAAAGGCCAGGATCTGGAATTCTTTTTCATACAAGCTGGAACAGATCAGTGCTCTTCCTCCTCTGCCCTCAGCTCTGCTAACCATCACCCATCTCAAGGTCATTCTTGTAGGACAGGAACTTCAAGAATTACAGAGAGAAGAGGAGGTAAGGGGAGGAGAGTTGATATCAAGGGATGTCAGTTTAGAAAAGACAAAAATCTTTCTATCTCTTAGACTAGACTATCATACTCAGCAGTCCTTATTGCTCAAAGTTGGTGCTGGGCAGTGGGCTCAGATCTTTTGAAAATAAGGGAGTGATTCACCCAAAGGTGCACTATCCATAGCTGGAATCAGCAAGGAGGAGGAATCCAGTGCTCAGTTTTGGCTGAGGTCCCTCTCCATCCAGGGTCTTGGAAGTGATTAAAATGTAGCAGGGCAGGACTGAGGAGAAAGAGGTAACAATCTGGGATTTGCTTCCTTCCAGTGGTGTTCTGGGAGCCCAGATTATAGAGACAGCCCAGAAGTAACCCAGGAGGGCATTTAGCCCTTTCCTTTTCCAGAGGAGAAACCGGGGCATCAGGAATGATTTGTCCGTGGTCCCTTAGGCAGAATTACTCCAGAGTCCTCGGGGAAGGCAGAAATGGGATCAGAAGAGACAAGAAGGCTTCCCTCACAGGCCTCCGTCCTGAGGCTAATGCTTTCAAGCCTCCGTTCCTCTGGTTTTCTGGAGCCAGCAGGCAGGGAGTCCCTTCAGCGTTTCTGCTGAGGACACAGGCCCTTTTTGGCTAGCTGCACATGCCTTGTCATTGAGCTCCAGGGCCCATGTGGAAATCTTGCCAGCTCCCTCCCTTCTGAGGCAGAGCCCCGCTCACCAGAATCTGAACCGGACAGGATTCCTGTAAAACATGCTTCTGTAGCAGCGCCTGCCAGCCTGATAATTACCCAGCAAATAAAACTGAAGGAGCTTCTTTGTGCTCCCCTGAAGTCAAGTGGACCAGGAGGAGGCCAAACAGACTCGATTGTTAAAGGGCTCCTTCACCCTCCTCTAGAAATTCCACTCAGGCAAACTTCCCAGCCCATTTTATTCAAATTTCTTCTTGACTCAGGCCACATCTGCACAGGTGCTCAATAAATGCTTTGCTGGCTGACTCAATAGTTCTCGGTTCCATACAGACCTTATTTTCAACATTTCACAGATGGAAAAACTAAGGGCCAACAAGTAATTGACATAAGAAGATAAGAGCCTTCAGAAAAGTGTAAATTTAAAGCTAAAAGGGAGGTTAACATCTCAGTATACGTAGCACAAGCATGGCATAAACCTTTGCTAACCTATTAATCTGTCTGGGAGTCAGCCCTTCTGTCATCCAGGCCTCCAAAGGAAGTGTTCAGTTCTTCCTTCTTCTTCTATCCCTCCTCTCCATATCTAATAGGTTTCCAAGGGTCCTCAATCTTCTGCCACATGTCCATCATTTACCCTCTTTCTCTTTCCTCCCATGGCCCTAATTCTTCAAAACATCTGAATGGACTATTTCAATATCATCCTTTATCAGGGTCCTCAGTCTCAAGCAATGTAAGTGGTCCATCTAATTGTGGATTGAGGGGCCCGTGGTAGGAGAGTAATCCCTGGGGAGGTGAAGATGTCTCAAGAGTAATGGCCCTAAAGTCTTTGGTCACTGCTCCTCAGTTCCATTTCCCTAAAGACAGCCCAGAGATGGGGGAACGGGAAGCAAGGGAAGAGAAGATACCAGGGAGGACTAAATCCATTGTTGTAGCAGAGTGCCTTAAATCATTGACTTACAAATAGATCATAAGGTTAAATTGATTGCTGTTCAATCATGATGGCTGACTCTTCCTGACCCCCTTTGAAATGGTTTACCGTTTTCTCCTCCAGTTCATTTTACAGGTAAAGAAACTGAGGCAAACAGGGTAAAGTGACTTGCCCAGGGTCACATAGCTGATAAGTATCTGAGGTCAGATTTGAACTCATAAACATGAGTATCTCTAGTGGCTTTCTTCAGCAATGAGATAAACCAAATCAGTTCCATTTGTTCAATAATGAATAGAACCATCTACACCCAGTGAAAGAACTTTGGGAAATAAATGTGAACCACTACATAGAATTTCCAATCCCTCTGTTTTTGTCTGCCTGAATTTTGGATTTCCTTCACAGATTAATTGTACATTATTTCAAAGTCCTTTTCTTCTTGTGCAGCAAAATAACTGTTTGGACATGTATACATATATTTTATTTAACTTATACTTTAACATATTTTACATGTGGGTCAACCTGCCATCTAGGGAGGAGGTGGGGGGGGGAAGGAGGGGGAAAATTGGAACAAAAGGTTTTGCAACTGTCAATGCTGAAAAATTACCCATGCATATATCTTGTAAATAAAAAGCTATATAAAAAAAAAAGATGAGTGTCCCTGATTTCAGACCCAGCATTCTATCCACTCTGCTGCTTAACTGTCCCAATAGCACCTAATCTAAGTTGATAACAGTCAGCTATTTACACTAAGCTACTATCAATCCCACCATCCACCATTTGAGTCAACCAAATACCACACAATGGGATACAAAGACAAAACAAACAAAAAAAAACAAAAACAAAAACAAAAACGAAAAAATCTCTTCCCTCAACAGGCTTGTATTCCAAAGAGGAAAACAAATAATATAGGAAATATAATCAATGTAAATACAAAGTGTATGTATGTGTGTATGTATGGAATTGCTATTTCTTAGTAAGGGAGGGGGAATTTTAGGAAAGATCTTTTTAAAAAATTTTGTTCTTTAAATATATATTTTTGATTTTTAATAATAGTTTTTTATTTTCAAAATACATGCAAAGATAGTTTTCAACATTCACCCTTATAAAACCTTGTGCTACAAATTTTTCTCCCTCTCTTCCTTTCAGCTCCTCCCTTAGACAATAAGCATCCAATATAGGTTAACCATGTGCAATTCTTTTAAACATATTTCCATGCTGCACAAGAAAAATCAGATCAAAAAGAAAAAACAATCAGAAAAAAAATCAAGTAAACAACAACAAAAAAGACGAAAATACTAGTTTGTGATCCACATTCAGTCCCCATAGTTCTCTTTCGGGATACAGATGATTCTTTTCATCACAAGACCATTGGAACTGGCCTGAATCACCTCACTTTTGCAAAGAGCCACGTCCATCAAAGTTGATCATCACATAATTTGGTTGTCTGTGTACAATGTTCTCTTGATTCATTTCACTTAGCATCAGTTCATATTTCTCCAGGCCTCCCTGAAAACATCCTGTTGATCATTTCTTACATAACAATAATATTCCATAACATTCATGCACCATAACTTACTCAGTCATTCTCCAAGTGATGGATATCTACTCATTTTCCAGTTCATTGCCCTACAAAAATGGCTGCTACGCACATTTTTCACATGTGGGTCCTTTTCCCTTTTTTATGATCTCTTTGAGCTACAGGTCCAGGATAGACACTGCTGGATCAATGGGTATGGACAGTTGGATAGTCCTTTAGGACAGGTAAGGCCTTCAGAAAAAGGTTACTCTCAAGCTAGACTTTGAAGTGAGTTAGGTATTCTAAGAAGTGAAGGTGAGGGCTCCACCCTTGTGGAAAAATCAACAGTTCTCACTGAGAATCTTCATCTCTTTTAGCTCTTGTCCCATATCTCTTCTCCCTTTTGGAGATAAATTCCTGGAGAAAGCCATCTAAAATATGGCCATCTAATCTAGTTCCTCTTTCTTTGTTCTGAAATCATTCTCTCCAAAATTACTAAGGATTCAGTAATCTCTAGGCTGATGAATCTTGAACTTTCTTATCCAGCCCTAAGCTCTCTCTGACTTTCAGCCTTTCACTTTCTACTATTCACTGGACATTTCTGAATCTGAAATTTGAACTCATTACATTTTCCACAAACCAGCTCTCTACCAAACTTTCCAATTACTATCAAGGGTGCTGCCATCAGTGGTATTCAGAAACCCGTGCAAGAAATGTAAGTGTCATCTTTGATTCCTGCTCTCTCACCTCCTCTATCCAAAGACTTGGCAATTTTATGTTCCTAACTCTCAAAGACAATCTATTCACTCCTCTAACACAAATATCACCCTAATATAGGCCTTCATTACCTTATGCCTGGACTATGGCAATAGCCAGATGTTTAGTCTCTTTGCCCAATACAGTCGAACTGATCTGCCTAATGCATAGATCGGACCATGTCAATCACCACTGTAGCCTCCCGCATCTCCCACACTCATTTAGTTAATTCTGGTTCCCTATCACCTTTGGGATCAAATGCAAAATCCTGTTTTGCTTTCATAACCCTTCATAACCTGTCTTACTCCTAATTTACCAATCTACCATCTTCTTTCTCTCCATGTAATCAGCAATTCAGTGATACGGATCTCCTTTTTTCATCCAGCTCCTGGCTTCCCTGGTATTCTGCAAGTCTTAGCTGAAATTCTACCATCTACAAGAAGCCTTTCCTAATACCCCTAATGCTGGTACTTTCCCCCCTGTTAATTACCTCCATTTTTTGGTGTCATGTTTGTGAGTTTGTATGTGTTTGTGTGTGTGTGTGTGTGTAATATGTATGTTTATTTGTAAAATGTGTACATAGTTGAATGCATATCATCTCCTTCATTAAACTGTACATTCCTTGAGAACAGGGTCTGTTTTCTGCCTTTTTTTTTTTTGTATGCCATTGTTTAGCATGGTACCAGACATGAAATAGGCACTTAATAAATTCTTCTTATTAACTGACAGACTGCATTCCTGGCTAAAGATAATCCAATAAAAAGGTTCAGAAAGAAGAGATGGATTAATATGTGGGGGAAAAAATGCCAGTGTGGCCATCAGTGTTACCACAAGTGTGACCTGACAGTACTACATAAACTATTCCCATTTCTGTTTCTTTACATAAAACATGTTAATATTATTACATTACAATATTTCTCTGAACAAAAAGAAAATAGAATGTAAGTCTTTTGTTGGAATAGGGCTAGAAGCAGGCTGATCAAAGTAGTCAGGATTTGGGGGTTGTTTTGGGTTTTTTTTTAATTTTTCTTCTTTTAAATTATCCAGACATTTATTTTTTTCTCCTTTCTACTTCCCCCACAAAGAAGAATAAAACCCCTTCAACAAATACACATAATTAAGGGGCAGCAAGGTAGTGCAGTAGATAGAGTACCTATCCATTGGTCCTAGAGGACCCAAGTTCAAATCATGCCTCAAATACTTAACTTTTACTAGCTGTGACCCTGGGCAAGTAATTGCCTTGCCAAAAAAAAACAAAAAAAAAAAAAACAACTAATGTGCATAGTTGAACAAAACAAATTCCTATCCTATGTTCGAAAATGCATATGTTTATATAGTTTATCCAGCTATTCTCTCTCAGCAGATAGGTAGGATTCTTTATCACTAATCTTCTGGAATCATGGTTTTATCCCTGCTTTGACCAAAGTTTTTACATCTTTCAGAATTGTTTGTTTTTATAATATTGACATCACAATATAAATTGTTCTCCTAAAGCTGGCAGGAGGTTGAGGACAGGGCCTGTATAATATATGGCAGAACACCCAGCCTAAGGGTCTGAATCAGTGAAGATATAATAACCCCACTTAGAACCAAAGAAATAACCCTGATTCTGAAGGAACTTGGAAGATTTATCCTGAAAAAGAAAAGACTTAGGGACTTTCAGATATGTGAAAGCCTGCCAAGTAGAAGAGGGGGAAATAAGCATTGTGTGCCAGGCATTATTATGTTAAGCACTTTATCAATATTATCTCATTTGATCCTTACAACAACTCTGTGAAGTAAGTGTTATTATTATTCCCATTTTACTATTAAGGAATGTAAGGCAAAGAAACAGAGGTTAAGTGACTCCCCAGGGCCATATGCTGGATTTGAACTATGTCACCGACCTTCCTTAGACAAAGGTCTATCCTGGATAGCTCCTGAGAACAGACGTAAAAACAATTAGTGGTAGAAACTATAGGAAGGAGGCTTGAGTTTAATATAAGAAAAAAAAAATTAACAATTAGAGGTACCCAACTATAATAAGTCCCCTTACTAGATAGAGAACTCTTCATTTTATGTTTAAACAAAAATTGAATCTGTCAAGAATGAAGTAAATAGGATTCCTGTAAACAGTAGAATTAGGGATTAGATGGAATCTGGATCCTGAAATCCTGAAACAATCTGGATTCTTAAGTAGGAGATCACATTAATTGGGCTTCCCCAATTGTAGGGCTTTCCTAGCACATACCAGATCTGTAAACAAATCTGAATGCTTCCAAGGGAAGCTCAACTCTGGGTTTTGAGACAAGGACAATGGCACCAGCCACCTAAGGATATTGTGGAGAAGTCAGAGGTGTGCCATATATAACGTTATGTCAGCCCTCCCCTAGCCACTCCCTAATGATAGCAGTCCAAATGCTGAACAGATCTTGACTCATTTAATAAAATTCAGTTCAATCCATATTCTTTAAGCATCCACCATGTTTGTGGTTAGAACACCACTGGACTGCTGAGAATAACATGGAGTCAGAGGTTGCCAACTCCCCAAGTCATGGATCTTGGCCAGATTTCAGCAAAACAGGACTATAACCCTGAGGGTCTATACTTCCTAAGATTTAAGAACTTGGATAGATGCAAATGACATAATAATATTATATTAATTATAAATAAGTATATATTATATACAATTATTCCTTCTACATCACAACTTTCCCCATTGTGACATCAATTTGTCACAGGTTAGCATAAGAAATTAAGAATTTAAGAGGAGTTTTATGGAAGCTGCAGATGACATGCTAAATCCAGCATATCACACAGAGGCTATGACCAAATACTTAACCCAAATTTTAAAATAAGGTATAGTAAATAAGCAATAAAAGAAAAATTCAAAATTTTTCTCTGTTATGATTGGAGGATCAGAAAATTTTATGCAGGTTTTTCAGATCATTGTCTTCACCCTAACCTCACCATGATATGGAAGGAATAAATTGTATTTTATTATTATATCCACTCAACTGCCTAATATGCCCAATATCATTTGGCACATCATACCAATTTGTGAACTGAATTGAACTAAAATGAACCAAATTGAACCAGGAAAAGATTTATGTAATTCTACCATACTAAGGACTCCCAGCCCTATATACACAGGTATGTGTACATGCAAACTTACATGCTACATTAGAAAGTGGGTAAATGTAATGCAGAGGAATCATCATGGAATAGAAAAAAAATCTCAGAGGTCTTCGTATTTAACCAAAGCATGACTTTTGCCATCAACATTCCAACAAAGAATCAGCCAGCAACCCCTGCTTTACATCTCCAGTGGGATAGATGATGTATTCTTTCCCATTTTAGGGATTGTTTAATTGTTAAATTGACATAGAAAACATTTCATCAAATCTGATTCATCCATGTCTTCTCATCTCAACTTTTGTCCATGTCCTCCTATAAGTTCACCAAAGAAGGTCCACCTAGCATGCTAAAGACATTACTTGTTACCTTTTGATGTCCCATTCCTACTTCATATTGTACACTCTGAGTACTTGTAAAATATTTTTTCTCTTTTGAGCAATACTCTCTAAGTGTGAGTCATACACAAATAAAATAATTTCTCAGTTCACCAGGGGAATAAACTGAGTCAACAAAAATGAGGAAAGTACTTTTTTCCTCCCTAGAAGTCAGGCTCCTCAGGATTTGACCAATTCCAAATCACCTCTCCGGTTTAGAAAAAGGAGGAGGTCCAATCTTTCAATCTTTGTGGGCTCAGCCAAGTACATCCATAGCATTAAATCAAGGGTACCATTGGAAGCCCCATCTATCTGAATATCATCCCTCTTCCTTGCCATATGACTAGCTTATCTACCTTTCCTATCATACATTTCCCGGATCTTTATCTTCTATTCCTATTCTCTGAAGTTCCTCATTGGTCATATGTTACAGCCCACTACTTCATAGATGAGGTGAAATTTAATGGAGGATTCAAAGGGAGAATGAGATATATAAGCAGAGAATGAGAAAAAAGGAAGTTTCTGATGTTTATTATGTATGTAATCTTAAGTAAGGTATCACATCCATAGACCAGCTGCATCCCAGTCATCTTGACCTGTGTCTTGCCATTGGACTCCAATGACTCTGGAGGAAAAAGTGAGCCTAATGACTTTGCAAGCACTATCTCACTTAAATCCAATACACTTTCAAGACATCACCTTCCTGATGCCATTGGTCCCCTTCAAGAACTAAGGATGGACAACATCAACAACAATATCCATAGGCTTATTTCCTCATCTTTAAATGGGTGAGGGAAGGGAGAGTTAGACTAGATGGTCTCTGGAGTCCCTTCCAACTCTACATCTATTGCCCTGTTTACTGCTGGCTCTCTGGTTACAAATAACAATGATTAGACTGTCCTGTTTTAGTATCTTCTGTATAGGGGTGCTCTTATTTCTGCCTCTTTGATTCTGGATCCTGACTACTTTTCATTCATGATGAGATTCTCTGAACTTGACCTCTAGATATCCAGATTTACATAGCAGCCTGATGCTTTGGGTCTTTTCTATTGCTCAGAACTTTGATCTTGGGTCTGCCTGATTTACAGTCCTTGTCAATCTATTCCCATCTTTTGGTCTGTCTGAATTTCCTAGCACAGTTAATCCTGTCCTGTTTTCACCTCCATCCCAAATATAGCAGATTTCTATATAATTCAGACTCTGAGATACTTTTTAAAAACCTAGTAGAGTCTCCTTTAAGATGGCAATAGTTCAGTTCCCAAAGCTTGCCCAGTAAGCACAGAGAGGGTTAGCCCACAGTGTGGGTGACAAAAAATGAGCTCTAAGATTTGGAAAGAGTCCAGTTTCCTCACCCAGAAAAAAAAAAGAATAAATTCAACAACAACAAAAAAAATCATTGCCTTGCATAGTTGGCTATTTGGGGATGATAAATCAGAAAGATAACTGTGAGGAAATTATATCTGCCAAGACAATCTCAGAAAAAAAAATCCTCAGCATAAAAACTTTATTGTTTCAACTATGTCTCCAGTTACAATGACAGCCCAGACCAGGGTGATATTTGATGGTTTGTGAACAAGTTTGTGAACAAGATCATTTTTGTGGTTGTTATTGTTTGTCCTTTCTGCTCAAAAAGGACCAACACATCAGGGTAGTGATGCCATGATGTGGCAGTGAATTAGATTTAAGTGATGGAGGGCTAGGCAAAGTCACCTGCCTCAGTTTCCCCTCCAGGCTGTCTGGATCTGGTGGCAAGATAGAGATCAGGACAACTGGAGGTCGCCCTGGAGAACATAAAATCTGGTTAAATCTATAATGATCTGTCCTAGGTTATACCTGGTTCAAGGACTACTGTGATTCCTAATTGCTTTTTAGTAAATAAAACAAAAGCCCAAACTCTGAGCTCTGAAACTCAAAGAATTCAAAGTCCATTTCTTTTTTTTTTATTGGGGAGGAAGGGGAGGAGGGAGAAAAGTGGCCTGAGCCTTAAGCCAACAAATTTTCATCCAAATAAGTCCGGGATTACTGATGAATTTCTTTCCCTTTAGGCCTGGTATACCTTCTTTTGGAAAAAGAGGCCTAAACAGAAGGGAGTAGAAGAAAGTTCAGAGAAGGACAAGTGAGGCAATGTTATAACTACCATGTTACATTTTAAATATACCTCAAAAAGCAACAAGTGGTAGAAGAGGAGGGAGACAAAGTATATAAAACAGAAATTTTCTATTTCATTAAAAATTTCCTTTTTTGTTTCTTTTTTTGCATATAGAAAAGTTTGGTTTCTGGATATTTATTAATTTCATAATAAAAATATTTTTAGAAACTTTAAAAAGAAAACAAGTTCTTATACAAAAGTTCCCTCTTATGAAAGGGACTATTAATAGTCCTACTAATTTTTGTAAGGGAACAATAAACTACAAAAGTAAATTTAGGAGATATGCCATCTCCAGCATGAAAAATAATGTGCAGAAAAATATATTTAAGCTTAAGTTGATGGTTCCAGGTATTCTGACAAGTATGGATTACAAAGGTGCTGAACTAAAGGAAGAAATTTAGAAATCTATTTCTTCCTGTATTTTAAGATAAAATAGTAAAACATTTTTCATTATTGTCTGCATTTCCCAATGTAGGGGCAGTTAGTGATGCAGTGGATAGAGTGCCAGGCCTGGAGCCAGGAAGATTCACTTTACTGAGTTCAAATCTGGTTTCATATTACTGGCTATATGACCCAGGGCACATCATTCATCCTGTTTGCCTCAGTTTTCTCAGCTTAAAATAAACTGAAGAAGAATAGGTCAAATCACTTCTGTATTTCTGCCAAGAAAACCCCAAGGGGAAGAGTTGGATGTGACTGAAACAACTAAACAACAGCAACAACAGTAATTTTATAGATAAGAAAACTATGACTGAAAGAAAGTAAATGACTCGTCCAGACTCACACCACTTGGAAATGTCTGAAGCAGAATTTGACTCAGATGTTGATTCCAGTCCAGTCCTCTACTCATTGTGCCATCTAGCTGCCTTTTGATTAATAAAGTGTCTAAGAGGGAGTGAGGATCACAGAACTTCTGGGTAATGTCTCTTCCTAAGTCTACATTCCTCTTCCACCTCCTTCAGAAGAGGTTACTTAACTTTTTTAAGGTCACGCAATTCTTTCTGGCTTTCAAACTCAAGACTTCTGGTATCAAACTCATCCCTTTTGCCTTCCTAACAATAGAATGAAGCCCCAAAGAAAAGATGGGGAAGAGAGGGAGAAATATTAAATCTCTTGATAGCTAAGATATTAACTACTCTGAGCCTTTGAATCCCTTTCCTTCAATCAGCTGTGCCAAATTTTTACCTTATTAATATGCATAGCTCATTTCTTCTCTTGAGCAAGATATTATTAAGGAGTTTCAGCCATGAAAATAGTTGGCTCAGTATAAAAATTTAGGCATGTGGGGCAGCTAGGTGGCGCAGTGAATAGAGCACCAGCCTTGAATTCAGGAGGACCCGAGTTCAAATTTGGTCTCAGACACTTCCTAGCTGTGTGACCCTAGGCAAGTCACTTAACCCCAGCCTAAAAAATAAAATAAAATAAAATAAGCATGTGTGCTAGTCACTTTGTCCTGGTTATTTAGTCTCTCTGTGTCTGGGTGCCCATCACACACTGCCCAGACACTTCCAAATCTGGATTCCAAGGTCACTACCCAGGTGCAGGTTGTGGTTTTGCTCCCCAATAATGCCTTGTCTGGGTTGCAATCCTAAGGGGCCAGGTATTAAACAAAGGTAATCCTCAGATCTGATTCCTTTGACACAGTCCATCAATGACTGAATATTCAGGATCTCCATACCTGTTGTGTTGTACCCCATGAGAGTTGGAAAATGGTGATGACTGGGAATTGTTGTCAGGTTCCAAGCCACTACCAGTAGTTTTCTGTACAGAATGGAATTGGTCTAAGAAGACAATGACCAAGTTATCTACCTTCTTCAGAATTTACAAGGATATACTTAATACTTGTTACAGCCCTCTTACAGTATGAGCTGTGCCCCAGAGCCATAACATTCTTTCTGGATAAGTTCATTAGTGCCTAATGGTTTTATTATCATCTCCATACAGATGACTCCCAAATTTCTACATCAGCCTTCTTATTTCTTCAGAGATAGAGTCCCAATGCCTGCTAGATATCACCACCTGAATGTCCGAGGCAATATAGACTTAACAAATATAAATATTACTTACTTCCAAAGCTACTTCCTTCTGGAGGCCTAGTACTATCATGTATCTTGTCTGTTTTTGTGTGGTATGGACTGCTTTATTTACTTTTTTATATATTTATTTTAAGGACCGTCTTATTTATGTTGTCTTGTCCATTAGAATGCAAGCATCTTTAAGGAAGGAATTCCTTTTTCTTTCCCTTTATAAGTCCAGCACTTAACACAATACCTAACATAGAATACATGTTTAATAAATGCTTGCTGATTGATTAACTTACTCCCTAAAACCACACTTCCTTCTAACTTCTCCTTTTCTGTCAAGGACATCTTCCTTTCAGTCACTCAGGTTCAAAACCCTTGAGTTAGTCTTTCTTTCATCTCCTATAGGCAATTGATTGCCAAGTCAAATCAATTTTATTTCCACAACACTTTCCCATCAATATCTTTTTTTTCCCACTCTTCACTTATAAGGCCACCATCCTAGTTTAAGCCCTTAACTGTAAAATGAGAGCAATAATAGCCCCCATCTCACAGAATTATTGTGAGGATTTTTTGAAAGAATATTTGGAGGGGAGTTGTTTGTTTTGTTTTTGAGACAATTAAGTGACTTGCCCAGGGTTACACAGCTAGGAAGTGTTAGATGACTGAGACCAGATTTGAACTCAGGTCCTCCTGAATCCAGGACCAGTGCTATCTAGCTATCCTGAAAGAATATTTGTAAAGCACTTATCACACGTCTGGAACATAGTAAGTGCTTAATTAATGCTTGCTTTGCTTACTACCTTTTCACTTCTTTCGGAAAACTAATGACTTCTGACAGTCTCTGTTTTCAATTTTTTCCCTCTTCAATTCATCTCCCACATAGTTGTCTAAGTCATTTTCTTAAGGAATACATCAGATTATTTCCTTCTAGTAGAAGATGGAATTTAAGCTGGAACAGGAGGGGAGACAGAGAAGATAGGAGGAAGGGATAAGAAGAGAGCTTCCAGGTATGGAACATAATCAGAAAAAATTATGAGAGCAGTATCTTCTTCAAGAAACAGCAAGGAGGCCAAGGCCCCTGGATCCAAAAGAATATGGTATAAGGTATAAGAAAACTGGAAAGGTTAAGGTGTGAAGTGGCATTAGAACTAGATTATAAAGTGTTTTGAACACCAAACAGTGGAGATTATATTTAATCCTGAAGTGATAGGGAGCCACCAGAATTTATTTGGGAATGGGAGAGTGATATGTCCAACAAAAATTCAGATAACAATTAAGAAAAACACTCACAATAAATAACCTTCCAGAACCCCACTTCCTACATAGGTCACTTCTCCCCAATTCCAAAAGATCTTACTTTTTGCTTCAGAAGCAACAATACTATCAAAGCAAAGAACTAAAAACAAAGCTTATGACCATCAATTGGAAAAGGACTAAACAAATTGTGGCACATGAATGTAATGAAATACTACTGTGCTTTAAGAAATTATGAATGTGGAAACAAAGAACCATGGGAAGATTTACACAAACTGATATAGAATAAAGTAAGCAGGTATGAGAAAACATTATATACAATGACTACAACATTGTAGACGAGGATGGGTGAAGAGAGAGAACCACTAAACAATCAGAAAAGAAATAAAGAATTAGCTTGTCCCCCCAAAAATAACATGAGAAGATACATTTCCCTCCCACTCCTTTGCAGAGATAGGTAGAGTGTCTAACAGTGTGGAATATAGTATATATTATCAGATTATTTTTCTAATATTTTTATTTTTCTTCTTTTTCTTCTAAAATATTCTTTATTATGGTTCTGTGTGGGAAGGAGTGAAAGGGGAAGGGAAGGAATACAGGGAAATTTAGATAATGTAAAAACAAAAGACACCGATAAAATTTTTTTTAAATTTTATTCCAAAAAGTATCTTTTCATATCCACAATCCCATATGGATTGTGCCAAATGTTCCAAATGCCTGATATAACATAACTCTTCCAACAAAAATATAAATATAGCCCTTCTCTTACAGGATTATAATCTCAAATCACAAAGATACCTCTTATTATCTACTAGCTTACAAGAGAAACAGGTTCATTTGTTTCCAAGTAGATGAAATCTGAAAGAATTTCAGGAGGAAGACATTTGAGACTTAGGTCAAAAGGACAAAAAAAGAGGTGGGGAAAGTGGTGTGACTTGAGATCTTTGGATAACTGGATCTTCCCTCTCGCTCTAGGGGATGAGCTGGCTCAAGAAATAGCCATAGTCCAAATATTCATTTCCAGCTTCAACTTTCTACATGCCTCCTCCCCACCTCATCCATAGTTTCAAGAATTCCCTCTGAGCTATGCACCTAAAATCACAACAGTAAAACTGTACAAGCAAATGGTAGACAATTCTTAAAAACACACAAAGAATACTTCCCATATCCTCAGGAAATATCAGTTTCAGAAGTGGGAATTTGCCATCTTGAGGAAAAGAGAGAAGTAATGAAATGGCAGAAAAATAAATGAAGGATCCACAGTCTAGGTCTCTGAGCTCAAATGAATTTCAGCAGCCAGGATGCCCTCAATATTTTGCTATAGCACTATTCTTGGATAATGTGGTTACTTCTTTTCAAAAGTCCAAAGAATGGAAAAGGTAAGTTTGTGAGAGTCAATATCTCTACCAGTCCCAAAGTCAAAATAAAACTATCAAAAGAGGAGAGAAGGAATTTGCTGGGAAATTTCCTCCCAAATCATCATGTGTTCATTTTTAACATCCTTATCTCCTCAGAGACTTTAGGGTAAACATTGACAAGAGAACCAATATGTATATATCATCAGAGATAGTGAGAAATCAAACTGATTACCAAATCTCTTCCTCTCTTTGTTCTATCCTCTAAATTCAATTGTTCTTAGGTCAATATTTGTTTATATTGATATTATCTTGATTTAGGAGAAGCATATTGATACACAGGCAATGCTGAGCATAAATATTTATTGTATGAATGAATAAATAATGAATATTAGATTAAGATTCCCTGTCTCAAATATCCCTTCTTTAATCTATCCTCCACTACCAAAATCAAATCCCTAAAGTACTTCTGGTTGTTTCATTTTGCTTAAGAAATTCCAATGGTTCCTCATTATGTGACTTGTACAGAGCTATACAGCCAGTATGTGGCAGAGATAAGGTCTTGAACACAAGCCTTAGTTGGTTCTAAGACTAATTCTTTACTTACTAATCCAAACCCCCTCTCTAAGAAAGCAGCAGGCACAACTGGGGATCAGAGAGATTAAGTGATTTACCCACTGTTGTAGGATCATAGAATGTAGAGCAGAAAAGGGCTTCAGAGATGATTCAGTGGTCCAACTCTTCAAAAGTCCTAAGGGTGACCCAGGCCAAACAGATAGTAAGTGGCAGACTTAAGGACTGGCATCTGGGCCTTCTTTTTCTAAATCTAGTTCTCTTTCTATTATTCTACACAGTTTTTTATCATCCACACAAAGAAATAGTAAAGGAATGACCATTTTTTAAGAGTTACACAAGAAAATCAACCTCACTATATTTTATAGCTGTGCCATAATCAAATGAGATATTTGGAAAGTGCTTACCACAATGCTTAGCACATAGTAGGTATTCTATAAATGCATATTCCCTCTTTCCCTCCCTCTCAACTACACATTAAGATATACTCACTTTCATAACAAATATCCATAAATATAAGCACACATTGTGTAACACATAGCGACATTTTCCATTGAGAAAGAAAGTCCCAATCAGATAATTTCTCATGGACCAATCATAGAATTTCATACCTTTAATATTTAGTTTGACAAAGAAAAATATGTAAAATGAAAAGATTTTCTTTAATGACTATGAAGTCACAATAATAGTCCAACTGAATCCTAGGTTATATCCTAATAGATTCTAGACCTCCCCCCCAAAATGTCAGTATTCCAAAGGCTGAACCAAGTGTAGTAAGATGAAATTTAATGGGATAAATGTAAAGTAATAGACATAAAGATCTCTAATAAGAATAGAAGCAGTGTGACTGAGTAGATGGAGAAAAGGGTTCAGAGGAAGGGGAAACAAAGTATTAAGTCTTTCTTCTGATATGTCCTGACTATATGAACTTGAACAAGTCACTTGACACAGGGCAAAAAGTGACAGAGACATTGCAACTGGAGAAGTTCATGATAGAAGTTTCTTCTTGAAATTGAACAAATTCCTAGGACTGATTCTCTCCTCCCAAATCCTCCCCCCCAAAAAAAAATTATACTGGAGTCTAAAAACTCAATTTCATGAACACAAGAAGGGAAAAGCAAGGTAGGACAGAAAATTCATTTGAAATAAAAGTTTTGATGGCTTTAGTGGTCTGCAAATTCAATGTGAGTCAATAATGAGATGACTACCAAGTACTTAGGAATGAGAGAAATAATTCATTTTGGACCTCTACTCTATTTCAATCAGTATTAATCAACTTGATAGACTCTTAACAAAGTTCTGTATGTAAGGCTCCAGAGGTGCAGATCCTGAGTTTACTTGCTTAATGCCTAAAGGCCTCCCACCCTGACCACCTAGGTCACTGACTGTGATAGTTTCATCCAACTTGTGGCTCTGATGCTATTTATATTTAGCCTGTGTGTTATATGTTAACCAATGAAATTGCTGTTCTATATTTATCATAACTGTAACCCTATAAAACTATAGCACTAAAGAGAGGTGGCATCTCAGATCCTGAGGAAGATCTCAAGTCCACTTCATGAGAGAGGATCATGGACCCTTTAATAAAATTCCATCAGCTCAGATCTCTGCCTCAATCTCTCCTCACAGAACAAGGCTTTGCATATAGTAGTCATTTTTTCATTGTTTAATATTCTATTTCCCCCCAATTACATGTAAAACAAATTTTAACATGTTTTTAAAAACTGTTGAGTTCCAGACTTTCTCCCTAACTTTCTGTGACCTCCCTATCGAGAAGATAACCTGAAATTATGTAAAATATTTCCATAAAAGTCATGGATTCCCTGCCATCCCTCCCCCCAAAAAAACTCAAGAAAAACAAAATTTTAGAGTATTCTTCAATCAGTACACAGACGCAATTGTTTCTTTTTTCTCTGGATATGAATAGCATTTTTCATAAGTCCTTCAGAGTTGTCTTGGATCATTGTATTGCTGAGAATAACAAAAATCATTCATAGTTGATTATTTTACAATATTGTTATTATTTTGTACACAGTTATAGTATGTAGAGAGCAAGAACTCTAGAGATGTATACTTGAAACAAGGTGTTAACTCAAAGGAATTGATGAGACAATGATTCTCTAGTTTGCATGTACTTAGTACTTAGTATAGTTCTACAAGTTAACACCTATTCTACAAGATTGACACTTCTGATAATGTACTTACAATAAGGTATATAAGAGCCAACAAGGACGGCAAAGAGAGACATTTCATCTCCCACCATCCTGGTGGCTCTCCTGCCTCCTGCATTCCTACACTAAGACCAAGTCCCATCTGAAGGTCAGAAAGCTAGCCCTGCTCCAGGCAAAGGAGGCAAACAGTGAAGGAGACAATAAAAACTTTGGACTTTATCCCTGACTATTCTTGTGATGATTATTCTGATGAAACCAAGGCCCATTTGGAAGACCTCCAGAAAGCTAACCAGAACATTACAATAGCAGTCATTTAATGAGTGTTCACTGAAAGAATGAAAAAAAAATTAATGCAATCATAAATTGCATTAAGAGGTATCGTGGCCAGAACTAATATATACACTTTGCAAAATTTAAAGCACTATATAACTGACATATGTAATGCTTTAAGTTTTGCAAAGTGTACGTATTTACTCTCATTTAACATTCACAACTATACTATTCAATAGGTTCTGTGTGTACTACATTCCAACCTTGCAGATGTGGGAATAAGGCTCAGATATTAACAAACTTGCTTTTGATTCTACTATAATAGCTAATATTTATATGACACATCAAGTTTTGCAAAAGCATGTTGATGGATAGCCAATAGGACCGTTGCATATCATGGTCTGATCAGTAAGCATTTTTTCATCCACTTGGTTTTTCTTATGTGGATGTTAGTAGCCTAACATAACAAAAAGATTTGGATTTGAAGCAGAAAGACTTTGGATAAAATCACAGCTTTGCCCTTTATTAACTGTGCAGACTCAAGAAAGTCATTTAACTTCTCTGGGTCTCAGTTTTCTCCTCTGTAGAATGATAAATTTAAACTAAATAATTTCTAAGATCTCTTCCAGTTCTAAAGTTATGACAGTATTATCTTATAATATGGGCCAGTTCAGTTGAACTCAACAAACACTAAGGAAGATGGGCAAAGCACTAAACTATGTGATAAAGATACAGGTACAGAAATAAAATAGTCCTAATCCTCAAAGACCTTACAATATATTGGGTGGGATACAGCATATACATAAATAGATACAAAGTTCATACAAAGTATAAAGTAATCTGTGTGTGTTTGTGGGTAACAGACAGAGAAGACATAGAAACAGAGAAAAGGAAAAGCAAAGGCACCAACACAGAGAGACAGAAAAAAGTAATGTCATCAACCAAAAAACTTGGGAAAAGTCATGTAGGAGGTATCATTTGGATTGAATCCTAAAGGGAGCTGAAGGTTCTAAGAGGCAGGAACAAGGGAGAAAACAATTAAGAAATAAGGAGAGAGCCTGAACAAAGAAATAAAAGCAGGAGACAAAACGTATGAGAAACTTCAAGTAAAAGTCAATTTGTTTGGAACATACAGTGTTGGAGGAAGAATATTGTGCCATTAACCTGGAAAAATGGCTAAAGTTATAGCTATCCTAAGCTATTTCTTAATTTTGGGACATTAGACAAGTTGCTTCACTCATATGTGCCTCATTTTCCTCATTTATAAAAGGAAGAGATTGTCCTAGAGATCCCTCTTGGCTCTCAATCCTGTGATACCACAGCTTCAGCTACTCCCATCACAACCCCCACATCCACACTCCGGGGCGCGGACACACACACACACACACACACACACACACACACACACACACACACACAAGTTTATAGCTGGTTAGTCCTCTCTATCCTAATTATTCAAGAAGCATGACATTCCTTTCCCCTCCAATCAAAGCCTTATCTTAAACAGTAAAGACTGTAGGAGCTTCTCTCACCAAGTTTTCCAACATTCTTTCCCTATCTATTAGCTTTTGCCTTGGGTAGTGAGTTTCCTAAAGACTTCACCAAAAGCTTTTATGTTCAGATCTTGTTGGAGTAGCCTGGGATGGGGCAGAGATAATCAACTCTTATTGGGAATTCATTCCAGTTCCTGAAATGTCTTCCACTAGTGCAGGGGAAAGGCTAACATCCCAACCTAGTGGAGGACATCTTGCTTTTGACATCTGATCAGGAAGATCATGGGAGGGATGGACAGAAAAAAGCAGAAAAAACAATCAGATTGTACTGGAAAATGAGGTAATTAGCATAGAGAAAAGTCAGCTTGAGACTGGTTCCATATATACTAAAATACTTTTATATGCTGCATTAAAATCATGATAAGATGAGGTAGGCTTAAGGTGTCCCAATTTTGCAATAATTCTGCCCTTCAAACTATATTTATGAACTACATGAATAGATTCATGATTATACCCTCATTTAGAAAGCCTGACCTCTCTAACAATAGGCTAAGAAACTGAGATTCTAGTGCTGAGTTATGAAATGCTACTCTCCTCAGTGTGATTCCTGAGGCCCTCAAACCCTAAATAAAGGTATACAAGGAAATGCAGAGAACAAGGTTAACCCAAGGTGTTTGTGAGAAATGAAATTAGATCAGGCAGGCAGTATTGAACAGAATAAAACAGGGCTTTATAACGCAGCGCCAACAGACTCCCAAAGGTCCAGGGATAGATTTCAGAGGGCCTATTAACTTAAATGGAAAAAAATTACATTTTTATTTTTTACTAATTTTTGATTTTCTATAAAATCCCATGTGTTTTATTTAATATATTTTAAATATTATTCTGAGAAGGGATCCGCAAACTTTACCAGATTACCAAAGGGATTCATGACATCAAAAAAGGTTAAATCCCTGAAATAAAAAGACATGCTTAGAGACAGGTATTAAGTCAAATCTAATTGGAATGAAGCAGAAAATGAAGTTAAGGACCTCCAGTTCCTCCCTGCATGGCGGGGGTTTTTTCTTGAGTGTAGTTCACTACTTTTGTACCTTTAGCTTTCACCTTGATTTAAAGAGTGAAACTGCCAACGTCAATTTTGCTGATGTGGCTATAGATATTGTCTCACATTTGCTCCATAGGAGTTGGGGAGAAGTTCTACCATCTCCCTTCTCTTGGTGTATGCTCCTTTTTATTCTTGAAATTCCTTTTATAAAGAGAATTTTCTGCCTTCCAATACTGAACTCCTGTTAGCTCTTTTCTCTTCCTAAATAGAAAAGAAATACAACTCCCCATGTCTTTCATGACTTGAGTTCCCTTTCAAGACAGTCAGTCCAAGGCCTTGCCAGAAATACTGTCACATTCATAAAAACATGTTTTGTAATAGTAAAGAATTGGAAGCAAAATAGAGAGCCAGTTATTGGGGACTGGCAAAACAAATCTGTTATATGAATGTAATGGAATATCACTGAACTAAAAAAAAATGAATATAAGGAATACAGAAAACATGGAAAGACCTATATGAACTGATGCAAACTGAAGTAAGCAGAACCAAGAAAGCAATATACACAGTGATTACCACATACATGGGAAGAAAAAAATGACCATGTATATGAAGGTTATGGAATATTATTGCTCTGTAAGAAATGACCAGCAGGAGGAATACAGAGAGGCTTGGAGAGACTTAAATCAACTGATGCTGAGTGAAATGAGCAGAACCAGAAGATCACTGTACACTTCAATAACAATACTGTATGAGGATGTATTCTGATGGAAGTGGAAATCTTCAACATAAAGAAGAGCCAACTCACTTCCAGTTGATCAATGATGGACAGAAATAACTATACCCAGAGAAGGAACACTGGGAAACGAATGTAAATTGTTAGCACTACTGTCTATCTACCCAGGTTACTTATACCTTCGGAAGCTAATAATTAATGTGCAACAAGAAAATGGTATTTACACACATATATTGTATCTAGGTTATATTGTAACACATGTAAAATGTATGGGATTACCTGCCATCGGGGGGAGGGAGTGGAGGGAGGGAGGGGATAATTTGGAAAAATGAATAAAAAAAGAAAAAAAGAAAAGAAAAGAAAAAAAAAAAGAAAAGAAAAAATGACCATGAAACTAAAAATTGTATAATTATAGATGCCAATCTTGGCAGCTCCCTTTCTCCTCATTTACATAAGAGGAAACCAAGGCACAGAATTTTTTTTTCATTTGGCAAAAAATACTTTTTTTTTTTGGTGGTAGAGGGGAAATCAGTTACAAAATTTTATTTAAAATGTTTCATATTTACAATCTATTCCCCTCCTCCCTCCAAGGGTATGTGTATTTATGTACATTATAGGATTAGAGAGGGACAATTCCACCTTACTCCCTGCAATTCCATTTTGTCCTCTCCTCTATGGCAATGGAAAAATCTGGGGCCACTAGTCACCTTAGATTCCAAAAAAAAGTTGTTTCCCTACTTCTTAACCCATACCTTTTATCCCTGTCTTCCTTATGTTAGCTGCCTTCATACAGAGAGAGATCATCAAGAAAGATTGTATGGAAGTTTTGGTTGAAAGACGTTGGGGTGATGTAACAGATGCTTCTCCTATCATTCCAATAAGGCACAGAATTTAAATGAATTGCTCAAGGTCATATAGAAAAAGTACTAGAGCTGAGATTTGACCTCAAGACTGCTGATTCCAACAAATTTTTCAGGGGGTATGATGTATTGAGAGATGAAAGTGATGAAACATAATAGATACCAATACAATTTTACTTTAAAAGCAAAGATTTCCTGAAGGACACTCCCTAGCACACACATATTATATCTACCAGAGATTTCCAATGTTTGTCTTTCTAGGAATTTCCTTTTGTTGTGTCACTGACCTGTTTCTATGTTCACTTCATGTTTGTGTGTAAAGTATAGAAACTTACTCAGCACTATACTTGGGGGTCAGATCCTGCCCACTAGACAAGCGTTAGTATTTTAGATTGAGATTCAGGAGAGCCCTCAGAGACCATCTAATTCAACTCCCTCATCTTCTGCATGAGGAAGCTGAGACCCAAGATTGAGTGACTTATTCCAGACAATTACAAGTAACTAAGTCACAGAGGTAAGATTCCAACCAAGATTCTCTAACTTTGGGGCTATTTCTCTTCCCTGTATTCTGAGCGTTATTGTAAAGTGGAAACAACATGCACTATTCCCCTTCACTGGGTTGTCTGAAAGTTTAATAAAACATTGTATAGAGAGCATTTTGTCACCATAAAGCTTTTATTTTAAAATAAATTTTTAAAAAATTTCCCCCATTTGCTTCATTTCTTGGCTTACATCACTGAAAGAGTTCATAGTGATAGTGGCCTGACAGCTTCCTGTAGATGAATCTCTCTGTACACTTAGCTAGGGGGTCCACAGAAAGCAGGCACAGGATAAGCTGCTGTTGGAAATCAAATAGAGTCTTCTCAGGATCATAAAACCCATTAGAGCATGGACTATTATTTTGTTTCTGTGTTTGTAGCTTCCATGAGTCTGTCTATATCATGTCTACAAGTATGTGACTGTGTATATAAAAATCTGTCAAGTTATTTCTATGCATGAGTCTGTGTATGTAAATGGGCCTTTTGATTCTGTGAGTATAAACTCAATGAGGACAGAGATTACATCTTATCTATAATGTATTTTAAATTTTTAAAATTTTTAAATAATTTATTTTAAAATTCACTATAAACCTATTTTCCTTTTTTACTCAGTTTGGTTAATGTTAATAATAACAACAACAATAACAAAAATGATAATGAATTAAGCACTTATATGGCATTTTAAGGCTTGTAAAGAGCTTTACAAATATTATCATATTTTATCCTCACAATCATCCTGAGAGGCAAGTGCTATTATTATCTCTATTTTACAGATGAAAAAAACTGAAGGAGAAAGGTGTTAACTGACTTTCCCCGGTGAAGCCATATTTGAACTCAGGTCTTCCTAATTCTGGGTCTAGTTTTCCTATCCATCATATCCTAAAACTATTCACTTCTCAACTGCAACCTACATTTCCAATATCATTGCACATTACCTTCTTCATAGACTCTACAATCCAGCCTAATTAGCTTTCTTACCATTCCTTAGGTATGACAATCCATCTCCCACTTCTTTGCCTTTATATTGAATCTCTCTCTTTTGTGAAATACACCTTTCTCAGTTCTACCTCTCAGAATCCCCAATTCCCTTACAGACTCAGACTAAGCACAATCTTCTGTATGAAGCCTTTCCTGATTTCCCTCTTCCCCACCAACTATTAGTGCCCTTTCCCTCAAAAATTACTTTGTATCTATTTTATATGTATTTCATGTATACCTAGTTATAAACAAACATGTATGTTCTTAATAGAATAGTAACTTCCTTGAGAACAGGAACTGTTGTTTCACTCTTTCCTTTGTATTCCTAGCACCTTACACAGTGCCTGGCATGGAGTAGATATTTAGTATTTATTGATTTATTAAGCAGATCGCTTAATAAATGTTTGTTAGAATGAGGTGATTTAAGGCAATTCCAATTGACTTGTGATGGAAAGTGCTATTTGCATTCATAGAGAAAACTATGGAGACTGAATGTGGATCAAAGCATAGTATTTTCACCTTTTTGGTTGTTGTTTGTTTGCTTTCTTAGTTTTTTACTTTCTCTTGATTTTTTCCCTTTTTATCTGATTTTTCTTGTGTAGCACGTGGACTATGGCAATATGGTTAGAATAGATGCACATGTTTAACCTTTATCAAATTGCTTGCTGTTTGGGGTAGGGAAGAGTAGGGAAGGAAGGAGAAAAATGCACTTTCTACTTGTAATCTTGATCTATGACTTGGAATTGGGCAGTAAACAAGAATAGCCAAATGTAAAAGACCTAAGTATACAGCAATCAGACCATTTTAGGAACATTAAAAGTTTGCAGATCCCTAGCCTGAACTGTCCTTGAGATACTATAATAATTGTGTGTAATACAACACACAATATCCCCCAAGAAAGGAACAATAGGATTTATTAGACCTTTTCTTCAAAAGGGTAGAGTCTGGTCCAAACATAAAGTGTGAAATCAGGAAATAAGTTGGGGAAAAGAACAAGTTAAAAGAAAAAGAATACTACTCTAAAAAGCTACTATGGTAACAGAAATGCTGAAGACAAAAACTCAGAAGAAGAAAATAACTCCAAAACATCTACAAGCAAAACCTTAGAGAAAAATGTAGCTTGAATACAAATTCAATAAAGAATTTCTGGAAGATTTAAAGGAAGAGACTGTTTTTTTTAAGAGCTTAAAATTTTTTATACTCTAACATATTTAACATGTATTGGTCGACTTGCCATCTGGGGGGGGGGAGGGAAGAAGGGGATAATTTGGAACAGAAGGCTTTGCTTTGCAAGGTTTAGTGTTGAAAAATTACCCATGCATATGTTTTGTAAATAAAAAGCTTTAATTAAAAAAAATTTTAAAATAAAAAAGAGGACAAAAAAAAAAAGAATTACAAGTATCATCTTCTGATGTAGTGATGTAAACAGTTCAACTCTAAAGAGAGAGAGAGAGAGAGAGAGAGAGAGAGAGAGAGAGAGAGAGAGAGAGAGAGAGAGAGAGAGAGAGAGAGAAAAGGGTAGGAGCTCACCTAAGTGCTGCAAATTCCTTTCTATAGAACTTTAAATAATGTCTCAAAATGAATTCAGGGATGGTAGAACCCACAAAAGAATGGAATTACACAATTTCCTAGCCTAAGACAACTGAGAAGGTTAGCAGGAAAGGTCTGTTCCATCTAGATGGAAGTGAAGCACCAGTGCGGGTCACACCCAGCAAACCAGCAGCAGTCCTTGGGGGTGACTGAATGACCAGTGGCAGCAGCATCTTCCAGAGCTCTCAGCCCACAGATGGTAAGGGATCAGACAGTGATTCAGGAGAATATTACAAGGGTCCCTTTGCCACCACTGAGTGCAGTTCTTTGCTGCATTGCCAACATTTGCTTCCAGGTCTTAGTCCCAGGGTGAGGAAGAGTATTAGCACATCAGAGCTTGAATCTCAGGGTAGGGATTGTTTACAATTCTAGTGTAGAAAAGAATGCTTTTTTTTTTTAATTTTTTATTTTATTTTATAATTATAACATTTTTTGACAGTACATATGCATGGGTAATTTTTTACAACATTATCCCTTGCACTTACTTCTATTCAGATTTTTTCCCTTCCTCCCCCAACCCCCTCCCCCAGATGGCAAGCAGTCTTATATATGTTAAATATATTACAGTATAATTTAGATACAATATATGTGGGTAGAACCGAATTTTTTGTTGCACAGGAAGAATTGGATTCAGAAGGTAAAAATAACAGTTTACATTCATTTCCCAGTGTTCCTTTTCTGGATGTAGCTGGTTCTGTCCATCATTAATCAATTGGAATTGGATTAGCTCTTCTCTAAGTTGAAGAAATCCACTTCCATCAGCATACATCCTCGTACAGTATCATTGTTGAAGTGTATAATGATCTTCTGGTTCTGCTCGTTTCACTCAGCATCAGTTGATGTAAGTCTCTCCAAGCCTCTCTGTATTTCTCCGGTTGGTCATTTCTTACAGAACAATAATATTCCATAACATTCATATACCATAGTTTACCCAACCATTCTCCAATTGATGGACATCCATTCATCTTCCAGCTTCTAGCCACTATGAAAAGGGCTGCCACAAACATTTTGGCACATACAGGACCCTTTCCCTTCTCTAGTAGTTCCTTGGGGTATAAGCCCAGTAGTAGTATGGCTGGGTCAAAGGGTATGCACATTTTGATAACTTTTTGGGCATAATTCCAGATTGCTCTCCAGAATGGTTGGATTCTTTCACAACTCCACCAACAATGCATCAGTGTCCCAGTTTTCCCACAGCCCCTCCAACATTCATCGTTATTTGTTCCTGTCATCTTAGCCAATCTGACAGGTGTGTAATGATACCTCAGAGTTGTCTTAATTTGCATTTCTCTGATCAATAGTGATTTGGAACACTCTTTCATATGAATGGAAATAGTTTTAATTTCATCATCTGAAAATTGTCTGTTCATATCCTTTGACCATTTATCAATTGGAGAATGGCTTGATTTCTTATAAATTAAAGTCAATTCTCTGTATATTTTGGAGATGAGGCCTTTATCAGAACCTTTAACTGTAAAAATTTTTTCCCAATTTGTTACTTGCCTTCTAATCTTGTTTGCATTAGTTTTGTTTGTGCAGAAACTTTTTAATTTGGTGTAATCAAAATGTTTTATTTTGTGATCAATAATGGTCTCTAGTTCTCCCTTGGACACAAACTCCTTCCTCCTCCACAAGTCTGAGAGGTAAACCATCCCATGTTCCTCCAATTTATTTATGATTTCGTTCTTTATGCCTAAATCTTGGACCCATTTTGATCTAATCTTAGTATGTGGTGTTAAATGTGGGTCCATGCCTAGTTTCTGCCATACTAATTTCCAGTTTTCCCAGCAGTTTTTGTCAAATAATGAATTCTTATCCCAAAATTTGGGTTTGTCAAAGATTAGATTGCTATTTTTATTCACTATCTTGTCCTGTGAACCTAACCTATGCCACTGATCAACTAGTCTATTTCTTAGCCAATACCAAATGGTTTTGGTGACTGTTGCTTTATAATATAGCTTTAAATCAGGTACACTTAGACCACCTTCCTCTGACTTTTTTTTCATTAGTTCCCTTGCAATTCTCAACCTTTTATTCTTCCATATGAATTTTGTTGTTATTTTTTCTAGGTCATTAAAATAGTTTCTTGGGAGTCTGATTGGTATAGCACTAAATAAATAGATTAGTTTGGGGAGTATTGTCATCTTTATTATATTCGCTCGGCCTATCCAAGAACATTGAATGTCTTTCCAATTATTTAAATCTGACTTTATTTTTGTGGCAAGTGTTTTGTAATTTTGCTCATATAATTCCTGACTCTCCTTTGGTAGATATATTCCCAAATATTTGATACTATCGACTGTTATTTTGAATGGAATTTCTCTTTGTATCTCTTGCTGTTGGATTGTGTTGGTAATGTATAAAAATCCTGAGGATTTATGTGGATTTATTTTGGATCCTGCGACTTTGCTAAAATTCTGAATTATTTCTAATAGCTTTTTAGCAGAGTCTTTGGGGTTCTCTAAGTATACCATCATGTCATCTGCGAAAAGTGACAATTTGATTTCTTCATTTCCTACTCTAATTCCTTGGATCTCTTTCTCGGCTCTTATTGCCAAGGCTAGAGTTTCTAGTACTATATTGAATAGTAATGGTGATAGTGGGCAACCTTGTTTCACTCCTGATCTTACAGGGAAAGGTTCTAGTTTATCACCATTACATATGATGTTTACTGAAGGTTTTAAATATATGCTCCTTATTATTTTAAGGAATAGTCCATTTATTCCTATACTCTCAAGCGTTTTTAGTAGGAATGGATGTTGGATTTTATCAAATGCCTTTTCTGCATCTATTGAGATGATCATATGGTTTTTATTAATTTGATTATTAATATGGTCAATTATACTAATAGTTTTCCTAATATTAAACCAGCCCTGCATTCCTGGTATAAATCCCACTTGGTCATAGTGTATTATCCTGGGGATGATTTTCTGAAGTCTATTTGCTAATATCTTATTTAAGATTTTAGCATCAATATTCATTAAGGAAATTGGTCTATAGTTTTCTTTCTCAGTTTTCGATCTACCTGGTTTAGGTATCAGTACCATGTCTGTGTCATAGAAGGAATTTGGTAGGACTCCTTCAATCCCTATTTTTTCAAATAGTTTACATAGCATTGGAGTTAGTTGTTCTTTAAATGTTTGGTAGAATTCACATGTAAATCCATCTGGTCCTGGGGACTTTTTCTTAGGAAGTTGGTTAATAGCTTGGTCTATTTCTTTTTCTGAGATGGGACTATTTAGACTACTTACTTCTTCCTCTGTTAATCTGGGCAAGCTATATTTTTGAAGGTATTCTTCCATTTCATTTAAGTTATCGAATTTATCGGCATAAAGTTGAGCAAAGTAGCTCCTAACTATTGTTCTAATTTCCTCTTCATTAGTGGTGAGTTCACCCTTTTCATTTTCAAGACTATCAATTTGCTTTTTCTCTTTCCTTTTTTTAATCAGGTTTACTAAGGGTTTGTCTATTTTGTTGGTTTTTTCATAAAACCAACTCTTAGTTTTATTAATTAATTCAATAGTTTTTTTACTTTCAATTTTATTAATCTCACCTTTTATTTTTTGAATTTCAAGTTTTGTGTTTTTCTGGGGGTTTTTAATTTGTTCCTTTTCTAGCAATTTTAGTTGTAAACCCAATTCGTTGGCCCTCTCTTTCTCTATTTTATGCAAGTAGGCCTGTAGAGATATAAAACTTCCCCTAATTACTCTTTGGCTGTATCCCACACATTTTGGTATGATGTCTCATTATTGTCATTTTCTTGGGTGAAGTTATTAATTATGTCTATGATTTGCTGTTTTACCCAATCATTCTTTAGTATAAGATTATTTAGTTTCCAATTATTTTTTGGTCTATTTTCCCCTGGCTTTTTATTAAATGTTATTTTGATTGCATTATGGTCTGAAAAGGATGCATTTACTATTTCTGCCTTACTGCATTTGATTTTGAGGTTTTTATGCCCTAGTATATGATCAATTTTTGTATAGGTTCCATGAACTGCTGAGAAGAAAGTATATTCCTTTCTGTCTCCATTTAGCTTTCGCCAAAGATCTATCATATCAAACTTTTCTAGTATTCTATTTACCTCTTTGACTTCTTTCTTATTTATTTTGTGGTTTGATTTATCTAATTCTGATAGTGCAAGGTTGAGATCTCCCGCTATTATAGTTTTGCTATCTATTTCCTCTTGCAGCTCTCTTAATTTCTCTTTTAAGAATTTAGATGCTGCACCACTTGGTGCATACATGTTTAATATTGATACTGCTTCACTATTGATGCTTCCCTTTAGCAGGATATAATGCCCTTCCTTATCTCTTTTAATTAGATCAATTTTTGTTTTTGCTTGATCTGAGATGAGGATGGCTACTCCAGCTTTTTTGGTTTTGCCTGAAGCATAATAGATTCTGCTCCACCCTTTTACTTTTAGTTTGAATGTCTAATCCTGTTTCAGGTATGTTTCCTGTAAACAACATATAGTAGGAAGAAAAGAATGCTTATGGTCACTAACAGATCAGAGCACAGACCTGGAAAATAGTAGACATACCTTTCCTTAGATCATATCACCTTGAAACAAATGAAATCTTATAGATACCCACTACTATCTCTGCAAAAAAACCTGCTCAACAGTAATGAACTGAACCAGCTATACCCAGCAAAAGAACACTAGGAGATAGAATTTCCAATCCCTCTAATTTTGTCCGCCTGCATTTTGGATTTCCTTCACAGGCTAATTGTACACTATTTCAAATTCTGATTCTTTTTATACAGTATAACTATTTGGTCATGAATACATATATTGTATTTAACTTATACTCTAACATATTTAATATGTATTGGTCAACCTGCCATCTGGGGGGGGGGGGAGGAGAGGAAAAATTAGAACAAAAGGTTTGGCAATTGTCAATATTGTAAAATTATCCATGCATATATCTGGTAAATAAAAACTATTAAAATAAAAAAAAATTTTAAGCTGCTCAAAAACCGAAAGTTTGGGATAATTCCCCTTTGACAATGGAAACAGAGCCCAATTTTAGCATCAAGTTAAAAAAATTTTAAATAGGCTAGAAAATGAGTGAACAGCAACAATAACAAAAAGAACATAACCATAAAAAGTTACTATGTTACAAGGAAAATCAAAACACAAATTCAGAAGACATTAAAGTCAAAGCCTCAAAGAAAAATGTGAATATGTCTCAGGTGCAAAAGGAGTTTTTAGAAGAGTTCAAAAAGAATTTCAATATCAAATAAGAAAAAATGAGGAAAAATGAGAAGTACAAGAAAAAAAATTAAGAGTGAACAGCTGGATAAAGGAAACACAAAAAATATCAAAAAAAAAAACATATTTTAAAAATAAACCAAATGATAAAAGAGGAACAAAAATCTTTAAAAGCAGAATTGACCACATATAAAAAAGAAGTATAAAAGCTTAAAGAAGAAACCCCAAAACTCTGAAAAATCCTTAAAGCGGAAAACCTCCTTTGACTCTGCCTTAGTGAGGAGACTCCACCCCAAGCACAAACAGTTTCATCTTTTTTATCTGGGTGGGTATGGCTCAGTCAGGAAACCCACTGAATTCAATTCAAATTCTAACCCTGGCTGAAACCCAGATAGGAGCCAACATGGGACTCCACCCACAAACCCCCTTCAGCTTGTAGCCAAAGCCCCCTATTATACAAAAGCCAGACTGGAGCCCTCTCTTGGCAGAGGTTCCAAACATGGCACCCTTAAGCCTGACATGCCAAGGATCTCTGCCCACTGGAACACTATTTCCGGTGCCCTCTTATCTCTACCTTCATCTTTACTAACTAGACTTTAACTTTACTTCCAAACCCCATAATAAACCTTTTAGCAATCTACATTTTCAGGGCTGTAAATTCCTTTACAGGGGACTCTTGCACTAGATTCTATTTGACTCCCTGTGCCCTGAACTTGCCACTAGACTTCAGTTAAACCCCAATTTCATTTAGGTACCCCAATTCTAGACCTCATCAAGCTCATTGCAGAAAAAAATTCCTTAAAAATTAGAATTGGGCAACTGGAAGCTAATGACTCCATGAGACATTATGAAACAATAAAACAAAATCAGAAGAATAAAAAAATAGAAGAATATATGAAATGTCTCATTGAAAAAATAAGTAATTGGAAAATATATCCAGGAAAGATAATTTGGGAATTATTGGACTACCTCAAGGCAAAGATACTGTGAGCTTCTTCTTCCAAGAAATTGTAAGGGAAAACTACCTTGATAGATCCAGATGGTAAAAAAAAAGAAATTGAAAGAATCCATTGATCATTCCTAAAAAATCACAAAATGAAAACATCTGAGAATATTATAACCAAATTTATTGTAAGCATCCAGAAAGAAACAATTCAAATATTATAGAGCCACAATCAAGATAAGACAAGATTCAACAGCTTTTACATTAATGGATTGGGGGGGGGGGGGATTCCAATGGGCAAAGAAGCTAGGATTATAACCAAGAATTACCTGTCTAAAAAAACTGAGTATGAGCCTTCAGGGGGAAAATAGACATTTAATGAAATAGAGGATTCCAAGCATTCTTGATGAAAAAACCATAAGCTGAAAAGAAAATTTAACTTTCAAATATGACTCAAGAAAAGCATAAAAAGATAAATAGGAACACAAAATCATAAGGGATTCAATAAGGTTAAACAGTTTACATTTCTACATAGGAAGATGACACTTATCCTGAGAAATTTATCATTATTAGAGCAGTTAGAAGGAATATATATCATCCGACAGTATTGGTGTAAGCTGAATATGAGATGATTTCTAAAAATAACTAAAATAAGAAGTGAAAAAGAGAGATACACTGAGAGAAGGGGAAAGGGAGAGATAGGATGGGATAAATTATTTCATATAAGAAGTTTCTGATCAGAATTGATCATTATGTAGTCTTGTTGCTGTATACAATATTCTCTTGGTTCTACTCACTTTAGTAAGCATCAATTCATATAAATCTCTCCAGGCTTTTCTGAAATCATCCTGCTGATTTTTTCTCATAGAACAAAAGTATTTCATGACATTCACATATCATAACTTATTCCTCCATTCCCCAAATGATGGGCATCCACTCAATTTCCAGTTTCTTGGAAAAGGGGCTGCTACAAACATTTTGCTACAAACATATGGGTCCATTTCCCTCTTTTATGATCTCTTTAGGATACAGATCCAGTAGAGACACTGCTATATCAAAGGATATGCACAGTTTAATAGTCAACATTATTAAAAAAAAAAAAAAAACACTCCCACATGATAAATGGTCAAATGATAGGAACAGGCAGTTTTTATGCAGAGAAATATAGTCTATTAAAAATGCTCTAAGTCACTACTGATTAAAGAAAAGCAAGTTAAGACAATTGTGAGAGGAAGGGATGGAAAAAGGGAGGAAGAGAGAGGAAGAGAGAGGGAAAAGAGAGAAGGGGGAGAGGAAGAGAGGAGGGAGGGAGGGAAGGAGATGAAGAGAAGGAGGGAGGGAGAAAGGGAGAGGGAGGAAGAAAGGGGAGAAAGGGAGGGAGGGAGGGAGAAAGAAAGAGAGAGGGAGGGAGGGAGGGAAAGAGAAAGAGCAAGAGACAGAAAAAAAGACAGAGAGAAGAGAGAGGGAGAGAGAGGAAGAGAAAAAAGGAAGGAGGGAGAGAGAGGGAAGGAGAGGAGAGAAAAAGATGAGTGCTATATGTGTATTCATTTATTTGGACATGGTTACTGTAGAAATTTGTTCTACTTAATTATGCATGTTCCTATGAATTTTGTGTCTCTTCCATTCTCAGTTGGGGAGGGAGGGAGTGGGGTGGAAGAAAATGAAGTACACTGGAAAAAATTGAATTTTTAAAAAGATGCTAATAAAAGGGCAGCTGGGTGGTACAGTGGATAGAGCACTAGCCCTCAAGTCAAGAGAACCTGAGTTCAAATTTAGTCTCTGACACTTAACATTTCCTAGCTGTAAGTCACTTAACCCCAAGTGCCTCAGAGGAAAAAAGATGCTAATAAAGCCAGAAACCCACTCTTTGGTCTTTGGTACAGATAAGCACAAATAAAACTTGTCTCTCTGACTAGAATTAATTCAACAATAGTGATATTTTAAAGCTTAACTTGAAAGAGACAAATTTACAAAACTACAAAATTCTAAAAGATAGGTCTTTGGAGAGAATCTAGTCTAAATTTCTTGTTTTATAGTGAAGGAAACTGAGGCTCAGGAAAGATAGAAAGGTAGGAAGGAAGGAAAAAAGAAACAAAGGAAGGAAGGAAAGAGAAAATAGAAGGAAGGAAGATATGAAGGAAGGAAAATAAAAAAGAATCACTTAACCTCTCATTTCCCTGAACGTAGTTTCCTATTCTGTAAAATGAGAGGAGCTGGACTAAATCAGTGGTTCCCCCAAAAGGTTTATAATGATGGTCTAAAAAGTTTGAGCTAAAAATTCTTTAATGACATTTTAAGCAATAAATAATTGCTTCAGGATATTACAAATATATATTTTTCTTCTGTGACAAGAAGAGTATTTGAATGTTTGTTGTTCGTGCAGTGATAACATCAGACTCTGACCACTTCTGACTAAACACGACATGTTCTTAATTTCTCAATCTGTCATCAAATTGTTTTCAAACCTGTGGCTACAAACCACCATGTAAATTCAAGTGCAAATGCATACCCTCATTTGTGTTTTGTACACAGTGCCAGAATAGCGCTGTTGTACCCTTTTATCCTTTAATCCTACCTCATCAGCTATGCAATCAAGTGCTTGATGTCTCTTCTTTCTGTGCAAATGTCAAACTGCTTGAAAACTGTAATCACTGGACAAATGCATTATAAGGTATCTTGAAACCATCCATGGACAATTACAAACATTTTAGAGAAACAAGCTTTATATTCCCTCTCACTGCAATATTAAAGCTATTTTCTGAATTTAGCTCATCCTCATCTTATGTTATTATTTTTTTCTCTCTGGTAGATTTTCACATGAGTGGGTGGGAAACACTGGCTTATCATTTACTAAAGTTTCATTGAGAGTGCATGCAATCTATGTACTTCCAAGAGGAAAGTATCTAATAATCTCATGTCATAAAAGAATTCCACTCATGAAAGAGGTCTTAGAGTTTAACATCAAGTCCAAATTCTTTTATTTTTTTATAGATTAAAATTTTGTATATTGAAAATCTGGAGCCCAGAAAAATGAAATTATTTGCCCAAAGTCACACAGTTAAGTCAATGGCCAAAATCCTGGCCTCTCAACTTTTTTTTTTTTGAATATTTTTTTAATTATGGCTTTTTATTTACCAGATATATGCATGGGTAATTTTACAGTATTGACAATTGCCAAATCTTTTGTTCCAATTTTTCCCCTCCTTCTCCCCACCCCTTCCCTCAGATGGCAGATTGACCAATACTTGTTAAATATGTTAAAGTATAACTTAAATACAATATATATCTCTATCTATCTATTTACATATATATATATATATATACATATATATATATATATATATATGTATATATATATATGTCCAAACAGTTGTTTTGCTGTACAAAAAGAATCAGACTTTGAAATAGTGTATAATTAGCCTGTGAAGGAAATCAAAATGCAGACAGATAAAATTAGAGGGATTGGGAATTCTATGTAGTGATTCATAGTCATCTCCCAGAGTTCTTTCGCTGGGTGTAGCTGGTTCAATTCATTACTGCTCTATTGGAACTGATTTGGTTCATCTCATTGTTGAAGATGTCCACATTCATCAGAAGTGATCATCATATAGTATTGTTAAAGTATACAACGATCTCCTGGTCCTGCTCATTTCACTCAGCATCAGTTCATGTAAGTCTCTCCAGGCCTCTCTGAAATCATCCTGCTGGTCATTTCTTAGAACAATATTCAATAATATTCATATACCACAATTTATTCTGCCATTCTCCAATTGATGGGCATTCACTTAGTTTCCAGTTTCTGCTGGCCTCTCAACTTTAAGGCCGGTAGTCTTAGGCTGCAGCATTTTGCCTTTTCATTCACATAGGGTTTGAAACTTATTTTTTTTCCACCTTGAAGGCAGGAGTAGGAGGATTCTGGGTGTTTTGTTTTTGTTTTTGTTTTTGTTTTTTGTTTTTAAAGAAGAATGGAAAGACTGATGCATTTTCCCAAAATAAATTAAACTCTAATAGTAAATTATCAGATTAGGTATGGGGTGGGATGGGATAGAGGATTGAGGAGGAAACTTTCTGAAGATATTCTTCACTTTACATAGGTTACTCCACCTTCTCAAAAAACTGTTTCTGGAGTCCTTACCACTCCTCCTTATTCCCATGGGCAATCTCAGTTTCCTGATGTGTAAAAAGAGGTGCTTGGATTAGATAGTCTTTGCAGTACTTTCTTGCTTCAGTTCTATGACCATACCTGGGATCCCACCAAGTCTTTTCACCTTGGAGAAAGTCAATAAGGATGCGTTTTTGTGGTCTTTCTTGGTGTGCCAGACAGCTGGAAGTTGAGCTCACACCCACTTGTTATCCAGCCCCTATACTGGCACCACTCCCCATGCCTGGTCCAGGCCCAGCCCTTGTGTATTAGGTAATCCAGTCCAGCATGCTTGGGGCACCTGTGACTTATTTTGTTTGGACATTCCTGAAATAACTAACCTGGAACCAAAATTACAAGATCAAGGTACTGAGCATAAATCATAAGTATCCTGGAAAGAGGTGCCAGTGCTTTTTCTTCTTGAAAAGGGATAAGATATGGGAAAGAAGTATAAATGGTTTTTTTTATTTGTTTGTTTTGTTTTGTTTTGTTTTAAACCAAATCTGCTTCTTTCCTTTCTCTACCTTCTTCACAAGAAATAAGGAGATTAGGGCCATAGTTCTTAAACTATTAAGGTCTATTAAAGTTTCTATTTTCTTAGCAACATATTCATAGAATCTCAGAATGTTAGAGTGTAAGGTTTGGGAATGGAGGTCAGAAATCTAATCTAACTCTCTCATCTTACAAAATCAGACTCAGGGAGGGATTTAGAACTGGCATGAACTTTAGAGGTCAGGTAGTCTAATCCCTCAAAAAGATCCAAATCCAGATCAGAAATTCACAAAGTTCAAATCAGGGGGACAATAATCAGGCATTGCCCTGAATCAGACCACTTTGGGTGAAATGGAAGCTTGCATATCCTCAACCTGTCACTCATATCCTGAAATAATATAATACTCAATACTCCCACCACCACCCACACAGCAGCAATAAGACCAACACAGATTTTCCCTCCAGAAATGCTACAGAGCCCAACCCTAATAACAAGTCTAAAGTCAGAAAATGGATTGGAAGAATGGGTAAACAAACAAAAGAACCCTACATAATGAGCTATTATGGTAGCAGAGGACACTCAAGACACAAAGGCAGAAGTATAAAATGACTCTGAAACATTTAAAAGCAATGTCTTAAAGAAAAAGCACAGCATGGACACAAACTGGAAGAGAACAGGAAAAGAAAAAGGAAGAGCTTTTCTCTCTTTTTTTAAGTATTAAAAGTGTTTTTATATATGCAATGAGAATGTTTGAGGAAAAAAATAGGAAAGAAATGAGAGCTATCAGAAAAAAAAATTGGAAAGGGAAAGACAATTAAGAGTTTGGTAAGAGGATCAAAATGTTATCCAAAGAGCAAACTCCTTGAAAATTAATTAGAATGGACCAAATACAAACCAATGGTTCTATGAGGCATCAAGAAATAGTAAAAACAAAAGGGGAAAAGAACAACTAGTTTGAAAAACAGATTAAGGAAAATAATTTTTAAAATCTTTGAACTATCTGAACATCATAATCCAAAAAACGAGACCAAATGGCTTTTTCCAAGATCACACAATTATTAAGTGGCAGAAATCAGTCAAACCTAGATGATCTCATTCCAATTCTGATATATTTTTTCTAGCTCATAGGATAATAGATTTTAGAATTAGAAGGGATCTTATTATTATTATTACGAAGCCATTTAAGTCATGTCTGACTTTTCAGATCCTATTTTGGTGTTTTCTTGGCAAAGACATTAGAGTGATTTTCCATTTTCTTCTCTAGCTCATTTGAGAGATGAGGAATTAGAGCAAACAGGTCATATTCAGGGTCACACAGCTACAGTCTAAGGTCAAATTTGAATTCATGCAGATGAGTTTTCCTGATCTCAAGCCCAGGGCTCTATCTACTGCATCCTTTAGCTGCCAAAAGGGAATTTAGAGGCCATCAATTCCAAAACTCTTATTTTACAGATGGAGAAACTAAAGCATACAACATTTAAGTTTAAACAATAGTTAAGTTTATGTCTACTAATGTCTAAGAATTGGATACATAGTTTCCTGTTTACAGGTCCATTGTCTCTTACTGTGCAGACTCCCTCACTCTACTACATGATTTGTCAGAGTTATTATTGAAATCAGTCTGATAACATCTCTTTTTCATAAAACACATAGAATTTTCCCACTCTTTCAGATCCTTTAAGCAAGAACTTCCATTTGAAAACAAGAAAACAGAAGCAGATTTTGGCTCAATATAAGAATATAAATAAATATATTTTATATAGTTTATTTATATACATTTTAAAATATTTTTATGATTTATTATAAATTTATTATCAATGACTTGTATAACTATTTTATATACCTATATCCCTGGGGTCACATAAAAATTTCTCTGGTGAAAAGGCATTATGAGTGGAAAAAGTTGAAGCATCCCTATTGTAGACTATGATCTTATATTTTCAATTTGAACCTGAGCCTTTGTTAGATCTGTCACTCCCAATAGTCCTCAGAATCAGAAATAAATAGATTGACCAACAAGAAAAGTAGAAGTCATCTCTGAAGTCCTTTCAAGATCAATAGTCTACAGGGAAGCTAGATGGCACAATGGATAGAGAACCAGCCCTGAATTTAAATCTGGCGTCAGACATTTAGCACTTCCTAGTTGTGTGACCCTGGATAAATCACTTAACTCCAATTGTTTTGTCAAAAAAAAATTATATTCAAAGACTTACCTACTCCACAATAATGATAGTTGCCAAGAGTCTAAGAAAAAGACAGAATTTGGATTCTTACATTAAAGAAACCCCCATCATCATCCTATCTCAAATTAAGTCAATGAGCATTTATTAAAGGCCTATTGTGGGCCTGGGATTATGTGAAGCCCTGGAGGATACAAAGAATAGGCAAATGATAATTTATATGTTCAAGGAGCTCACAGTCTAATGGATCTCATAATTATACAATGCTTTATATTCCTCACATTTGAACTTCATGTAAGTAGAACAGACACTATTATTCTCATTTTACAAATGAAGAAACCATTTATTATCTGGGCAAGTCATTTGACCTCTTTCAACCTTAATTTCTCCATCTGTAAACTGAAGCTAACATATGTGCCAAAATGTTTGTGCAGCCCTTTTTGTAGTGGCTAGAAACTGGAAAATGAATGGATGCCCATCAATTGGAGAATGGTTGGGTAAATTATGGTATATGAAGGTTATGGAATATTATTGTTCTGTAAGAAATGGCCAGCAGGATGAATACAGAGAGGCTTGAAGAGACTTACATCAACTGATGCTGAGTGAAATGAGCAGAACTAGGAGATCATTATACACTTCAACAATGATACTGTATGAGGATGTGTTCTGATGGAAGTGGATATCTTCAACATAGAGAAGAACTGATCCAATTCCAATTGATCAATGATGGACAGAATCAGCTACACCCAAAGAAGAAACACTGGGAAATGAGTGTAAACTGTTAGCTTTTTTTTTTTTCTTCCCAGATTATTTTTACCTTCCGAATCCAATTCTTCCTTTGCAACAACAACAACAACAACAACAAAATTTGGTTCTGCACACATATATTGTACCTAGGATATACTATAAGATATTTAATATGTATGGGAATGCCTGCCATCTAAGGGAGGGGGTAGAGGGAAGGAGGGGAAAATTCGGAACAGAAGGGAATACAAGGGATAATGTTGTAAAAAAAAATTACCTATGCATATGTACTGTCAAAAAATGTTATAATTATAAAATTAATAAAAAAAAATGAAGCTAACAACAGCACCACCTACCCTATAGGATTGTTTGGAGAAGCAAATGAGATAACATATATAAATAAAGTATTTTTTCAAACAAGTTACAAGCAGCTGCAGAAGTAAAAGATGTAAGAGGCATAGTTTGACAGCATGATAGAAAATATTGAAGTGTTTAGTTCACTGCAAGTTCAGTATGAGTCAATAGTTTAACATGATAGGGAAAAAAATCATTTGATCTTAGAATGCATTAATCAAAGTCTAGTGTCTAGAACCAGGGAGGTAACTGTCTCATTCTGCCCTTCTGTCATTGGGCTCCATCTAGAATATTGTATTAAATGTTTAAAGTCGGATGTTGACAAGTTGGTGAAGCAACCAGTATGGCAAAAAGACTTTAAATCATGCTATATGAGGAAAGGTTGAAAGAATTGGCTCAAAGAAAAATGAAATTGGAAAGGGGAAGGAATGTAAAATATTTGAAAGACTGCCTTTTGAAAAAGAGAATTAGAATGATGGGTACAAGTTATAATAAGGTAGATTTTAGTTTCATATTTTTAAAATAGATTTTTATTGACATTTTTATATTTACATCTGGATTTCCTTCTATGTATCTTTCCCCTGTCCTGTATTTTTCCTAGAGAATCATTCCTTTTAATAAAGAATTTTAATTAAAAAAATCAGTAAAATTGATCGACATTGCTTTATACTTTTGGGGCCCTTGTCTGTGTAAAGGAAAAGAGTGAAGTATCTTCTCATTGACCCCTTCTTTGGGGTCAAATTTGTTCTTTATAATTTTACAGTATTATTTTAATTCTTTTATGATTGTTGTTCTTCCCATGTAAGTCATTGTAGTCATTATATACGTTTTACAATATTATGCTGCTATTTAGTTGTTTTCAGTCATGTCTGACTCTTTGTGACCCTCTTTGGTGTTTTCTCCACAAAGATACTGGAATGCTTTGTCATTTCCTTTTCCAGCTTATTTTACAGATGAAGAAACTGAGGCAAACAGGGTAAAGTGACTTACTCAGGGTTATGCTGGTAGTAAGTGTCTGAGGTTTTCAATTCAAGTATTTCTAACTCCAGGTCCAGCACTCTATCCACATTGCTACCTGGATGAAAGCATATAACATGTACACAATAAGCAAAGAAAAGATAATGTGATGTCATTTCAAAAGGAACAGAGTTCTAGTTAATAGAGCATCAGAAAAGATCTCTTTTAGAATGCTACACTGATCCATTCTTTAAAAGAAGCAATTTTAGAAGGCAGAAATAAAGAGAGGGGGCATTCATGGAATGGGGAGATATTTGTGACAGGGTCCCAAAATCCAGATCATAGCCCTGTACCCCACACACACTCACACTCACCATGTTTCCTTAAGCCCTGTAAATCAGCCTCCAAGTTCTTTGAACTTTCCACTCTCTCTTCCCGAGTCTCTTATAAGTGACTAACTCCTCTAATTCCATACCTTCTCTTAAACCTCAAGGATTGCTAAACTCCCTGGTATACCATTTGTATTCAACATAACAAACTAGTTCTTTGTCTTACTGGCCTCCCCAAAAAAAGTTCTCCCAGGTACCCAATTACTTTGCCAAAACTATATTTTTTTCTCCCTTTTAGCCTCAACTTTGTAGCAGCAAGGTGGTGGAGTGGATGGAATTCCAGGCTTGGACTCAGGAAGACCTGAGTTTGTACTCAGATGCTACTCAGGTCCAGACTCAGATGCTTATTAGCTTTGTGATTGTCGACAAATTACTATTTGACTCAGTTTCCTCATCTGTAAAATGAGCTGCAGAAAGAAATGGCAAATCTCTCCAGTATCTTCACCACAAAAACCCAAATTGAGTCACAAAGAGTTGAACAGGACTAAAACAACTTAAAAAGGCACCACAAAGAAAGTACCAACTCCACACACTTGGAAGGACAGTTGCTGTCACTGAGCCTTCTAATTCCAATCTCCTGGGAACATCTTGATTCTTCTTACATAGCCCAAGAAATCACTGTGTATTAGAGGTGCATATCTCTGCAGCCTCTGTTACGTAAATGAACACACTGTCAGCATTCCCAAACTACAACTATAGATAGATAGATCACTTTAAGATTTGCAAAGCACTTAACTAATATTATTTCATTTTAGTATGGGCAGTAAATGCTATTGTTATTTCCATTTTATAGTTAAGGAAACTGAGACATAGAGCAATTAAATGACTTGCCCAGAGTCACACAGCTAGTTAGTATCTAAGGCTAGATTAGTGCTCCATCCATTGTACCCCAGCTACCTACAAAACTTCATTATCATCATCATCATTTCTACCATCACCATCATCATTATGTTTCACTCTAACCAATATTTGCTGAGTCCATGATTTGGATAATAGTTTGGTGTCTGGTATTGGCCAAGAGTAATGGGCACAATTATGATCCAAAAGGCATAGGCTTATAGGATCATAAATTTAGAGGTAAAGAGAAACTTAGAAGTTATCTATTCAATGAACTAGCATTTTTAAAGTATCTATTTTAAGCCAGGCACTGTGCTAAGTGAAGAGCATACAAAGAAAGGTGAAAAGCAATCTCTGTTCTCAAGGAGCTCAGTCTAATGAGGGAAACAACATGCAAACAAATATTTACAGGATAAATGAAATAACAGAGGGAAGGGATCATGAGACTTCTGGTAGAAGGGATTTTTGCTGAAATCTGAAGGAAGCCATCAAGCAGATTTGAGGAGGGAGAATGTTCCAGGCATGGGGAGGAATAGTCAATTAAAATGTCTGGAAGTGGAAGATGAAATATCTTGTGCAAGGAAAAAAAAAGGAGACTGCTGTTGCTGTAAAAAAAAAAAAAAAAAAAAAAAAAAAAAAGAATGAGGGCATTGAATGCCAAAGAGAGCAGTTTGTATGTGCTGGAAGTAATAGGGAGCCATTGGAGTAAATTAATTGGCATGAAGGAGTTGAAATGGTCAGACATATGTTTTAGGAAGAATAATTTGGCTCTTTAATATAGCATGAACTGGGGTGGGGGAAAGTTTGATGCAGGGACCAGCAAGTTATTATATTAATCGAGGGAAGCCGAGATGAGGTTTCAGAGAGGTTTCAGTGCCAGAGCAGAGAAGGGATCATACAAGGAATGTTACAAGGATTTAAAAGACAGGATTTGACCACTGATTGGATATGGAGGTAAGAGAGAGGGGAGAGATGGGAAGGACACCTAGATTTCAAATTTGAATGACTGGGAGGATGGGAGTCCCCTGCAAAGCAAAAGAGAAGTTAGGAAGAGGGGAGATCATCCCTCTCACTTTATAGTTGAGGAAAGTAGACAACCAAAAAGGTGATTTGACTTTCCCAAAGTTAAAAACGTAGTAAATAGCAGAACGAAGGTAGATCCCAGTTTCTCTGATTCCAGCCAGGTTTCTATTGGTTAATAGGAGACAAGGTAAGCACTAATGCAGAGCAGCTTCCCTTTGGGGATGTCTATCATTTTTACCAGATCTACATAGGGAAAATATAGATAGATTTTGTCATATATTTATGTTTGATCAAAAAATAGGATTTTTAAGCAAAGATCAGAGGAATTAAAATTATTTAGACTGAAAGAAAGTTGAGGAGAGATATTTGTTTTCTCTCTGTATAGGAGGTTTAAATAGTAGCGCCCTCCTATAAAAGGAGAGCAGTACTATTATTAAAAGTGCTTAGGATGTTAACTAGTAGTGTAATAGTAACCTGTGTGCCGAGATATCATCTTGCTAAGCTTTAGTAAGTACACTAAGGAGGTCATGGGCCCATGGACACAGAATGGCAGTGAATAGAGCTCTGAGCATAGAATCAGGAAAATTTGAATTCAAATTCTGCCTCAATCACCCTTAGACACAGTCATTTAACCTCTCTCATCCTCAGTTATTTCATCTGCAAAATGGGGATAATAATGTCACCTATCTCACAGGTGAACATCAAGTGAGATTAACATTATAAAACCCCTTGTAAATCTTAAAGAATTACATAAGTGCTGGCTATTATTATCATTATATTATGTACCTAGGGCCTGAATCTCTGCTTGCTATAGTCATTCACAAATGGGCATCTCAACACTAAGTCTGGCAAAGGCATGACTATGGCAGGCCCATGACTCCTGTCCATCTTGCAGAGGTGGGGATAATTCATCATTTTATAGGCCTCTGGACTGAAAGCTAACCAAGAGATGAATGTGTGACAAGAACAGAAGTGGGTCCCTATAGAAAGCCCAGGAGGTGAGCTACAGCTGGGAATGTTGACAATCCTAAAGTCTTTACTCTTGAGTAAAGAGTAGGGGATAATTGCCCAAGTACTTTATCCTGTTTGCCTTACATCACATCAATGACTTCTGACAAGGTTCTTTTTTTTTTTTTTTTTTTTTTTGAAATACGGAGAAGAGTTATCTGAGCAAAGGAATTCTGCTTGGGGAGTGAATTCTTCCTGCTGCTACCAGGTCAACTAGCATAACCAACGAAATATAAGGAGCCGATTCTTTTGTTAAAATATATTTTTATTAATTTTTTTATTAACCCCAATTTTTCCCCAACTCCCTTCCCCCTCCCCTCCTACCAAGAAACCATCTCATATAACAAATTATATTTGTTTTAAAATCAAAAAAGCTGATCAATGTATTGAAAAAGTCTGAAAATATGCAAATATACCTCTTCAAGGGACTTTTCACTTCTGCAAAGATATAGGAATATCATCTACAGCTCCTCTTTGAACCCTTGCTTTCTTTGTAATTTCGTAACATTCATTTTTTATTGCTTTGTGATTATTCTTCTTCTTACATCTTTGCAGTCATTGTGAATATTGTTTTCTTAGTACTATTCACTCTACTATTTATTAATTCATTAGTCTTTCCATATATCTCTATATTCACCATATTTGTTGATTTATACACCTGATTAATTTCTTCACATTCATGTACCATAAACATGAATATATATACTACATTTTTTAGACATTTCCAATTGGTGGGCATCTAGCACAGGATTTAAATTTATTTATTAAATTACCTATTATATGTAGAACATTATCTAGGTTCTAAGGAAAATATATAATTACATAAGACAGAAGCCCTACCCTTAAGAAACTAAAATAAAATAAACACAAATATAATAATCTACTACTTCTTCCTAACCTGGTCAGTTAGACCTCATCAGTAATTTCAGGGCTCACAACAATTGAAATTGGGGCACTCTTGGGGTTCTCTGTTCACTTTCTTTATAAGACAGGAAGATAATACTTGGTTGAAATCAGCCAAGAGTTAGCTTAGGGTCCTACCCCAATGAAAGGAGTTATGTCCTGGAGACAAAGAGTATTAATATCAATCATAGGTATTGGACAAGGTATGGTTAACGAGATCATTCACATAATGCAATTAGAGCTAATAAACAATCTTTATGGAATATTTCCTCAATGACTAGATGAAGTGAAAGAGCTGAAGTCAATTGGAAGAATTTTTAGGCATCAATGTTTATCTATCACTTTTATCCAGTCATTTTTGGGACTTTTATCTCTCTCACCATTACCATCAATACCATCATTAATAACATAATCACTCGCATTCATTTATTCAACAAGGTTTTTAAAATTTAATTTATTTTTGTATTCTGTACTTTAAAGAACCAAATGTAATGAACATTTCTATATACATGATAGAACAGGAAAAAGGCCTGTACAAGAAATAGTGAATATTATATAAAGTTTGCATTTCTTTTAAAATATATAATAAATTGAATATGTAACTTTTAAAGTTGTCCTGATCATCTGTTATCCTTTTTGATCTTGTTTCTGTTCTTTAAAGTGCTTTTAAAAATTGTCTTAATGATTCTTGTTTCTTTTTTTTATTTAATTGAGGGCTACCCTAGCCCTAGCCCTCACCTTTCTACCTACCATCTCAAATTGAAAAGAAGGAAAAAAGGAAAGAAGGAAGAAAGGAAAGGAAGGAAGGAAGGAAGGAAGGAAGGAAGGAAGGAAGGAAGGAAGGAAGGAAGGAAGGAAGGAAGGAAGGAAGGAAGGAAGGAAGGAAGGAAGGAAGGAAGGAAGGAAGGAAGGAAGGAAGGAAGGAAGGAAGGAAGAAAGGGAGGGAAGGAGGGAGGGAGGGAGGGAGGGAGGAAGGAAGTATACCCAGATGTTTAATTTTCCTCTATATGGTATTAGAGTTTCATTTTCTAATAAAGAGTATCATTTGTGTAGAGAAAATCTAATTGTACACTATAATCTCAAACTTGGTTAACCATGTCTGTGGAAAGCCTCTTGGTTTTGTTCTTAGGGTCAGAGATCAGAGGTCCATGACAAATTTCAGGGGAAGTATAAACTAGGATAGGAAAATAGTTGTATCTCTTTATTTTTACTAATCTCTAAATCTAATTTAGCATTTCCTTTACTTATTTTAAAAAACATTTTGAGAAGAAAATCATAAAATTTACCAGACTCCCAATGGAGTCCATGACAAAAAAATTGCTAAGGAACCCTTCCACTGACCAAGCATTGCTTTTTTTGTAGTGGTAGCTTATCGGAAATGCAAACATTTATCTAAGAGGAAATAAACATCTTTATAAAAACTAGTGTCCAACCCCAAACATATAAAGCAACAGTAAATGCCACTCACACATAATACTTAATAATTAATCCAAAGTATAAGTACTATTATGTTTCACCATGTTCAACATATTCTGGTGATTAGTGCAAACGGAAAAGGAGTGATCCCTTTGGGGGGAAGGAGACCAAAGTCCAAATCAGAATCTATAATAATGCAAACTGAAAGAGCAGGATTAAAAAAAAAAGAAGCCAGTTTTAGAAGGACAAATTAGACAGGAATATCAGTCTTCTGATATAGAGTGCATCAGGCTTCTGATGTGACAACTTTATCTAGTACTGTCTGACTCCTCAAAACTTTCATTCTTTATGATGATAATCTTGGTTCCCCATCCTTACTCTGTGCCTTTTCCAGAATAAGGTGTGTAAAGCTGTGAACTCAAACAAATAAAGAAAATAATGATATAGACCAAAGCTTCTTAAAATTTGTCTACTTGCAACCCTTTTTCACCTGAGAAAATTTTACATGACCCTAGGAATATAGGTATTTAAAATAAGTATACAAACCAACCACTCACTGATGACAAATCATGAAGAAATTTATTTTAAAACAACTCTTTGGTAGCCATATAATGTTACCATTTATTAAAGATAATATTTGCATATTCATGAAATAGATGTTTTTATTTGTTTTTATATGTAGAATTAAAACTTAGTAGAATATTTAATACTGCAGGATATAGAACAATCAGAAATGTTTTACTGTTGCCAAATATTTGGCAATCCCTACATTCAGTTACACGATTCTATATGGGATCTCAACCTATAGTTTAAAAAGCTTTGATATAAAGAGTAAAGGCTACAGGAGCACAAAAAAGGAGAAAATCTGTGTAGGTTGGAAATGCCAGGGAAAGTTTCATGGAGAAGGTGGGATTTGAATTGGTCCTGAAGACTGGTGGGATTTAGATACGAGGAGAAAAGTAATGCAGAAATAATATTGTAATGACTTTGGTGGGGTTTTTTTTTTGGGGGGGGGGTGAGACCTGTGATTTTATTGGTTTTTTTTTTTTTTTTTTATTGGAAACTCCCAATGTAAAAAGTCCTTCTACTGGGTCAGATAAAAAACTCTTCTATAACCCATAGTCTTAGCTTTCTGTGGTACTGAGGTGGTAAAGTAACAAGCTTCATGGTCACAGAATTAGCATCCCACATTTTTCTGACTCCAAAGCTGGCCTTCTTTGGACAATGCCAAATTATCTCTCATTGTCTTTTTCTGAGGACAAAAAATAATTCTGACCATATTTTAACAGGCACAAATTTCCCAGATACTAATAAGCATTTATTAAGAATCTATCTTGTGGTCAGGTCTGCTGTAGGTGTTGAAGGAGAAACAAAAATAACAAAAATGATTTAAGACACAAATTGTTCCAGGCAGTGGGGAAACAAATACAAGCAAACAAAACAGTCTTTACCTTCAAGAGGCTTTCACTTTAGGAAAAAACACAGAGAAGGGCACTGGAACATAAGGGGGGTTCATTCAAAGTCACACATCTATTAAGAGGCAAGAACTGAACTCAGAATTTAGAGATGTTAAGTCTATTACTCTCTCTACTATACCAGCTAACTGCCTAAATATAAAGGATATAAAGAAATCCCCTGGTCATTTAGTGAGAGGAATAAATAACTAATGGACAATCCACTTATTCCATTAGTATCTGCAAGATAGATATCCAAAGATCAAGATAAAGAAAGACCCACAGCATGTAAATAGACTCTCTGAAGGGAGAATATGGATAAGAGTTTACAGAGCAAGAAAAGCTGTGGATGGGTTGCCATGTACATCAGTAGGGGATGTATCTCCAAAAGTGAGAGCACAGTACCATCAGAATAATATTGATTAAACATTCACTCTGTATTTTAACCCTTAGTTTTACACTATCTATTCTATTTGGTTTTGACTCCACAAACATTAGGCCTTGTATCTGAGGGCTTTCTTGCTGTACCTTTAAATACTCCCTTTTCCATTTCCTTTTTGCATATTTTCTTCCCCCACTTGATTGTAAGTTCTTTAAAGGCACAGAATGTCTTTTTTTTTTTCCTTTTATTTGTATCCCTTGTGCTAAGCATAATTCCTGGTCCATTGTGGGTGCTTCAAAAATGTTTATTGACTGATTGACTATGCCAGCTAAAACTCAACGATTATAAATGCTGCTGATTAAATCAAAACTCTGTATTCATTCCCCAAATGAGACAATTACTTTAACTCTGGTCCATAGATAGACAATCCATTACTGCTAAATCACACAATACAAACACAAGATCATAGAAGAGAATACACAATTCAGCTTTACTATCCTCACTCCTGGGAAAACAATTCAGAGTCCATGAAAGTTCTGCTTAGAAGTAGTCCATTATAACATTGAAGATTATAGCTGTAAGGGAGCTTAAAGATAATCTTGTCCATTTTCTTCACATTATACATTCAGTAACTAATAGCCAGAGATGCCATGTGACCTGCCTAAGGTCTTTTAATAGATTAATGCTATTTTTTGGAACTAGAACTTGGGTCTCCTGATTCCACTCCAATTCTCTCTCCCCTATATAATTTCCAAAGGACAGACCATCATCATGACACTGAACATGAAGAATTGAATAGAACACAAATAAAATCCAGCCTTTATCTCCTTTTGCCACATTGGCAACCTCCCATATATAAATCAGACCCTAACCTGATGTCAATAACATAAAGGTCCTTTTCAGTCTGAGTTGTTAGGGTAAAGGTATTCCAAATCTATGTCATGTTTATTAGAAAGATCTGATAATTAAGGGGGACCAATGAAAAAACAATCTTAAAAATAAGTCTAGTGGAGAAAGTACTATGAGCCAGAACACTGGTGTTCTAAGCCCAGTTCTAGTAATGACTGTGCAACCTTACTTAATCCTCACAAGCTCTATTTTATGTATGAAAGGTAGATAGGAGTCAGGAGGACCTGGGTTCAAGTCCCAGACCTTTTATTTCTGCATCATCTTGAGCAAATTACCACCTATGGTAATATAGGGATCTATGCTTATAGAAAAGAATATTTAATGTCAGAATTGGTTGACATGACAATTGATTTTACTGACATCCCCCCTTTTTTTAAGTTCTTGTAAATAAATGATGGCTATCTGGGTGGGGAGAAATATATTGAAAAATAAAAAGTCATAAAAATAAAAAAAATTAACTTTAAAAATTCAGTTGTCTATCAACACTGGTTCCATTCTCTCATTGTCAATCAGTCAATAAATATTTATTATGTGCATATAAATGCAAAGAAAAGCAAAAAAAAATTTTCACATCCTTAAGGAGCTCACCTCACAATGGAAGAGAAGTACAAAAACAAACAAACAAAACAATCCAATCCTCAATCATATATATACATATACATACATGCATACACACAAGATATATACAGCGACACATAATCTCAGAGGGAAGGCACTAGCAAAACTCCTTAGTGTTCTAATCAGTGTCTGACACATAGTAAGTTCTTAATAAATGTTTATTTTCTAAATGATTAACATGAGGGGAAGGAGAACAAGGAATGGGGAAAAGCTTCTTGAAGTAAGTAGAATTTTAAAGATAGCCAAAGAAGCCAGGAAGGATAAAAGAGAAAGAACAATCCAGCTATGAAGAATATCCAGTGGGAAAAAGCACAAAATCACAATCCAGAGACTGATTGTAGCTGGAAGAACAAAAAGTAGACCAGTGTAGGTAGATCATGCAATTTGTAGACAGGAGTAAAGATACATGCAGATCTCTGAAAGCTGGAGCCAGAAGGCAAGAAGCAGGAGGAGACCATGACCATGGAGTAGTCAGACTAGGCCTCTGTTATCAGTTTAAGATTATCTATCACGTTTTTTTTCTATTAGAATGGATGGGAAAATCCACATCCACATCCAGAGAGAGAACTATGGAGACTGAATAAGTATCTATGTATCAAAGTATAATACTTTCACCTTTGTTTGTCTGTTTGCTTGTTTTCTTTCTCATGTATTTTTTTTCTTTTTGCTCTGATTTTTCTTGTACAACCTGACAAATATAGAAATATATTTAAAAGAATTGCACATATTTAACCTATATCAGATTACTTGCTGCCTTGGGGAAGGAGGAGGTAAAAAAAAAAGGGGGGGGGAGGGAGAAAAATTTGGAACACAAAGTTTTGCAAAAATGAAGGTTGAAAACTATCTTTACATGTATTTGGAAAAATAAAATACTATTGAGAAAAATTTTTACAACAAGAATGGTCATGCCTCCTAAGCAGCCAAAAACCCTTAGAAGGAAAAGATTCTTCAAACTTCCATAACTCAAGTCCCTTTCCCACCAAACCCATGAATTCCTTGAGGTCAGGGACCATGTCTTCTTCTCCATTTCTGGCTCACTCAAGCATAGCCACAGGGCTAGGCACTCAATGTGTTGATTGATGAATGAACTTCTGGGTTCTCTGTCTTTCTGACCACAGTTTTGGGCAGATACCAACATGTTTGCAAGCAAACATAACAAAAGGCATGAGAAGGCAAGTCCAAAGTTATTTGTACTATGAATCTAGAACCAAGGTTGCATAAGTGCCAACACCAGCATACTCAGTTCCTTTGGGGAACCAGCATGGATAGATCATAGGATATAGTGATAAAAAGGGACTTCAAAATTTTTCTTTCAGCCAGATGAAAAAACTGAGTTCTAGAGAGATGAAATGGTTGTCCTCTAGGGATTTATCTAAACCTTTTTTTTTAAAAACCTGTTGATATTTTCAATTTGGGGTTACTTATCTCTTTGGAGTAGCAAGAGCATCCTTTTTAATATTCTTAATCTTTGGCTCCAGGAAGTGATCAGTGTAGGAGGGAGACAGGGGTCAAGAAGTGTATGTGGCACTAATTAAGTCTTGTGACAGATTATTATGATTCTGACCTCATGTTAGGGCCCAATTCTTTTTGGAACGCATTATAAAAGTGTCATCTAGCCAGGGTGCATGTATTTGGAGTATGGATAACCCCCTCGTCAAAGTCTTCCAGGATGTATTCGAGGCTGAGTAGGGAATTGTCAGTTCCCCAGATTTGAATCAGGTCCAATATTGTAAACTCAGAATTCAGAGCTTGGCGTTGTCACCATTGGGCCAGTGGGAGCCAATTCCAGACTGCTGTTTGTGGCAAGTTCTTGGAGTCAACTTCCCATGAAATTGTTAATGGGTAACTCAGTCAACTGGAGAGAAAAAAGGCAGGAAACTTCAATTGAAATCCCACCTCTTCCATTCACCTCCTGCATGACTTTAGTTCTTAATATTTATCATTTCTGGTGATGGGCTTGGTAACCTCTAAATTCGTTTCCAGTTCAGAATCTATAAAGATATGTTCACAAGTAAGTATGTAGAAAATTATTTTTTAAAAAAATTTATAGCTTTTCATTTACAAGATATATGCATGGGTAATTTTTCAGCATTGACAATTGCAAAACCCTTAGTTCCAACCTTTCCCCTCCTTCCCCCCACCCCTTCCCCAGATGGCAGATTGACCAATACATGTTAAATATGTTAAAGCATAAGTTAAAATACAATATATGTTACATGTCCAAACACTTATTTTGCTGTACAAAAAGAACTGGACTTTGAAATAGTGTACAATTAACCTGTAAAGGAAATCAAAAATTCAGGCAGACAAAAGGATTGGGAAAGATTGGGAATTCTATGTAGTGGTTCATAGTCATCTCCCAGAGTTCTTTCCCTGGGTATAGCTGGTTCAGTTCATCACTGCTCTCTTGGAACTGATTTGGTTCATTTCATTGTTGAAGAAGGCGACATCCATCAGAATTGATCATCATATAGTATTGTTGAAATATATAATGATCTCCTGGTCCTGCTCATTTCACTCAGCATCAGTTCATGTAAGTCTCTCCAGGCCTTTCTGAAATCATCCTGATGGTCACTTCTTTTTTTTTAATTTTATAATTATAACTTTTTTTGACAGTACATATGCATGGGTAATTTTTTACAGCATTATCCCTTGTACTCCCTTCTATTCCAAATTTTCCCTTTTCCCTCCACCCCCTCCCCTAGACAGCAGGCAGTCTCATACATGTTAAATGTGTTATAGTATATCCTAGATACAATATGTGTGTGCAGAACCGAATTTCTTGTTGCACAGAAAGAATTGGATTCAGAAGGTAAAAATAACCAGGGAAGAAAAACAAAAATGCAAACAGTTTATACTCATTTCCCAGTGCTCCTTCTCTGGGTGTAGCTGATTCTGTCCATCATTGATCAATTGGAACTGAATTAGGTCTTCTCTTTGTTGAAGGTATCCACTTCCATCAGAATACATCCTCATACAGTATTGCTGTTGTGATCTCCTGGTTCTGCTCATTTCACTCAGCATCAGTTCATGTAAGTCTCTCCAAACCTCTTTGTATTCATCCTGCTGGCCATTTCTTACAGAACAATAATATTCCATAAACTTCATATACCATAATTTATTCAGCCATTCTCCAACTGATGGACATCCATTCATCTTCCAGTTTCTAGCCACTATAGAGAGGGCTGCCACAAACATTCTGGCACATACAGGTCCCTTTCCCTTCTTTAAGATCTCTTTGGGATTAAGCCCAGTAGTAACACTGCTGGGTCAAAGGATATGCACAGTTTGATAACTTTTTTTTTTTAACTTAATAATTTTTTATTATATATATATTTTTATAATATTATCCCTTGTATTCATTTTTCCAAATTATCCCCCCCTCCCTCTATTCCCTCCCTCCGATGACAGGCAATCCCATACATTTTACATGTGTTACAATATAGTCTAGATACAATACATGTGTGTGAATATCATTTTCTTGTTGCACAATAAACATTAGATTCCGAAGGTACATGCAACCTGGGCAGACAGATATTAGTGCTAACAATTTACATTCACTTCCCAGTGTTTCTTCTCTGGGTGTAGCTACCTCTGTCCATCATTGATCAACTGGAAGTGAGTTGGTTTTTCTTTATGTTGAAGATTTCCACTTTGATAACTTTTTGAGCATAGTTTCAAATTGCTCATAGAAAATTATTTTGATGAGGAGGTAACTGGGAAAGACCTCTAAGGGAACCATGGGTTCCAAGTACCAGGGACAGCCTTAGTCACAGGTACAGGAGACTGAATTGTGGTTACTGTTTGTCCTTCATTTTCAAAGAGGATTGACGATAGCATTGGATGATGTCTCGACATACTCATGGATTGGATTTAAGTGAGGCAAAGTTACACAAAGTCATCAGCCTCACTCTGTCTTCCAGAGACATTGAATTCCAATGGCAAGACAAAGGACAGGATGACCCTCGATGGCTCTGACCAAGCTCTAAGCATTCCACAGTGCCTGTTTTAGTCATCTTCATAGCCATCTGAACAAATTATCTTCATCTGCCCATTCCACTTGAAGAAGTCTTTACATACTTGGGAAAGACACCTGCCTAACTCACAGATGGGTGTTAGGTCTATAAGTTATCCTCAGTATAGTTTAGCCCCTTGGCTAAGATGGTTACTGGAATATGGCCACTGTGTATGGTATAGCTTCTTGGAATGATGGGTGAGAATTGGGCGACTGGGTTTGATACCAGAAATAAATAAGCAGCCCTGAAAAGGGTTTCACAAGCCTTTATACCAGACATTGAGTCCTCTTGAACACCCCATTCAACCCAGGAGATTGAATATCAGGGCAAGATCTAACAAATAGATTCATTTGATAGGAAATGTAGATATTAGAGGAATTAATGTGTAATCTATCTGGAGACTAGGCTGGACCCAGTTTGTGAAAGGCTTTAGACACTACAGAGAAGTTTATATTTTGTCATAGAAAAGATAGGGAGCCATTGAAGTTTCTTGAGTAGAGTAGTAATATGGATAGACTCATTCTAGAATACAATATAGAAGCAATAGGGAAAACTCCAGAAATAGTTAAGATGATCTGTTCTCAAGGAGGAATCCATTTAGAAGAGCTGTTATTCCATTTGTAGCCAAGAAGGGATTCTCTATTTAATTTTAATGGATGATAGAAATCTTTTATTGTTTTTTAATTGCCTTGAACTGCTATACTTTAATAGAAGACCCAACAAAAAAGTCCTGAGAAGATGGGAAAAGAGATACTGTGTTGTCATCTTAAATAAGAGGTTTGGACTTGATGAAATCTAAGAGACCTTCTACCTCCAAAATCTATGATCTTAGTATTCATTAAAAAAAAAAAAACAGATCGTAAAAGGAAAAGATGATCTTACCTGAACTGTGAGAGGGGACTTGACATTGGATTGGGTCATTCTCTTTCCTGGTTAATGGGGGAGGGGAGAATTCATTGTGGAAGATACTTTTTATCCTGAGTATTGAATGAAGCATGGATTTTCACATATGGCCAATATATATATAAATTTGTTTCATGTTAAGCACTTAAGTTATAAAGGAGAGTCCTATTGAAGTAATAGTGGTATATAAAGATGTCATGATTTCTTTGAGAAAAGACAATGAGGTATCATTATGCTGTGGAGAAGAAGAGGCAGCCTTCTGAGCTCTAAAGAGTGAAACTCTTTGTAGTGGCTAGAAACTGGAAACTGAGTGGATGCCTATCAGTTAGAGAATGGCTGAATAAATTGTGGTATATGAATGTTATGGAATATTATTGTTCTGTAAGAAACGACAGCAGGATGATTTCAGAGAAGCCAGGAGAGACTTGTATGAACTGATGCTGAGTGACATGAGCTGACCCAGGAAATCATTATACACTTCAACAACAATACTGTATAATGATCAATTCTGATGGACGTGACTCTCTTCAATAATGAGATGATCCAAACCAGTTCCAATTATTCAGAAATGAAGAGAATCAGCTACACCCAGAGAGAGAACTATGGGAAATGAATGTGGACCACAACATAGCATTTCTACTCTTTCTGTTATTGTCTGCTTGCATTTTTGTTTTCCTTCTCAGGTTATTTTTATCTTCTTTCTAAATGCAATTTTTCTTGGGCAGCAAGATAACTGTATAAATATGTATACATATATTGTATTTCACATATACTTTAGCATATTTAACATGTATTAGACTACATGCCATCTAGGGAAGGAGGTAGGGGGAAGGGAAAAGTTGGAACAGAAAGTTTTGCAAGGGTCAATGTTGAAAAACTACCCATGCCTATATTTTGTATATAAAAAGCTATAATAAAAAATTTTTTTTAAAGAGTGCAATTCTGCCTTCCTGAAGCTCTATGTCCCAAGAAGACTCCTAAAGACAAGGAAATTCACTTTAAGGTAAAAATGATGACATCTCAAGAAACCCAAGATTCATATCGTCAAACACAAGAAAGTACAGCAAACTCACTCAGATTTGTCTTAGAAAGTCAGAGAATTGGTGATAATCCTACTCCAGAAAAGTTGAGCATAAAAGATGTTTTTATGATTGGGATTGAAGTTTATTACAAACAGATAGGAGGTCATTCAACAGTTTAATTTTCCTGTTTTTCCTTTTCCATTAAGCCTTTTCTATTTTTAAACAATAGTTCTTTTGTAATGTGGTATTTGAAAATGGTATTCTATCTCTGGGAGGCTCACTTTCAAAGTCTGGTATTTTGAATTCTGGTACTTATCTTAAACTATCATGCTTTCATTCTAGTAAACCCTTGTGAACCTTCTGCTCCCTTTCCTACTTCCTTATCATCTTTGCTTTTAATATGTATATGTGCCACATTCATTAGGTAGACTTGATGGTGATAAAATCTGCTTGAATGAGTGTTCTAAATGACTTGCATATTGATCTGGACTTCGGTTCTGTCATTGCTTCACTTCTGGATTATAAATTTCAGCAAGTGATAAAAGCTTTTCAGAGAACTGAACTATGGGGGGAAAAGTATTTTTTATATAAATCTGGTAGTCTGGACCAGAAAGGAGTATCAGGCTGGAAATGACAATGTTTCAAGAAGTTATTAAAAGCCTATTCTACGCCAGGCACTAAGTATTAGGGATTTAAAGAAAAGCAAAAAATTCCTATCCTAAAAAGATCACAGCCTAGTGTGGGAGTCATCATAAAAACAACTAATTCAAACATAATTGGAGATCATCTTCCAGAAGGAAAGCACTAAAATTAGAGGGAAAAGAGAGAGGTGGGACTTTAGCTGAGTCAGGAGGTGGAGGTAGGGAGGAAGGAAATTTTGGTCATGGGGGACAGCCAGTGAAAATGTACAAATGCAGAGATAGAGTGTCCTATAGGAGGTATGTGGAACAGAATAAGACATAAGAAGGCTAGACAGGTAGGAAGGGGCTGGGCCATTAAAAGCTTTAAAAAACAAACAGAGGATTTTATATTTCATACTAGAAACAATAGGAAGCCACTAGAGTTCATTAAATAGAGGAGCAACATGGTCAGAACTGAGCTTTAGGAAGATTCACTTAGAGATTTGAATGGTGGATGGAGCAGAGTAGTTACAGACTTGAGTCAAGAAGACCAATCATAAGGCAATTGCATTAGGACAGGGGTAAAGTAATGATCACCAGGGTGGTGGCAGTGTCCAAGGAAAGAAAGGAGCATCAAAGGATGTTTTTGAACATAGAATCCACTAGACCTGGCACCAAGTTGCATAACAAGGATGAGAGAATGAGGAGTTAAGGACGAAGTCCAGTTTGGGAGCCCGGGTGACTGGAAGGATGATGGTACCCTGGATAGTATTAGGGAAAATAGGAAGAGGAGAGGGCTTGGGAGGAAAGATAATGAATTCCATTTGGGACATGTTGAGTTTAAGATGTCTATAAAACATCTAGTTCTAGATATTCAATAGATGGAAATGTGAAATTGGAAGTCAAGGAGAAAAGTTGGGGCTCAATAAATAAGTCTGAGTTATCTGCACTGTGATGAAAATTGAATCCATAGAAGCTGATGAGATCAATAAATGTGTCCAAGTGGTGAGATTCATATGTGAGTTTGAGAAGGAGAGGTTCTATTATAGAATAGCATCATTTTAAGAGGAGCAGAGATTGGGCCATAATGGAAGCAGGCATTATGAACTAGACACCAGTGAGTCAGGAGAATCAAGAGAGGCTTGATTAAAATAGACTAGATGTTAAACTACTATTTAATCTATGAAGGCAACTAGAATCTTTTTAAGGCTTTCCAAATTTTTCTAAAATTAGTGTGCTCATCATTTCTTATTACACAGTAGTACTCTATTACATTCATCTACCACAACTTTTTCACAGTTATTCTCTAATCAATGGGCAACACATTATTTTTGAATCAGAAAACTGATTCAGGAATCAGAGGATATGGCTTCAAACATTGCCTTTGTTCTTTTTGAAAGGTCATACAGCACATTCTCTATATGTCACTTAACCCACTTGGGCTTCAGTTTTCTTTTGTGTAAAATGTGGAATTTGAATTAGATGATTTATAGCTCTAGGTCTAAAATCCTATGAGCTGATAGTGGGTTTTTTTTTTTTCCCAATCTGGATAAACCCTAGAAAATATACCATTATGGTTTAGAAGGGTTGGTGCCAGGAGTAAGAAAGGAAATGAGTGGATATTAGATTAAGCACCAAGGAATCAGTATCACAAGAAGGGTGGAAAGTATCTAGAGAACTGAATCTCCAATTCAATTGGCTCCAATTCAAAAGGCATTTATTGGGGCACAGCTTTTACTAAGGACTTCATAGGCGAGAGATGGAGTATCCAGCTCAAGAATTAACAAGAACACCAGTCTGGCTAAAACACAGAATTCATGAAAAAAGAAGGATATGAAATTAATCTGGGGAACTAGGCTGAAACTAGGCTGTCAATGACTTTAATCGTCTTCTTGTATTTTATTTTAGAAGCAATACAGAGACATTAAACTTTCTTTAAGCAGACAAAGAAAAACAAACACAGGAAAAGAGAAAAATGATTAACACTTTTTGCATGTAATGATGGTTTGCTTAGAGAACCCTAAAAAATAATCTTAAAATAGGTTCAAAACAAGTAACTATATCAGCAAAGTTGCACTATATAAAATAAATCCAATAAAATAAAATAAAATAAAAACTGATGGAGTCTGAATGTAGATCATCAGCATTTCTATGTAATACTCAAGAAACTGCCTTAAGCAAAGGAATAACTGGATCAGATTCATTCTTTAGGAAGACTATTTTGGGAACTGGGTAAAGGATGGTTGAAGACAGGAGATACTGGAAGCAAAGATTCTAATCAGAAGACTTTTGCAATAGTCCCATCTTGGAATAATGAGGGCCTGAACTAATGGTGATGTGGTGGCAGTAGAGGGAAGAAGGAAACCTATGAGAGAAAAAATTTGGAGAAACAATTGATGACTTAACCAATAATTGAATATGGAGATTAAGGGAAGGGAGAAAGTTAAGGATGATTCAAAGATCGAAAATCCAGATGACTAGAACAATGATGATTTCCTCAACCGAAAATGGAATATTTTTAGGAGGACTGGATTTAGGATGAGAAGATAATGACTTCTGCACCAAGGGAATCAAGAAAAACCCAAAGCTATAGTCAAAAAACTTGCCCCATACCTGGAATTGAGAGTTCAGTGATTAATGAGATTTAGAAAGCATCATTTGGGTCAAGGTCATGGTCCTTTATACCAGTTACAAAAAGGATTTGATGCCTCAAAAAGAAAATCATGCTTCAGCTAGAACTGAGGCTGGATCCTTCCAGTTTGACAATTCTGGTCTGATGTTTCTCCCATCTTATGCTAAGTCCTAAAAGTTAAGTTACGGTTAGTGATGCTAATCCACTATTTCAGAATCAACAAAATATAAAGAAAACAAAGCCTAAAGAAGACAGGTGGGTTTGGGAACACCTGGTGTTTGGGGCTAGGAGTCAGATTCAAGGTGAAGTGGTTTCGAGGATTTAGGTTTTTACTTTTTTCCACCATCAATTGTTACATGAATAGCATACTCATGGTCCTATGGGCAAAGTTAGAAAGAGATGGCATTTTCTGAGACAAGGTTGAGGTGGAATTAAGAGATTGGGGGAAGGGAAGGGAAAAACCACAGGTAGGCTTCTCTCTAATCCATATCCTTCAGCTGTATTTTTAGCAGGAGGCTTCTGCTTAGGCAATAAGCAACTCTAAATGGAAGGACAAGACAGGAGGATGCCATGTCAGTTTAAGGTCACTTTCAAGGTCCACTGACTCCAAATTACCTGCTAAGCTGCTTTATCCATCCTATAGAAATTCAGAGAAAGGACTCTATAGAAGCCTAAAGAATTCTTATGAGATGGAGGTGGAGTTAACTGTTTCTCATAAATACTGTTCTCTTGTGTGATTACTGTTTAAAGGGAGGATTAGAAAGAAATGTGCTGGTCTTTGCAGCATGTCACTAGAATATGCTTCACATTCCTAATGCTACCTACCATACCTGACCCTCAATACCAGTACAGCAAAGGACTATCCTAGCCCTTCCCCCTCCCAATAGATCTTTTGCCAAGAGCTAGTCCAATATATGTACTAACAGAAAAAGGATGAGCAGAAGACCTCACTGGTCTGGGAAGGGTAATTCACAGTAATATGGAACATCAGTAAAAAAAAAAATAATAATAAAAATAAGTCAGTTCAGCTATCCATCTCTCTTTTCACTCAAAAAACATTTATTAAGTGTTTTATGTTAGGTGCTAGGGATTAAGAAAAATATGGAAAAAATGTCCTTACTTCAGGGCCCTTAAGGTGTTGTTATTATTCATCCTTCATTTTGAACAGAGGCAGTAACATGAGAGGTGACATCTCTTCTTACAAGTGAATTTAATTGAGGAAGAGTTGCTCAAAGCTGTCAGCCTCATTCTCTTGCACAGACAATGAAGTCCAGTGGCAGGACAAAAGTCCAATGGCTGGCAATGCCCTGGGGTGCAGTGGATGGCTTTGGTATCTTTGAATATCTTTGGTATCTCAGAGCCTGCTTCTGCCACCTTTGTGCCATTGAAACAAATTGTTCTCATCTGCCCATTCCGCCTGCGCAGATCTTTATGTGCTTGGGGGAGACATCTGCCTAACTCACAGATGGATTTGAGGTCTGTTGGTTACCCTCAACCTGTGTATAGTCACTGCACATGCTACAACTTCTTGGAACCAAAGGAGAGAGCATTTGTATACAGCCAGCCACAAACCTAGCATCTGGAAATATAAATATAAAGAATAAGAGGTTCTACTCCCAAGGTTGGGCAATAGGTAGTATAGTAGATAAAACACTGGGCCCAGCTCAGATATTTACTAGCTATATGACCCTAGGCAGGTCACTTAACCCTGTTTGCCTTAACCAGCTTCCTTATTTTCTGTCAAGAAAACCCCAAATGGAGTCACAAAGAATCAGACACAACTGAACAGGTTTCAAGGAACTTAAGGGAGAGCCATCAAATACAAAAATAAGTAAAAAGTTAATAAATATAAACGAGGGAGGCCATTAGCAAGCAGGATTTTATTACATATGTATGATATATAAACACACATTATAAACACATGTACTATATATACACATTACACGTGCACATACATAACACATACCCATATGATACACACATTACATGTACACATGTGTCACACGCACACATGTTATATATTACATAAATGCAAATGTGTAATGTATTATGTTTGTGTGCATATACATACACATATAGGCATGTAGACATATATTACTTGGTTAATTTTATAGGTGAGGAATTAAGGAACCCAAGATCAAAATTAGTGCGTGTCAAAGCTGGGACTCCCCAAATTCAGATGTTCTGACTCAAAGGTTAAATAGTTACTTAATGGTTCATTTATAAATTACTCCTAGGCTTGCAAAGCATTGTAGAATACATTATCTCTTTTGTTCCTGGGTGAGCTGTGCATGTGTTATTGTTATCCTAATTTTACAAAGGAGGTAACTAAGTCCCATGATGCTCAGTGACTTGATCAACATTCCACAGATAATAACTAAAGGAACCTGTATATGAACCTCGCTTCTCTGAGATCAAACCCTGCCTGATATAGGCCCTGGTCAGCAGACCCCTTCCAAGGATTTTGAAAGGTGCCATTCAAGACTCCAGAGAATAGAATTCTCAGTAATGTTTCTCCCTCCATGTTAACTGGGACTTGCAGTTAAACATGTGGTTTTGCTAGATGCCTGTCAGTTTTGTTTCAAACCTGCTGAGACTTGTCTGCTAAGAAAATCACAAAGACAAAGCTGGTTGGTTAACACCAAAAGGAGTTTTGCCTAACAGAAGGTTATATTTTTTTTGGGGGGGGGGGGAATCTTCCACTCTTGGAGGTCAAGATTAACAATAGATAATTATAAGTTATAACAAAGAATGCAAACAGGAAGTGTCACAAGATGCAAAGGGCTTCCTCCCACGTGGACTTAAGAGCCTGTGCTCTAAATAGAAAAAGGTGGAGAGACAATTCCATTAATAATACCACCTACAAAATGTAGTAGCAGTAATCAGGAAATCCCTGATTTTCTGGACCGGGGAACTTCCCATGAAACTGGACACGTATTCTGGGTCCTTGAGAGGTGTCTCAGTCTATCCAATCACAGGTTACCCAAATTCATAATTTTTGATGCAGAAGTTTCCTTACTCTTCTCAAAGAGAGGAATAAAGGAGAAAGGGGGACTTGTCAGAGAGAATTCTAGAGGGAAAAGTTCTTAGAAGGAATGTAAGTTCTTCTTGCTCAAGATAAGATAACTCATCGAGGATGCTGAAAAGGGGATTCATACTCCAGGTATGACTTGGGATAAAATAATACTTGAAGGTCATGTTCTAGTCCTGATATTCCCCAATTCCATAAAAGTAGTTATTGTTGAGCATCCTTCATTTTTAGAGAGGATCAATGACATCACAGGGTGATGTTTTGACTTGCTTGTGAATTGGGTTTAAATGAGATAGAGTTGTATAGTCAGACTCCAGAGCTAGGTCCAGTAGCAGGACAAAAATCAAGATGACTAGCAATGGCCCCAGGATGCAGTGGACAGCCTTGAAATCTTTGATGTCTGATGCAGTGCCCGCTTCCTTCAGCAGTCTTTATAACCCTTGGAATAAATTGTTCTCATCCTCCCATTCTGCCAGGGAAAGACAAATAAATTAGCATTCACCCAGAGTCCTGCAATGGCCTATCTCAGATCTTTAGTAACCATCCACTAGAGACACAATCATTCATAATGAGAGCCTTGGGCTCTCCATCAAACAACTCTCTTGATCTTTCCCAGTTCAGTCTTGACCCAGGAAATCAAGGGAATGGGCTTCCGGGGCTCTAAGAAATCCCCATAGAACACTCTGAAATTTTACTTGTGGAAGACTGCCGACAATTACAAAATCTCTATTGTATAGCATCTCCAAAGTATGCTCTACTCTTTTACAATGTTCATAATCATATTCCTATTACATTAAAATGGCATTATTGTTATGCTAAATAACAAAGAAGACATCTATCAAGTTGGCAAAAATGACAAATCAAGGAAGAATCATAAATAGGTACCATATACACAGGGCTGGTAGAATTGCATAATGGTCAGGAGTTTGGGGATTTTTTTGGAGGGGAGGTTAAAGAAGACCTGAGTTCAACTCTGACCTCATACAATTACTAGTTATGTGACCTTGGGCAAGTTACTTAACTCATTTTTGCCTCAATTTCCTCATGTGTAAAATGGGGCTAGAAATAGCACCTATTTCCCAAGACTCCCAAGACAGAATCAAATGAGATAATAACTGTAAAGCCCTTAGTACAATGCCTGGCACATAATATGCACTGTGTAAATATTAACTATTATTAAATGCCTCCCCCATGGCTACACAGATAATAAAAACAAAACTGTGATGTAACGCCAGCTCATCTCACTGTCAATACAGATTTCTTTTCATCAAGCCACAAAAGCTCTGGATTAACATTATAGGTTTATATTTATAGTAGAATAAGATGATAGGATTTAGAATTGAAAAAGAACTCAGAAATCACCTAAACCAAGGGTTCTTAATCCAAAAATTCACCAAGAGATTTCAGAAGGTCTGTGAACTGGAGTATATTCTCCATTATATTATTCTTAGAAGAGAGTCATAGGCTTCCCCAGTCTATTAAAAGATCCATGACACAAAAGAAATTTTAAAAACCTCTGATTTAGACCAGCTTTTTATTTTATAGATGAGAAAACTGATCTCCAGAGTATGACAGTAGCAAAGCTGGGATTCTAACCCAACCCTTCTAAGTCCAAATATAAAAAGATATAAAATAATGCAAAGCAAAGAAATAATACAAACAAGAATAACAGCAAACATACTGATTATGACTATATAAAAAGGTAAAATGACACACAAATTTAGGAATAAATAGGCAAAAAAGAATGGAAGGGGATTATATGTTCTACAGTAATTTACATATTAAAGTTCATTTTCAAAAAGTTGTTCAATTGTGTTCAACTTTCTTGGAACCTATTTGAGGTTTTCTTGCGAGAGATAATGTAATGATTTGCCATTTCCTTCTCCAGTTCATTTTACAGATGAGGAAACTGAGGCAAACAGGGTTAAGTGATTTCCCCACTGTCATATTGCTAATAAGTATTTGAGAACTCAGGTCCTGGTGCTCCTAACTCCAGGCCTGGCACTTTGTCCATTGAGCCTTTTAGCTGCCCTTCAAAAATATATGATTAACTTTTTTTATGGTCATGTAAAGTTAAGTTCAGAAAAAAAAATTATTCATTCAAAGAATAAAAAAGAAACCCAGATATCTTGAAAGCAGATTCTCTCCCACAAATCTACACACTCCCTTGACAAGGCCCAAAATCACTAGCCTCTTCTTCAAACTGCCTAGTTGAGTCTATGAGGCAGACTTAATCTTAGTTATGAGGTTTCAGGTCAGAAATCTGGCCAGATCTGGTTAGGTGAAAGATAATACAGTTCTAAAAAAGAAGACTATGGGGAATGTGGATCACAACGTGTTATTTTCACCTTTTTTTGTTGTTTGCTTTTTTTTTTTCTTTATCATTTTTCCCTTTTGATCTGATTTTTCTTGTGCAGCACGATAAATGTGAAAATATATAGAGGAGAATTGTACATGTTTAACATATATTGAACTATTGGTTGTCTAGGGGAAGGGGGGAAGGGAGGAAAAAATTGGAACACAAGGTTTTGCAAGTTTGAATGTTTCCATGAATTTTGAAAACAAAAAGCTATTATTAAAAAGTATGAAAAAAATAAACTTAATTTCATTAAAAAAGAAAGCTAATGCAGCTAAAAGAAAAAACTCAACTCCCTTCAGCATTCAGCTATCTCAGAGAGACCTGGGCCCTAGGTGAAAGTAAACCACACCTACATTCTTTAAGTCTCCACCACAGACAGCAAACTAAGAAGGAAACAGAAAATCACTCAGTAGAACTAGGGACCCAGATCCTGCCTCCCATTTTCACTGTAAGGAAACCTTAAGAATCACAAACCTGCCACATTCACTAATACTTCAGTAAAAACTGCACTACCTTTAAAGCTAGAAATGAGGATTGGAATCCTGGCTCTGCTACTTTATTTCTTCTTTAGTCATAATTTAGTCAAACTTCTTTGTGCCTTAGTTTACAGTTGAGAAAACTCAACTGTAAAAAGGAAACATTAAATCAATAGAGTCAAACCTTACAAAAACATCACTGTGAGCTTTATATATTGACTTTGTTTTAAAATGTAGTATTATATATGTTTTCTATATATGTTTATATATACATATATTGATTATGTGTATGTATATTGTATAAATTATACTATTGTATAAATATGTATATATTATACTATTGTATAAATATGTATATATTATACTATACAATATATATGGGTATATATAGTATATATTTATGTATATATAGTATATATATACATTTTATTGTATTTTAATATTATCTATTGTTTTATTTTATTGATTTGATTAAATATTTCCAAATTTTCTTCCCTCTCTCCCTCCCTTTCCTCTCCCCAAGAGAGCAAGAAATCCAATATGTTAAACATGTGCAATTCTTCTAAATGTATTTCCTTATTTGGGGGCAGCTAGGTGGGGCAATGGATAGAGCAACAGCCCTGAATTCAGGAGGACCAGAGTTCAAATCTGGTCTGAGACACTTCCTAGCTGTGTGAACCTGAGCAAGTCACTTAACCCCACTGGCCTCAGGGGGGGAAAAATGTATTTCCTTATTTGTTGTATTATACGAGGAAATTAAGCTCAAAAGCAAAAAATAAAAATAAAAAAACACAAGAAAGGAAAAAACAGGCAAACAACAACTCAAAAAAGGGGAAAATACTATGCTTTGATTTGATCCCCATTCAATCTCCATAGTTCTCTCTCTGTACATAGATGGTACTTACCATCTTGTCTACTGGAATTGCCTTGAATCATCACGTTGCTGAGAAGAGCCAAGACCATCACAGTTGATCATCACATAATCTTGTTATTATTACATATAATATTCTCGTGGTTGGGCTCACTTCAGTTAGCATGATTTTATATAAGTCTTTCCAGGCTTTTCTGAAATCACTTTCATTTCTTATCATTTCTTATAGAACAATAATATTCCATTACATTCATATACAATAACTTATTCAGTCATTCCCCAATTTATGTGCATGTACTCATTTTCTAGTTCCTTGCCACTACAAAATCTTTGCCACATTTTGGAAGCTTCCAAGACATTGTTTTAACCTAAGACCTCTGCCTCCAAAGTCAAAGATCTTTGAAAGAAGTGGGAAAGTATAGGTGAGTTCTTGTCCTTTGAGCTAAAAGCGACAGTGGTTTGTTCTCTGGAGGGTCTGGAACCATATAGTTATCTTCCTGAGAATGAAAGTTAAATTTGGCCAATGTTTGAGAGGAGTTTACAGTAACTCAGGCCAGACTCTCAGGGAAATAGAAAGTAGAAATCAGTTAAAAAGAGAAGAATAATGGGGAAGTGTAGAGAGAAATGTTTAGTAAAGCAATTGGGTACTCCCAGAGGTTTTATAAAAACCTAGAATATGAAACTTTGATTCTAACTCAATTCTAAGCTGGCAATAGTTTCAGTAGAAGACAGTAAGGCTGGACCGCTTGCATTAATCTCAGGGAAGACTTTGATATAGGGCAAGACGCCAGGAATTTGGTTGGAAAGACAAATGACAGTCCTTAGAACCAAGAGGAGACACTCAGACTGAGGGCTCTATGCCAGCAGTTCTGGCTATAGCTAGTACAAGGATTTACTTATTGTGTGTCCGTGGGTTGGTAGATGAGGCACAGATGATGGGGAAAAGGTAGAGGTGGAAAAGACTGTGGCCAACATGATTATCTGAACCATAATCTTCCTGAAGATTTCTTTTTTTTTTTTTTTCTGGAAGAAGTAAATTCAGAAAGCTTCCAAAACCTACTCCAATCTTCTTTTTCTCCCCATTTGCTAATACCCAATCTAAATTCCATTGTTCCATTCACTTTGCTTACAACTCCCAACACAATTGGCTTCTTTTATGTAGCCAACCAGAAGGATGAACAACAACCTCCACCCAAAATTAGGAAATCCCAGCTCGTTTTCCATCTAGTCTGACATCTTTGGGAGTCTCTCTCCCATGAAAGGTATAGTCCCATTGACTGAGCACACCACCTACTGAAAATGTGAGAACAGGAATGGCATTATGACTTAGCAACATACAACATGACATATAGAGTATTAATCAATTGATCCCTCAATAAATATTTATTATACATAATGTGACAGGTACTGTGCTAAAGTGCTAGGAATCCAAAGAAAGGCAAAATCAGTCCCCACCCTCAAGACACTTCCATTCTAATAAAGGAAATGACATAAAACTAGGTACACACAGTGTCTACAGAGTATGTTCAGTATTTACAAAGAAGGAAGATGATATTAAAGGGAAGGCTCTGGAAGTGGGAACATTTGAGTTACTCTTGAAAGAAGCCAGGGATTCTAAAAGGAGAAGTAAGGAAAATATTTCAGAAGTGGAATACAGTCAATATAAAAGCATGGAAAACAACAGCCAATATATTGTATTGGATAGAAATAATAGAAAAAAAAGAAATAATAAAATATAGGAAGACTGATAATGGTAGAGAATAGGGTCAGCTGATGAAGGGCTTCAATGCTAATCAAAGTACTTAATATCCTGGGGGGTAATGAGAAGCCATTAATTGGGTAACATGATTCTGTTTTAGGAAAATCTCTTTGGGAACTGTGTGGAGGATCGATTAGAGTGAGCAGAAAAGAGACAGGGAGACCAAACAGAAGCTATCAGAGCAGTTTACAGAGGAAAAGAAGGTCTTAACAAGAATGGTATCTGAATGAATAGAGAGAAATCAGGATCTTATCAAAGAGATGTTTTTGAGTAGAAACAAGATTTGGATGTTAATTATGTCAAGTGAATTGAAAGCGAGGAGTCAAAGTTGACAACAAGGTGGCACAGAATATTACACTTAGAAATGTCATTACCTTAGAAGTCTCTTAGTCCAATCCCTCAATTAACAGAGGAATACCTTCTAGAGAACCCCCTCCCAAATCCTCAGATACTTCCAATGCCAGATTAAAACTTTACAAGGCATCACCATTTTTAAACACCTCTAAATATTAGCAGGTTCATATGCATACACACAGGCATGCAACCCACACACAAATACATGTGTGTACATACATGTATGCCCCCACATATATACACATCTTACACATACATATTAGAGAGAGAGATACTATTATATAACTAATACGCATAGTGTATAGAAATTTGCCTCCTTGTAGCTCCATTGGTACTAGTTCTGCCCTATGGAATGCCAGAATTCTAATCTAATTCAATTCTAATCTCTTTTCCACATGATAGCCCTTTAAATATTTGAAGCTTCCCCATTATTTCTTATCTCCTCCAGGTTAAACATCTCCAGTTCCTTAATCTATTTGCTGTAATTCATGATTTTCAGATTTCTTTACCATTCCAATTCAATTTTTTCAAGTATGACTCTCAAAAATGAACACCATATTATAGATGAGGTCAACCCAGGGCAATTAGTTCATTTTAAAATTGTTGAAAGAGGGGAAAGTACCAAATAATTTTTATACTTATTTTAAAAAACTCACAGACATTATCATAACCCCCCCCAAAAAACCAATAGGATTGACTAATTTCTTTTAGAAACTGGTGAAATGGATAGATTGCCAAATTATTATTCCTAGAAGACAATCCAGTCATGTCACTCTCCTACTTTAAAAAATCTTCAGTGGCAACCTATTTTCCCTAGAATAAAAAACAGAATCCTCAGAATGGCATTTTAAAACTGTCAGTGGTATTCCTGCTTTACCAATATTTGATATTACTCCTCTTCACACACTCCATTCTTATCAAACTGATTCACTATTTCCTGTACATGACATCCAAATTCTTGTTTCTTTGTCTTTCCTGAGCTTTCCCCCATGGTTGGAATGTCCTCCCTCTTCACCTCTGTTTATTAGAGTCCTTCAGATGCCACCTGTGGTCTTTGCTAATTACATCAGGTGAACTGAAAGAGAGGAGTCAAAAATGATATCAAGGTGGCACAGAATATTACACTTGGAAATTAATGACTTAGAGATCAGTTAGTCCAATCTCTCAATTAGTAGAGGAATACTTCTACCATCACCCCAACTCTTTGCATACTTCCAATGTCAGTCAACTATTTTACAAGCTAATTATTTTTACATTTGTTTTTAAAATTTGAGTTCCAGATTCTCTCCCTTCCTCCCCACAAGCACCCCTCTTTAAGAAGACATATGTGAAGTTAGACAAAACATTTCCATGAAAATCATATTGTGAAAATAAACATAGATCTTCCCCCGCCCCCCCCCAAAAAAAACCTCAAGGGGAAAAAAAAAGTATGCTTCAAACTGTATAACTGTATTCAGGCACAATAAGTTCTTTCTGTGGGTATGGATAGCATTTTTCAACATAAGTCGTTCAGAACAGTCACGAATGATTGTATTGTTGAGAATAGCAAAGCCATTCACAGCTGATGATTCCACAACATTGCTTTTACTTTGTACACAGTACATTTCACTTTGCTTGACTTCATGGAGGACTTTCCAGGTTTTTCTGAGAGCATCCTGTTCTTCATTTCCCATAGAACAAGAATATTCCATCATAATCACATAAATTTATTTATCCATTTCCCAAATGATGCATATCCCCTCCGTTTCCAATTCTTTGCCATGAGAAGAGAGCTGCTACAGCTATTTTTTGTACATATAAGTTCTTTTCCTTTAAAAAAAAATCTCTTTTGGGATTCATGCCCAGTAGTAATTACCCCAATTGTTAATTCTTTCTCTAGGCTTCAATTTTCCCTGCATTCTATTTATTTATGTATATATTGTATCCCCTCAGTAAAATGTAAACTTGTTTGAGGACAGGAAGTGATTTGCCTTGCCTTCGGTGCCCCATACAATGCCTTGTGTGTAATAGTTGCCCCCAAACGATTAATGAATTGAAAAACCCAAGTTCCATGTAGCCTGTGTACTTTCTGGTAAAGGCCGCTGCCTCTCAGTTCTTCCACTCTTTCCAGATGAAAGATAAATTCTCCTTGATGAAGCCAACCAGAAATGGATTTGTATTGCTTTTTGTCTCACTTTTGTCAGTTCTGCCTTCAAGCACCCCTCCCGCCTTCTTTTCCCATAGACCCAAGCTGCTAAAACAACTCCCCCAAACCTTGCCCGGGGAACAAGCACGGTGGCCCGAAGTGCTCCTTCACGGAATTGACACACCCTGCAAAGGTTCAGGTCTGCTAGGTACGGTAGAAATGGGAAAGTAGGTGAGGACAACAGCCAAGTCCAGAGGGCCCAAAAATAATGTAAAGGACACCGTACTTCGTGAGTTCTAGGGAACGGGCGAAAACAAAGATACATAAAATGCCCAGTCCCGGGCCACTCCTCGCTCCCCACCCAAAGCTGGAACCCTAGTGTGGGCTATGGAGCCCAGGCATCCCACATCTCCTTTGGCTGATATAGGACCATTAGAAAGTAAAGAACTCAAATTTTGCGGGAAAGTTATATGCAAAACAGCCTCTGGCCTTTCTAACCCGACCTGAGTGGCCTACACCCCAAGTGCCGAGCCCTGAGGTCCGATCCTACGTTGCAAAGGCCACAGGGTGGATCGTTCTCGGGTTAGGGGAGCAGAGCCAAAAACCTCAGTTTGCAGGCGGGCCGAGCCCGGGCAGGGCCAGGGCGGAGTGGGCTGAGCAGGGGAGGAAGAATGGCCCGCCAGCTGGGTCCAGAGTTCCCTTAGGCAATCTTCTGGGATCCCACGGCCAGATCAGGAATTGCCAGTCCCGGCCAGAAGACAACTCGCAGCTGACCCGCGGTGAGGTGCGTTGTGATCCGGAGCGCTAGCTATACAGCTGCCTAGCTCCCTCCCTCCCAGGATTTCCTCGCGTGGCCGCAGCCGGGCGCACACGCGCCCACGCCCTCCTCGGTCTCCCCCGCCCCCGGGCTCCCCGCCTCCGCCTCCTTTTCTGCCTTCCTCGGTCTTTCCCAGGACAGCGGCGGAGCAGGCTAAGGTAGCAGGTAGGGTGCCGAGCTACCCCAGCCTGCCGCCTGCCGTCTGACACCCGCCCAGGCGCATCCTCTCCGGAGCTGCCGCCGCTGCCGCCCAGGTAAGGTGGATCTCAGTCTGAAAGATACCCAACTAGGCTCTGGCACCCTTGTAGCTTCCAGGGAACTCTGGGGACCGGGACATCTAAATCCCGACCGGGTGCGAAGAGAGGAGGTGAGGGACGAAGGGGGAACTCAAGCCTTCCCGAAGGGAATCTTCCCTGGGAAAGCTCAGGCACCAGAGTGCCGTCAAGCGCCGGGAAGGGAGTACGGGTGCTCCGAAGGGAGAAAGTCAGTGGAAAGGAAGTCAAATCTGTGTTCCAGTACCACTTCAGCCCTAATTATCTGGCTCAGCCCCTGCCCTATTCTATGCCTCAGTTTCCCTAGTTGTGAATAGCGTGTGATCACTTGCCTGACCACTTGCCTTATTGATATCTTGTGAAGTTAACCAAACTTCATGGAGAAAAACACAAGACAGAAATGGGAGTGAAAAGAATTTTACCCATCCGAATAATCTGCCCTCAGGACTTGACTTAACCCAGTCAATTCTAGTGTCCACTATGGCGGGGGCGGAGAGGCGGGGAAGGTGGGGAGAGTTGAAAAGTTCCATTCTGTTGAAATTCACCAATCTCCTTTGCCCAACTATCCTTGGAAATCATAAATTCTTGCATTAAATAGTCAGTAGTAAAAATCAAAAGGTAGGATACAGGAGACAGCTATGAACATATAATTCCGGAGATGCTAAGAAAAGCATACCCCATTCCACTCGAACGCGTGTGCGCACGTACACACACACATACACACATACACACACACACACATACACACATACACACACACACACAAAAAAAAAAAAACCTAGATTGTATGTATGTGTCTGATGTTCTAGCTTGGGAGAAGTAGAGAATTGCCTCAATATTCTGTTCGGGTTCCTGGAATTGGATATTTTTTATATAGATATAGATATATCCCCAGATATTTTATATAGATATAGATATTGTAGATTGAACCAAAGGCGTGGGGATAGTTTTGACCATAAGGCATAGCCTTGACTTGAAAAATAACAGGATGTGTTGTACTTTTATAACTTCTTGCAAGTCACCTCAAAGACCACCTAGAACAGGCCTTCTTATACTTTTTCCCACTCACGATCCCTTTTTGCCAGAGAAATTTTTATGTGGCCCCTAGGTATGTAAGAATATAAAATAGATATACAAATAAAACATTTACTGATAATAAATCATAATTTTGCAATTCCTACAGTTACCAGACTTTTTTTTTTAATCAGGTAAGTATATTTATTTAAATAAACAGAAGTTTTATGGGTGAGGGTAGATGATATAATGTGCAATAAAAGTGGTCTCTTTGACTCTTTAGTGAGACAAAGTCTTAGCTTAATCAATTAGTGAAAGTCTATTCTGTTTGGAAATCAAAGGACATCTCTGAAACTGTTACCAGACTTCTTAGGAGATCAGGAATCACAATTTAAGAAACTGGGAATTCTGATAAATTCTCCAAGTCCAGTCTCTCATATTAATTCTTTGATTTGTCCACAAATCATTTCTATATGGAGTATTCTCCTTTTATAAAGATGGGGTAGGGGGGTAAATTGAGACAGAAAATTTATTAAGTAAGCAGCAAAATAAGTTCTTCAGCCCAGAAATTAAAACATCAGAAATGCTATTCTGGTTCATCCATATGAGCCATTATACTGTCTAGAATTCTGCTTGACCTGGAAGTAGAACTCTTTGGGGAGAGCAGGATAGCACAGGAGAAAGCACAAGGACTCAAAAGACTTAGGTTTTAAGCCCAGCTCTGCCACTCATTATTTATTTATTAGTTTGTTTTTATTTTTTCCCTGAGGCTGGGGTTAAGTGACTTGCCCAGGGTCACACAGCCAGGACGTGTTAAGTGTCTGAGGTCAAATTTGAACTCAGGCCCTCCTGACTTCAGGGCTGGTGCTCTATTTGAATTCCAAATTCTCTCCCTTCTTTCACCCCCTCCTCCTGTACATGAGAAGCCTGCCACCATGTGTAGCTTTGGGCAAATAACTTCTATGGGCCTTAGTTTCCTCAAGTGGAAAATGAGAGGATTAGTCTAGAATAAATTACTTATAAGGGCTCCTAGATGTCTGAAAAAACAGGATTTTTGTGTGTGGTTTGTCCTTATCATTAAACTCTAATGGAAGAATGGGGAATAGGCCTGGGGACCAGATCTGTTATTTCTTTACTAAAAAGGACCCTGACATTCAACAAGGCTTTACTAAACTTTGTGTATTAAGCACTTTGCTAAGCCTTGAGAATACAAAGAAAACCTCCCTTGCCCCACCCCCAAAAGGCCTTAAGGAATTCACATTTCAATAGTGGGTAGAAAGCATACAAACAATTCTGTATGTCTAAGATATAGACAGTATAAATCAAAGGTAATTTCTGTGGGAAGATGCTCGGATCTAGGGGAACTGAGGAAAGTGTCTTATTACTGAAGGTGGGACTTTAGCTGAGATATGAAGGAAGCCAGGAGGTGGAGCTGAGAAAAGAGGATTCCACAACTGTCAGTGAAAATGCAAAATCAGGATATAATGAACAGTAGAGGAAGACAGTGTCGTTGCTTTGTAGAGTAAGTATGTAAAAAGGAGCAAAGTGTAAAAAGACTGGAGAAGAAAGGTAGCAAGTTGTAAAAAGCTTTAAAAGCCAAACAGAGAGTTTTATCTTGGAGGTAATAGGAACCACTGGAATTTACTGGGTAAGGAAATGACTTGTGTTTAAGGAAAAAATTACTTGTCAGCTGTGGAGAAGATGAATTATTGGGGAGGGACTTGAGGAAGAAGGCTATTACAATTGTCTAGGCAAGAAGTGATTAGGCTCTGTGCCAGTATGATAGTAGTTGTCAAAGAAAAGGAGTCACAAGTAAAAAAAAATTCCATCCATCAATGTAGTTCAGCACCTTCTTGGGAAACTTATAGCCAGAGTACTAGTTAGTTGCCTAGAGCATTGAGAGGTTAAATGATGATGATAGTCAGTATGTGCCAGTCTTCCTAGGTTCAAAGACTGACTCTTTCCACTATTCTAGATCATCCATAACATTTAACTTTGTCAATTGACCCATTACAAACCTGCCATTCATTTTCAAAACTATTTCTGTTACTAGTTATCTTTCAGCCTACCAACATGTCATGGGATAACATGTTCTACAAATTTATCATTTACTGGGTGAACTAGGACTATTTTCTGAATTAAATTCATCTGTCTCTCAAACTACTAGGGTTTCTTCCACCCTGACTCTTCCCCTTCCCATAGTGCTAGGCAGTGCATGTTCTCCATGCTCTTCTCTGCTTGTTTGTAAAACTCAAAACAAATCCAGCTTTTCCTCTTCTTTAGACTCACACATCCTAAAAGTAAGGGAAGGTGTGGAAATTTAAACATACCTAGAAACATAATCAAATAATAATCAGTGCTTTTTCCAAGGATCAGAACCACTGTTTTTGTTCTAAGGATTAATGTCTCCCCTGTGGGAACAAGACTTCTGGGAAAAAAGTATCTGAGCCAGTCTTTTTGATGAAGGTTTTATAGATATAAGAAGTTGGAGTTGGGGGACTATGGAATAGGAAGTTTTAAATTCCCAATTAACTTCCTTTATTGTGCAATCTGCTTTTGAAAGAAAAAAAATTTATTTTATCATTTGTTTTTATACCATAGTCATCCCCCCAATGAGGTAACAAAGAAAACCATTTAAGAAGACTAGGAATTTGTCTTTCCCCATGTTAATTGCTAAAAACCCTTTTCTTTGCTAAAAAACCTTTATGGATTTAGCCCACTGTTAGTAGAGTAACAAAATCTTTGCCCCTTATCTTAAGGGAAGAAAGACATTTAAACAAAATAATCAATCAACAAACTTTTACCAGCTATTGCCATTGCCAGATACCATGCTAAATGCTGAAGATTCAAAAAAGGCAAAAGAAAGTCAATATCTGTCATATTCCACATCCTAAGTCCACTTCCTTTTTAATAAGGATAGACAGATATTGTCTTCAATTCCCCAGACCAAGACTGAGCTTGGTATAAATGCCTTTTATAATCCTTATGCATGTTATTCTCTTGATTCTGCTCAGCTCACTCTTCATCAATTTATATGTGTTGTTATACTCAATCCATCATTTCCTAATGATATTCTATTCATTTATGTACTGCATTTGCTTTAACTGTTCTCCAATTCACTTACATTCACTTCAAGCATTTTTAAGTGTTAACTGCAGGCCAGATACTGTGCAACAAAACTGTAATAATCTCTGTTCTCAAAGACTCTTATATTCTCTTGGAGATCTGTCATCAATGGATACCTACTCTGTTTACAATTCTTGAAAGAAAATGTGCAGCCCGACTAGCACAATGATCTTTAGGCTCAGCCCAACAGTCTAATTATCTGTGCCAGACCTTTAGAGAGTAAGTCAGTTTGCCCCAGGGTGGGATGAATGGAACAACCAAGACTCATTTGAAAATCTTGGTCAGCTGAGACCTGAGTTCATCTTTGCACTGGTACCATCTATAAAAAAATATTATCCTTTGGAGTGGTCCCTTTCCTGAAAACAGAAATCTTTACACTCAAAGGCTAGGGTATTAGGTATTATCTTTAACAGGGAATGACACACCCCAGCATTTGCTGTCTGGAAAAACCTGTGCTCCTGGGTTGGAGAGCAGGGATGATACTATTTAGGGAAGAGATTCACACAAGTTGATTGTCATCTTCCCAAAATACATATACATATAGTCCTTCCCCCTTCTTTCCTTTTTCTGCACATTGTGCCTTAATTTTGTCTTGCTACTGGACGTCCATGATTGGAAGAGAGAGTAAGACTGATAACTTTGTGCATCTCTGGGTCACTTAAATCCAGTTCACACGCCACTTTAGATATTACCCTGTGGTCTTTGAATGTCTTTGAACAACCACCCAATGGGTACATGAGTGAATGTGTGTCTGCTTTGAAAAGAATAGGTTTTTATACATCTCAAGCCTTTGTTTACTTTCTGAACTCTTATAAGCATAACTCTGCTTAGTAATAGGCCTCCTCCCAAAAATATCCCCAGGCTTATTATCACCTTGACCTTATTATGCCCATCCTAATTTATACCACAGAGATGTTCCAGTAGGGAAATATTTAGTTCTGACAAATTCCAACTTGCTGATCTTGAGAAAGTTTGTCTCCTCTTCTCTTATAGTCACTGAGGTGCTCCCTTGGGTTTCTAAAGATAATTGTGGTTTCTAGATTGTTTATTTCTTCTTTGTAGCCCCATCACTTTGCCCAATGCTTTGCATTAGGCACAGCAAGCAATCAACAGGCATTTATTTAACACTTTGCAAGAATTCAGTAATATCTTAGGCACAAAAATAAAAAGAATTCTGATTAATTTCACCTTCTCAACTTCTAAGATGCTTCATTCTCAGTGGCCCTATAACCTGATGAGTTCTTTTTGGAACCTCCACTTTAAGGTTCCGTTTTGAGTCAGCCCAGGTCAGCCTTCTGTTCACTCCTTTGCTCCTCTCCTAGCATGCTCAATTCTGACTCTCTAGTCTTCTCCTCCATCCCCTTTTACTGATACATTTTGCTTTTCAGTTCCCTTTGTCTACCCTCATTTGAATGTAAGCTTCTTGAAGGCAGCAACTATATTTTTTGCTATCTCCAGGACAGCACAGTCCCTGACACATAGCAAGCATTTAAAATATTGATTGATTGAAATAGTCCCTGCCTTTTAGAATCTTATATTCTCTCATACATTAAATAACTCTTAGTTGTATCTATATAAATTGAATTGTGGGTTTATTTAAATTTGTCATTTTAATGGACACAAGAGAGTCTAGAGCCAGGAATGGTTTTAATCAAAAATATCAGATAAGCTGCGTAATGGATATAAAACTAAGTTTCTTTTTTCCTTCACCTTCCTTCATCTTTACACTCCCACACTCTCAGAAATACCCAAGCCAACAGCCCTCTGAGTAACAACTAGCATTTTAAAATTTCCTATATGCAAAATTCTAGAGGGTTCACAAGGATAATTTTTTTTTCAAAAATCTTAGTCTCCCATGAGTTTAGATTTTAACCCACTGGTATCAACCTCAAATAGAAATGGAGGTCACTAAGTTATATACAAGGATCCCCATGGGCCACATGATAACTTAGTTTTAAATGCAATATTATCTATGTTTATTGTATTTTTACTCATTTTGTCAATATTTCCCAATTCCATTTAATCTGGTTCGGTGGTACTCAATATAGTGGGCTGTGTGTTTCATATCTTTGGTCTAATAGCACATACCGTGTTTCCCCGATAATAAGACCTATCCTGAAAATAAGACACCCACATACTCTTTAATATTCCGCTAAAATAAGCCCTCCCCCGAAAATAAGCCCTATCGAACTTACTATGAAAACGGTCATCATGGTGATCCCCTGCGCTATATGCTGCGTAGCGGTACCTTCAGTAAGCAGCGCCGCCCTCCCCTCCCGGGTGAAACGCACGTCGCGCTCCGAGCTGCATCCAATCAGAGCTGCAGCAGTGAGCGCGTCATCCTCTTCTTCCCTGGTGATTTGCTTGCTGGCGCTACTGAGAGCAGCGCCGCGGAGTAGAGCTGAGACAGGACCATCTAAAAACTCGGTAAGTTCAGTAAGCGATGGAGAATAAAATAAGCACTCAGGGGGCATGATGGAGGCTAAAGGGGGCATGATGGAGGCTAAAATGGGCATGATGGAGGATAAAAGGGGCATGATGGAGGATAAAATAAGCCCTCCCCTGAAAATAAGCCCTCTGGTGTTTTTTAGTCCCAAAAAAATAATAAGACAGTGTCTTATTATCGGGGAAACACGGTATAAGACACATACAAAATAGATCATGATAAAATTTCCAATTTAGCCTCTATGTAGCTTATTTATACATAGTTATTTACATGTTGTCTCCTCCATTAGATGGTGATGTCCTCAAGAAGACCTTTACCTTTCTTTATATCTCTAGCACTTAATACAGTATCTGGTACATAGTAGGTATAATGTTGATTTAGTATTAAATGCCTAAGAGTACAAAGTCCTATGAGAGTTTCAGGAAGGAAAGATAGTTTCCAGTTATGAGGGTAGGGAGGCTTCATGAAAGAAGTGGTAGTTTAGCTGGGATTTGAAGGATGGATAAGATTTCAACAAGTTGGAAACATTCCAAGAGGAGTAGGAGCATGAACAAAAACATAGATGGAAATTTTAAGACAGTCACTGATCCAGTTTAACTAGAGCCTAGATATAAGAAGTAAGGCTAGAAAGATAAATTAGAGTCAAATTATGGAGAATGCTGGACTAAGGATTTTGTCTTTACTACTTTTTTACTTTCTACTGAAGTAGACACTGGAAGCCACTAAAGGTTGGTTGGGGGTTTTTTTCTATTTTTTTTTAACATTTTTATTTGAAGTTTTAAGTTCCAAATTCTCTCTCTCCTTCCCTCCCTTCCCCCCTCCCCTTCTTGGTAGACAATCAGGCTATACATGTTCAATTATGTTAAATATTTCCATATTAGTTATTTTGTACAAGAATACACACATAAAAAATGAAAAAATAAAAAATAACATGCTTCAATCTGTATGCAATCAATATCAGTTCTTTCTATGGAGGCAAATAGTATGATTTATCATTAGATCTTTATGTTTGTCTTGGATCATTATATTGCTAAGAATAGTTAAGTCATTCACAATTCTTCATCAAAAATACTGTTGTTACTGCATACAATGTTTTCCTGGTTCTGTTGATCAAAAATCATCCTGCTTGTCACTTCTTATAACAATAATATTCTGTTACAATCATAAACATACAGCTTGTTTAGTCATTCTTCAATTGATGGGCATTCCTTCAATTTGCAATTCTTAGCCACCACAAAAAAGAGCTACTATAAATAGTTTTGTATAAATTGGAACTTTTCCCTTTTTAGGGATGTCTTTGGGATATAGAATTAGTACATTTTTCGCAACAGTATTTTTGTGTTCCAGTTTTCCCATATCCCCTCCAATACCCAACATTTTCCTTTTTTTGTCATATTAGCCAATCTGATAGGTGTGATGTGATATCTCAGAGTTGTTTTAATTTGCATTTTTCTAATCAATAGTGATTTGGAGCATTTTTCATGTGACTATAGATAACTTTGATTTATGTATGTATATACATCTACATTTTTAATATTTTTATTTCCTCCAGTTACATATAAAACAATTTTACATTTGTTTTTGAAAAGTTTGCATTCCAGATTTTCTCCCTTCCTTTTCCACTCCTACCTCCCATTAAAAAGGCACATATGAAGTTATACAAAACATTTCTAGAAAAATCATGTTGTGAAAGAAAACATAAATTCCATCCCCTCAAAAAATAACCCTTAAGAAAAATAAAGTTTAAAAAAAAAGTATGTTTCAATCTTCATTCAGACACAATCAGTTCTTTCTCTGGATATGAATAGCATTTTTCATCATAAGTCCTTCAGAGTAGTTTTAGATCATTGTGTTGCTGAGAATAGTAAAGTCATTCACAGCTGATCATCCCCCAATATTGCTATTACTTTGTGCACAGTACATTTCGCTTTGCTTGACTTCATGGAGGACTTTCCAGGTTTTTCTGAGAGCATCCTGCTCATTTCCCATAGAACAAGAATATTCCATCATAATCACATAACACAATTTATTCAACCTTCCCTAGTTGATGGGCATACCTCCAGTTTCCAATTCTTTGCCTTGAGAAGAGAGCTGCTATAAGAGAGCTGTATATATAGGTTCTTTTCCTTTTTTTAAAATTTCCTTTGAGATTCATGCCTAGTAGTGGCAAGGATAGGAATGATTTTATAGTCCTTTGGGCATAGTTCTTATCTTTTAATCATTTATCAATTGGGAAATGATATATATATATAATATATATTATATATGTATATATATATATATATATATAAATTTGACTCAGTTGTCTATACATCTGAGAAATAAGGCCTTCATCAGAGAAACTTCCTTCAAAATTCTTTCCCTTTCCCATTCTCCCACTCTATTTCTCTCTTACCCCTTAATTTTATTTCTTTTTTTGTTTTGTTTTTGTTTTTTTTTCAACATCAATCAAAATCTTTATTATATTTAGAATTTTTTATAATATTATCCCTTGTATTCATTTTTCCAAATTATCCCCCCCTCCCTCCACTCCCTCCCCCCATGACAGGCAATCCCATACATTTTACATGTGTTACAATATAACCTAGATACAATATATGTGTGTAAATACCATTTTCTTGTTGCACATTAAGTATTAGATTCCAAAGGTATAAGTAACCTGGGTAGATAGACAATAGTGCTAACAATTTACATTCACTTCCCAGTGTTCCTTCTCTGGGTGTAGTTATTTCTGTCCATCATTGATCAACTGGAAGTGATTTGGATCTTCTTTATGTTGAAGATTTCCACTTCCATCAGAATACCTCTTCATACAGCATTGAAGTGTACAGCGATCTTCTGGTTCTATTCATTTCACTCAGCATCAGTTGATTTAAGTCTCTCCAAGGCTCTCTGTATTCCTCCTGCTGGTCATTTCTTACAGAGCAATAATATTCCATAACCTTCATATACCATAATATACCCAACCATTCTCCAATTGATGGACATCCATTCATCTTCCAGTTTCTAGCTACAACAAAAAGAGCTGCCACAAACATTTTGGCACACACAGGCCCCTTTCCGCTCTTTAGTATTTCTTTGGGATATAAGCCCAATAGCAGCAATGCTGGGTCAAACAGTATGCACAGTTTGATAACTTTTGGGGCATAGTTTCAAATTGCTCTCCAGAATGGCTGGATTCTTTCACAACTCCACCAACAATGTATCAGTGTCCCAGTTTTCCCACATCCCCTCCAACATTCATCATTATTTGTTCTTGTCATCTTAGCCAATCTGACAGGTGTGTAGTGGTATCTCAGAGTTGTCTTAATTTGCATTTCTCTGATCAGTAGTGATTTGGAACACTCTTTCATATGAGTGGATATAGTTTCAATTTCATCATCTGAGAATTGTCTGTTCATATGCTTTGACCATTTATTGATTGGAGAATGGTTTGATTTCTTATAAATTAGGGTCAGTTCTCTATATATTTTGGAAATGAGACCTTTGTCAGAACCTTTAACTTTAAAAATATTTTCCCAATTTGTTACTTCCCTTCTAATCTTGTTTGCATTAGTATTGTTTGTACAGAAACTTTTTAGTTTGATGTAATCAAAATCTTCTATTTTGTGATCAATAATGATCTCTAGTTCTCCTATGGTCATAAATTCCTTCCTCCTTCACAGGTCTGAAAGGTAGACTATTTTCTGTTTCTCTAATCTATTTATTATCTCCCTCTTTATGCCTAAATCATGGACCCATTTTGATCTTATCTTGGTATATGGTGTTAAGTGTGGATCCATATCTAGTTTCTGCCATACTAATTTCCAGTTTTCCCAACAGTTTTTTTTCCGAATAATGAATTTTTATCCCTAATGTTGGTATCTTTGGGTTTGTCAAAGATTAGATTGCTATAGATGTACCCTTTTTTGACCTTTGTATCTAATCTGTTCCACTGATCTACCGGTCTATTTTGTAGCCAATACCAAATGGTTTTGGTGACTGCTGCTATATAATATAGCTTTAGATCAGGTACACTTAGACCACCTTCCTCTGACTTTTTTTTCATTAGTTCCCTTGAAATTCTCGACCTTTTATTCTTCCATATGAATTTTGTTGTTATTTTTTCTAGGTCATTAAAATAATTTCTTGGGAGTCTGATTGGTATAGCACTAAATAAATAGATTAGTTTGGGGAGTATTGTCATCTTTATTATATTCACTCAGCCTATCCAAGAGCACTGAATGTCTTTCCAATTATTTAAATCTGACTTTATTTTTGTGACAAGTGTTTTGTAATTTTTCTCATATAATTCCCGACTATTCTTTGATAGATGGATTCCCAAATACTTTATACTCTCAACATTTGTTTGGAATGGAATTTCTCTTTGTATCTCTTGCTGTTGCATTTTGTTGGTGATATATAAAAATGCTGAGGATTTATGTGGATTTATTTTGTATCCTGCCACTTTGCTAAAATTCTGAATTATTTCTAACAGCTTTTTAGCAGAGTCTTTGGGGTTCTCTAAGTATACCATCATGTCATCTGCAAAGAGTGAATTTTATTTCTTTAGATATCCTAACTCCCATAATGATGATAAAATTCTTTTGACTTACAAGTATCTCCTTCCACTTAGGAAAGTAAACTTTATTAAATCCCTTATAATTTTCCTTTCCTGATTACCCCTTTATGGTTCTCCTGAGTTTTGTATTTGAAAATCAAATTTTCTATTCCACTCTGGTCTTTTCATCATGAGTGCTTGAAAGTCCTATATTTTATTGAATTTCCACCTTTTCCTCTGAAGAATTATACTCAGGTTAGCTGTATAGATGATTCTTAGTTGTAATTCAAGCTCAATTGCTCTCTGGAACATCATATTCCAAGCCCTCTGGTCTTTTAATATAAAAGCAGCTAAATCTTGTGTTATCCTGACTGTTACTCTACTATACTTGAATCGTTTCTTTCTGAATGCTTGCAATATTTTCTCCTTACCTGGGAATTCTGGAAACTGACTATGGAATTCTGGAATTTGACTATAATATTGCTGAGAGTTTTCCTTTTGGGATCTCTTTCAGGAGGTTATCAGTGGATTCTCTCAATTTCTTATTTTACCATCTGATTCTAGAATTCAGTACAGTATCCCTTGATAATTTCTTGAAAGATGATGTCTAGGCTCTTATTTTGATCTTGGCTTTCAGGTAGGCAAATAATTTTCAAATTATCTCTCCTGATTTTATTTTCCAGGTCAGTTGTTTTCCAAGTTGTTTCACATTGTCTTCTATTTTTCATTCTTTTGATTTTGTTTTATTGTTTCTTGATTTCTCACAAAGTTATGAGTTTTCATTTGCTCAAGGCATTATTTTCCTCAGCGAGTCTTTGTACCTCCTTTTCCACTTGGACAACTTTGCTTTTTAAGGCATTCTTCTCATTAGCTTTTTGTATTTCCTTTTGTACCACTCTCAATTCTTTTCCCAATTTTTCCTTTATCTCTCTTACTTGATTTTCAAAATCCCTTTTTAATACTCTCATTCTTTTTTTTTTTTTTTTGAGGCTTTGTATGTAGGAACTTTGACTTTGTTATCTTCTTCTGAGTGTGTGTTTTGTTCTCCCTTGTAACCATAGTAACTTTCTATTGTCTGAATTTTTTCCTGTTGTCTGCTCATTTTCCTAGCCAATTACTTGGCTTGTTAAAGTAGAATTCCATTTCCAGAGTAGAGGGTACAATGTCCCAAGCTTCAGGGGTTTGGTGCAACTGTTTTCAGAGATCCTTCTAGGGAACTGACCACAAATACTCTTTTCACCCTGAAACTGTGAGGAGGGTCCCCACTCCATTGTAACTGTAACATCTAGTGTAATAAAGCAACAGAGTTTTTCCTCAGGGCTGGTAGAGAGAGACCTCCTGTGAGCTGAGGGCTTTGGGATCTGTAGCCACCACTATGCTTGTACCCACTCCTGGTTTGTTGGTTTCCCAGTTTCCCAAGGCCCTCTCACCCTATTGACATATACTTTCCAAGTAATCTTTTTTGTCTCTGAGTTAAGAGCTCTAGAAATTGCCAATATTGCTGCTGATTCAGGGACCCCAAGGCCCACTTCTGCTTTGCTGGTGCCCAGGTAAAGCTGGGGCTGATCTAGCTTGCACTCATACAACACACTAGTCTTCCACCTTAGTCCTGCAGTCCTTTTCTGCTGACATTCTAAGTTGTTTTAAGCTGGAAAATCATTCTACTTTGTCTTTTTGTGTGTTCTGATACTCTAAAAATAGCTTAGAGTCATTGTTTAAAAGTCATGAATTTAAAAGCATGGGCTTGAAGAAGAGTTTGGTGAGTTCCTGCCTTTACTCCACCATCTTTGCTCCCACTTTGATTTCTTCTTGTGAAAACTGCCTGTTCAAATCCTTTGACCATTTATCAATTAGGAAATAATTTGTATTTTTATAAATTTGACTCAGCAGAAAACTAGAATTAAAAAAACTCTGCAACAAATATCCTTAATAAAGGTGCCAAACCCTCTAAATTTTTCCAGTTTTCTGCTTTCCGTATAATTTCAGTTGCATTGGTTTTGTTTGTTCAAAACTTTAATTTTACATAATCAAAATGATCTATTTTATATTTTGTGATGCTTTCTATATCCTCTTTGATTGTAAATTCTTTTCTCATCCATAAATCTGACATAAGCTATTCCATACTCTCTTAATTGCTTGTGGTATCATCTTTTAGATGTAAATTATGTCCCCATTTTGACCTTATCTTGGTAGGGGGTATAAGAAGTTCATCTATACCTAGTTTCTGCCACAGTGAGTTTCCATTTTTCCCAGCAGTTTTTGTCAAATAATGAGTTTTTGTTCCAGAACCTTGGATCTTTCTGTTTATCCAAATTATACCAAATTACTATGGTCATTTACTATAAAGTAATTTGTACCTAATCTATTCTGTTGATTCACCACTCTATTTTTTTTGCCAGTATTAGATTATTTTGATAATTATCATTTTATAATACAATTTGAGATCTGATACAGCTAGACAATAGATATTTAATCTCTATTATTAAATAATAGAGGTGATAGTGGGCATCCTTGTTTCACTCCTGATTTTATTGTAAAGGCTTCTAGCTTATCCTCATTACAGAGGATGATTAATGATGCTTTTAAAATAAGTAGTATTTATTATTTTAAGGTAAGATCCACTTATTACTGTGTTTTCTAGCATTTTAAATAAGAATGGGTATTATATTTTGGCAAAGGCTTTTTAAAAAAAATATCCTTGAGCTTTTGTTCTTCCAGATCAATTTTGTTGCTATTTTTTCTAGCTCTATATAGGAGCTGGAAATAGGAATAGCAATAGGAATTTGTTTTGACAGGTAGACTTCCAAGTATTTTACATTGTCTATGATTATTTAAATGGACTTATCTAACTCTTGCTGCTGGACTTTGTTGGCAGTATATAGAAATTTTCTGATTTATATGAGTTTATTTTTTATCCTTCATCTTTGCTAAAGTTATTAATAACTTCAAGTAGTTTTTTTTCAGTTGATTCTTTAGGATTTTCTAAGTATAACATCATATCATCTTCAGAGAGTGATAATTTTGTTTCTTTATTGCTTGTCTAATTCCTTTAATTTCCTTTTCTTATTGCTATAGCTAACATTTTTAGTACAATATTAAAAATTAGAGGCGATAGTGGGCATTTTTGCTTCACTCTTGATTGAATTGTGAAGGCTTCTAGCTTATCTCCATTACAGAGAATGCTTGCTGATGCTTTTAGATAAAGGTAAGCTTTTTTTTTTTTTTTTTTTTTTAAGGTAAGCTCCATTTATTCCTATGTTTTCTAGCATTTTTAATAGGAATGAGTGCTGTATTTTGTCAAAGGCTTTTTCTCATCTATTAATATAATCATATGATTGTTGTTGGTTTTGCTATTGATATGTCAATTATATTGATGATTATCCTAATATTGAACCCGCCTGGTATTGAACCATTCCTGGTATGAATCCTACCTAGTTCTCTCCTTTAAATATCCATTTTCCCCCCATGAAAAATTATATTCAGTTTTTCTTTGTAGGTAATTCTTAGTTATAATCCCAATTTCTTTCCCTTCCAGGACATTGCATTCCAAGCCCTCTGATTCTTTAATGTAGAAGTTGCCAAATCCTATGTAGTCCTGACTAGCTCTAGAGTTTTTGCATTTGTCTTGTTGGCTGATTGCAATGCTTTCTCCTTGATCTGTAAACTCTGGAATTTGGTTATATTGTACCTACGAGTTTTCATTTTAGGATCTTTCAGGCATTTACCAATGGATTCTTTCAATTCCTATTTTGTCCTCAGGTTCTAACATATCAGGGCAGTTTTCTTTGATAATTTCTTGAAAGATCTTTTTTTATCATGGCTTTCAAGTAGTCCAGTAATTTTTATATTATCTCTTTTAGATTTGTTTTCTAGGTAATTTGCTTTTTCAATGAAAATTTTCATATTTGTTTTTTACCTTTTAAATTTTGTTTTATTATATCTTGATGTCTCATAGAGTTATTAGTTGCTACTTGTTTGATTCTAATTTTTAAGGAATGATTTTCTTCAGTGAGCTTTTGTATTTTCTTTTTTCATTTGACCAATTCTATTTTTTAGGAGTTATTTTCCGTGGTAAATTTTTATATATTTTTCCCATGTTATTGACTCTTTGTTCATGATTTCCTTGCATTACTCTCATTTCTTTTCCCAGTTTTTCTTCTACTTTTCTAATTTACTTCTTAAAATTCTTTTTAAGCTCTTCCAAGAATTCTTTATGGGCTTAAGATCAAATTTCATATTTCTTTGAGATTTTACATGTAGCCATTTTGATACTGTTGTCCTCTTCTTAGTTTATGCTTTATCCTCCCTATTACCATAAGTAACTTTCTATAGAGAGGCTCTTTTTTTTTTTTTTTTTTTTTTTGTTGTTGTTGTTGTTGTTTTTGCTCATTTTTTTTTCCTGCCTTTTTGGGTGATTTGGTGTTTTTATGTGAGAGCTGGGCTCTGATCCTTCATTGTCCCAGACTTTTTGTTCTGAGGCTCTGTATCTTACTGGAGGACTTAACTACTTGTTTTCTCTAGAGAACAGGTTTCTTTCTGGCTTACAGTAGGGAGTTGGGTGTCCTTATTATCCTTCCTTGGGCGTAGAATTTAGCTGCTGACTTAGTTCACGTATGGGGCTTTGCTGCTAGATTGCTATAGTTAAAAAAAAAAAAAAAAAAAAAAAAAAAAAAAAAAAAAGGCTTTCCCTTGGAAGCAGAATCTTGTTGCTGGTCTTCACCAGGAGTGGAGCCCTGCTGCTGGGTTGTTATAAAATAGGCTCTCTCTGCTAGAAGACTTATTGGTGGCCATCCCTGAAGCATATTGGTCAGCAATAGGGTCAAGCCCTCAATAGTGGCTTGTGCTGGAAGTGGAGTTGCTGGGGTAGGGCCTTGCTATGCTGTACAGAGTGCTTACTTGGTAAGGTTTGAAGGAGGGCAGGGTTTCACTTATAGATTGTCCAAGGATTAGAGCCTTATTGCAGGCTCCTTCCCATCACAGTGCCACAGACCTTTCCTTCAGGGCTGGTAAGTTATTTCCATGTTCCTAGACTAATTCTGAGGAGGTTTTCTAGTCGTTTGGAGGGTTATTTGAGAGGATTTCAAAGGTTCCTTCCTCTCTCCACCATCATGGTACTAGAACTTCCATTAAAGGTTTTTAAGTAAGGAAATGACATGATCAGACTTGGGCATTAGAAAAATTAATCTGTCAGCAATGTATAAGATGGATTAGATGGAAGTAGTGAGACCAGTTAGCCTAGATGAATGATAATGAGGGCATGAACTAAGATGATGCCAGTGAAAATGTGAAGGAGGAAATGGATGGAATCAACAAGACTTAGGAGTCAAAACAGCACTGGAATCGGAGTTTGAGTTCCTGGGAAGATGGTGATATCAGTAGCATAAAGAAGGAAATCAAGCAAGTTTCAGAGGAAAGAGGAGCACAAATTTAGTACTACATGTTGAGCTTGAGGTTCCAGTTAGATATTCAGGTGAATGCGATGGAAGGATGGAAAGCATGGTCAAGGCTGGGATTGGAGATTCTGGAGTCAAAGTCTTAGAGGTGAGGATTGAAACTATGGAAATGATGAGATCATCAAGAGTGGGAATCTCAGAGAGGTGGAAAGTACAAACTTAGGGAAAACTTGTACTAAGGCATGAGGCACTGAAGTGATGGTGGGAATGGTCCAAAAGGCAAGAGAAAAACAAAAAAATTGGTATCTTGGAATCTAAAAGAGAAGGAGGTGTCAGTTGACAAAGAAATTGAGGAAGATGAGGACTTTGAAAAGTCCACTAGACTTGATTGTTTAATCATTGGAATGATAGCAGCAGAAACTGGACCAAGTGGATAGATGGTGAAGAAGTAGAGGTATAACCTATCCTTTCAAGAAACTATGAAAGAAAGGCATTTGGAAAGAGAGCAATTTAAAGAATAACAGGATTAAAAGATGGGGTTTTTGTTTTGTTTTGCTTTGCTTTGCTTTATTTGGTTTGTTTTGGTTTAGGAGAGAACTGAATATAGAGGTAGGAGACAAAATAGTATACAGGGAAAAGAGAGGATGCAAATGTAGGTGGATAATAGAATTAGGTCCCCAAGGATAAAGGAGGATGGACATAGAATCTATAGCACTACAAGAGGGGTTAACCTTTGCCCAAAAAAGGTCACCTCTTCCACTGAGAAAGAGGGGAAAAGAAGCTTTGAGAAGAATACAAAAGAAATTGAAGAAACCATGATTTCACTAAAGTAAGAGGTAATCTTATCTATCTATTGTGAGGAATATTGGGATTGGGAGTGAGGGAAATTAAAAGCTGGGAATAGATACCATGGGGAATGTGATGAGTTCCCTACAAAAGTCAATCATTAAATAGTCATTAGAGATTTATTATGTACTTGTAATAGTCTAGGCACTATGCTGAGAGCTGGGGATGAATAAAAGGATTCCAAAACAGTGGAGAAGGTTTGCTGAGAACAAACTAATCAGGACAATCGGGATCATTTAAAAGCACATCTCATTCCGGATCCCTAAGCTCTACTTTGGAATTATGTACTTGACCTGCCCTCAAATGGAATTGTATTAGTTTTTTAATATGAGCTGGTGGGGGATTGTTACATAGATTTCACCTTATTGTAGGACTTCTGGGGTAGAAGAAAACATGAAGAAAAAGGAAACAAAGTATAGTTATCCCTTCCACATTGCAACTTTCTCCATCACAGTTTTGACATACCATAAGTAAGCATAAGAAATTAAATGGGAATTTTGGGTGGAGTTTTGCTGAAGTTACAGGTTGTACATAAAGGCCAACATACCACACAGAGCCTATGACCAAATTTTATAATAAGGTATTGTAAATACCACATAAAAGAAACAAGAAAAAAATTCTTTGGTATGAAGAGAGGGCCAAAAAAAATTTATGCAGATTTTCTAGATTGGAGGGGGTGCCATTCCCCTAACTTTTGAAATGTGGAAGGGATAATTGTCCAGTCAATCTTCAACAATTCTTTCATTTAACTTTTTTGATTTTATTATTAACGTTATTTTCACACACATTTGTGACTATGTACAATAAAGGGAAAAATGAGAGGCAGGATATATTGGAAGTTTGTGGAAAGGTTGGCATCCTATTAGATGCTTCCCTGGTCTTGTTTACCCTCCAATTGGAGAATAAAGAGCTTCCCTGTGCATTCATTACACATTTTCATTGCCTTAAAACCCAAATTTTGTATTGTAGTTTGCTACCAAAGCATACTATGCTACATCATGCTATATTGTAGCTTACATATACATACATAATATGGTGCAAGTCCTTTAGGTTCTAAGTCCAAGTGCACAAAGTTACTGATGAAGCTTAGGGGGAAATAAAGGTCTTAGATAAACTTTATGCTGGAATGTCTGTTGCTATTGTCAGTCTTGAGTTTGGTGTTAACTAAATGACAACTTATTACATAGTACAATGTCCTGCCATTGCCATCTGACACAGTAGAAAGGTAAGGTTCAGGGTTAAAAATGTTTTAGTTTTACATATTGTATTTGCTGTATAGTATTTATGTTACTATAGTTTTCATGTGTTCTTGGACATACTTCAAGGTAAAAGGATCTGTCAGATACAACCAAATGACTAAACAACAAAAGATTTTGTTTTATAAAAAACTGAATATTGTCTTAAATTAGTGTTTATTTTTTATTGAGATGTTAGCACAAAAGTAACAATTCTAGGGAATTACTAATAAAAAAGCAATTTTATTTTATATACTGCATCGTATGGGTTATTTTATAGTTAACTATGTTAGAAAAAGTGCATATTATCAGAATTGATGTTTTGTTATAAAGAACTATATGTAGAAAAGGGTATTTTCAGCAAGCTCTAGTGAAAGATAGCAGGTTTTGATGGCTTCAGGAACCTAACCCACTATTTCTCATGGGTTCAACGTCAACATTTGCTTTTTAAAATTTTGTGCCACTTTTTAGAAACATTACCCCCCAACCCTCGAAAATTGGGGATTGACTGTATCATGAGCAAACATATCACCAAAATGTCAGGAGACTAGGGGAATAGAGAGAGAGGATTCTTCTAATATTTTGATGGACTTTCATAGCAAATTTATAGTAGGAAGTGGATGAAAGAGAATAGGCTGGGCAGACTTCCGTCCAATTCAACATGTTCCTGCTGTCTGCCAGGTATTGTGCTAAATGTTGGGATTAAATACAAAGACAAAAAAGAAGTAGTCTTTGCTCTCAAAAGAACTTGCATTCTTCTGGTGGCTGGGGAACAAATGCAAAGGTAAGGAAACCCAAAATATGTACAAAGTAAATACAAAGTAATTTGGTGCCTTCCCTTCCTCAATTATGAAAAGGTTTGTATATAGGAATCTTATACACAAAGCATTAGAAGTAAATTTTAAAGGGATCTAAAGATTCTTAAAATGAGGAGGCAGAGCATTCTAGACATAGAGGACAGACTATGCAAAGTGTCAAAGAAAAAATATTAACACCATCCTCTGGGTTTCAACCACAGGTCTGCCCAAAACATTTTGAAATTAAACATTATTCTAAATGCAAGCATTTCTAGCTTGAGCCTTAGTCCCCCAAAGACATCTCCACCCCAAGACAATTTGAGGTTACATAGGAATCTTGAAGGGGAAGAAACATAATATGTTAAAATACCATTGAGGGGTCAACATTTTAGATCAACAATCCCTTAATCTTCTGGTAAAACTCTTTGATTCCTTCCTTGACCACTCCCCTCAAGAACTAAAAGGATTTCCTTCCTATGATCAAAATCCTAATCCTTTCTGAATGGAGAAGAGGGCAGTGGCCTTAGATGGATAGAAGCACTAACCCTTTTAGGGAATGAGGAAGGCCACCAGATGAACTAGATGAGCAGTACTTTTTTTCTCATAAATTAGATTATGAAGTCATTTTCACTATTATAAATGCACAAATTAAAAATAAAGGACATATAAAGGAAGATACTATCTTCATCCAGAGAAAGAACTGATAAATAGAAGAAAACACACACACACACACACACACACATCTACATGTATCTAATGGTAGCTATCTCTAGGGTGGAGGAGGGAAGGAAAAAGGGGGGGGAAAAGAAATTTACATGTTAACTTTGTTATATATTTGGAGGGAATTGCAAGTTATATAGGGCAGATTTACAGTTTCATGGACAATCATCTTTTTATTAAACTGCCTTGTAGAAATACTTGTTTTGCTCCATGAACTGAAAATAAATAAATTTTTAAAATTAGTTTTTAAAGTTAGTTTACCAACCTAAATCCACATATCTGGCACTTTTGATTTTGTTCTTGACCTTCTACACATTTTCCTAAAGGGAAAAGTCTGGGAAAAGGACTTTAATCCAGAGAAATATATATTTATGGGACAAGGAGGTGGCACAGTAGATGTGATGGGGTTGAGGTCCCTTTAAGCTAGGATCTTTTGATTCACAAATCCTGGTCCCCCATCAGATGGAACACCTGGCACTGGAATCAGAAGGACCTAAGTTCAAATATTCCCTCAGACTTTTGACACTTTACTAGCTGCATGATCCTGGGCAAGTCACTTAACCCTAAGTGCCTTGCCAAAAAAAATTTTTTAAATACTTAAAAAGAGAAATTTATATTTCTTATCATTGATTGAACAAAAAAAGGGATTTTTAATATATTTCCGCAAAAGGCACAGAGTCAGAAAATGGAATGTATTTAATAGCTTCTAGTCCAGTTTGAATGAAGCATTTGAGCCAAAACAGTTCAGGAAGGGAACAATGTGAAATTAATCTGGAAAGGTGGGTTTAAAGTAGGTTGTGAAGGACTTTAATAGCATGAGGCAGAGTTGTGTTTTATTCTTGAAATTTCATGAGCAGGGGCTAGACAAAGTCAGGTCTATATTTTAAGAAAATCAATATGGCAACTTGTGGCAGGATTGCTAAGAGAAAGAAAAGATAAGAAGGAAGGAAATTAGTTAAGAGGCTATTGTAATAGTTTCATTGAGGGGTCCAGATGAAGGCTGAATTAGGGTGATCCACTGGGAAAGTATGAAAAGGAATTAGATGTGACAGATAAAAGGGGTTGAAGGAGAGTGTAGGATGTCTCTGATTGTTGCAAATCAGGAAACCTGGAAATAATGTATTATCCTCAAGATGGAGGGGGGAAAAAGAAAGAAGAAAGGAAGGAAGTGAGGGAGGGAAGAAGAAAAGGAGAAAGGGAAAGAGAGAGGGAAGGAGGGAGGGAGGGAAAGGAGAGAGGGAGAAATGAAGTTTTAGTTGGAAAGCAGCCAATTCACTGAGTGGTGACCTTGGCAGTTAACCTGGGGTATAGTCACTGTTGTCACAGCATCAGTTAGGCTGTAACTGTCTAGAAGGAGTCCAGCAGTTAAAAGGGCAGAGGGAGGGTGGAGTGGTGAACAATAGTGGGTGAAGATAATAATGTTGTTGCATTGGAGACAAGCTGATGATTTGGCTGTCAAGGAGAAAGGATGGACTTTGTTCCTTCCTTCCTTCTTCACTCCCTTTGTTCTTTTCTTCCTTTCTTTTCCTTCCTTCTCTAGATCTTTGATCCTATGAATTCAGCATTAAAAAAGGAATTTTCTCCCTGGGCATCCTGTCTGGTCCATTGAGTGTGGCTAATATTTATCCCTGGCAGTAAGCCCTCTTTCTCTTACCTAGGCTTCTTGGTATGACCTATCCCATACCTATAATTCAAGGGCTAAGCTAGAATTGTACCAGTTTTCCACTTTGGGATACTGGAAAAGTCACACATAGGTTTTACCTTACATTTGGACTCCCAAGGAAAGAAGAGGATTTGGGGAAGATTTTGAGGAAGCAAAGAAGTCACCTATCTACTCATGGTCACATTCTGACCCTAGTATCTTCATGGCTTCTGCCTCTTCCTCCCATCCTCTTCACACAAAATTTCTTCAGTCTGCTACCTAAAGACCTAAGTTCCACTTCCAAGCTTGCCTTTATTACTGGGGGTGTTCGGTACATGATAGATAAGTTTGTTGATTTACTGATTATTTTCTGGAGGCTTTGGTTCACTCTTATGATGCAAATAACCTCCTCTACCTTCCCTACAGCTGAGACCTTGATAGCATAGTGAATGTTACTGTCTTCTCAACCTTTCTTCTGTCTTTTCCTGATCATCGAATTGACCTTTTGGAAATAGATCTTGGCCAATATTTTCAGAACAAAAGTGTTACCTTGGCTCTGTATTGTTCTGGGCTTCTATTGTAAGAGGGTAAACACTCAGTTTTACTGCTGGAGCAGATCTGAGGAAGATTAAGCTGATCTTTCTCAGCTCTAAAGATTTACAAGTTTCCAGTCCAAGTAATAAGTTTTATCTTCCATTGTATTTCCTTAGGTGCAATACCTTGACTCAGAAGAGAAATTTTATGACTTTAACCCTTGTTTTTCCATTCTGAATAAGATAGAACCAATAAATAGATGTGTGTGAAAGTAGCCCTGTAGCAGAGCACTGGACCTGAGAGTAGTTCAAATGTGACCTCAGATACTTATTAGCTATATGGCATTAAGCAAATCCCTTAATTTCTGTCTGCCTCAGTTTCCTCAACTGTAAATTGGAGATAATAATAGGACAGAGTTGGTGTGAGGATGAAATGAGGTAATATTCATAAAATACTTTGCAAAACATTACATAAATGCTAGTTATTATTATTATTAAACTCATGAATTAGAATAGAAAAAAAGAACTAGACTTAACAAGACTTAAACAACCATCAGTCCTCTCCAATGACTCTGAAGGAGAGAGTGAGACTGCTGATTTTGCACAACTCTGCCTCACTTAAATCCAATTCACTTGCAAGTCAAGACAATCCCCTCCTCATGTTATTGGTGTCTTCAAGAGCAAAGGACAAACAACAATAATCTGAGAAACCCTAGATCCCTGGATTTCAAGGTTCTATTCTTCCTAAATTATCCTGTTTTCCCCTTTGATTCAGTTGGTAAGGCTTATATAAACTCTTACACTGAGTTCTGACATAATAGAATTTTTGCAGAGCTCAGAGGTTATAGATAAGGAGAGAGAATGAGAGAATGTGCTTGTTTATTTTATTTTTTTATTTTTATTTTTTACTCATGAACCTCTGTACCAGATACTTTTCAGGCAATCAAGAAATAGATTTTCCCCGGTGACCATCTGGGTGCCAAAGTACAAGGTTGTAGGGACACAGAACTATCACTTAACAGGAGTTATCACATAAGTGTGGAACTTGAAACAGGCTGCCTTAGAGAAAATTTCTTGTCCTTAGAAAAACTAAGATCAGGAATTCAACGTGACATTTTGTTTTTGTTTTTGTTTTGTTGACTACCTTCCTTTCAAGAAAAGATCTTCTGATAACCACTGGAAATGTGGGTTAGTTGGAGAGTAGGAGATGGGAGGAAGGACAAAGTTGGAAAGACAAAACATAAACCTTCAGATCTTCAATTTGAAGACTTGGTGTTTGGTGGGAGAACTTTCTGAATGAAGGAATCCCCTGAGTTAGATGAGATAAGAATATGTGTAATGGTCCAATTCATATGTTAACGTCCCCATCCTCTCCCTCAGAAGGGCAGAGTAGAATTCTGCCATTTGACAGCCTCCCAAAAGAATGATTTAACCTGGTCTGTTTGTTTCTTGGTGAGAAATAGTGGCTCACCTCAAAGAGGGGTACCTAGATCATAACAACACAAAGCAGGAGGCGAGGGTGGAGGGAAGAGAAAGAATACAGATACTTTCTTTAGGTCTAACAATAATCATGATAAAGGCTAACATTTTAAAAATATCACACCTGTAAGACAGGTATTATAGGTATTATGATGGCTCTTTTACAGATGGGAAAATTGAGGCTCAGAGAGTGAAGTGACTTAGCTGTGGTCACATAACTAGTAGTCATAAAGTTTTAATAGCTTTACAGCTGTAAATGATCTTAAAGGTCCTCAAGTCCAACTCCCTCGGTTTATGGATGAGAAAACTGATGCTCAGTGATATGAAGTAACATGACTTTGGCCATACAACTAGTCAGCTTTAAGTTTCATAGGCTAACCCCTAAAAGAAACAGTAGATATCATCTAATCTGAGCCCCTCTTTTTATAGGTACAAAAACCAAGGGAATTTAAGGGACTTGCTGAGCTTACTTTGGTGAAAAGTGGCAGGATCCAGATTTGAACCCTCCAAGTTCTATAGTCCTTCTTGTCCTATGTGTCTCTCTCTGTGTCTGTTTCTCATTGTGTCTCTCTCCATGTCTCTCTTTCTGCCTCTCTCTCTCTGTCTGTCTCTGACTCTCTGTCCCCCTCCTCTGTGTGTGTCTCTGTCTCTGTCTCTTTTTGTGTCTTTGTCTCTTTCTGCTCTCTTTCCTTGTGTGTCTCTGTCTCTGTGTGTGTGGGACTCTCTGTCATCTCTCCATCCCTCTCTTTGTATGTTTGTCTCTGTCTGTTTTTCTATCTCTGTCTTTCTCTCTCTATGTGTCTCTCTGCCTTTGTCTCTGTATCTGTCTCTGACTCTCTGTCCCCGACTCTCTGTCCCCCTCTGTGTGTGTCTCTGTCTGTCGCTATCTCTTTCTGTGTCTATCTCTCTGTCCTCTTTCTGTATGTGTCTCTGTATCTCTCTCTGTTTCTCGTCTCTTTGTCCCTTTTGTATGCTTTCTGTCTGTTTTTCTGTCTCTGTCTCTCTCTGTATGTCTATGTCTCTGTCTCTAATTCTGTCTCTCTCTCTCTGTCTCTTTGTCTCTGTCTGTCTGTCTGTCTCTCTCTATGTGTGTGTATGTGTGTGTGTGTCTTCATTCTTTTCTACTTTCCTCCCTTCTTTCTTTCCTCCCAGGAAATATTAGATGTAGGACCCAAGTCATATTTCCAAGTCTAATGCCTATCCACTAGAGCAGAGCTTCTTAAACTTTTTCCACTCAATCCTTTTTCACCTGAGAAATTTTCATATGACCTCAGGTATATAGGCATATAAAATAGGTATACAAAGCAAACATTTACCGATAATAAATCTTAATTTGGCAACACCCCACATTCAGTTATGAGTTCCCATCTGGGGTCATGAACCACAGTTTAAAAAGCTGGGCACTGTACTGAATTTCCCTTTGTGATCTCTAAAAGGAAAAATGCATATACAACATTGATAGTCAACAGAATTTTTAAATTTGCAATCAAGAAGAACACAAATTCAGTTTCATTTTCCTACACGTCTTCTTTTAGAAAAGCAACCAAATCAAAGAAAATTCATACTCTATTCTTATTGGAAGTAAAGTAATTCTCATTCTTAAGAATTATCTGCTTTTACAACATGTAAATAACATTAATAAACATTAAAAACAGGATATGAGTGATTAATGGTAGAGAGAATTAGAACAGTATATGTATGTGTGTACAGACACACAGTATGTATTTATATATACATATATATGCAATGAAATATAAAAAAATTATATATTCAAACAGGAGGTAAACAATTTTCTTTTTGTGCATTCCAGCAAATTACAAGAACCCTATTAAAACCAAGATGGAGTTACTTTGGTTCAAAATGAGTTGATTCTATTTTATTCTTAGAGGTCAAAAAGAGACTCAAGGGTTTGGGACAAAGGAGAAAAGAATTAGTACCAAAAGCCCTTTGGGACAATGATAGGGAAAAACCCAATGACAGAATATAGGTCTAAACCAGGCCTTAAACTTTTTCCACTCATAACCCCTTTTTGCCCGAGAAGTTTTTATGCAACCTTGAGAATATGGGTATAAATAATAAATATAGAAATCAAACGTTTACTGATGATAAATCATAAAGAAATTTATTTTAAAACAATTCTTTGATGGACATATACTTTTACAATTTATTAAAAATAAAAATACATTTGCATACTAATAAGATGGATGTACTTATTTATTTTTACATATGGAATTAAATCTTAGTGAAACATTTGATATCTTTTACTATTGCCAAATTTTTCACAACCCTCACAATCATATGGGGTTACAACCCACATTTTAAGAAGCTTTGGTCTCCAGTATGCTCCACTCTGCAGGCCCTATTGAGGGCCTTCTTATGACAGTTTCTGTCATAAGCCAACTAGATTTCAACCAGAAATACCTAAAGTGACCTCTGATTTGAGAGATTCCCCTCAAGTGCTGCACTTTGATTTTGAAAGTGCTACTACTGAAAATACCTCTGCTCCCATACTCAGAATTCATGCAAGCCAGAAATTCCCACCCAGGTTTGGGAAAGCTGCCAGACCCTGGGTATTCTGAGGACTACTGCCTTCCAGATAGATTCAAGCCACTCTGAAATCCATTTCCCCAATCTGGACGGGAAAGCATATATCAGTTTTGCATATGAACAATCAATCTTGTTTGCTCTACTAAAAAAATAAACAAAACGACCCATGATATTCAGTTTCTCTTTCAACAAATGATGATGTTATTCATTTCTAAGATCTCTGGTTCCCTATCATCTTCTCTCCACCTTTGGCAATGGAGAGGAAGAGAATGGAAAATTTTGGTCTCTGATTCTGCTTGTTTAACATTTGTTTTAGTACACCCCAGTATGAGGCTCCTTATTTTTACTTGGTTAGTTAACCACTGTACTTTCCTTTTGTAAGAATAGATTTTAATCTCCCCAACAAAAGATGCAAAGCCAGATGACAGCTTTCCAAATACTTCAGGTATTTTGCCTTATTCTGAACCCTGCATCCTTGTACTATTACATACAAATTCCCATTACCAGGTATTCTCTCACCAATATTTCTCTACAAGGGGAGATTTTGGACAGTGGCAGGATAGCAAGTAATGGAGGGTGGGGGGGTGACTTTCCTTCAAGAGAGTTTTACTTATAGTCCAAAATCTAAGAAAAGATTGGTAAGGGCAGTCTTAGTCAGACCTAGATCCTGGCAACAGGTTTCCAAAATGCATTTCAGCTTAGCCACTTGATTCTCTCCCTAACCCTTAGAGCAGTCCAGGGAATGCAGTACCTTGAGCCAGGATCCAGGATCATGTGATAGAATTGAAGCACAGGGCACAAAGGAACAGGAAAGCAGGCGCTTGAAGGTAAGACTTAGGAAATAAAAAGGATTTTCATTTTTAAAAAATTAGAAAACTTTTACTTTTTTTCTTTTCCTCCTTTGACTTTTGCCTTTTAGTTTATCATTTGGGTATGAATAGACATATGTGTATATACATATACATATACATACATACCCATATGTACATATACATCTAAACATATCTACATACTTAAAGTCAAATTGAGTTTTGCTGATGGTTCCTCAAAGCAAGATACATGCACATACATATACAACATATACACACATATATGTGCTCACACATATATACATGTTTAGATATAGATATATTATATGTAAAATACTAAAATTCCTGTGATACCTTTGTGTCCTTACAACCTTGTACTTTGGCATCCTGGTTATCATTAGAGAATATTTCACTTCTTGTTGTGTCTATACAGTGTCTGGCACAGAGGTCCAGAGATGGGGATAATCACACAGTACCTCTCCATAGTACCTCATTTCTATGAGGTTTATTTATGTTGGAACCTGGTATAAGAATCCACCTAGCTATCATTTGGACTGAAGGGATAATTAAGGAGAATAGAGCCTGAAATTCAGGAATCCAGAGTTTTCTAACATCTCTTAGAAGCACTATATTATTAATTATATGTGTATATATATCTTTAAGAAATCAGCAAAAAAATTCACCTTAAACTGGGGTAAACAAATCTTTCTAAAATACAAATTTAGTGCCCATCTGTATTTAGGGAAGGGAGGCTGCCCAAGGGGCTTCATCATCAGTTTCCTGTCATCTTGTACAAGTTTTACAGTTTGGGAGATGCTGCAAGGAAATAAGCCAGTCTTTCAGCTTTAATGGCCCTGCCAGTTTAAAGTATATTTTACTTGTTTTCAGGTAGATTATTGAAAACTCACTGGCTAGGCAGCCAAAAACAGCAGGGTCAGAGTGTTTCATTCCAAAGTGGTCAGACTAAAATAAAAGTATGTGGATTTATTATCCTTCTCTCTTTGGCTGTGGCAACGAATCTGGTATAATGAGGGGAGTGTCTTCTTTGCTTTCTATTTCCTCAAATGGGTTCATTTCTAGCCCACTCCAGAGATGCAATTTGCCAAGTGGGAAAGGGAGACCATTGGGCCTGGGATGTGCAGTAGACTAAGGGAACCTCCTGAGTACTAAGCTTTCAAACTAAATGATTTTTTTTCCCTCACTAATCCTCAATTTCTTAGTAAACGTGAAGAGGTTAGATTGGATAACTTCTAAGGTCCCTTCTAACTTGAAATTTTGTGATGAATTTTCAGAATGGGTTCTAGAATTGGCTTATCTAGGAGCAGGAAGGATCTGAGTCTGGATTTAAAGGTTGGGGAGAATGTCCCTGAGCTAAACCCCCTCAAACCACACACACACACTGGTCTTGCTGGGAATGACTGTGAAATAAACACAAGACATACCTCTTTTGGCTATACAATTCTTTATCCATCTACCCTTCAACCCTCTCACAATGGCCTGGATATTCTGTATACATATCTAGGGTGTAGCTAAGCTAACAGCTGTGAAGAAAACCAGAGACTTAAGCCATAGTAACAAATTCAATTCAATTCTATTCTATTTAACAATAAGTGGATATTATGAATTGTGATAAACCCTAAGAATTTGATGATATATCCCTTGCCCTCAAGGAACTCTGAATCAAAAAATAATTGTGATTTAGGAGCAAGTGAGATAAGTGTAAAGGAGTGGTCCAGGTAACATGCCATGAGAAATTTGAAGAAGGAAAGACTGTTTTTATATGGAACCTAATTCCAGCAGTGCACCCCAACTTGCCATCATTAAGAATGACCTTCGTACAGACAGCTCCACTCCAGTGGGTCTTCTTGAACTAAGCTAAAACATAGAAAGGAAGAAAGTAAGGGAGGAAGGAAGGGAGAGAGAAAGGAAGGAAGGAAAGAAGGAAGAAGCAAGGAAAGAAGGAAGGAAGAAAGGAAGGAAGGGAGGGAGGGAAGGAGAAAAGAAAGAAGGAAAGAATGAAGGAAGAAAGGAAGGAAGGTAGGAAGGAAGGAAGGAAGGAAGGAAGGAAGGAAGGAAGGAAGGAAGGAAGGAAGTCCATCTTCCCCATGGGAGCCAAATCATCAGCTTGCCTCCAGTATATAATCACACTACCATCTTTACTCAGTATTGTTCACCACTCCACCCTCACTCTGCACTTTTAACTGCTAGGTCTCCTTCTAGACAGTTACAGCCTAAATGATGGATCATTTATATCAGTGACTATACCCCAGCTTAACTGCCAAGGTCAGCTCTTCAGTGGACTCTGTGGTCCATTTAAAATAGGGGCTGGTGACTAATTTTTCTCTTTTTTTCTCCCTTTCTCTCTCCCCCCACTATAAGAAACAATGAGTAACACAGGATGGTTGCAGTTTGAACATTGTATATTTCATTATATTATCTTTCCCCAGAATCTGTCTTCTGAATATCCCTGCCTCTGTCAAGGGTACCACCATCCCTCCAGCTTTCCTGATTCTTAATTTTTAATGTCACCTATAAAAACTCATACCTGCACACAACTTGGAAAGGAGGATTTGCTGGCCTGTTTAATCTCCTCAACAAAAAATACAAAGCCAGTTTCAGTGGGTTTTTAATTTATTGGTTAAAAACAAAAATTCAACAGCTTTTGCTTTGTTTACAAAAACAATTGGTGGACATCAGGGAAGATTTAAGTTTATTAGCTTATTAGTTTTCAACAAAAAACCTTTTTATATTTAGTGAATGAATCTGAAAATGAGAATCTTTATGTAATAAATACAGTCAATGATGTGATCCTTCCATTTATAGCTATGTATTTCTGTGAGATATTCTTTTCAGTTATGAGTGATATTAAAACCAGGTATGGAAATAAACTGAACTTACAAACAGGCTTTCAAATGTGTTCAACATTTTCAAAAATAATGGAGCATATTCAATCACATTGTTGTCTTTAAGATAGTAATATTTAAGTATAATATCAGTAATGTTGTCAAATGAATATTAATCTATATCAAATAATACATAATTGTATTACATATCAAAATAAATATTATTTTTTTCAATTTTTATTTATTTTGACAGACAGTTGGGGTTAGTTGACTTGCTCAGGGTCATACAGCTAGTATTTTTGAGTGTTTGAAGTTGGATTTGAACTTGGGTCCTCCTCAACCCAGGACCTGTGCTCTACCACTGTGCCATCTAGCTGCCCCAATAAATATCATGCATTAAAAGGGCATATTTTTGCCCCTTTATAAAATCTTTGAAATATTGTTTCATCTTTATCTCTTCCTCTTAAATTTTTGTTTTATAATATATATTATTATTTCAATAGAATGGATATATAGTTTATAAATATATTACATATATATCTATATTTTTGGGGTGCATGTTCATACATTTTTTAACTGACAAAAGTTACATAATCCAAAATGTTTGTAGACTACTGTTCTAGGCAAGAGGTAATAAGAACTTGAACTAGGTAATATTATGAGTGGAGAGAAATGATGTAAGTAAAATATGAGTAGACTTGAAATGTCTTGGCAATTAATTGGATATGCAGAGGAAAGGGAGAGGGAATCATAACTCTGTGGTATAACCTCAGGATGACTAGAAGTATGATGCCCTCAGCCAGATTCCAGAGGGAATCCGGGAGGCAAGGTGGGCAAGAAGGAGAAGCTGCTGAGTTCTGTTTGCCACAAATTATGGGGAAAGCATAGGAAAAAAAGTTGTCTTTTCTTGTCTTTCTCTTTTGGAAGACAGTCCATGCTTGTGGATCAGTGCTCTCTGTTTATCAAATGTTTGTCCTCACCTCTAGCACCAAAGACTCTTGACCTCAGGCAGTTCAATCCAGATATCTCCAAGGAGGGGGAGAAATTGGAATAAATGAAATAGGAGGATATCTCTAGAAGGAGTGGGAAAGGATCAAGAAAGAAGCTTATATAGCATACTCCACAGTTAAGTCAAATGAGCCAAAAGAGGAGGAGACAGATAAGGTGAGGTTGGAATGAGGACTCTAGATGGACAAGGAGGAGGTGGGGAGTCTTATTAGCAGGTGGAGAGTTAGGAGTCAAAGTTAGGAATGAGGAAAGAAGGAGAGAGAGCTGGTACCTGGGGAAAATTCAGGGCTAAGTACCTCCTTGTTCCCCCTCTTTGGAGAGCTTTTAAAGGGAAGGAGATTGTGTATGCATCGATGGAGGTGGGGCAAAGAGAGGTAGATTAAAGAGGAAAAAAATATTCAAGGGGCCATATAACTATATTCAACCATATAACAGTATAGCTCTGGATCTAGCATTAAGAAGGAAAGCAGCATCTTGTATTGAAAAGCACAGAAAGAAAAAAAAAAGAAAGAAAGAAAAGCACAGAAATGATGATATTTTGCTGGACTAAGGTAGCCAAGGGTCACAGTAGATAGAGCACCAGGCTTGGGGTTAGGAAGATCCAAGTTCAAATCCAGCCTCAGATATTTGCCAGTTATTATCCTGGGCAAGTCATTTAACTTCTGCCTGCCTCAGTTTACCCCACTATGAAATTGTGGTGATAATACTACCTATTTTATATGGGGGTTATGAAGATCAAATAAGATAATATCCAAAAAGTACTTAGCATGGTGTCTGGCACTTAATAGGTCTTTAATAAATGCTTGTTTCCTTTGCCAAGAGCCAAGAGAATTAATTGCATTCTAGTCTGAATTCTGCTATTGACTAGATAGATGGCAAAGGTAAGACCCATCTCCTCCTTAAGCTTCTCTTTCATCATCTGTAAAATGAGGGCATTGGAAAACATAATTACTGGAAAAAATAACTACAACACAAACAAGATGGCAGCCATTCCAAACTTTATGGAGTAAGCCAATTTCCCTCAAGCCAAGCACCCTCCCACTTGCCTCACCAGGAACACTCTACCATTTGTTTATTAGCTTAATAGCAAAATTTTTTCATAACAAAACTCATGCTTAGAGTTCTATGATTACTTGTAGTGGAGAGCGAATGGACTAGGCTAATTAAATTCAAAACCCATGTATGCACAATCCTAGACATGTAGGGTCTGACTATATAAGGAATCCCTGGCAAAAGCACTATCTGAAGAAAATTTTGTCCTTGTTTGAGGCACTAAGGTCTGCTGATAGCAACTAATATGTTCCAGGCATATATGAGTCATGGATGACACAAAGACAAAAGCAAACAGTTCTGACCCTCAAGTAGCACAGTTTTTACTGAAATCATGCTTATGTTCCACTTTTTTAAAATTTTAAATTAAACTTTAAACTTTACATTTTTAAATTAAATGTATTTTTACATTTAAGTTTTAAATTTTTTTCAATTAATAAGCACTTATTTCTTCTGCCTCCAAAACTGAACTTATATTTTTTTTCCCAAAATCCTCTCTTCCTCCTACCTTCCACATTACTATGGGGGACACTTTTCTCCTCCCAGTCACTCAGGCTTAAAATGTAGGTGTCATCTTTGACTTCCCACTCTCCTCTGCCTGCATATACAATCTGTTGCCAAATCCTATCATCTTCACTTTGATAACATCTCTCCTATCTGCCCCCTTTTTTCCTCTGAGTCTCTATCACCTCAAACCTGGACTACAACAGTAGCTTTTGGGTCTCATCCTACTCTTATTCAGTCTCTGCTCAGCCATAGAAATATCTTTTTAAAGTATGTGTGACTATGAATACTTCCTTCCCCTCCTTTAATAATCTCCAGTAGCTCCCTGTTCCCTCCAGTAATATACAAATTCTTCTATTCATTTAAAGCCCTTCCCAACTTGAATCCTCCCTATCTTTCCAGCCTTTTTACACTTTTGAGTATTGTGATCTAGTGACATTTTCTAGTATTTTCACTGATTACCTCTCATGCCTAGAACTTTCTACCTCCTAGCTTCCCAGACTTCCTTCAGATCTCTGCTACATGAAGCCTTTTCTAGTTTCCCTTAATTTTAGGGCCTTCTCTCTGAGATAATCTCCAATTTATTTTTATAGTTTGAATATATTTCTTTATATGTTATCTCCCCCATTTGATTTCTGAGATCCTTGAGGCCTGGGGCTGATTTTGCCTTTCTTTATATCTCCAGTGATTGACCCCATGTCTGCAATTAACTTGACTCTTACTAGGAAAAAAAAAAAAACTTTACATTTTACTTTAAATCCATATCACACATTTTTCATAGTTTTTTTTCATAGTGCTTTTTCATGTATTATCACATTTGATTCTTCTCATAATTTTGTGAAAGATTCAAGGTAGTTATCATTCTGCCTATCTATGAGGAAGGTAAGTCTCAAGGAGTCTAAATGACCAGCCAAGAACGCAGAGTTGAAATGGAACTACAACCTTAATCTGTCTTCTCCCTTGCTCCCTGACTCTGATTTAGGTACTCTGCCTACTAATCTTCACACTAAAAGACTTCTTTAGATTGCTTTTTCCTCTTCCTAAATAACCTGCTACAAATAAAAGACAACTACCAAGTCAAATTTCAGGACAAACTCATCACAGCTTCTTAATACATTTTCTCTGGTTATCCTTCATAGCTGGAATACTCTCCCTCATCTGCACCCAACCTCTCTGGCTTCCTTTAAGGAGCAACTAAAATCCCACCTTCTCCAATCTCTCTTAATTCCAGTGTTTTCTTTCTTTTAATCATTTCCTCTTTTTCGTGTATATAATTTGCTTTGTATATATTTCTTTCCATGCTGTCTTTCTCGTTAGATTATAAATTCCTAAATTCAGGAGCTCCTTTTGCCGCTTTCTGATTTGGTCTTTTTTTTTTTTCTTAAGATTTGCATTTCTTTTTATTAATTATTTGGAACACTCTCTTTTTTCAGGTTATTAATGGTAGTTATATTACAAATATATGTAAAGATGTTTTCAGCATTCATTTTTGTAAGACTGTATTCCAGGTTTTTCTCTCTAACATTCCCCCTCTTCAAGACAACAAATTATCTGCTATCAGTTAAATATGTTTTTGTCTCTTTTTGTATCCACTGAGCTTAGCACTGTGCCTAGCAATAGGAGGTGATTAAGAAATGTTTATTGATTGATTGGATTGATTCCAGCTTTATTGGGACAAGAACATGGAAGTGATGCTCTTTCTATGTCTAAGGCTGTAAAGGAGGCTATATTCTGGAGGAATTTGCTGGAGGTCACCCTCCAAGTCAGGCAAGGCCAGCTAGGACTGCTCTGGACTGGAATGATCCCTGGGTGCTTTCCCTTCGTCATTGCCCTGGTCCAAAGTCCACTCCATAGGCTAGGCTAGACCCAGACTGGGAGGCATCAAGGCCAAGACGGCTTTACCTGAGTGTTTGTTCCAAGTGAGAACCACAGGACCTGAGCCTGCATGTTTAACCAGTTTTCAGATTAAACGTTATTTGATTCTCTCCTTAGTCTTAAGTATGATTTATAGAATTTGAAAGTCTAGGATTGGTCATATCTCAGCTACTAAGTCATTTCTGCAGAGGCAGCCTTTTCCTTTGTTCCTTGTCAGCTCATAAATCTTTTTCCAGTTTGCTTGTGGATTAAGGAAGTGGTCTGAAGGGGACACTTCTGGGAAGAAGAACAAAGGCGATTAGTCTAGTCTAATCCAGCCCAGGAAATGCATCTGCTCCCAAACAACAACAAGATCTAACATTTATAGAGTGCCTTGAAGTTTGCAACATAGTTTACAAATATTATCTCACTTGCTTCTCATAATAACCCTGTGTGGCAATTACTCTATTACTCTCATTTTTACAAATGATGAAACTGAGGCAAACAGGGTGAGTTGCTCAAGATCACAAAATTAATGTCTGAGGGAAAATTTGAATTCAGAGCTTCCTGACTCCTCTGGAGCTTCCAAGGAACAGACCAACAGAATCATGATCCCAACAAAATTATCCTATTCTTAGAATTTTACTTTAACCAAGATGAGTATTTGGGCATCCAGCATCTAGGGTAGTACCTGGCACTTGTTAATTTGACTTGAGGTGTTTTCTAGCATTTGTTTAAAAAAAATCCCAAGCATCAGCTTTTTCCCCTACTCACTCTACTCTTTCCCTCACCCCCAACCATCTGATTGAAAGACCATAAATTGCTTAATTCAGAAAATTGAAGAAAAAAACTTCCAGACTTGGATCCAAGAGACTTGGGTTAAAATCTAAACTTCAAGTCTTACTAGGTATGTGACCTTGGACTAAATTATTCAATGCCCTTGGACCTCAGTTCCTTCATGAAAATGAGGCTAATGTATATGCTGCTTACCTTATGGGATTATTGTGCAAGTAAGTGGAAAATTGGTGGTGGTGGTCCATTTTTTTAATTCATTTTTCCAAATTATCCCCTCCCTTCCTCCACTCCCTCCCCTCCGATGGCAGGTAATCCCATACATTTTACATGTGTTACAATATAACCTAGATACAATATATGTGTGTAAATACCATTTTCTTGTTGCACATTAATTATTAGCTTCCGAAAGTGTAAGTAACCTGGGTAGATAGACAGTAGTGCTAACAATTTACATTCACTTCCCAGTGTTCCTTCTCTGGGTGTAGTTATTTCTGTCCATCATTGATCAACTGGAAGTGAGATGGATCTTCTTTATGTTGGAGATATCCACTTCCATCAGAATACATCTTCATACAGCATTGAAGTGTACAGTGATCTTCTGGTTCTGCTCATTTCACTCAGCAACAGTTGATTTAAGTCTCTCCAGGCCTCTCTGTATTCCTCCTGCTGGTCATTTCTTACAGAGCAATAATATTCCATAACCTTCATATAGGTGGTGGTCCATTTTCAAAGGAAACATTATTATAGGTAGGATGACAAATAGTTGGTCTCCAACTCTACTATAGACAAAAGAGTTTAGGATGCAGCCTGAATTTAGTTTAGATGTAAAGAGTGATTTCCTGACAATGATGAAAAGGCTATGTTTAAGATTGTGGCCACAGAATTTTCTTCTCAGGTCAGCTTTGGAAGCAGAGTAGGTTCTTTTCTGTGGAAGTTGTCCTCATGTGTGAAAGGAGGTAGCCTGGTATAATGAGATAATTCAAATCCCAATCTTTTCCACTTATTCCCCAAGTGCCAGCAATCTCTCTACAGCCATAAATTGAGGATGAGTTAGAGAGTCCCTTCGATCTCTATATCTATGATCCTGAGGGAAAGATAAGGACCAAATGATCTATAGTTGAGGTGGCAATTCAGAATGTTTCTATTTGAATATATTTGGAAGCCTGTAAGGTGTTTTGTACCTACTTCCCTTTTTACCTTTATCTTCTCTCTGACACTCCCAATTTTCTCATTTAATTTAGCAAATAATATTAAGCTTTCTGTGTAAAAGGTACTTTGTTGCTACACAAAAGCAAAAAAAAAAAAAAAAAAAAAAAAAACTAAACAGAACCTGCCCTCAAAAAAACTTATATTCTAATGGGAAAATAAGCTCTTTCCTTTCCACTTGTCCCTTTCTTATCCAAAGCCCAGTGATAGAAAATAATTGGATGAGAGTAGTATTGGGTGTTTTTCTCAGTGTCTGCTCCCAGCTCTGTGTTCTGCTAAGACAGTTTTGCAAATACACCTATAAAATGACCAACCTGTGCGCTCTCTCTCTCTCTCTCTCTCACTCTCTCCCCTCCCTTCTCCCAAAAGTCAGGCTTGGATCATCTTAAAGGACAACCAGTAAAGGTTTTGGGGAGGTTCTAGCTTCACTTCCAACAGCATCAAGTAACTATTCCAACATCCCAATAACTTCAGCTTTACCATCCTTTTTTTGAGTTTTATTTTGCCAAGAAAAGCAACATTTTTGTTTGTAGGGTATGTTGTATTATTTTACCCATACCTCTCCATAGTCTAGCAGAAGAGATATTTCTCAGGACCCTCTGGAAAGGAAATCGGGCCCCAGCAGGATGAGCAAAGAAACGAAGGTATAAGCAACCAACATTTGCTCATTTGCTGTCACTACTTTCCACCAATTCTTGACAGATGAGTAGCCACTTGCAAGGCTGTGTTAGAGCAGTGTACACCAGTGTTAGATTGATTCTAGGGTGCCAGGCTCAGTCATAAATTGTCTCTCCAGTGGGATGAAATGAATTGGCTTCTGTGGGAGATATTTGTTCCCAGGTAATTGTGATTACACTGGATAAGGACTAGTTTATAAGCATTAAGGAGAACAAACAAAGCTTTAAAATTATGTCAGCACATGGCTCTTTTCAACAGTGAGGTGATTCAATCCAGTTCCAATCGTTTTGTGATGGAGAAAGCTATCTGCACCCAGAGAAGGCACTGGGGGTGGGGGGAGAGGCCAAGTGTGGCTCACAAGATAGCATTTTCACTTTTTTTGTTGTTATTTGTTTTCCCATTTTGTTTTCTTTTTCATTTTTTCCTTTTTGATCTGATTTTTCTTGTGCAGCATGACAATTGTGGAAATATGTACAGAAGAATTGCACATGTTTAACACTGTATTACTTGCTGTCTTAGGGGAAGAGGTTGGGGGAAGGGAGAGAGAAAAAATTTGGAACACAAGGTTTTTCAGGATTGAATGTTGAAAACTATTTATGCATATGTTTTGAAAATAAAAAAACTTTAAAAAATAAAAAACATGTCAACAGAGAAAAAAGAGAAAAGAAAAAAATGGAAATCAGTCAGAGAGCAATACTAAGGATTAGTATAGCCTCTAGTGAAATCCAGGGGCAAATTGGGTACTTACTATAAATGATGCAAACATTTTCTCTTCAAATCAATATCTAGAAAATATGGAAACATTTTACAGATGAAGAAACCGAGGCAGATAGAGGTTAAATGGCTTTCCCGGGGCTATATGGCTAGTATCTAAAATTTGATTTGATTTGAGTTGAATTTGAATTTAAATCTTAACAAATCCAGGTTCAGCTTTTCTCCCAACTTCATTATCTAGATACCCCTTTACCTCTTTGATTCTGTTTCCTCATCTATGCAATTAAAAAGTTTAGATGAGCTTGAAAGGCCTCTTTTGCCTCTAAGCCAATGATCAATCAACAAGCATTCATTGAGTACCTACTATCTTATTTTAAAATAATGCAATTTTTCTATACATATTTCCACAATTATCATGGTAAATAAGAAAAATAAGATCAAAAAGAAAACCTTCTGTGGCTGTGTACAACATTCTCTTGATCTACTCCATCAGTTCATGTCTCTCCGGCCTCTCGAAATCATCTGCTGATGATCATTTCTTAGAGAAAAATAATATTTCATAACATTCATATACCTTAATTTATTCAGCCATTCCTTAACTGATGGACAGCCACTCAGTTTCCAGTTTCTTGTCACTACAAAAAGGACTGCTACAAATATTTTTGAATGCCTATTATCTGCCAGATTCTATTCTGGGCACTAGAGACACAAAGATCAAAAAAAAAAAAAAAAGAAGAAGAAGAAGAAAAGAAGTAGTCTTATGACTTATGATCTTGTCTGATCCTTTCATTTTGCAGCTGAGAAAACTAGAACCTCAGAAGTAAGGTGACTTGCTTATTGTCACACCATGAATACACACTTCAGAACATAAGACCCCTCATGGACAGACCAGTGTTCTTTCTACTCAATATATAAAACAAGCTTGTAGCTAGCCTCTTGCCTTACTTTTTTTTTGGGCTGAGTAATAAAAGTGAAACGAGGAGGAGGGAAGAAAATAGTGAAATGAGGAATGGGGTGATGGGGGAACACTGCATTTGAAGATGTCATTTGGCTTCTATATTCAGGAACTCATCTGTAAAGGGGAGGAATGGGGCACCAGCATCTATCTTTTTTATGTCATAGCTCTATTATGAGGATCAAATGAGATAATGGATGTGAAAGGATTTTGTGACTATTAATCACTATATAAATATGAGCTGTTATTGTTTACATAAGGTGAGTATTAAGAACCCTAACTTGTTTGGTTTCCTTCCCTTTGGTATCTCCACTTCACGAGGGAGTTTTGCAGGTTTGGTGGGTTGGTTGATTTTTTGGATGGGACCCGTGATTTCCTTAGTAGAGATAACTTCTGGGAAATGAATTTTTTCTGCCACTACAAATCTATATTTGTTTTATAAGGAACAGTCCTAAAAAGCTGCCCTGGAACAATGAGAAAATAAAGCATTTGCCCTGTGGACTCACCCAGCAAGTGTCAAGGGATTTTGACCCAGCATTTCCTAGTTCTTAGTCTACCTCTCTTTCTCCTAAACCATACTCCCTCTCTTTCACAAGAGTATGCAACCCATTAAAAGCAGCCCTAAAAAGGGATGAGCCCATTTTTTCTCCGTTTCTTACATTTGCTGCTATCTCTGTATTCTACCCTAATCAAGCCCTTATCACCTTTCACCCAGACTATTGCAGTAGCTTTATAATCAATCTCTCTGCCTCCAGTTTTTCCCCTCTCCAATCTATACTTCACCTAGTTGCCAAATTGATTTTGTTAAAGGATAAGTCTGATTACGTCAAATGGAAGAAATGACATTCGATCGTAAAGGTGATAGGGAGTCATTGAAATTTCTTCCATTTGATATTTAAATTCTTTTACCCCATTCACATGCTCTCCAATCTAGCCAGACCAAGCTGTTTGCTGCCCCATTCATGTGCTATTCCATCCACCCATAGCCATCCTTTGCACATGTTTCCTAGACATTGTCTGGAATGTAATCCCTGCTCACATGAGCCTCAAAATCCCTAGTCTTTCCCAGCTCAGCTTCAGTACCATTGCTTATTTGAGAACAAGCTGTTACTGCCTTCCCCCCCACCCAAAAATACATTGAAATTACTTTACAAATATTTGTATTCACTTTTATGCTTATATATAATTTCCTCAATATCTTTAAGTATAGAGATTCTCCCTTTTTTTCCTTAGTATCTCCAGCACTTACCCAATGCCTAGTTGGCACTTACATGCCTGTTCACTGAGTGGAAGGAATTTTTCACACTTAAACTGACTCAGTCATTCAGTTTATGAAGTATGTAAAGCCTTTTGCTTTCCCATATTGCTTCTGGCTTTCTAGATCATAGTGTCCCCACCAGAAAAGTGGAGATAGCAATCTTCAGGAAACATGGTTAAATAGATCATATATTAACTATAAGATATCTACAGATATCTTCTGAAATATTTCACCCCCAGGCTCCCGGGGCGGGCATGAGGTGGGGAGAGTATCTCACTATTCAGCACTGGGCTTGCTTACATCTGAACAGTAACTATACTGCAAAGAAAGACAGATTTGCCTCCCCAAATGAACATTTAATGTTGATAACATAAAAGCAAACTCCTGATCCTCAAACCTTGACTCATTGTGTTGGAACACAAGTCAAATATGTAGAGAACCAGGTCACCTCCTCAGTCTTGCACAACCATCTGAGGCCTCAGAAGACGAAGGCCAAGAGGGTCCCTGTTTGAGACAATATATACAGCTTAAGAAGTTTGTGACTATACCACAAAGTATAGATACCCTTCAACCTACAGATCTTATTTGGCCAACAGGGAAACAAGGAAGCAAAAGCATTTTGGTACTCTGTGCCACATATCCAGGCAAGTCCAACAGAGCTTGTGTGCTAGATTTTGGCCAAATAAATTGAGTGTGCATTTTTGTTTTTTTCCCTCAATAGTCTTTTTTTTCCAAATACATGTAAAGATAAGTTTTCAACATGCATTTTTGTAAAACTTGGTGTTCCAAATTTTTCTCCCTCCTTTCCCTTACCTCCCACCTCCCCCCAAGACAGCAAGCAATCTTATATAGGCTCTACAAGTAAAATCCCTTTAAACATATTTCCATATTCATCATGTTGTGCAAGAAAAATCAGACCAAAAGGAAAAAAAATATGAGCAAGAAAAAGCAAACAAGCAAAACAAAAGGTGAAAATAATGTTTCAATCCACATTCATTCTCCATAAGTCTTTCTGGATACAAATGGCATTTTCCATCCCAAATCTATTGGAATGTCTTGGATTATCGTATTGCCAAGAAGAGCTCAGTCTATCATAGCTGATCATCACATAATTTTTTCCCCCTGAGGCAACTGGGGTTAAGTGACTTGCCCACAGTCACACAACCAGGAAGTGTTAAGTGTCTAAGTCAGATTTGAACTCAGGTCCTCCTGAATTCAGGGCTGGTGCTCTATCCACTGAACCACCTAGCTGCCCCATCATCACATAATCTTGCTGTTACTATATACAATGTTCTCCTGGTTCTGCTCACTTCTGTATATGCATTTTGATCTGTCTTTTCTGTGGTCATTAAAATGTTTTAGAGTTTCCCCTGCATCTTCCTTTAAACCTAATGGTGAAATTTTCCTTAGTTTAAAAAAGGGGGGGCAGCTAGGTGGTACAGTGGATAGAGCACCAGCCCTGAATTCAGGAGGACCCGAGTTCAAATCTGGTCTCAGACACTTAACACTTCCTAGCTGTGTGACCCCTGGGCAAGTCACTTAACCCCTGCCTCAGGTAAAAAAAAAAAAAAAGAAAGAAAGAAAGAAGGAAAAAAAGAAATTTTCCTTTGTTGGGATGGATGTAGAAGGTAGAAAAAGCATTTTAAACCTTCTTTACTTTCAAAGCTTGCTGGCATCTAGCTATATAGAAAACCACGGGGCAGAGTAATTAGGTATCTTTATACTATGCAAGACAGTGTGCATTTAAAGAGAGAAGAGCAGACAAGGTATCTCTGTGTCACCAATAACAGTTTGTTTCCTCTTTTCCTGACACAAATAAAATTAAAAGGTAAGAAGTAAACTAAGAGTTTTCAATTACCATACCTAAAACTTTTACATGTCTAAACATGTGCATATCTACCAGCTCCCAAGAAGTAAGCTGACTCTACTGGTCTCTTTTTACCATTCATTCAGCATTCCTAGAAATCTTAGGTCCTCTATAATATTCAATGATGCTACAAAATATACTCAGTGGTATTCTAGGATAGTATTTCCTAATAGTTTCCATTTTGTGATACATTTTTGTGAACCTTTACACAAAGAAGCAGTCTGGCATCATTGAGTTTCTAGTGATGAGATTGTATCTGCTCATGGAACCTAAAACTAATTCCGTTTTGCTTAAATGACTTAATACTGGCCTGTCACATGTCAAGAAGCCTTTCTAAGACCTGGAGTCACTCACTAGTATGTTCAGCCAGTCAACAGGCATTTATTAATCACTTACTTTATGATGGGCACTGTGCTGAAAATAGAAAGAAAAGACAAGAACAAATTCTCTTCAAGAAATGTGAGTTCCAATGGAAAAAACAGCATGCAAATCACTATGTACGTAAGATATATGCAGAGTAGAGGGAACAGACTCTGAGAGGGTAAGGCACTGGGAATTGGAAGGACTAGGAAAGATTTTTTGGAGAAAGTGGGATTTGAGTTGAATTTTGAAGGAAACCAAGGAAACAGGCAGAAATGAAGGGGCAGAGATTTGGAAGGCAGTCAATGAAAAGGCACTGGTGGAATATGAATTATAGTGTTCAGTGAACTGCAAATAGACTATTGTAGTTGGTTTAAGGATCATGTGAAGGGGAATAAAGTATTTACAAAAATATCAAAATGAAGGGTTCATAAAATTTATGTCTGATTTGCTTGACTGTTTTCTGTTTTTCTTTTAAGTTGGGAAGAAAAGAAAAAAGTTCTTGTTAGTTGAAAAGTTTGAAATTTTGAATTTTTTAAAAGGCAAGATTCATAGCTAGAAGGAACGGTGGACATCATTTAATCTAACTCCCTGATTTACAGATTGAGGAAACTGAGGTTCAGAGAGATTAAACGAGTTAGCAATTAATAGACCCAGGGTTTTAGAAAGAGCAAATTTTCAAAACTCAGTCTTTTTTTCTGAACTGGTTTTATTTTCTGTGTTTGGGAAACTTAATGACCTGAGTGGTTTGTCTTCTTCTCATACCTGAAGACCACTTCTGTGGTCCTTTGATAAAATTTCCATTGTAGGTTTCTGTCTGGAAATCTATGGCAATATGGCAATCCAGACATCAAGGTACCTTTGCCTAAGCCAAACACATAATGAACCCTCAATTGCAGTGGTTAAGTACTCTGGGCTTTCCAAAATATACAAGATTACATTGGAGTATGAAGACCTGGGTTCTAGGACTGATCGCCATAAGTAATTTTAGTTCTTTCATCTGGAAAATGGGTAGATTGGGCTGGATGATTTGAGTCTTTTCTTAGTCATGAAATTCTATGAGTTTGTCTTTTCTTATGACTTTAAGAAAGCAGTACTTGGAGATTCTCACTCTGGACTTTTGCTGGAGGTCTATGCTATATTCTAGGTGATATGTTCTAACATTATTAAGGAAAAAAATGGATGAGAAATCAGGATATCTGAGTTCAAGTCTTAGTTTTGGTGCTTACTTAGTGATCTTGTATAAGTCATATACCCTCTCTGAATCTCAGAGTCCCATTGTAAAATGAGGGGCTTGGATGGCAAGGATTTCTAATTTCACTTAGAGGAATTTTGGGGAATATTGCTCATATTATCAGACACAGTTGTGGTTTTGCCAGACTGCTTTTTCTTTACCTTTCTTTTTCATTCTTTGCTATAAGGGATGACTCATTGAATAGAGAAAGGAATAGAAGCATATTCATAAATGAAGCAATGTTAAAAACTAAAGATATTAATAAAAGCAAGATTTTGCAAATAAATATGAAGCCTGAGCAATGAATTTCACCATCAATGTCTGTAGCTAGAGCAAAAAATCTCCCAGCCTCTCTTCAAAAGATCCTTTCTACCGTCAATAGGAAATGGCACCCATGTTAATGGTGATGGCTTCTTATACACACTGCATCTTCAAAACTGGATCAACACACAAACCCAGGTGGCTACTCAAGGGAAAACAAACTTTATCCACCCCTTGAGGCAAGATAGGTTCCTTCTATTTTGTTACAATGGCAATGGATAAAGTATACATTACTCTTGACAAAACATTCCAACTTCCACCAGTTTGGACAAATTTCAGCTCCCTTGGGGAATAAGGGAACTTGCTAGAGAGGAGGGCATCCATCTCAAAGTTTGACTAATCCTTTCTCCTTCAGATCACATCATTATGTTTTATCTTGTTAAATTAGTAAAGGATGTCACATGTTGTAAATAATTAGGACATTCCATATCATTATAATCAAGGATAATTGCAATATCATTGTTATCAGAGTTCCAACCTGTGGACTGGAATCCTGTGATGGAAATGGGGAGTTTTCTGTTAAGAAAAAAATAGCACTATTAAAAAATGATGTTGTTCAGTCTGTGACAAACTAACACTAAAAATTGTCACATCTAATACCTCATGAAGGAAGCCTTCCATTTAATCTAGCACCCACTATTCATGCTAGTTGAGCTTATGGAAAAGAGTCCCAGATTAGTCATCCTAAGAACTGAATTGAAATCTCAACTCTGCTAGTTACACCTGTGCAATCTTATGCTGATCATTTTACTTCTCTTGTCTTCAGTTTTTTTAGCTACAAAATAATATCACAGAATGATAGAATTGAGAATTCAAATGGATCTCACTGACTATCTAATCTAATCCATATACAAAAGGATTCTCCACTATCATATACCCAACAAATTATCAACTAAAGGAAATAATTAGATGGTAGAGTAGATAGAAAGTATTGATAATCAGAAAAGACCGAGTTTAAATCCTGAGTTTAAACCAATAATTAATTGATTCTGGGAAAAATTGTTAACATTTTATTCATTGGACTCAGATTCCTCATCTGTAAAATGAAAATAGTATAAGCACCTCCCCCAGAAGGTTACTGTGAGAATCCAATGAGATAACATATGGAAGGAGTTTTTCAAACCTTAAAGAACATTGTAGTGCTGCTGTTATTTTTGTCCATTCCAGTTCTAAATCCTGTGTTCTTCAGATGACCTTATTTTAATCGTTTTATGGATGTTGTCACTCTTTGCCCTTCCTCCCTCAGCTACCCCATGGCCCCACATGTTTCCTAAGCCATAGTTGTTTCTGAATGGAAATAGAACATAACCATAACTTCTTTGTAAAATAGGCCAGATCTGAGAAAGTAGTGAATAATTCTGCCAAGAAGGGGGCAGACCAGGAGGTGGCAGTATCAAGGGAATACAAATGTGTATATCTTGGCAATATGAAATAGTGGAAAGAACATTGAATTTGTAGTAAGAAGTCCTGGGCTTTAAGTCCCACTTTTGTCACTTTCTTACTGTTTGACATCAGGTAGGTAATTTAATCTATCATGATGATAAAGATGAGGATGAAGATGATTGTGATTTATATTGTACTTTGAGATTTGCAAAATGCTTTGCAAATATTATCTCATTTTATCTTCACAGCAACACTGAGACTTAGATACTATTATAATCTCTATTTATATTAGATATCTAATATGTTAGATATTAGATATCTAATGTAAATTAGAAACTGAGGCAAAGATTAAGTGACTTGTCTAGCATCACATAGCTAGGAAATATCTGAGGTCAGATTTTTAATTCTGTTCTTCCTGACTCCAGGTCCAGTTCTATCTCTGCTGTTCCACCTAAATACTTGCTTATGAACCTCAGTTACTTCATCTATAAAATGGGTATGATTATATTTCTCATACTTATTGCACAGGGATTCCAAAATGCAGGATATCCCAAAAGTCTTACTTACTCTAAACTAGACACCAAGTTAAGCACTTTACAAATATCTCATTGCAATCCGAAACACAAGGCTATGCAAGAGTCAATGTTGTCAAATTATATGGCATATGTTTCAAAAATAGAAAGCTTTATTAAAAAAAATAATCAAAGGATCAGAGCTTAGAGATACAGGGCTTTAGAGATAATAAAGTACAAATCTTTCATTTTACAAAGGAGGAAACTGAGGTTCAGAAAGATCAAATGATTTTCCCTAGGTCACCAAAATAATAGGAAATAGGACTAGGATTTGAAACTAGATTTGTGGAGTTCATTTTTTTATACAATGCAATAAGTATGATTATGCTATAATGGAGGGGATTTTAGCAGTATTCATTCATTCAATATATATATATACATATATATATAATCTTTGCTTATTTGCTTTAATGAGGAAAATTGCTAACTAGGTGCTCCTTATATTGATGAAAGCATAGCTCTAATTAAAAAGGAAAAGCAATTTAAAATATTTCATTTCATCCTCACTATAACCCTACAGGGTAGGTACTGTTATTATTCCCACTTTATGTATGAGGAACCTGAGGCAATCAAGGTTAAGTGATTTTTGCCCAATAACATACATCTAGGAAGTGTCTGAAGAGGGATTTGAACTCAATTCTTCTTAAGTCTTTCTAAGTGTACAATACTACATCCACTCTACCACTATACTGCCTGCCTTAGGAAGACAATGAAACAAAGGTATCCTTCTTTCCCTTTACTCCAAATTTTACAACACCCATTTTGAAGAGGTCCTAAAGCACTAATTAGTGTCTCCTCATGTAGTCTGTTCACCTAGCAGTCTTTCAACTCAAATATGATCTGTTTGTTGGCCAACAGGGAGTGAGAGAGTCAGTCTCTTTCCATATTTGCCTCTGACTCATTGTGTGACTCTGGGCAAGTCACTTTGGATTCTAACTTCCCTATCTGTGAAATGGGATAATTATACCTTTAGCTACCTACTTTAAAAGAATGTCATGAGAATGAGTGAGGTCATGTATATAAAGTGATCTCATATCTTGGAGAAAGGTCGAAACTCTGATTTATAGAAACCTTCAATTAAACAGAATTTTTCCTGAGTTCTGCTTTTAGGGGAAAGGTGTTTGGCTTATTTATTTATTTACATGGGGAGGGAGAGGACTGATGAGTAGAGAAAAGATTATTATCATCATTATTGTAATATTTATTGTTAATTATTGTTAATAATGATGATAACTGGCATTGATATACTTTAAAGTTTGTGAAGCTCTTTACAAATACTGAGCCTCAAAAAGCCTTGGGAGGTAATTTTAAGCATTAAAACTTAAAGTTGCACATTAAAACTAAAAAATTTTCTGAGACTTTCAGGACACTTTATATTATCATATTTTATTCTCAAAACAACCCTGGGTGGTAGGTACTATTATAATCCTCATTTTCTGGATTAGGAAAGTGAGACAGATAAAAGTTAAGTGATTTACCCAGACCACATAGTAAGAGTGAATTCAGGTCTTCCTGACTTTAATCAGTATCCTATTCACTGCACCCCTTAGGGAGGAAAGAAGACAGAGATTGTCTAAGCTTATGAAAGGAATTTTATATTTAAGTCCTAGACTAGATGGCCACTGACATGCTTTCCAACTTGGAAACTCTATGATTCAGTCTTTCTTTGACTCTATTTGGAGCAGACTTCAAATTCAAGCCAGTGGTCTATGCCTTCTCTAATCCTACACAAGTCATTGAGGTTCAGGACCTCAGGACATTGTCTTTGGCCCTGTAAGACTCTCACTTGTGGAAATTGTTTTTTGTAGGAGTGAGAGTAAAAAAGATCCTTAGGAATCATAGAGTTCCCATTTTTTAATAGGAGAGGAGACCCAAACCCAGAGGTGAAGTAATCTGCCCAATTCAAGGCACATGCAGAAGCTCAAACCCAAGCCTTATGAGATCAAATCCAGTGTACTTTATAGAGATTCAACAAAGATAAATTCATTCTCAGCCACTAGGCTGTTCTAATTCAGACAAGAATAGAACTAAGACATTTTAGAAAGATTTTCCATTCTATCAGATTATAGATTCAGAACTGGAAGGGTACTGAGAGGTTGTTGAGGTCAATTCCCTAGTTTTTCCAGATGAGAGACCTAAGAGATATTATGGGATTTACTCGAGGCCACACAGGTGGAGTCAGTTTCTGACTCCATATCCTAGGTTCTTTCCCTAGTTAGTCAACAAGCTTTTTTTTTTTTTAAGAACATATTTCTACATTAGTTGTGTTGTGAAAGAAAACCAAAACCTTTTGTAAAAACAAAAACAAAAAACCAACAACAACAACAACAACAAAAAAAAACCTTACCTTTTGTAAACACACTTACCCTTTTGTAGAAAACATAAAAAAACACAAAAATTGAAAATAGTATACTTAAAAATCTGCATTCAGACACCATCAGTTCTTTATCTAGGTGTGGATGGCATTTTCCATCAACAGTCTTTTGGGATCATCTTAGATTACTGTATTTCTGAGAAGAGCTAAGTCAATAATAGGTGATCATCATACAGTGATACTGTTACTTCTGGTTTTGCTCACTTTACTCAGCATCAGTGCATATAAATATTTCCAGGTTTTATTGAAATCTGTCTGCCCATCATTTCTTATAGCACAAGAATACTCTATTACATTCATACACCACAATTTGTCCAGCCATTCCCCAATTAATGGGCACTCCTTCAATTTTCAATTCTTTGCCTCCGTAAAAAGAGCTGCTATAAATATTGTTATATATGTAGGTCCTTTTCTCCTTTTATAATCTGTTTAGGATACAGATCTAGTAGTAGTAGTATTGCCAGATCAAAAGGTATACACAGCTTTATAATCCTTTGGGTATAATTCCAATTTGCTCTCCAAAATGGTTGGATCAGTTCACAACTCCACCAACAATGCATTAGTGTCCCCATTTGTTCACATCTTTTCCAACACTTTTCATTTTCCTGAGTTGTTCCTCAGTTATATAAATTTGTATTTCTGTTATCTATAGTGATTTAAAGCATTTTTTCATAAGACTATAGGTAGCTTTGGTTTCTTCATCTGAAAAAAAAGTCTCCAACAAGCATTTTTTTTCTCAATTGTATTTTATTGTTCTGAACATCTGTAAAGATAGTTTTCAACATTCAATTTTGTAACACTTTGTATTCCAAAATTTTCTCCCTTTTTCTTCCTTGTCTCCCTCCTATCCAAGACAGCAAACAATCCAATATAGGTTAAATATATGCAGTTCTTTTAAACACATTTCCAAATATATTGTGCAAGAAAAATTAGAATAAAAGGAAAAAATCATAAGAAAGATAAAACAAATGAACAAACAACAAAAATGATGAAAATACTATATTTTGATCCATAGTCAGTCTCCATAGGTCTCTCACTGGATGTAGTTGGCATTTTCCATCCCAAATCTATTGGAATTGTCTTGAATCACCATATTGTTGAAAAGAACTAAGTCCATCACAGTTGATCATCACATAATCCCAACAAGCATTTATTAAGCAATTACTGTGTGCTAAATGAGGATACAAGAAAGACAAAAACATAGTTCATGCTATCCAAGGAGTTCACTGTATCACACTTCTCAAAGAAAAACTGAAATAAAGATTTTCAGGTGGACCCCCCCCCAGTTAACCAAAAATTCAGTTCTCCAAAGGTTCTCTTCCTTAATAATCTTGGTTATGCTTTAATATCAACACAACAAACTTGAATGAAAATTTATATGACCCATGTTTAGAGATAGCTAGATGATTCAGTGGTTTAGAATGGTAGGTCTGGAGTCAAAAAGTTCAAATTTCATCTCAGATATTTATAAGTGTATGACTGTGGGCAAGTCACTTAACCTGCTTCCCCAATTCTAAATGGAGATAATAATAACATCTAGCTCACAGTATTGTTATAGGGATATTTGTAAAGTGCTTAGCACAGTACCTGGCATGTACTTGACCATATAAATGCTTATTCCCATCCCCTTCTCTAATGTGATGCTTTTTTTTTTTTTTTTTTTGTAGAAGTCAGTGTTTATCAAAGAATTTAAAGAATTTTTCTTTTGTTCATACTGTGGCCTGGAGACTTTGAGCTTTCAAGTAACATGTAACAACTTATCCCAAAACAAATACCAGGGTTCCAAGAAGAGTAAAATTGGGGGCAGCTAGGTGTCACAGTGGATAGAGCACCAGCCCTGAAGTTAGGAGAATCTGAGTTCAAATTTGGTGTCAGACACTTAGTACTTCCTAGCTGTGTGACCCTGGGCAAGTCACTTAACCCCAATTGCCTCAGCAAAAACAAAAACAAAAACAAAAAAATTTATAATGAAGGAGTCTATTATCCAATGTCCTTTTCACTAAAGGAACATGAAAAAAAATTGCTTGTTTAGTACTAGGAAAATATCTGTCTTTGGTCAATGCTTTCTTAGATTTTAAAATGAAAACTACATTATACTATATTTCTTTCTTTTTTTACCCAAGGATCTTAAAGTGAAATTCATCATTTAATTGTAGTATTCTTATCTTAATAGTCTAGAAGTTTCTATCCTCTTTGCTTCCTTAAGTGGTATTGATTCTTATCCCTCTTACCTTATATTTAATCTGTTTATATTCTCATTGCCTTTTGTATGTCATCGGTATACATTCCTAAAAATACTTATATATATATATACATATTATATATAAATTTATATTAAAAATAAATAATATATATATAATTAAAATATAAAAATAAATTAACATACTACAAAAATGACCTAGTACCATTTTGCAACCATTGTTTAGTCATTATATATTGAATGATGCTTCAGTTTCTCAATTTGATATTCAAGTCCTCCTATAATCTAGTCCTAACCTGCCTTTCCAGCCTTATAATGTCCCTTAAAATAATTGACATTCCATACCTCTTACCATTTCCCATAATCATACAGTTCTTTCCTACCTTCAAATCTTTGTTCATACCTATGAGATATCCTTTCCACTCTTCTCTTTATCTTTCTTATCTCTGCCTTTTGAAATCCTTTCTCTCCATCAAGACCCAGCTCAGAGTAACTCTGAAATTCTCCGGCCTTCCTGGACCATTTTATTAATCTGAATGGGGTCTGGGAAGTGAATAAGCTCCCTTTCTTAAAATTCTCATAGCAGTCAGTAATTTTTAATTATAATTATTTGTAATCTGGTTTGTCTTCCCAGTAAATTTCTTGAAAGTTAATGTTGTTTCTTTTCTAGAACCTAGCACAGTGCTTTGCACAGAATAGATCCTCCGTATAGGTTTATTTATCCAAATTCCTCTGAATTGAATGTGTCCATTCAAGAAAATTTAGAAAAACAAGAAATTTAATAACGATAGCATATTCTCCTTTCCACTTCCTTGTATTTCTCTCACCATAAAGTCTAGATGTTTTAAAATATAATTTTAAAATAAAGAAATATTTTAGATATCATACTATGGACGGTTTTCTCCAAGAAGCATGCTGAATTTGGAATCAGATCTTCATATCTGGCTTCATATCTGAGTTCTGACTTTGTGTACCTCTGGGTTTCTGTCACCTCATCAGTAAAATGAAGATTCTGAAAGGTCTTTCAAAGTCTCTTCTAGCTCTGAATCTATGATTCTGTGACCATGCCTTGATCAGGAAACTGAGTCAGGAGATTGACTTGCTCTTTGAAGTGCCTTATGGAATTAGCTTTCAGTTTCCAACTACCACCCTCCCCTGTTGAGCTATCTGTATTCTTCCCTTGTCGCCATATACTACCTGATAGCATCTTCCTAACTAGACTATAAACCTCTGGAGCACAAAGACTGTGTCTTTTATGGCTTGATATCTTCAGGACCCATTTCTTCTTAGGCACTCAATAAATCTTTTCTAATGATGGCGTTAATAAAGTTAGTCTACAAACCTGTGATCTGGAAATAGTCCGTTCCTATATCTTTCCTAATCTAAAGAACAAAGAAAGGTCACTACTAGACTAATGTGAATGATCCTGATCATTCCAAGAAACTAAATTCCCATTTGGGTTGAAATCTATAGAAGTAGGGGCAGCTAGGTGGCGCAGTAGATAGAGCACCAGCCTTGAATTCAGGAGGACCTGAGTTCAAATCTGGTCCCAGACACTTAACACTTCCTAGCTGTGTGACCCTGGGCAAGTCACTTAACCCAGCCTCAAAAAAAAAAAAAAAAAAAAGAAAAGAAAAGAAAAAAGAAAAAAAAAAAAAAAGAAAAGAAATCTATAGAAGTAACTAAACCAGTTAGCTTTAGGACTAAAGAATCCCAACATGTCTGGATAAGCCAGGCCTGAGCCCAACCTAGATCCTACTTAAAGGATGACAGTAAGGGATAGAAAGCCAAAAAAAGCATTCTCCCCGACCATCTACCTCAAGATAATTGCTGTTTTGACAAAAGTCACAAAGAAACCAAGTCAGGAAAAGAGCATAGTACTCCCATCACTAAGACTCCTAGACTAGACTACACATGCTTCTGATATTTAAAGTATGAGTCCTAAAAAAAGGCAGCAGGGTAGCAAAGAACTGGACAAATTAAGTGGGTGTCCATTGATTGGGCAATGAGAAGTTGAACAAGGTGTGATATATGAATGTAAAGAAATATCATTCAACAATAAATTATAAATATGAGTAATTTAATGAAATGTGGTAAAATTTATATAAAAAAAACCCTGCATGCCAAATAAATGAAAAGATTCTTAAAAGGAATGTAGACTTTGAGTAATTAAAAACTAACAACAATTCCAAAGGACAGATAGACAGATCTGCTTCCTTTCTATAAAGATATGGAAAACAATCATGACAAAATGTTGTATATATGGTCAGATATGGTCATTATATTTTTTTCATTTATAAAATAAATAAAGCTCATGGAATAAATTCTTAGTTACAAGAGAGTATTCCATTATGGTTATGGTGGGAAGTATATGCAGAAATAACTGTGATGTAAAACAAAAAAATGGTGGTGGTAGTGATAATAGTAAAGTAATAGGATTTACAGAGCACTTTCCTTCATGTGCATGTGACAATGCAAAGATTATCATCCTCATTTTACAAATAAGTTAACTAAGAAAGAAAATTACTTGTTCATATTCATACAACTAATAATAGACATCATACCTGGGACTCAATACAAATCCCATACAATTCTGTCACTCTATCTGATTGATTGTCTTTATGGTCACATGAGTTAGGGATAACAGCATGTAAAGCATTCAACCAATCATCAACATTTATTAGACACCTGCTGTGTATTAGGCACTGTCAATCAAGAAACAAAAGTGAAACAGTCCTTCCTCTCTGGGAACTGACATTCTATGGGAAAAGATCACCTAAAGATACTTGAAGATATGTTCGGTCTTGAAGGGCTGTCATTCTTCTCTGGCATTCATTGTCAAAGATGGGAAAAAAAAACAAAAAACTATTGACAGAAATACTGAAATTAATTTTGTGCTTTTCGTTTCCTCTCTTCCCCATCCCTCAGATCCCAGGGGATCCCATGAAGAAGCATCCAACATGCATCTGAAAAAATACCTGGTGAAATGCTTGCACCGCCTTCAGAAAGGGCCAGGCTATACCTACAAGGAGCTTCTGGTCTGGTACTGTGACAACACCAACACCCATGGACCCAAACGCATCATCTGTGAGGGGCCCAAGAAACAGGTGATGTGGTTTATCCTCACCTTGCTGTTTGCCTCCCTGGTCTTGTGGCAATGGAGCATCTTCATTCAGACTTACCTCAGCTGGGAGGTCAGCGTAACCCTCGCCATTGGCTTCAAAACCATGGAATTCCCAGCGGTCACAATCTGCAACGCCAGCCCTTTCCGGTGGGTTTTATGTAGACAACCCAGCAGAGAATTCTAATGACAAAGGGATGAAAAAGAGATCAAGGGTGGGGAACTTCTAGAATACTCAGTACTCACAATGGAACCCTAGAGGCAGATGCTGAAGTAGAGAGATGGTACAGTAGACAAACAGGGAATTCTGGGGGATTTCCCAAAAACATGGGAAAAATTTTTGGTTTTGCCCCCAAAAAGTGAGATTTAAAGGATCATTTCATATCTTGAAAGGAGTCTTGCCAAAATCTGATCATCCTCCTCTTCCTGATCAAGATGATTACCAAATGGATAAGGAGGAGATCTCAAAAGTGCATAGTTTAATAGCTTGTAAGTTTTAATAAATGAACACTATTCTGGGCCTTTTGGGACACCTAGTATAAGAATCTTTTCTGAGAGAAAGGAGATTCTGAATCTCTAGTATTAATCAATTTCTAAAATCAAGTTCAGTCTTATAGCTAACTTAGGTTTTTCCTCCTCTTAGAACTGTTTGTCTTCAGAGAAAATAGTTACAGAAAGGTGGATGGCATAGTAAAATTGAATTTGGAGTCTAAACTTCAAATCTCACCTCTGGTTCTTAATCCCTGCAGAGCATAGGCAAACCCAGAATTCAGGTTTTTTCGTTAGTAAATCAATTATTGGACATGGTCAATAGGAGAATTTGTTTTGCTTGGCCCTGCATATTTATTACAAGAGTTCTGTTTTAGTTTTCCACTACTGTGGGAAAGGAGGGATGGAGAGAGGAAAAATAATATGTAAATAACTAAATAAGTAAAAATGAAATAAAATCAGAATCTTGGACTAGATGATCTCTAGGTTCCTTATAGCTCTAAATTTATGTTCCTCTGATCCTTTCTGTATAGTCTGTACAGACTTATAGATCATATAAACAGTAATAACTTAGATTTACAAAGCACTTTGTGAACATCTCATCTGTTCCATTACATAGGAAAAAACAGAGGCCTCAGGGAGTCATTCCCCTTTCCATTTGTCTTCATCTTCTCTTCATCTGTGTTCACTTTTAGCAGCATTCACATTTATGGAACAAACAGGATATATCTGTGTCTAATTTTAGATTTGAATCTCATAAACTTTTTAAAAACCTTGGCTGCTCACCAGGGTGCTAGTCTCATCCCCTGCAAAAAGTACCCAGAACAGAGCCATATGACCCTGTGTGGAGAACATGGATGTAAGATTGGTTGTGTCCCCTCTAACAAAGTTTCTCTCTAGTCCTTTGTCTTGTCTTCTTGTAAGATCTATATGGGTGGGGCTGGGGCAGGTGCAGATAACACCTGGGAGGAGTTCCTCAAATTTCTCCTCCCTCAACATGCACACCAAAGGGCGGTGTCTAGTTTGTACAAACAAAATCTTGAGCTGTAAGATTTTTATAACCTGTCTGCCAGGCTGGCTTGTTTGCCCTGTTCATCACCTCAGGACCCCAGCAGTCAAGCAGAACAGCCAACTGCAGATCTTTCTGGTTCCAACCTGTGATGGATGGCACAGCCACCAGCTTGTGCCTATGTCTTTATGCCCACCTGAAGGATGAGGGAGGTGAGGAGGGAGGTTCCCTCTCTTTGGCGGTTTTAATGTCAGCAATTTAAGCCTCCTTAGTGCTTCCCCCTCCCCCTCCCAGCCTCCTGTGTTATATTAAGTCATCAATCAGCACAGTAGCCCCATCACTCTGGTTTTCTTGCCATCTTCCAGGAACTCAGGATGATATAGCTACAAGATATTTAATTGAGTCATCCCGGGTACATCAGGCAACTGCTCTCTTCACCCTTTAGGTATTCTAAGGTAAAGCATCTTCTGAAGGATCTGGATGACCTGATGGAAGCTGCTCTAAAGACTATTCTAACGCTTGAGGCTGGTCCTGGCCATGTTAATTACACAGAAAGTCTGAACTTGACCATCTGGAACCACACACCCCTAGTCGTAATTGATAAACGAGACCCCGACCACCCTGTCATCTTGGACCTTTTTGCCTTTGGTCATAATAATTCTAAGGCAAGCTCCCCATCTTCACATGGAAACTGTGATGCCCAGAAGTGCAGAGTCGCCATGAGACTGGTAAGTGACCACCAGGAAGCATAGCCAAACACTTCCTCCAGGACAACTGCCCAGTGAGTGAAAACTTAGGCTGAAGGAACTGGGGGACATTTGTCTTGGACAAGAGACAACTGGGGGAAGGATTGAACAGATAGTCATCTTCCATATCTGAAGAGTGGTCTTGAGGAATCAGCTTTATTCTGCTCAGACCCCAGAGGGAAGAAATGGGAGCAGTGGGTTAAAATGACAGTGGCAGACTTCAGCTCAATATAAGGAAATAATTCCTATCAGAAAGCAATTTAAAATAGTGGGAATAATAAAAAGAGCTTATACTTCAAGATAATAATTATGATAATAACTAATATTTGCATAAGACCTATTTACTATGTGCTAAGTGTTTTACAATTCTTATCTCATTTGATCCTCAAACAACCCAGAGAGATAGGTGCTATTATTAATCCCCATTTTATAGATGAAGAAACTGAGTCAAAAAGCAATGAAGTGACTTGCCCACGTTTTCATAACTAATGAGCAACTGAGGCTGGATTTTAACTCAGATCTTCCTGACTCAGGTCCAGCACTCTATTCACTGTGCCACCTGCCTGCCAATAGTCCATTATGTCATTCTGCAAAAAGTTTCATCAGCTGCCTCAAGAGTCAGCTTTCACTGAAGGCTGGATTTGTTTAGTCATGTTGCAGCAGGAATTCTTGATTAGGCATGAGTTGGACTCGAGGACAAGAACATCTGAGATTCTGTGACTGTTTCTTTCAAACACTATATAGTTACTGAGGGAAGAAAAGGCAGATGCAATAAACAATCAGGTGTGACCATTTATTGAGTGGGCGCAATGAATAGAGAGAGCCAGGCCTGGAGTCAGGAAGACCTGAATTTACATCCAGCTTCAGATTCTTATCTGCCAGGGTTGTTGTGAGGATCAAATGATCATATTTATTTTTAAAAGCACTTAATACAGTACCTGGCACATAGTAAATATTAATAAATGTTAGGTTTATCTTTTCTATTGTTGATATTTTAACAAAATCAGTATCAAAACAAAAATCAGAGTTTGATAGTCGGAAGGGATTTCAGCAGCCTCCAATGAAAGTGATCCCACCAGAATATACTCCTCTGCTTATCTGAGTCCTCCATAGTGGCTAGACCCAAAAGCTCAAGGCAGTCCACTCTATTTGAGGACAGTCCAAACCAATAACAATTTTTTTCCTAACATCAAGCTTCAGTTTGCCTCTTTGCAACTTCCTTTACAAGCTCACCAGCATGTTAAATGCTACAGATAACATAATAAGCCCTTTGGAGGAAGAAAGAGAGTAGTCATATCTTTTGTCAACAAGTATTTATCTTTTTTTTTTTTATTAAAGCTTTTTATTTTCAAAACATAGAAAATTTTCAACATCCACCCTTGCAAAACCTTGTGTTCCAAATTTTTTTCCTTTCTTCCCCCCAACCCCTCCCCTAGATGCCAAGTAATCCATTATATGTTAAACATGTGCAATTCTATACATATTTCTACAATTATCATCCTATACAAGAAAAATCAGATCAAAAAGGGAAAAAAAAGCAAGAAAGAAAAAATGCAAGTAAACAACAACAGAAAGAGTGAAAATGCTATGTTGTGATCCACACTCAGTTCCCACAATCCTTTCTCTGGTGCAGAAGGCTCTCTTCATCACAAGATCATTAGAACTGGCCTGAATCACCTCACTCAACGAGTATTTATCAAGCCTTTGATATCAATCCATTATCTAGGTTAAGGATAATATGGGAGAAAGAAATGAGAAAGAGATACCATCCCCCTCCAAGGGAATATCCAGGCTCTGTCCTATTAAGGGTATTAGGCCCAATGTCATATACTGAAAGTGAATGTGCAGGATGGACTAGATCCTATTATTTGGTGGAGAGGGAGGATGGGATACCCTTTTTGGGTAAAAATAGGTCATTCTGGGAACAAAAGGTAGGGATCATTTTCCCCAGCTAACTCAGGACCCTCCATACTGGAGTTTCTGTTTGGTGAAGGACAATTTGTTCCCAGTATCATTCCACAAGCTTGTAAGCCCATGATCATTATAAAGGGAGAATGGCAAACCCAGGATCTTGGATCACGGAGCTCTTTGTCTCCCTTTATTTTAAGTCTGAGAAATGGGAGGGAAGATGGCCTCTAACTAGCACCTTCCTATCTCAGACAAATGAGAATTTGGCTTCTAAAGATTTCTGTTTCCTTAGGCAATTCTCCTAAATCTCTCTCCCATTCTGCTAATCCATGAATTATATGCATTTACTGAGCTCCTGCTACCTCCTAGCCATTGTGTGCAGAAGCACCTGGAAATGCAAAGATACAAGTGAAAGTTCTTACACCTCAAGGAGCTTACTTTGTAACTCACATGAATTGTTGGCCAGCTTTAGGCACAACCAAGATGTTAGTGCCAGTTTTGGTCCTGATACTTTGTGTAACCTTGGAACAGTCATAAATAATAGCTAATATTTGTATAGCACTTTAAAGGGTTGCAAAATGCTTTACAAATATTAACATAGTTTATCCTCCCAACAATCCTGTGAAATTGGTGCTATTATTGTCCTCATTTTACAGATCAAGAAACTGAGGTAGGCAGAGGTAAAGTGAGTATCCTAGGGTTACCCAGCTAGTAAGTATATGGTGCTGGCTTTTATCCTGTCTCCAAATCCAGTTCTCTGTACAATGCACCCCATAGCTTTTTGTGTGCCGGTTTCCTGACTTGGGAATGGAAGGGAAGACTTCTCCCCCCCACCCTCCCCTGTAGCACAGAGGATCTGATCCTATGGACTGTGATCTGCTGATCATGTTTTTCAAAGCTTAGGAGGAAGAACAGTCCATTGCACCACTACATATCCACCATAGGAATGGCTTCCCTGAGACTGAGACATCTGAAAGTAATGTTGCAATCTTGGTCAAATGCCCAAGGGTTACAAAGACATACGAAAACTTTTCCTGTAAATCCTGGCAGAGTAGATCTAAGATTATATGGATGATAATTTACTTGCATATACAGCCTTTGGGGGGGGGAGCCCTAGGTTATCTCATACTCTAAGGGAATTCCCACAATTAATACAAACAGACCCATTTTCCCACCTCAGAGAGATTGCACAAAAGTGACCAGCCAGGATCAAAGGATCATGGATTTAGACGTCAGAGAGACCTTAAAGGTTAACTAGTCCAACCCCTTTATTTTACAGATAAGAAAATTAAGGCTCAAAAAGGTCTCTTTCGAGAGTCTTGCCCAAAGTTCCCAGTACTTAGATTTAAACCCAAGTCTTCTGACTGCATTTCAATGTCCACTATATCATTCTGGCATGAAAGGTCTGTTTGTGTGCAATATTGAGAAGCTCAACTTTCTGCCATCAGCAGAATACGCATCTCTAGCTCTGGAACAACAAGGCTGTGTTGGTTAAGCCCCTCAGTGGACACAGCTGTTCAGGTGCACATTGTTCAATGATTGACAATGTTGTAAGGCACAACAACAAGAAGAAAAGGTGGAAAGCAAGCTGATAATTTTGGATACCCCAGGACATTTGCAAAATCCTCTAAGACCTTGAAATGAGTCATTTTAAACTTATATGCTTAAGCAGCTTTTCAAGAAAAAGGAAAGGTTCTTGCTGCCTACTTGGGACTGGAGCTAAGTTAGATGTCAGTCATCCTTCAGAAGATGAAATCACCCTGGCAAGGTGACAAGGGTTAACCAGAAACTGACATAGGAGCAAAAGCTCTCGGACCTGCCACAGAGTCAGCAGGTATACTTCTAGTCAGTCAGTCAGTCAGTAAACATTCACTAAGCACCTACTATGTGCCAAGCAGTGTGCTAAGCACTGGGGATACAAAGAAAATCAAAAGATAGCCCTCATCCCCAAGGAGTTTACATTCTAATGGTTTCAAATCATGTAAAAGCATCTGTAGGCTCTGATGCTTTTTGGAATCTCCCACCCATCTGTCAAAAACAGACCTAATTCTGCTATAAATTAAGACGGTGATGGACATGGGAAACTAGGAAAGGCAGGCATGGAGATGGGGAAAGTGATCTATCTGTACATTAAAGATCAGATGAAAAACGACTTCCCACATTAGCAAGGATCTGCTTGGTGGGGAAGTACAGTCAGAGTGCTTAACTGGGACTTGAGCAGACTGATAGTGAAACATGCTTTCTTTCTCTCAGCAGAAGATGGAGAACCATAGGTAAAGAATGAGGCAGATCTTTTCAGACGTAGCCAATGTGTTGTTTGTTTCTTTGATCTAATTTATTATAACAAGGTTCTTAGTAGCAGGAGGAACCATTGAGAAGAAAAACTTTTTTAAAAATAAGCAAATTTTTAAAAAAGAAATCAGGTAATTAGGACAAATATCAGGGAAAAGGACCATTCCTTTTTTCTGATTCATGAAGAAAAATAACAGCCCCCAGGTATGGAGGAGAAGGAAGGAAGGAAGGAAAAAAGGAAGGAAGAAAGGAAATGGAAGGAGGGAGGGAGAGAGGAAGGAAGGATGGAAGGGAAGGAGGGAGGGAGGGAAGAAAAAAGGAAGGGAGGGAGGGAGGAAAGAAGGAAGGCAGGGAAGGAGGGAGAGAGAAAGGAAGGAAGAAAGGAGGAAGAGAGTGAAGGAGGAAGGCAGTAAGGAGGAAGGGAGGGATGAAAGGAAGGAAAGGAAAGCATTTATGAAATACTTACTCTGGGTGAAAAGAGCAGGGGCAAGCCAGCCCCTTCTCTTATGAACATATATTGTAACAGAGGGAGAGAACACATATAAGAGGTTTGGCAGCCAATCAAATAGAAATGTCTTTAAAGTGTAGCGGCAAGGCAGAAAGTAATGCATCTTCTTTCATATCATTTCCATTAATAAAACCTTATCCATTTCCAATATTGAGCCATTTGTCTCAAGGGAATAGCCAAGGTTGCTGCTTGGTCCTGTGGAAGAAGGGGAGGCAGGATTAAGGTGGAGACATCAGAGACAGAGAGACTGATATTGATGTGGAGAGAGTCTTATTTTCAGGAGGCAATGTGGGGACAGAAGTATTCATATTTTAACATTTATCTTGAAGGAGTCCTAAAACAAAGTCCATAAGATGATATAGCTGGAAGAATCCTTAGAGAGCATAACTATCTTATCCAGAAGGATGGAGATTTCATTACCTCCTAAATTATACCATTGTCCATAGCACTCCTACAAAGTGACCTGAGTTATGGGGGTTGGGAGAGGAAGACCTCAATTTGAAGGGTGATACCCTAAAATGTCAGTTCTGATTCAGCACTGCCTGGATTTTTCCCCCATCCATAGTGCAGTCAAAATGGCACCACGTGCACCTATTGGAACTTCACCAGTGCTGCCCAGGCAATGAAAGAATGGTACATCCTGCAGTCCACCAGCATCCTCTCTCAGGTGCCTCTGAAAGAGAGGATCCAGATGGGCTACCCAGCAAAGCAGATGATCCTAGCCTGCTTATTTGGGGCAGAACCTTGCAATCACAGGTATGAACACTTCTCTTTTTCTTGTCATCAACTCCTCCATTCTCTTCTTTCTTCTCTTCCTTTTCCTCCTCCTCTTCTGTCTTCTCTTTCCTCTCCTCTTCTTCCTCCTCCTTTTTCTCTTCTTCCTTCCCCTTCTCCCTCCTTCTCCTCCTCCTCTTCCTCCTCCCCTTTTTCCTCCTCCTGCTCCCCCCCTCCTGAGACCCAAACAAGCTAAATGACTTGCCCCTAATCATACTACAATAAATGTCAGAGCCAGGATTTGAACAAGGAGAGCAAAGTGTCTCCTGACCCCAGACCTAATAGGACTCTTTTTGCTACACAAATGCTTACAATGTGCAAGGCATTATCCCTGCCTTCCAGAAGTCTATATTCCACTGAGGGAGATACACATACCCAAATATCAGGCAGACTATGAGAGGGGCAAAAGAGAGAGCTCGACAGTGTGCTCAAGGACAATTTGAACAGGTTCAGATCACCATTCTCCTGGAACCATCTAAGAAGCCTAAATATTGCCAGTTTCTCCAACTGATACCTCTTTGGCATTATTTCAAATTCCATCACCATGATACTCCATCCCCACATTTTTACATATGAGAAAACTGACACCTAAAGAAACTAAATGATTTATTTAAAGTCACCCAAGTCATAAGTGGTAGAAATAGGATCTGAACCCCATTATTCTGGTTCCAGCATTCTTTCCACTATTCCACACTACAGGACTCAGGCTAAATCCTCTAACCTACTCAATCTAGGGTGTGCCTCAAGCCCTTATCTATTAAGTAATAGGTTGTGAGATCTATTGATGGAGGAAATTCCTCACAGTTGTTTATCACTGTAGTTGCAGTGATAGATGATAAAATCCCAAGATCCACCTCTGTTGGGACTTAAAGTATTTTGTATACATTTTCTTATTTGGTCCTCACTTGTACGATAAGTCAGGTATTATTACCCCCATTTTCCAGAAGAGAAAACTGAGGATCAGACAGATTAAGTGACTTGTTCATGATTATCTGGCTAGGAGATACCAGAAACAGGACTTAAGGCCACTTAAGGATCCTCCCAATTACACGTCCAACACACTTTCCATGTACTAAAATGCATCCCTAAAGAAGTCTTAATACCATCTTAATGAGGTTTTCTCTAAAAGCTCCTTTCATTGTTAGATCTATCAGAAATTAAAATAATAGACCAATCAATCTGTCATTATTAATGTCTTTTGTGAGTAATCCAGGATTGTGTCAATCAGCATCCCTCAGTCAGCTGAAAGCCAAGCAGCATATTCAAGTTATATCAATATTCCCTCTTTCTAGTGTCTTTTTGCTTTCTCCTTGATTTGGAAATGAACTCAAGAACATCAAATCTCTTTTTTTCTCTTTCCTCAGTTTAATCTTATGTTGACTTACATGTTTATTTATTGTATATGCCAGTTGAATGTAAGCTCCTTGAGGGCAGAGTCATTGTCATTTCTGTGTATCCTCAGAGCCTAGTACAATGCAATGTGCACTATAGGTACCTAATGAATGTTTGTGGGATTAAACAGTATGAAGTTTATTTCAATCTTGTTAAAAGCAGAACAAGGAGAAGAGAATCATATAGTGTATAAAATTCTGGACCTGAAGTCATAAAGACCTAGATGCAGATCCACTCACTATCTATGCAACATGAGCAAGTCACTTAGCCTATTCTTGCCTCAATTACCTCATCTGCAAAATAGGGAAAATAATAACTGTCCTACCTATTAACAGGATGAAATGAGATAATATATATCAAGGGTTTCACCTATACTAAAGACCTGGATTCAGATCCTGCCTAAACCACATACTAGCTGTGAGCTTGGACAAATTACAGTTTATATGTATAAATGGAGATAATAATTGCATCTATCTCACTGAGTTTTATGAAGATCAAATGAGGTAATAGATAAGCATGAAAAGCTTAAAACTTTCACTAAGACCCAAGCATTAATAGCTTATAACTGCACTACATTTTGGGATTCCAAAGCTTTAATAGCTTTTAAAATCTTAATAGCTTAAAACTGCATTAAGTTTTGGGACACCTACTATGTAAAATGTTTTGTAAAATGTGAAATGCAAATCTTAGTGAGCCATATAAATGCTAGATATTTTTTATTGCATGTTAGTCATTACAATTGTTTATCTAAAGAAACACCTGAAAGCTATGGAATATCCACAGCTCTATCATTTGGGGGAATTGCGTTTTCCTTTTCCAAACATTTTGCAGTTTCTTCTCAAACTTTTGCACTTGCTAACTGTCAAGGCAATTCCAAAGGTATGGTACTGTGGAATGAGGATGGGCTTTAGTCATAGGATCATTCAATTATTACTGGAAGGGATCGTAGACATAATCTCTTCTTACCAATGAGAAAAGTCCAGACAAATTAAATTACTGTCTCAGGGTCACATAGCTAATAAGAACCTGAAATGAGATTTGAACTCAGGATTTCAGGCTTCCGAGTCCAGTGCCCTATTCATTGTACTACTCACTGCTTCTCAAGTCATAGATCTAGATTTAAGTTTCATGCTTATTAATTGTGGGATCTTGGCCATATATATCATTGAACTTCTCCGTTTCCTCATTAGGAGAGTGTTGGACTAGAGAGTCCTTCCAGCCCTATAGTTAGAGTCTAAGTGCCACCAAACATAACCAGAAGACAGATTCCAGAGAGACATTTTTTTTTTCCTGATTCATCTTATTGTCCCCTCCCCTTTTTGTCTTTGGCACTTTGAATTGTTCCATGGGAGTCCCGGAAGCTGCCTTTGCTCTCAATAAACTGCATTATCAATGAACAAATAGTATGTATTTGACCAAAGTGGGGAGCAAAGCAGAGATTGCAAACTTAAACTGGGGTGGTGATGTAGGCCCGCCCTGCCTCTCTTTCCACAATATTGTTTCCCCAGGACTTCGCTTCAGCACTGGGAACAGTGTGTCCCTGGGAAGGGAGAACACCCAGGAGGTGTGTCTTCTCCATCAAGGAAGAGCCTGATTCCAATTCATTTTGCCAAACCTAGCCCCTCTAGTACTTCCTCTCTGGGATCCTTGTCTGTGTTAGGATACTGAGTCAACAGCACTCTTGGTTTGCAGGTTGGAGGCCAACCCAGGGTCTATATTGAGACTGGAGATTGTCCACCCCCAAGTGGTGACCCCTTGAGAACTCCCCAACATCCTGCCCTCTTTCCAGGTCCTACCTGAGTAGCCCCAGCAAACACCTCCTTCCTGTCATCTGGAAGTCATAAGAACCTTCCTCGTCATTCACATGTCCCCAGTGCTATGACAAAAATAGCCACAAGGAAGAGGGGAAGCTTTATTTGACCAGGACAGATATTGTATTTCAATTTCCTCCATTTGCCTGGGTTCCCAAAGTCTTCTTTCCCAGCTTCTTTTTCTTAAATCTGTTCCCTTTGACAAAATGTGTTAGTGATATTTCAGCTTTTACCAAGACCACAGTCACACAGGATTGCCACCTTCCAGAAAAGTGCCTCAAGGAAGGGAAGCTAAAACTGACCATCCACATAGCTCTTAAGGTAGTTGCTGCCTATGATCATGAAAAGTCATTTGTTTTTAGAAATCAGTATAATGATCAAAGAATATGTTCAGCATATAGTGGTCACAGGTGAAGTCCCTGCTCTACACTGAATGTTTTCCTGACCATGTCCTCCCCTTCTACTAAACACAGAACAGGAGAGCTGAGCTTAAACTGTAGTTGGATTGGATTCAATTAGATATTAGAAACAACTACATAACTATGCAGGTTTGAGGCCATGAAATTCTGCTTGGTAATGAGGGCAAATGAATTGGACATAGAATTGGGAGACCTGGTTTCCAATTGTATTCAATAGATTATCTGGCACAATCTATTGCCCCTTAATTTTCTCATTTTTCAAAGAGATTTGGAGTAGATGGTCCCATGTTTCCTTCCAGTTTTATGATTGTTACCAAAAGAGATGATAGACAACCTCTATTCCTGAGGAACAGGTAATAAAATGTGTTCTTCCTTCTCAATAGAAGGATTGAGACCCGCAGGATCAGATTTCGGGGCATATTTTGTCTAGTTACCTCTCAGTTGTCTTTGCATAAGTTTATTCTTTGTTGTAAGGATAGGGTTCAGGCAATTCTCTGATTTATGGCTGGGATGGAAGGAATATTCCAAAAGGACTATGATGCATTCAAAAATCTTACTTAAAAATAAACCCAAAGGATAAGTAGGGGAGTGGAGAAGATATATAATCTCTTCTGGAGATTTTAAAGAACTCTGTATGAATTAGTGGAGCAACTAGATGGAATCAGGAAGATTCATCTTTATGAAGTCAAATCAGTTTTCAGATACTTACTAGCTGTGTTATCCCAGGCAAGTCACTTAACCTGGTTCGCCTCAGTTCCTCATCTGTCAAATGACTTAGAGAAGGAAATGACAATCCAGTATCTTTGCCAAGAAAACCCCAAAAGGGGTCATGAAGAGTTGGATGTGACTAAACAACATCTAAGTAATGAAAAGTTCTTTTAAACCAAAGCTTCTTAACTGTGGATCACAACTCCATAGGGGTCATATAACTTAATGCCCACATTGAGTCATAAAATTGTGACTTATTATCAGCAAATGTTTGATTTGTATAACTTTTATATATTCTATTACGTGGGATTGTATAGAAATTTCTTGGGCAAAAAAGAGTTGCAAGTGGAAAAAGTTTAAAAAATCCTGTTGTAATCCTTCCCCTTGGCCTATGACTTTAGATTTGGCAATGAAGAGGAGGAATTAATTCTAGATTCATTTCTATTCCATTCCAATTGAATCAGATGGAGTGGACCAGTATTGAAGAGTAAACAAATTTAGATGCCAGCAGTGATGCTGGGGCTGATTCCAAAACCTATCCTGGGTATTTTAGTGTCTATGGTACATACCAATAAAATGTATTTTTAAAATCGCTTAAAAATATATCTATCATGTAGCCACTATCACTAATAAGCACTTTTTTTAGGAACTTCACTCCAGTATTTCACCCAGACTATGGCAACTGCTATGTCTTCAACTGGGGCATGAAGGAAAAAGCCTTGCTCTCCTCCAACCCTGGAACTGAGTTCGGTAAGTTGTATAAAAAAAGCAAGTGCAGGACAGTCATGTATCAGAATCTTGGCTTTTCAAATCTGATATAACCCAACAGCCATTTGTTAAGTATCTGATTTGTACTAGACATTGTGCAGATGCTAAAGGTAGCAGGATAAAATCAAAAGCATTCTCTACAATAGCGTAAAGGACCACAATGCAATTATTCTTAGATAATTCTCAGATTCTTTCATGACAGCTTCTGGTATCACCTACATAGGGCCCTTCTCATCTTCAGTCTACCCTCATATTGTTAGCATTCTCTCAATGCTGAAATTATACTGTATCAATTTTTTAAATAGTATTTTACTTTTCATTTATTCATTTCATTCATTTACATGCAAATGTGGTTTTCAGCATTCATTTTTGGAGATATTGTGTTGCAAAATTTTCTTCCTCCTTTCCCTTACTTCCCCCTTTCCCAAGACAACAAGCAATCTGATATAGGTTAAATATGTGCAATTCTTCTAAACGTATTTCCATTTTTGTCATGTTGTGCAAGAAGAATCAGACCAAAAGGGGAAAAATCATGAGAAAGAAACAGAAAAAAAAAAAAAAAGAAAATACTATGCTTTAATCAATTTTTAAAATTTTAATTAATCATATTTACTTGTGTAAATGTTAGCTCTCCTGCCCTCCTGACAGTGTAATAGGTTTTTGAGGAAGGGACAACTTAGTTTTTGTCTCAGTATTACTAACAGTAAATCACAGTACCTTGAACGTAGGTTTTTCAATTGAATTGAATCATACTTCCATCATGTAGGGCAGAAACTTCAAATACCCTTCTAAAACTTAGGAAAAAAATTTAAAAATTAAGCAGACAAGAATCACAATCTCCTTTTTAAAAACCTGAGTTTTCTTACTGTGAAAATTCCTTTTACAATAATCTAAATACCAGTTTCAATAATCTTGCGATGAAGAAACCCATCTATATCCAGAGAAAGGACTCTAGGAATTCAGTGTGGTTCACAACATAGCATTTTCACTCTTTTTGTTGTTATTTGCTTGCACTTTGTTTCCTTTCTCATTTTTTTTCTGTTTAATTTTATTTTTCTTGTGCAGCAAGATAATTGTATAAATATATATGCATATTTTGGATTTAACATCTAGGGAAAGGGTGGACAAAGAGGCAAAATTGGAACACAAGGCTTTGCAAGGGTTAATGTTGAAGAATTATCCATGCATATGTTTTGAAAATAAAAAATAAAAATATTTAATAAACCATCTTTTAAATTGTCTAAGTAAGGGTTTAGTTTAAGGTACCAACTGGGAATCAGGAGACCTGAGTCCCTATTTTAAAAAATTCTATCCCAAGAATCAACTGTTGTAGTGTGTGAGTGAGAGTTAGACCGATTGACCCCAGGGAGACAAGAGGATCAAGAGGTAGGAAAAATGAAGGACATCTGAGCTGAGAGATTACCAAGATGATTTATTGAGTGCTTCTTGTATGACTGTGCTAGGTACAAAAGTGGATCAAAAAATTTAAAAAGTAAAACCACTCGTCTTCAAATAGGAAATTTGCCCATTTCCTAAAAGAAGAACTCTAGAATACTGGAATATTACACGCAGAGTCAGAAAAGACGAGTTCAAATAGGCACTCAGACATTTTACTAGCTGTGTCACCTTTCGACAACTCTTGAAGCCTCATTTTACTGACCTGTAAAATAATAATAATAGTAGCTGATTCAGAGTTTTTGTGAGGAACAAACAAGAAAAAGTACATAAAGTACCTTGTAAACCTTAAAGTGCTATACAACTGGCATCTATTTATTATTATTATTATTATCATTATTCCAAGCCTACATTCCATCCAAATGTAGTGACCTGGTCTCCTAGCATCTTTGAAAGGATGCCAACTTGGAGCAAAAGAAGAATCTTGTTTTTTACAATTGAGGTCCTGGGGCTTCAGAGGGTATAACAGTAGGGATTGTCAAAGTAGAACAAATGGATGTGACATATTGAGAAATCTTTTCAGGAGCCACCTCTGAAATGAGATAATGTTAGAGCAAGGACTCAAAGCCAGGTCCCTAGGTAGTGGATTTTTCACTTAAAGGAATCTTTCTGTTCCTAAAAGATTTGTGCATTACAGTCTTGTGATATTAATCATTTAAAACATACCTGTAAATGTTTGCTATTTAAAGCAACTTTGCAATATGATGAAAGGGTTATTTTACAAAGGACCTGAGTTTGAGTTTCTGCTTTGTCATTGTGACATTGCAAGATTGTAGCAAGTCCTTTCACTTTTTCTGGACCTTGATTTCCATTTCTGTAAAACTGAATATTGAATACAATGATTCTTTTTTTTAAATGTATTTATTTTTTAAAAACTTAAATGCAAAAATAAGAAAAAAAAACAAAACAGAAAAAGAAAGAGAGAAAATGAAAAAAACATTGTCATGTGTCAAGCTGAACATCGAGGAGAATTCAAAATATGTAACAATAAATTTTCATTTCAAGAAAGCATATATAATAATAAAAAACACTATATTTATAATTGTTCATCTTTTCTTTGCTTCCTTGTAGGTTTTCTTTTTTTTTATTCTTTTTTCCCCTTTCTTCTCTCTCACCTTCCCTAAGCAGGGTATAGTTAAATATGGATATAGTACATACATACACACACATATACACATACATGTATGTACATATATGCACACATACAACTAAAATAACATTAATATAGCTGACATGTAATGTGTTGATTTCTCTATTGAATCTTTTTAAAAATTTGCCTTTGCCTGAGATTATTACTACCCCTTTTTTCTAATAAATCTACTCCTGATCATTATTATTGTGTGTGATATATATCTCTAATTTTCAATCCCTGCTAACTCTTCTACTTTATTTCTATAAATATGATGATTCTCCACATTTCTTCCAACTCTAAAATTCCAAAATTCTATAATTCCATGTAAAGAGAAGTGTGACCTGCTAACTTATTTGTGTTAAATCTGGTTTTGTTTTTTTTTTCAGGGGAACCTAGCCTGTCTTGATTTCTTGACTGGACCTTTCTAGTCTGTCTTTTCAGGATGAGTAAAGGAAAAGGGAAGAGAGGAAAAAGGGAAGATAGCAGTTTTTTATTCTATAGCCATCCGTCCATGAACTTATGAACTTCTCCTGCTATAAAATGTGCATCCTAGAACAGCCTCAAACCTTGACCCTCATTCTTCACAATTTCCCTCTGCAGGCCTGAAATTAATCCTGGACATCGACCAGCAGGATTATGTCCACTATCTCACTTCCACAGCTGGCGTCAGACTGATGCTCCATGAGCAAAAGGCCTACCCTTTTCTCAAAGATGGGGGAATCTATGCCATGCCAGGAACAGAGACCTCCATTGGCGTGCTGGTGGTATGTATATAGATATTTTTGCCCCATTAGTCCAGTGACAAAAGCACTGATCTCAGGTAAGCAGCTGCCTACTGAATCTGCAGCAGATGAGCCAGGCTCCTGCTCAGAAAGCAAGAGGGCTTTGTAGAATGGGAGTGAGTAAATAGCTTCCTAATCACAGTCGGCACTGTTTGCAGAAGGGCATTGTATACAGGGGACTTTTTAAAGTCCCTTTCCCTATTCTCTCTTACTATTTTGCTGAGTCCTAGGAGGGCTCTTATTCCATTACAGCCACAATCCCGATTTGGCCCTTGTCTACCTGTAGTGTTGGCCCCTCATCACCCATAAACAGAGCAAATGTGCCTTCAGTCAATACATATATTTAGTGTAATCCTTGTGCCTAACATGGAACCATTCTGGCTTGGGCTAACTTGGCTTTCCAAAGACAGAGGCTCCCAAAAGCTTCTCTCCTGAGCTTTGAAGCTTGGATGAACCTTGTTCCCCTTCTCTGCCCCAAAACCACTCTTCAGTATTAGAATGTGAGCACCCTCAGAACAGGATGCATGTTTACCTTTCATAGTATCCCTGGAGCTTACCCCAGTGCAAAATGATATTGTTTGACCTTCATTTTTGACAAGGACAAATGACATCACAGGCAATGTCTTGATTTGTGTGTGAACTGGACTTAAGTGAGGCAGTTACAAAAAGTCATCACTATCACTCTTTCTTTTCCTGAGTCATCAAAGTCCAGTGGAAGGACAAAAGTCAAGACAACTAGCAATGGCCTGGATGGCTCTGGTATCTTCAATACTTGACCACGTTATCTATTTCCACTAGGAACATTTCTGTGGCTTCCCCATTAAGTGGTTATTGTTAAACAAGGAGTTGGTCAATGAGCATCTTTTAAATTCCCCCATGCCAGGGAATGGTCAGAAAGTTTTGGGTTTTTTTAATTAATTAAATTGACAATATGTGAAAGATGAATTAGAGAAGAGATCATTTCATCTTTTTGTGATGTGAGCCTTTTTGGCAGTTCAGTGAAGCCTATGAATTCCAGCTCAGAAAAATATTTTTAAATGTAGAAAATATAGGAATTTAAACTTATGCATCTAATATTTTTTTAAAAACTAGTTTTATTGAAATGCAGTTATCAAAATGTAAAATTACCTTTGGTTATATCTGTGTATGAAAGAGAGACAGAGAGAGACAAGAGATACAGAGAAAAGAAAATGAAAAGAAACAGAGAAAGGGAGGAGAGATAGAGACAAAAACAGAGAGAGAGAGAGAAAAAGAGGGAGAAACAATGAGAAACACAACACACAGAGACAGAGATACTGAAGTTAGAAGATAAGTAGTTCAAACATTGACTCTTTCATTAAGACCTCAGACAAGTCACTTCCACTCTATGAATAACAAATTTCCCTTTCTGTAAAATAGGTTTTGGACTAAGTAATCTCTGGAATTCCTCCCAAATGTCTGGGATTCTGATTCTATGTACTTCTAAGACAAAAACAAATAGCCCCAGATAGGGGGCTTCTTGGAGTTCTGGGAAATTGGGGGACAGAGAATGGCCTAACATTTTCAACTTTCTGACTTTTAAGATTATGCTGGTAAATTTGGAGTTACTGCTTAAATGGTTCTTAAAGTAATTTGAATAGCTAGGAATTCTCTAAAGTTGTAAATTCCTTTGATCATTCATTCATTCAATATTCACTTATTAAGTAACTATTGCCTCAGTTAAACTGAAACTTGTTAAAAACTTTAGCTTAAAAGGGCCAAGATATCCCATTTCATCCAGGGCCATCTCCAGCCATCCTGATCTATATCTGGCCACTAGACCAGATGTCTCTAGAAGAAAAAATGAGGCAGGTGACATTGTGTAGCCTTCCCTCATGTAAATCCAATTCACTTGAGTGTCAGGGCATCACCTTCCTGATGTCATGGTTCTTTTCGAAGAACAACAAGGTTAAGCACTTTCTGTACACTGGGCAGTGTGTTAGGTGTTGTATTACAAAGACAAAAACAAAAGTCCCCATCCCCAAGGAGTTTACATTCTCTTTAGATCATACCCTATTTGGGTTTCAGGATAAACTGGAACGGATTGGCGAGCCCTATAGCCACTGCACCATCAATGGATCTGATGTTCAGGTCCCCAATCTCTACAGTGAATTTAACACCTCCTACTCAATACAGGTAAGGAATTTAAATAATCCAATCTGCTCACTTTGTCTTTCTAGCACAGAGAACAGTTATTAGTGATAAGGTATCTATGTAAAATGAAATGCTGATTATACTTAATTATTAACTACTCACTGATAAGGATTTCAATCTGAGGATAGAACTTTGGGTTATAGAGGCCAATTAATGAGCTGGAAAGAGAAATGCTGGTACTCACCGGCACTAAAATATTGCTGGGCTTTAGCCTTCCAATAGACTCTCCAGATATCCTCCTTAAATCTTCAACTATCAATATTATGCTTTTAGGGGATACAGTAGAATCCCAGAAAGCTGGATGTAGAATAAATATTGGGGAAATGGTTATAAACTCATATATCATAGATTCAGATGTTAAAAGGATTGTAGAGGCCATTCAGTTCATTCTTCTCATTTTACAGATGAGGAAACTGAGACCTAGAGAGGTGGGGTAATTTGCCTATAGTCACAAAGGCAGCAAGTGGCAGAGTCCATCTTCAAATAACTTATACTAATTCTACATCCAACACTCTCTACTATGCCATACTTTCTCTCCATCTATTGTAATCTCTCCTTAAAAATGAATCCCCTCTATATAATCCCCAAATAGTCATTCAGCCATCACTTGAAGATGTTTTTTAGTGGCACGAAACTCACTACCCAGTGAGGCAACCCATACCATCCCCAGGTAACTTTATCAGGAAGGTTTTTCTTTTGTTGGGCCAAATTACCCCACTTCCAATTTTGTCTCCCAGAATCAAGAAGAGCAAATCCAATCCCTCTTGTACAAGACAACCCTTTAGTCAACATACTGAGAATTTGTTTTCCAGGGTTTTCTTTTTCCAACAGTGAAGGGGAGGAATATGGGGAAGAATAAATAATAGCTTATTGATCTTAAATTTTAACTTAATTTTTAAAAATTAAAAAGAAAGAATCAGAAAATCTAGATTTGAATTTTATCTCTGCTACTTACTATGTGATTTCAGGAAAGTTTTTATAATCCTTTGGGCATAGTTCATATCTTTTGAGCATTTATCAATTGGGGAATAGTTCTTACTTTTTATAAATATGACTCAATTCCCCATACATTTGAGAAAAGAGACATTCATCAGAGAAGATGAAAGGATGATCAGAGAAATTTGCCTCAAAATTATCTTCACAATTACTATTGCTAACTGTATTCTCCTCCCATTTATGATGTTCTCTCTCTCCTTTCATCCTGTCTCTCCTCAAAAGTATTTTGCTTCTGACTTCCCCCTTCTCAATATGCCTTCTCTTTCCTATTCCCTTCCCTTTCTATTTTTCCACAGTGATAGATCTAATCTTCTAATCTAATCATATAATAATTGAATTGTCATTTATTCTTTTTGTAATGTCACTTTAGCATATTCTATATTATGTTATGTTATGTTACCTACTGTTTTTCTTAACCTACAAATAATATACCAAGTTTTACAGATCATTTTGCATTGTGCATTTTATTGTTTTTCTAAAAACTTCCTAAATGAACTTTTGGAGAAACCAATCATTTTCCTGTTAGATTTTCCTTTGTATGACCATATTTACTAAGGCCAATATAAGCATACTCAAATTCAAGATTCTTTAATAAGTCATAGCCAAATTAAATTGCCTGCTTAGTGAATTAGCCTGTGTGCTCTCTGTAAAAGCATCCATGTATGCAATTCCTTCAAAACTCCTTAAGTGGCCCCACTAATGTCCCTAAACTTTTGGAAATATTGAATCTTGGGATTTTTTTTAACCAACTTCACAATCACATTAATAGATATATAAATAAAATTCACTTTGAAGACTTAAAAAAAAACAAAAACAAAACAACCCATCTCCTGGTGAGTCGAATATTCTCTTAATTAAGGAGTTACTAAGCAGGAATGTCCTGCTTCTTATTCTTCCCTTCACTGAAGGTCATTATTGTTATGAGAGTAGAAGATGGAAGTAACAAGAGTTTCAGCAATAAGCTCTGAGTCCCATCCTCTTTGGTTGGTCCAAGTAACAAAATATGAACTCAAACCCTTACAACAAAGTTCTTTTTTCCAAGAACCCGGATTGGCCTGAGTTCGTCTCTGAGGAATCCTCATTCTCCCTAAGGAACAGAAAGAGTGTTTTCTTTGAGCACATTGTCCCCTGAAAAGCAGAATCTCTCACCATCTATGAATTCAATCTGGTTTTGTCATGTGTCCCATTGTTGCTTTCATGACCTATCCAGGATGGTAAGAATTTGGGACAGGTAGGGATTTACTCCAACAGGTTTGAGAATATGGGACAAGTGGTACAATCATTAAAGGGGAAAATATTCTGTAATTAATTCCTAAGCCCAATTATTTGTTACAAAGGACTCCAAAATTGAAAGGCAAGTTGACCTTTTAGAATGACATTCAAGAACCTCCACAAACTCCTGTTTCAAAAAAGTTATTCTTCTTATCTAATCTAAATCTTTCTTTCCATATTTGACTTGATACTTCTTGTTTGCTTCTCCTAAATTAAAAGTATGCTTGGTAATAAATCTATTTTGGGGAACCATCCCTATGAATGAAAAAGCATTCATTAAGTAATTACTATTTCCAAAGCATTGGGATTTAAATAGAAAATCAAGAAAACCCTTGCTCTCAAAGAACACATTCTAATTAGGGAAGATAATATATAAAGAAGAATATAGCCATAGGCCATATGTCAAAGACCAGGGATCCTTAGGGCATGTTGGCAAATCAGGTGACAATGCCCATGGGTCTAAAGGGCATATCAGTAGAACAGTGGTCTTCCATCTTCCTAGAAGAACTTTTATGGCACAGCCATACTCCTGAGACTTCTTTATGGGATCCTGCCTCCAAAATGAAAAACAAGAATTGTCTCTTGACAATCATATATGTATACAATCATATGATACCAACGTTTCACTTGGACAAGTTGAAGAGCATCTAGAGGAAGGCAATTCAAATAGCTATGGACTTTAAGATTTTGCCATGTGATCATTAGTTAAAGGAATTGGGGACATTAGCCTGGAGAAGAGAAGAGTTGAGTGAATGGCCTTGATGACTATCTTCATGTTGAAAGAATGTTGAAGTATTAGTCCTGTTTTTCTAGGTCTCAGAAAATATGAATGGAAGTTGTAGAGAGAAAGATTTAGAGTGGATTAAAAAAAAAAAACAAAATAACAACAACACTTCCTAACAACTGGAACCATGCAAAAATGGAATGGACTGCCTTGGAAAGTAGGATGTTCCCCCTGACTAAAAAGCATCAGAAGAAGGTTATTTAGTAACTTCTAGGAAATGTTAGAGAGAGGTTAAATATTTTTAGTCAGATATGGGTTGGGCTGCGTACCTTCTGAGGTTCTTTAATTGTGTGAGTTGCATCATGGTGGGAGTTTCTCCATTCTTCCTTTCTCTTATGAAACTGGCACTCCATACCTTATGGAGAAACTATTGTTTTCCTTAGGCAAAACAGCATACAGGGAGGGGGTTAGCACTGGAATTCAGCACCCTAGCTTTTGTCCATAGAACTTCCTGTCTCCCCATCCCTCTCCAACAAAGTTTTTCTGAGGAGCATTTTTGGAGCTCAGTGTGGATATTTCCCCTCCTATGCCTTAGTCACAGGAAATAATTCTTTTGTAATCAGCATGGGATCTTTTCTTGACACCTGCCAGACAGATTCATCTGCTAAGGGAACTTCCCCACCCTGTATATTGGCTCAGCATGTTTTTTGTTGGATTTTTGTTTTTGTTTTTTGGCTCTTGAACATATTCATTCTTGGTCCTATAGGGACCAAATTGCTAACCAGCTTGTTAGATGTCTGTGGCCTACTGAGGTCTATCTACTGGTCCTACCTGTCTCCCCAAGAACAACCATGTAGGGTACCAGAGATGCTTAAGAAGCAAAAGTACCTAACAGGCATGCATTCTGGGAAATGTGGAGTGAGCTATTAAAGGACAGAATAGAATGGGAACAAGAGTTAACTTCTCACATCCCTTCTCACTCTAAGATTCTGTGAGCAATCAGTAAGAGGAAGTCCCTGAACAATCAGACTGGACATTCAGTGGTCAAGTTGGTGATAGATTTTATCTAATTCTCTCAACTCTCTCTACTGACCCAGCCCTGGCCCTGAGTTAGAAATCCAAGTATGAGAATTCTGTTGCAGTGTGTGGAAATACATTCAGGGCATTGAATGAAAGGCTAAGCAGTCTGTACTTTATTCAATAGGAGGCAGAGCATCATTTAAAATTTTTGAATAGAATGGTTACATCATCAATTGTATTTATTAGGATATTTCATGTTGTTGGCATGAGAAAGCAATCAGCTTGACAATGCACCACCTTATTGGATGATTTTCATTCATTGCTATGACCAAATAATTTGTCATACAGTGGTCATACTCCCCACAATATTGAAAATCTCTGAACTAATAATCCTCAGATAATAGAAACATGCCAGTAGAGCCCTTGCTAGGAACAGTAATCCACATTTATAAAGCACTTTATATGTATAGCCCTTTCCTCATAAATATCTGGGAGGTAGGTACAAGTATTCTTATCTTCATTTTTCAGATGAGTAAACTAAGGTTTAAAGAAGTGAGATATATATCTATGTGTATATGTGTATGTATGTACCATATATATAATATATATACACACATATGTGTGTACATACACACACATATATCTATATATCTATATATTTATACTCCTGTAAGTTTACACAACTATTAAATGATGAAGAGAGAATCCAATATTCTTTCCACCATGCTATCCAAGAAAAATTATCTTGCCTTTTGTTTATATGCTGTATTGGGAGGGAAAAAATAAACTGCAATTTGAAGACTAGTTAGGAAACTATTATAATACTCCAGGTGAGCATTTTGTTCATTAAAGACTTATTATTGAAGGTAAAAAAGTGAAATGCTTAGTTCAAGACAGACTCCTCTAGAATTCTTTGATAGGTTAATTTTAAAGCACAGGCTAAGATTCAATTATTCCAGGCTTCATTTTTAATTTTTAACTGCTAAGGATGTCTAGAGAATTCTTAGATTAGTCCAAGTCTTCTCTACCCTTGACTCTGTCTAGGTGGTTTGAGATCTTTTCCCTAGGATTAGCAGGCTCGTTTCCAAATGTCCAAAACCCCAGGGAACCTTCCCTAGATCCAGAGGAATACAAGGTTCTGAGTTCAAAAATGGGTGGACCCTTTTAGTTGCTCATTAGTCACCACATTCAGATTCCAGGGAGAAATATGGCCTCATTGGGAAAGGGGATACAATTGACTCTCCTGGGCTTTGCAGTAGAAATATTCTTCAGCTCCTCACATGGTAAATAACCTATAAAGGACATTTTGTTACATTAGAAAGAACAGTAGCTCTGGAGCTTGGAAAACTGCGTTCAAATTATGTCCACTACCATTATCTCCCAGATCTGCTCATGTTCTGATAAGGGTGCTGGATGAGGAGGCAGGAGAACTGAACGTTAGTTATTCTGCTGACTCAAATTGTTCCATGACCTCAGACAAGTTCCTTTATTTTTCTTTGTCATGTCTTCACCCATCTGTCTTTCCCTCGTTCCCCTCCCTCCCATCTTCTCTACTTGTCTGGTGGGCAGGGACCGTTTCGTTGTTTTTATTGTCAAGGCCACAGGTCAGATTCAGAAGATTAGTAACTGTACTCTGTCTCTGTAAAGAAAGGTGCTATATCCTGATGGCAATGACATTGGGATCATTTGAAGATTACTTTTGAGAAAAGGGTCATAGAAACCCAAAACAAAACCTAAAGGGTAGTTCCACCTAAACAGAGCAGTTCAACCAGCTGAACAGGCCCAGCCAGAAGGCCACAAGCTGACCCAATGACCAAGGTTAAAAAAAAAAAAAAAAAAAAAAAAAAGCTAGATTAGCTTCTCAACTCAATTTTACAAATATGTATTAAATACCTATTTGGTAGACTGGCTTCAGAAACAGGAAACCCTGGATCAAAGCCCATATCTAACACTGTGATTTTGGGGAAATTCACTCTTGGGATTTCTAGGCCTTTCTCTAAGACTATAAGTTGAAAAGCAAATGTCCAGTTAATAAATGGAATTCTTCAATAAAATCACCAGGATGGTGCCCCAAAAGACATAGGGTACTATATTAAAAACCAGTAATATAAAAATGTCCCAAAAAAGTCAAAACTCCTCAAAGCACTTGTGGTCTGCAATCTAATTGGGAGAACTATGGAATAAAATAAATGTAGAAGTAATGACATAAAAGTAACATGAAAGATTTGAAAGAGAAAAAATCCCTTCTATCTGAGGTAATCAGAGAAGGCTTCATGAAGAAGCTGGAGCCTCAGCTGGGCTTTGAAAGAAAAAATTTCAAGAGGCAGAATTGTAGGAGATCATTCCATACAAGAGGGACAATGTGCACAAAGGCATGGAGGTGGTGAGTAAAGGCAGATTGATAAGAATGGTTTTCTCATGTGTTTTATTATTGCTTTTCTGTCTGAGGATCTATCTTTCTGGACTATAAGAATTTGGCTTCCTATGTACTATTGAAACACCCAAATAGACTATCCCATTTGGTTAGAATACTAAGTAACCAGAGGGATTGTCTAGAAACTAGTCATATTATAAAGGATCAAGAATACTAAACTGAAAGTTTTTGTTTATTTCCCTTTAATGTTTCTTCTCAGCCATTAGAGAAAAAAATAAGGAAAAAAAACCTTGTAAAAATATTCATAGTCAAACAAAAACAAACAAATCTACATTGGCTATGTCCAAAAATACATGCTTTATTTTGAATCCTGAATCTATCACCTCTCTGTTATGAGGTAAATAGTACTCTGTATCATTAGTCCTATGGATAATGGTTGATCATTGGGAAAAAAAAAAAAAACCAACTTGTTTTTATAGTGTTGTTATAGTTGTAGTATAAATTGTTCTCTCTATACTCTGTAGTTCATAGAAATCTTCTTAGGCTTCTCAGAAACCACCTTCTTCACCATTTCTTACAGAGTAAAAGTATTCCATTATATCCATATGCCGTAATTTGTTTAGCCACTGACCAACTGATGGGCAAAGTCTTATCTTTAACTACATAAAATAAAACGCATAGTATTATCAAGGAAATCTATTATGTTGAAATTCAGTCATCAAAATATTTTGAGAAACAGATATTCACAGACTCCGAATTAAGAGTCTGTTTCATCTAGTAAAGAAAGTCCTTATGTTGACTTAAATTGATCATACTGGAGATCTAGCCTAATTCAGTTTCAAATCAATTCAAAATACATGTACTATGCATTGTCCCACAGGCTTAGGCAAAAGGTGATGTAGTCCGGCTTATACATAATAAAGTTAGCCTGACAGCAATATAAAATATAGAAAGAAAGCTGTAGAGATGAGATGCAGGGAGACTGGTTAGGAGGATATGGCAGGAAATGATGACGACCCAAAAGTAGTGGGAATAGATGAGTTAAAAGGAACCCCAGGAAGGCTTAGCTCCGAAATCAGAGTGCAGGAGGCCTTTCTCCTGGCCACTGCTCACTTCGGGAAGATTGGCTTTCACCTCCATTCTTGTAACTTTCTCAGGCCTGCCTTCGATCCTGCTTCCAAGAAGACATGATTCACAACTGCTTCTGCGGTCATTACCTGTATCCCCTTCCTAAAGGGGAAAAATATTGCAACAACCAAGACTTTCCTGACTGGGGTAAGTGTTTGAACTCCAGATGATATCTCTAGAGCAGGTGTTGAAAGATCCTTTCTTAAGTAGCAGCTTGGGTCTCAGAGGCTTCTATGTTCTTAATTAGAGAAAGAGGTCCTTATGTTGACTCAAATGGATCTAACTAGAAATCTCGTCTGATTCGGTTTTAAGTTAATTCAAAATCCGCGTACTATTTGTACTGTGCTAGGCACAAGAATACAAAAGTGAATAATACATTTGAGCCCAGCCTTCTTGGCCAGAAGAACTTATAAAATGGATAAAGTGAAGTAAAAAAGACTTGGGTTCAGTTTCCATCTCTGATACTTTTTATCTTTTACCTTTTATGCCTTTCTTTTATTGCCAAGATCATAGGCAAGATTCAGAAGATTAGTTCTCACTAGGTTGTGGTAAAATCTGATTAGGACAGAATCAAGCAAATAAGTATTCAAAGGAAAAAAAGCAAGGCATCTCTATGTGGCTGTGTTATTAGGGGGTTATATGCTAAAATAGAGATAATATTCCATTGTATTTATGAACCCATCGAAATAGTTACCTTTAGTGATGTAAATTTCAGCCTGTCCATCCCTGCCCAAACAAATTGTCAAAGCGATCAAGATAAACAGTAATTCAACTCAGTACTAAAGCCAGTTTGATCTGGCTCTGGGCAGCCCTAGGCCCTCCTTGGGAAAAGCAACTGCTTGCAAGGACATTCTGTATGGGTATCAGCAAACTAGACTAAGCTGGATCCCTCCTCTCAGGACCCAGCCTAGACTTCTTATATCTTAAATAACTGTCCTCTTCTTATTCTTAAAACTACTCTTATATATATTGGACTACTTGCCATCTAGGGGAGGGGGTGGAGGAAGTGGGGGGAAAAGAATTATCCATGCATATATGTTTTGAAAAATAAAAAGCTTTAATTAAAAAACCCTACTAAAAAAAAAAAAAACTTGTTACTGGGAATAATCTAAGAGACATGGATGATAAAGTCAAGGCAAGGACCAGTGTTCAAATATAGTAACAAACTGTGTGACCTTGGCAAAATGGAATAATGATTGTAAATTTTAAATATAAATGTCACTTGTTATTATAGTTTTTCAGTTTAGTGTTAACTGCCTCTCAGCCCCTCTGCAAAATCATTCACAAATTTATTAAGTGCCTACAATGTACAGCAAAGAAACTGAAGCTACAAAGACAAAAATGAAAGAAATACTGCATATGAGTGTGTGCACATTCTGAATAAAATCAAACCAAAACCAAAAAATTTTAGTAGAAAAGGAGCTAAAAGTTGAGGGCCTGTTCCCTGGCCCCTAGGAAGTCTTCCCTATTTTCCCCTAGTTGCTCAATGATGCATTTGGTTTGTGTTAAACAGCATACTGCTACTCAGCCCTTCGAATGAGTGTGGTCCATAGAGAAAACTGCATCAGCCTCTGTAAGGAGTCCTGCAAGTGAGTACCTGTTAGGGGTATGAGAGGAGGGGATGAAGACTTGAAAATTACTCCATTCCTATACTAAATTCTCTTCAATAAACATTTATTTTGTATCTACTGTGTACCAAGGATGGTATGAGATGCTGGGAGAGATATAAAATTTAGTTAATAGTCCCTGCCTCCATGGAGCTTATGGTCTTGTAAGGGGAATAATTACTATTCTGAATAATACATGGCAAGTGCCTAAGAGAGGCGCAAATGTGTTGTCCAAGGACTGATTTGGGGGAGAGGGGAGAGAACATGGAGGTACTAATGATTAGGTGGGATTGGAGAATGTTTCTTGACTCCACCGGTGTCCTTTTTCTCTTCCAGTGATACACAGTACAAGATGACTATCTCCATGGCTGACTGGCCATCTGAGGCCTCTGAGGTAAAGGAGTTAGATTTGTTAGGCTCTGCTTTGAGTTTGGGTACCCCTCTCCCTGGCCCCAGGGGCATCATTTAACCTTCTTGTATTTATTGATTTATACATTATAATGATGCTTTTTATTTTTCTAAATACATGCAAAGATAGTCTTCAACATTCACTTTTGCAAAACTTTATGTTCCAAATTTTTCTCCTTTCCCTAGACTGCAAGCAATTCAATATAGGTTAAACATGCAATTCTTCTATACATATTTCTAAATTCATGATGATGCACAAGAAAAATCAGATAAAAAGTGAAAAAATGAGAAAGAAAACAAACAAACGATTAAAAAAATGAAAATACTATACTGTGATCCACAGTCTTCATAGTTCTCTCTGGATGCAGATGACTCTTTCCATCACGTCTATTGAAATAGTCTTGAATCACTTCATTGTTGAAAAGAGCCAAGTCCACAGTTGATCATCATACAATCTTGTTGTTGCTGGATAATGTTCTCCTAGTTCTTCTCACTTCACTTAACATTATTAGTTCATCTAAGGTTTTCCAGGATTTTCTGAAATCACCCGTTGACAGTTTTCATAAATAAAATTAAACAATTAATATTCTAATTACTTTCATACACCATAACTTATTTAGCTGTTCCTCATCTGATAGGGATCCATTCAGTTTCCAATTCCTTGCTGCCACAAAAAGGGTTGTTACAAGCATTTTTTGCATGTGTGGGTCCTATTACCTTTAAAATGATCTCTTTGGATTACAGACCCAGTAAAGATCAAAGGGTATGCACAGTTTAATAACCCTTTGGACGTAGTGATAGTGACACTCTTTAAAAAAGGTTTGAATAAAGTAAAGAAAGGTAATCCTCTAGAGAATTAGAGATTCGGATGGAGTTTTTTGGTTTGTTTATTTTGTTCTTGTTTTTTTATAAGGGAAAGAAACAGAGAAGTCCAAAGATGGGAAAAGGCTTGAGGAGGGTGATCAGTGAATGATGTTTCTCATCCCTCTTTTATTCATTCTCTTTTTCTTCCTTTCCTATTCTTACTATGTGACTCTGGACACTTGATTTGTCTACCTTAATCCACTGGAAAAGGAAATAACAAAGCATTCCAGTATCTTTGCCAAAAAAACCCATGGGCAATGCTAGTGTGATATGGTCTATGGAGGTCATAAAATATGGACACAAGTGAACAACTACAAACAGCAATACCTGTAATACTTTACTCCCTTATCTCTCCATTTCTCCATTTTCCTGCTCCCTTCAAGTCTGCCATTGCACCTGTTGTTTCCCAGTGCCTCCCAGCTACTAATGCCTTTCCCTTCCATATTAAATTCCATCTATTCAGTATATATCTTTTATCTGCCTGGTTGTTGACAGACTTTTCCCTCATTAAAATGTAAATTCCTTGATTGAAAGTGTATCAAAGTATATTTGTTTACTTGCATGCTTTTTCTTTCTCATGACTTTCCTCTTTTGTTCTAATTTTTCTTTCACAACATAACTAATATATAAAAATATTTTAAAGGGTTGTTGTGCATGTATAATCTATACCAGAGGGTTTGCTGTTTTAGGGAGGGAAAAAGGAAGGGAGGAAGGAAGTAAAAATTTTGGAACTCAAAAATCTGACAAAAATGAATACCATCAGAAAAATAAAATACTATTGAATTTTTTAAAATGCAAGCTCCTCAAGGGCAGGAACTTTGTTTTTGCCTCTTTCTATATTTCCATTGCTTAGCATATTGCTTGGCACTTAGTAAGCACTTATAAATGCTTGTCAGATCAATATTAAAAGGCCTGTGTCAGTGATCCTGTATGTCCCAGCCATTGTAAATATTCTTGGAAGCACTTTAAGTTTGAGGAGTCATGCTCTCTTTGGTTTCAGGACTGGATTTTCCATGTTTTGTCTTATGAACGTGATCAAACAAACAACCTGACTATAGACAGGTAAGTACTATTACTTTCAAAGAAGAATCCTAGGGATCCTAGACTCCTGAACAAAGGAGCTCCTAGCAAAATGTTACGTAAAGGATCTACAAGGCATCTTTGCGGAAACCTTTCTTTATAGCCTAAAATTCCTTCTATTAGAATGATTCTTTTGCATTAAAGAGGTATCTCCCGAAAACTCTCTTTAAAATGCACATATGTGAAGTGGAGGGATAAGATTAGGTCTCACAGTAGGGAGGATATTACCTGGGAGGGATCATTGAGAACGGAGGCCATGGAACAGCTACAGATCACACATAGGTAGGTGGGCTTGAGTGGAAGACCATACACCTCCAGGAGGCAACCTGAGAATACTGAATGTCCAGAAGAGGATTCAGCACAATAAATAATTTAAAAAGGAACAACCAAGATTAGTTTGATCAGAGAACAAGTCAGCTTGTTAGGGAGCTTTAGAGACCAGCCTCCTTTTTACATGATCATTGCTAGAACTGGACCGTGTACAAAACCTCAGCATAGTCAAGAAATCAAGAACTGAGTCTGATCCCAATAAAAAAAAAAAAAAAAAAAAAAAAAAAAAAAAAAAAAAAGGCCACCACGGGCCTCAGCCTCCTGCGCTAGAAGCCTGAAAGAAGGGTTTTATTAGCCTCAAGTATCTGTTGATATTTCTGCCATTGCACCTGTTGTGTTGTGTTGTGGAATGTGGTAGGACCATCCCCTCTATCCCAAGGCTATGAAGAGGCTGTTCCTTATCTCCATCCCTGAACTGGGATCTGGCCATAATCACTGCTTCCTATCCCACATAAGAGATAGGATGAAAGTCGCTACCAAACCTGGAATCCATAGCTGACTTGATGAAGCTGGTTCAAGCTTGATTTCGTTTCCAACGCAGCTTCATGAATTCCCAAGGGGAAAAAAAATGACAACTTTAGGTTCTGGGGAGGTCCAAAAAGAGGCTGGGCTTGTGTGTGTCATCCAGGAAGTGGTACCAGTGAGAGAAGATTTATGTTTCATGCAATCGGGGCAAGGAAGAAAGGTGTATGATGCCTAAGGCTCCAGGGATGGGCAGGGGCAACATGCTTGTTATCCTCAGTGAACACACCATGACGCCTCCCTCTTGGCAATGGAGCACACTGGGAGGAGCACACCATGGCAGTTGAGGATGGTCTCAACATCTTTCTTCCTTCTCTGGACCCTTTTCCAATCAATATCACCCTCCCCTCTCTTTCTATACGAGATTTGACTATCTTAAGGGAAAGGTCTTTCTTCCCAACCTGGTCTCTCATCAAGCACATGGCCTGAGACCTTCTTGTAGCCATGATCACTGTCTCATCCACAGGAAAGGAATTGTCAAGCTCAACATTTACTTCCAAGAATTCAACTTTCGGACATTTGCTGAATCAGCAGCAAACAACGTGAGTTATAAACCCTGAGACCCATCACCCCAACCAAAGATCCTACGGGCGTCAGAGACCCTGGTGCCCCTGAGAGATTATGGTCATAGACACCCCCACTATTTGCCTCAGACTATTGAAATGGGGATTATATGGTCCCGTTTATTTTACAGAGGAGGAAACTGAGTCTTAAGTGACTTGAGTAAGGTCACACAGGCAAATGGCAGAACCATAGTTCAAACATAGGTCCTTTGACTCCAAAGCCGCTACCCAGATACTGAGTTTGTAAGGAGAAGAAAGGTGTATATTAGACCTGGGCCTAGTGGGGACAAGGAAATCATTTGTAGAACATTCTCTGAGCCATTTCAGGCAATGGAGCAGAAATTTCTTCCTCTCCCTTAGACAGTTCTCCTCAAGAACCCACAAAATATCTTGCTCTAAGCCTCTGCCAGGCCCTGGGCAGCGGGAGTTGTGGGATGGAGAGATACTATAAAAGTCTGGCGAGGTTCCAGGGGGAGCCTTTATCCTCAGGACACATCTTTTCCTCCAGGTGGTATGGTTACTCTCCAGCCTGGGTGGCCAGTTTGGGTTCTGGATGGGTGGCTCCGTACTGTGCATCATTGAGTTTGGGGAGATCATCATCGACTGTATCTGGATCACCATCATCAAACTGGTGGCCTGGGCCAAGGGCCTGAAGCAGCGGCGGGCCCAGGCTCGCTACGAGGGCCCACCACCCACAGTGGCAGAGCTGGTGGAGGCCCACACCAACTTTGGCTTCCAGCTTGATACCGGACATGACACTAATCCCCCTCACGTACCCGAGGACTATCCAGATGAGCAGATCCTGCCCATCCCAGGCACTCCACCTCCCAACTATGATTCCTTGCGCCTACAGCCCCTCGATGTCATTGAGTCAGATAATGAGGGGGAGGCCATCTAGGCTCTGGGCTTTATCTTACAATATCCTGTGGATGGTGGGTAAGGCCATAGTGATGTAAAAAGAAAAAAAAAACAACTTCAAATGTTCCATTGGGCATTTTTCACTGCCTACAGCCCTCATGCTGGACAGAACAGGCTCATGGGTCATTTCCTGAATATCTTTACCTTGCTGCAGAGCCTACCAGCTTCCTATTCATTTACAAAGAGCCTTCATTTTTTCCCTTTGTTTCACTTCCCTCATACACAGACTAGGTTGGCATCCATACCGATCTAGAGAAATCTGAGAATGTGATAATTTATGGGAGACTTCAGACCTCTAGAAGAATAGCACTTGGCTCTGAGGATTCAAGGAATTGATGGGACCATAGATTTAGAACTAAAAGGGTCCTTAGCCCAATCATCCCATTTTATGGATGAGGAAACTGAGACCTAGAGAGGTTAAGTAAATGGCATAGCTGGAATTTACCCATTGTTCTTTCTATGGCATCATCATAATCAGACTTCTGACCCTGACATTGCAAGTGAGCTTAGCTCAGAAAGAGCAAGGTAATCTGGACCCTAATCCTATGCTTTAGTATAACCTCAATGTTCTGCCCTGTCAAACAGCCCTGGCCAGTAAGCCATCTATCATAAGAGTCATCCCGGATTAGAAGTACTAGGTCAGGACATAGAGGGCCCCGGAGGAGGAAGCCAGTTCATTTCTTACTCTCTGAAGTCCTTTTTCACCTGTCAAGGTGTTGTGTGTCCCCCCAGCAGGAGGCAGGATCCCTGATTCTTATTCAGTAAGTGAAAAAAGTAGAAGCTAGTAGTTATCCCATCAACTTCTGGCTGCTCTACCTCATCAGAGCACCTCTATCCAAGTTCCCAGAATCAGCTTTCTCACCCACATCCAATGACTTGTCAGTCTGGAGTCTGGATAAAGAAAGATCAGTGAACTGTATGTGTGACAACTTGTTTATTCAGATTTTTAAAAGGGATGATTTTGTGTTTTTATGATTGGCAGCTTTGCACTGGCTTAGTGAGTATGTACATGAGGTGTCCAAGGCCCTGATTTGGAGAACTTGGAGTGGTTGAAAACACACAGGATTTACACTAATAATTGAGTTCATGCTTAGCAGAGCTGAGGACATCTCTTGGTCTTTTTCTCTATCTTCTTTTCCCTCTCATTCTACCATCGCAGCTCAGCACTTATTCTGCAATTTTCAATTTAAAAAATCTTAGAATTGCCTGGAGCAATGGGAGATTTGGATGACGCATGAGTAGGGTCACCAGCAGAATTTGAACTCAAGTCCATCAAAAATTAAAACTAACTTTTTTTTAGGTTAAGTGACTCCCTCAGGATCACACAGTTAGCAGGCATCTCAGGTCAGGTTTGAATTCAGGTTCTCCTGACTCCAGGGCCATTGTTCCATCCACTGTGCCACAAGGGCCTCCTGTTCCTTTGAGCTAATTTTCAATCTACTACACTATAGTGCCTTTCTTTCTTCCCTAATAAGTAAGAGGGGGAAAAACAACAGTAACTCAAACTTTGTCCTGTGCCATTGCTGTCTCAAGAGGATTTGCCAGAGCAATATCTAATACTGAGAAGGCAAAATTACTTCCTGGACTGCTTCATTCATATGGCTTCCTGAAGACCAGAATTATGTTCAACAAGGACACAGGGGCTCTTAAATATTATAAAATGATGTTCATGGGGCTTATAATTCTATGATTCAGGGATTGCCCCTGATGTAAAAAAAATTAGTTGTCCCGAGTTTTTTAGGAACAATAACCTGACCCTATCACTCCTCATGTTTCCCTAATAGCTCCCAGGGCAGCCTTCCTGGTTAAGCTCCACTTTATAGCGTTTGCTTTCCTACCAGTACATACCCAGTTAATCTCTCCTGGAGACAAATACACATCTCCCATAAAGTGCCCTGGTAGAGGGGTGCATCTGTTCACCTTGTCCCCTCCATCATCACTGATACAAACACCAGCTGGTATGACCTAAATGGATTGGCTGAAAATGAGCAATAAAGGACAGCTCCAGGTAGAAAGGGCCAACTGCAAACTATTCTTCCCCATTGGGCAGTGTGGTCCAGAAAATGCCACCTGGACCCTGAACTCGTCCCAACACCACAGGCTAGTCGATCTCCAACTAAGTTCCCATTAAAACTACCTTGCCCTTTCCCCAGAGCCTAACCAGGGGAAGAAGCATATCAGAGCTTCGTCCTAGGCCAGAAAATTTAAAGAATGTAGCAGCACTATCTCCTGGTGTACTTGTCTCTCTTTCCTCAAACAGAAGAGAACTTATCCTAGTGTCTTTCTCCTAGTTTCAAGGAGCAATCTGTCCCCAGCAATTTTATGCTTGGCCCTCTCCATGTTACCAAGAGTAACTCTGGCCATTTCTCCTCTCCTAAGAGAAACCAGTTCTTAAATAATATAAGAACCTCTGATATCTCTAGTACAGGTTTCTTTCTCCAATTCCCCATTTGAAACCCAAGTGAACCTTCCCATCCCCTTGCCCCAGACACAAAAATTGCTAGTTAAAGCTTTGCTATTCTCCTTTTCCCTCCTAATCTCAGAGTTGAGGGGGCTCTAGTGAGGGAGTCTTATAATATAAAGGACTTTGTACACACACACAAATTACCTGCCCCAGGCAAAGACCTCTAACAAACTGATCCCTAACCTAGCAGACATTTCTCAAAGTTGTGTCATTTATCATCACCATCACCATCACCACCATCTCGAATTGATATGAAGTGCTCTACTTTTCCTAGCATTGTTGTCTCTATCATCTCACTTTGTCTTCAACAACTTTGTTAGGCAGGGATGAGATCATTATCCCACTCCCTAAAAAGATGCCTTAAGTCACATATTAGTGACAGGACTCAGGACTAGAATACATATTGCTCAACTATGAAAATGTGGATAGATTCACCTTCACTATTGAGACCCTGCCAGTGGTAAATCAGTGCCATCACTGAATATATAGAAGAGGACACTGTCTTAATTACTACCTAAAGCTCATTAAGCAGAAGAGACTTGCCTCATTCACACTGGGGATGAGATTGGCTCTCACTTTTTGCTTGAGTGACAGTGTCAGAAGCAGAGCTAATCTGAGAATGAGAAGGATGGGGGACTTCATTTTGGGTAAAATTTTCAACTTAACCCATCTTTTTCTACAACTCTTTTTGATTCTTTCTCATTGGGGTCATCATCCAGAGCCTCAACACTCCTAGACCCTTATCTTTAGACTTGATTGTGTCTTCTTAGTCTGATTGTGATAGTGATCATTTCTTTACTGAATCCAAACTCAATTGTTTCTGTAACCAACAAGCCTGAGAGCATCTTTTTATATCCACAGTAAACTTCAGGAAGTGATTTTCCTGAAGTCCCCCATCCTTCTCATTCTCAGGGCCACAAAGAAAGCATTAAAAGCAGCGACAGGAGAAAGAGAGAAGAGAGAAATCTTGGAGTGGATGAGCCAAAAATGTGCTGCTCAAGAAGGAAACTATAGCTCACGGAAACTGAGAAAATAATATTCTGAATAATAGATGGCCAAGGATGACAGGACCATAGATTTAGGGATGAAGCCCAGCCTTCTCCTTTTGCAGAGGAGGAAACAAGCCTCAAGTTAAATTTCACAAAGTCATATAGATTCAGGATCTGAACCCAATTATAGCATTCCTTCAGAGTACCACACTGACTATAGAGCAAATGGATTCTTAATTTTTGATCTTTGAACTTTTTCATATTTTTACAACTATATTTCAATGTAATTGGTTTCCTTGGTGTCCTATGTATTTTATTTTAAGTACTTAATTGTAGTTTTTTGAGAGGGGGGTCCATAGGCCCCCTCATACTGCCAAAGGCATTTATGACACTCAAAAAGTTAAGAACTTTTGGGAATTTCTGCCAGGAAAACACTAAAGTCAAATGGTTGAGCCCAATGGGTCCATAGAATTTTTATCTTGAGGTCACAGAATGATTTGAGACTTGTGCAGAAAGAAAAAAAGACTTCTCTAAGAATCAAAGTTACTGAGAGGTAGCATGGGTGAGAAAGTAGAAGGATAAACCAACAGGGATGAACAATAAGTCCCAAGTATCAGACTAATCCAGCAGCCTGTGGATAAAAGGATAATGGAAACTGAGAACCTGAGAGAGATAAATTAATGCTTTAAATTTCCTTAAAGCCAAGTGAGAGGCAAGTATGATAGTGTGAACTTCTAATTCACTAAAGTTGCTTATAAAATCTGTTCCTTGAGATTCTCAAATAAAGAAATTTGCACATTATTGTGGTTGACTTTTCTGTACTAGGGAGGTTCTGGGGACACTGTGTGGTGTTGAGGAAGACACTACCCTAGAGAAGAGACCATAATACCAGGCCACGGGCCTTGAGGAAAAAAAATGCCCTTTTCCCAGATGGTAGCAGTAGTAAATTAACTAGGAAAAACATCACTGTTTAAAGATGCTCCAGGGACATTGTTTTTTTCTACCAAAAATCTAAGAATCCAAACAATTAAATCAGCATTTATTAACTACCTGCTATCTGCAAGTCATTGTATTAAATTCTGGAAACACAAATACAAAAAAAAAAAAAAAAACATGAGAGGTAGAAGGGGACTTCCAAGGTCAAGCCCATATTTTTTTTTTTATTGTGAGGGTGTTGGGAAATCAGGGTTAAGTGACTTCTCCAGGGTCACACAGCTAGTAAGCATTAAATATCTGAAGTTGGATTTGAATTCAGGTCCTCCTGACTTCAGGACCTGTATGCTATCCACTGAGCCATCTAGCTGACCCTCAATTCTATCTTTTTGCATATAAGAAAACTGAGGCCTAGAGAGTTAAATTCCCAGAATGAGGAAACTGTAGAGGTCAGAGGGGAGTCCAGCCCTCCTGATTCCCAAGCCAGTGACCTCTGCACTTTCATGGACTGGTACTTCAGAGTCACTGGCCTGAGGTAAGTATGAATGAGGCAATGGGATTGTTTACACTGCAGATAAGAAGTGGTGATATTTCCAAAAGAGGGAGAGGGAGAAAAGTCCTATGGGCCCATACCATAAGGAATATCAGACTGCCTTCAAACACCTGAATCCTTACATGAATGCTATTGGAGAAAATCACCACGATTTGCTGGACAAGGCCTAGAGTTAGTCAATGATTTCAAATTGCATAAAAGTGTTCATATATAAAACTGGGAGGGAATCAAGAAGCTGTATATAAACCCCTTCATTTTATATACAAGGAAACTGAGTCTCTAAAAACATAAAACACGTGGCTAACTGTTAAACTTTATATTCCAAGAGGACCAAAATGACATCGCTGTCAGGGGCAAGATACAACAAGCATGTCCAACCATGGCTGATCAGACCAATAGCAGCTCAGAAGACTCTCCCACAAGTCCAGGGAGTTTTTAATAAGTCATAGGAACATTTAGAGTGGAGATGACTCTAAATTTGTACATCCTTTTTTTTTAAGCTACTGAAATTCTCTTTTGCTCATGGAGCACAGCACCTTCTCTGTTGAGGGTGCACCATTCTGGGCGGTCCTGTGCTAATGTCTCCCATGTCATACAATCAGTTCTAAAGTTTTTCAGAGAGACTTTGAGAGTGTCCTTTTATCACTTCTTCTGACCTCCCACATGAGCATTTGCCTTGTATGAGTTCCATGTAAAATAAATTTAGAAAAATGTACATTTGGCATCTGAACAAATGTGGCCAGACCATCAGAACTGAGCTCTCTGCTGTAGTCTGAATACGTGGCAGTAATTGTTATGAAGTCTTTTTTTTTTGCCTCTAACATAAATCTGCCTTTCAGCAGCCTCTAAACATTGCCCTCTTGGAGACTAAGTGGAGTCTTTTCCACATGATCACCTATCGGTTATCTGGCTGGAAAGTCCTGTCTCTGACACTTACTACCAAGGTGGCTGCAGACAAATCACCTACCCTCTCAGCTTCCATTTCTTTGTATGTTAATGATGATACTTAGCCTATTTGCCACATGAGAGACATGTCTACTCTGCAGTAACCATTCCGGTCCTTAAAATTCTTCGCAGATCCCTAAATGCCATAAACACTTCCTTTCACCCCAAAGATTCTTCCTCCCTTGAACTTTGGCCTGTTCTTGCACAGAGATTGTAAGTAATCAGAAGGCTCTATAGTTGTAATCTCTGTAAACCATGCTGATATAGCTGGCTCTTTTTTCCCACACACAGGACAAACCAAGTGCATAAAGAATACCTATTATTCAAACTATGATTTGCATTGGATGAATGGCCCCTAGAACTATCTGGTTCATAATTTCTGCATGAAATTATGACTGTTCTGCATGAATTCAATTTCTTACCCTTGACAAGGGTTTGTCCTGTATTTTCAGTTTGTTTTGAATGGAAGGTATAGAGAAAGAGGGGTCCAGATCTGTGACTAGAGGAGCAGCTAGATGATGCAATAGAAAGAGTACCAAAGCTAGAGCCAGGAAGACTTGAGTTCAAATCCGGTCTCAGATGCTTCCTAGTTGTATGAATCTGTATAATCCACCTAACCCCAACTGCCTCACAAAAAAACTCCTAGATTAGCAACTCATCTGTAAATTATTATCTGAGAGAGTTACTAGAGTTATTATGAATTGCCCGTAGTCATTTAGCCAGCATATGTCAGACACATGGCTTGGATCCAGCTCTGTCTGACTCCAGAACCACACCAGTCTACCTTAGTTTATATAGTGTTTTAAAGTCTGCAAAAACATTTTCAATGATCTCCTTTGGACAATACAAACCAGTCTGGTAGGTAGGTATTCCAGGGATCATTATTCCCATTTTATCAAGGAGGGAACTGCAGCTGAATGAGATTAAATAATTTACCTAAGGTCACCCAGCTAGTATCACGGGTAGGATTTGAACTCAATTCTTCCCTACTCCAAGTCCAGTATTATTATCCACTAACTCTATTGCCTCTTTTTAATAAAATTTTTATAAAATATATATAACATATGTGTGTATACATATAAAACATAATGGGAAAATATAAAACATGGTTATATGTTATATATACATATATATCATAGAAAATTATTTCCCTATCCCCAAACAAAACTTCTACATGCAGCTTTTTCCAACAATAAAACATTTTTCAAATGATGCAACTTGTAAGCATAAAATATGCTTACCTCTTTTTTTTTTTTTAAGAAGTCAAAACATTTATTTCCTTGGTAGAGATGGTCCTTTAAAGTTTTATCTAAAGATAACAAATGTCAAGATCATAAATCTAATTTTTAAGGAACTACAAGATGGGGTCACCCATGGATGAATTGTCATAATATTTCCTAACATTTTGAAATCAAAACTCTATATAGAGAACACATTCAGAACAATGATCATCTACACAATATTAGTCTCCATGGACACTTTTGGTACTACAAAATGGAAAATTTGAAGTGAATCTGGACAAAAGTCTGTATGATTAATGGAACACCAACCACATTATATGCTTCCCTCTTAATGGTGCTTTTGGGAAGAAGCCAAGATAGGCAAGGGATGAATAGCATGAACAGCAGTAGGGAGATTAAGAGGGAAGAAAAGAGAGAGTAGAGGTGAGACTAGTCACAAACAAAACAAATTTCCACTTCAAATGGGGATCATAAAGAAAGAAAAAGGTAAGAATCAGTGATCCGATTCTGGGTAAGGGAAAGCATGAAATAGAAGCAAATCATTTATGTCACTAGAGTCTATCACATTTCTTCTCTTTTACTTCCTTCTTTGTAAAGAGAAAATTAGATAGCAAAGATGGTGAAAAGTATAAAATGTGATGAAAGGAAATACATAATCATCAAAACAGTTGGATATAAAAGGGCTGATCACATATAAAATGAAAAGAGTAGCAAAATGGATTAAAAAGCAGAATCTAATTTATTAACAAGATAGGAACTTTAAATATAAAAATCCATACAGAATTAAAATTAAAGGCTGGAAAAGAATTTGTTATGTTTCAAAGGAATTAAAAAATGCAGGGACAGCAATCATGATCTCAGTCAAGGTAACAGCAAAAACAGATATCATTAAATGAGGAAAAAAATGAGAAAATTGCATAATATTTAAAGGTACCATAGACAAGGAAATAAAATCAATACTTAATAATATATGTCTTAACTGACAGAGCATCTATATTCTTAAAAGAAAAGTTAACATACTTACAAAGAAAAATGAGACACAAAATTAAAATAGATGTAGGGATCTCAAGATACTGCTTTCAGATATAAACAAAAGTAAGGAAAAAAGACAAATGGAAAAAAAAGACAGTTCTGAATAGAACTTTAAAACAATTAGATGTTTGATAGTGCTGCTGATAGTGAATGGGAATAGAAAGGTGTATACATATTTCCTAAGTATACATGACACTTTTATAAAAGTTGACTACAAAACTCAAAAGCAAGGGTAGAAAAGCAGAAAAATAAACATCCTTTATTGAAAATATAATAAAAATTATGATCAATAAAGGACCTTTGAAGAAATAATTCAAACTCAAATGGAAATTAAGTAATTTAATCCTAAAGAATTAGTGAGTCATAGAAAAGTTATAGAAACAATAGATAATATTGTCAAAGAAAATAACAACAATGAGACAACATACACAAACTTTTGGGATTGCAGCCAAAGTAATTAATATTTCTCAACACCTTCATCAACAAATGAGAGAACAAAAATCTAAACATCTAAATTGGACCTGCAATAAAAAAAAAAACTAGGGGGAAAAAACAAATAAAAAGGTAAACACAAAAATGAAAATTCTGAAAAATATAAGGAGATGCATAAATTGGAAATTTAAAAACTTCATTGATAAATAAAATTAGCTTTTTTAGGGAAAAACACTTTCTAAAATAAATAGCTAATATGCTTCTTAAAAATAATTTACTAATAGAAAAAAGAATTAACAACAAATAATGTAAAAAGGAACTCATTGAGAAATATTTTTGATCAAATAAATACCAACAAAATTGATCATTTAAATTCAATGGATGAATATTTGCAAAAGTGCAAAATCCCCAGGTTAAAAGAACAAAAAAATTGTTCTTATTTTGAGAATTTAATTTAATTGAGAATTTAAATGACTTCAGAAAAAGAAATCAAAATGAACCAGAAACTCTCAAGATATATCCAGTACCACATAGATATCCAAATGAATTCCATCAAACATGGAAAAAACAATTGATTCTAATATAACATAAACTATTTGTAAAAATAGAAAAAAGAAGGAAAAAAGAATCCTGCATACAAATACAGTCCTGATGGCCTAAATCAGGGAGAAACGCAGAGAAGGAAAACTGTCAAATAATGTCCTCAATAAATAACAATGTAAAAATACTTAATAAAATATTAGCAAAAAGGCACCATATTTCAAAAGACTATATACTATGATTAGGCTGGATCTAGACCAGGAATTCAAAATTGATTCAATATTAGGAAAATCATAAACATAATAGACTATAGCAAAACTAATAAAATTGCATGATTGTTCCATTAGATACTACTAAAAAGCGTAGGAACAAGTAAACCTGTTCTTATTTTGATCCATAGTATTTCTCTAAACTCAAGAGCTAACATTATGGAGAAAAATATAATAGAAAAACTAGAGATCTTTCCAATAAAAGGCAAAGCAAAGACATCTTTATCACTACTATTATTTAACTCAGAAAATGCTATAATTAGAAATGTTGGCTATAGAAATAAAACAAGAAAAATATAGGCAATATGCACAAAGAGGAAATAAAACTATAGTTTTGGCGGTTTTGCAGATGATATATCAGTTTACTTGAGGACCTTAAACATTTGACCAAAAAAGTAACTTAAATAATTAACAACTTCACAAAGTAACAGACTATAAAATAAATGCACACACATTGTTAAAAAGTAGAAACACAAATCAATTCAAAATAATTGTGGTATATGTAAAATACTGAGGAATTAATCAAAATATATACAGGAATTATGCAAAAAAACCTCATAGAAATACAGCCCTAAGTAATGAGAGTAATATTACTTATAATTAGGCCATGACAATGTCATGAAAATTATAATACTACTTAAATTAATTTACTTATCTAGTATCATGCCACTTAAGTTACCAATCAGTTACTTTGCAAAATAATAACAAATTCATCTGGCACATAGCAAACCCTTGATAAATGTAAATTGATTGATAGGGCTAGAAGGAACCCAAAAGTTACCATAAAGCCAAATATTTAGAATCGGTCTGTAAGATTACAATGTTGAAAAACATTTATTGAGATACATAATACTAACAAATTGGATTATGCTGTTTGAAAGGAAAAGGGGGTTACCAGAACTAATAGGATTCATGCTCAAGAAATAGGAGATTGTGCAGTGTAAAGTACAAGGTTCAATCTCTTTTATTCATGCTTTAGTAACAATTGTTCAAAGATTCAGACATGGAAAAGACATTAGAATCCACCTAATCCAACTTCTTGTTTTATAGATGAGAAAAGTGAGGGACAGAACAATTAAGTGACTTGTCCAAGGTAATAGCAGCTGCAAGAATGACAGGGAGAATCGGAAGCCAGGCTCTCTGACTCCAGAAAGTTGGAGAAGTAAAGGGGAAATGAGCAAACTATTAGAACAGAAAGGAATTTAAAATATATTCCATTAATCCATCTATTATTTATTAAGCACTTACTAAGTGTAAAAATTCTGTGTTATGTGCTAAGAATTTTAGGCAAAACCTTCCTAATCCTTGTCTTGTGACTTGCATTGGAGAATGAGTTTAGGAAGACAGTATATGCCCAGATCAATTCATGCTTTAATTTAAGTAAAGTAAAGACAAAGTAATTTCAGAGAAATGAGCAAAGAAATTATGAAGGAGAGAGATGCCCTACTCCCTTCTCAAGATGTTAATGTGGTAGAAGTGATGGGACTTTTTATGACCTAAACATAACTCTCAAGATAACACGCAAATCCAAAAGCTTTAAAATATATTCCCAGCTGCAAAAACATTTAGTGAACAATTAACCCTGATCTTTGGCATTTAATGCTGTGACCCTGGGAAAATTATTTTATCTCTGTTTGCCTCAGTTTCTATAATTGTATAATGGAGATAACAGCACCTACTTTGTAGGGTTGTGATGAGGATCAAATGAGATATTTGTAAGGTATTTAGCACAATATCTCACATGAAGTAGGCACTATATAAATTTTTATTCTTGGAGAAGCTAGTTGGTGTAGAAGATAGAACACCAGCTTTAAAGTCAAGAGGACCTGAGCTCATATCTGATCTCAGACACTTAACATTTCCTGACTGTGTGATCTTGGGCAAATCACTTAACCCCAATTGCTTCAGCAAAATAAAATTAATTTTTATTCTCTTCTTCCTCTCCCCTCATGCCATTCACAATCCGGCACCAGCCTATCCTTCCAAGGTGATTTCATATTTTCCCTCCTCCACTATTCCCCAGCCAACTGACCTATTGGCTACTCCCCATAAACAATATTCATCTTCCTTCTCCTTTTGCCCTTTCTGTATGTCTATTTCTCATGCCTAGAATGATTCCTCTTCATCTCTGTGTCTCAGAATATAATCCTTCTGTGTCTTGGAATGCCAAATCCTTCGAATGGTCTTTTTCCCCTGATTCACCTGATATCCAATCTAAATAAAAATATAAACCAATATAAACTCCAGAAGAGTACACCAGCAATCTATGCCTGTTTTGCTGCTCTTCTTGATATTCTCATTAGTGATTTTTAAAATTGTATGGTAGTATGGTTAGGCAGTATGGTAGGGTAGAAAGAGCACTGGCTGGCTTCAGAGCCAGAAAGACTTGAGCTCACATCCCACTGACCTACTGACTAGGTGACTCTGGGCAAGTCATTTAATAATTCAATGTTTTAGGTTTATATAGCAGAGAAGGTGAAAGCTTACATTGGTAAAGGGAGTTTCTCATTGGGGCAGAAAGTAAAAGAGCTCTTATTGCACTTGATGAATTTAAATCACTTGGCCAGATAACCCTGATTTTTGGATGCTAAAACAACTAAATAACAAAGATTGCTGAGAAAGTATAAGTGAGATCTGAAATAAGATAGAGGATGGAATAGGTACCCCAGGACCAAAGAGGGATGTGTGTTGTCCTGATTATCAAAAAAATTATAGGCCATTGAGCTTGACATTGATTCCTGAAAAATTCTAGAGCTGATCATCAGCAGTGTCTTGTTAATATCATGAAAGGAAAATGAGGATTAATGACAAAGAGCTAGTCAAACTTTATCCTGCCAGGATAATATAGTTTCCTTTTTTAAAAATTAGAGCAGCTAAACTAGATTAGGAAAGTACTGTAGCTATATATTACCTGGAGAAATGTAGACTAGACAAAAATATAATTAGGTGGATTGGGAACTAGTTGACTCCTAGACTCAAAAAACTGTCATTAGTGGTCCCATCTTAGCTTGGAAGAAGGGGTCCAGGAGGGCACATCAGCAATCTGTGATTGACTTGCTGCTCTTTTTGGTATTCTCATCGGCAATACTTTTTTTTAATTGGAGGTGATATAGTAGGGTGGAAAGAGAGCTGGTTTCAGAGCCAGAAAGACTGAGCTCACATCTCACTTCTGCCCTCCTGGAAAAGTGACCCTGGCCAAGTCATTTAATAATCCAATGTTTTAGGTTTAAGTTGCAGGGAAAGCAAAAACCTACATTGGTAGAGGGAGTTCCTCACTGAGACACTAATGAAAACACAAATCCAATCCCTTCTGTATGTGATTTTTCATCAAACTTTCAGATAACACAAATCTAAAATGTATAAGTACTGAATGATTGAGTAAAGCTCCAAAAAGATATTGAGTGGCTAAAACATTTGGCTGAATCTAAAAAGATAAATTCAATAGGAATAAGTGTAAAATCTTACATTTGGGTTCAAAAAATCAACTTCACAAGTATAAAATGAGGATAATGTGGTTAGATAGCAATATGTCTGAAAAAGATCTGGAGATTTTTAACAGAGTACAAGCCCAATATGAGTCAACATTATAATAATATGGCACCTAAAAAAGCTAGCGTGAATTTGATATTCATTAATAGAAGCAGAGGTGGTTGAATCCCTTCTGGGTTAGCCGGGCCATCATTCTGCTTTGTGGTGGATCTTCTCACTCTCCCCCATGCCTCATGGTGTATTTCTCCTTGTTATAGCTAACTAATTCTTTTAGGGTGCCAAACTCCTCTATGGATTTAGCCTGCCAGTCAATGGTGTATTCACCTCATGGTGTATTATTTCTCCTGGTTAATTGGGGATTCCACTAGGGAACTTGTCTTTTCTCTTGTTAATTGTTAAAAAATTTTTAAAAACCTATCCTTGCTAACTATATGCTCTCCCAAATCTATCTCATATTTACCACTCCTTATGGTTATTTTAGCTCTTCATTTTTTTCTGTAATTTCTTCTTGTAAGTAAACCTATCCTTTGGCAATAAAAAAGGTCTTGGTGAATACTTCACATGTGTCTCATGCCTTGCACTTTGTATTTGAACTAGAGATTGCATCCCCAAGTCCAAATGGCTTGATGCTGAACTTCATCACTACTGAGAATTTGGTGAAGTGGAAAAAAACAAGAGTGCACTGATCAGAGAAATGCAAATTAAGACAATTCTGAGATACCACTACACACCTGTCAGATTGGCTAAGATGACAGGAACAAATAATGATGAATGTTGGAGGGAATGTGGGAAAACTGGGACACTGATGCATTGTTGGTGGAGTTGTGAAAGAATCCAGCCATTCTGGAGAGCAATCTGGAATTATGCCCAAAAAGTTATCAAACTGTGCATACCCTTTGATCCAGCAGTGCTACTACTGGGCTTATATCCCAAGGAAATACTAAAGAGCGGAAAGGGACCTGTATGTGCCAAAATGTTTGTGGCAGCTCTTTTCGTAGTGGCTAGAAACTGGAAGTTGAATGGATGTCCATCAGTTGGAGAATGGTTGGGTAAATTGTGGTATATGAAGGTTATGGAATATTATTGCTCTGTAAGAAATGACCAGCAGGAGGAATACAGAGAGGCCTGGAGAGACTTACATCAACTGATGCTGAGTGAAATGAGCACAACCAGAAGATCACTACACACTTCAACAACAATACTGTATGAGGATGTATTCTGATGGAAGTGGATATCTTACACAAAGAGAAGCTCCAACTCACTTTCAGTTGATCAATGATGGACAGAAACAACTACACCCAGAGAAGGAACACTGGGAAATGAATATAAAATATTAGCACTACTGACTATCTATCCAGGTTACTTATACCTTCGGAATCCAATACTTAATGTGCAACAAGAAAATTGGATTTACACACATATATTGTATCTAGGTTATACTGTAACACATGTAAAATGTATGGGATTGCCTGTCATCTAGGGGAGGGAGTAGAGGGAGGGAGGGGAAGATTTGGAAAAATGAATACAAGGGATAATGTTATAAAAATTACTCATGCATATGTACTGTCAAAAAAAATTTATAATTATAAAATTAAAAAAAAAAAACAAGAGTGCTATGGAAAAGAAGCTGGCAGAGTACAAGTGTAATCTCAATGAAGCAATCCAACTTAAATTCGGCACAAGGAAGCCAAGGGCAATTCTAGATTAAATGTCAGCTGAGATCCTCCTTCTAATTATAATTCCATGATTTTGTGATTCTTGTGAAATTAAGAAGGAAATACATCTTCCTTCTATCAGTTAAGAATGGGGCACAATGGATATAGAGTGCAGTAAACAGACATTGTAGATGCTATATTAGTATTGATTAAATATTTTTCTCTGTTGCAAAGAAGGGAGAAAAAAAGGAGATATGGGGAAGTGTAGATAGCATGAAAATAAATACCAATTCAAGTTTTTTTAAGGTCTCATTTCTCAGATATATAAGGAACTGATTTAAGTTTGTAAGAATAAAAACCCTTCCTTGATTGATAAATGGCCAGACCATGTAAAAAGACAGTTTTCAAAGGGAGAAATCCAGGCTATCAACAGCCATATTCAAAGTGTTCCACATCACTAATAATCATAAGGAATGAACATTAAAGCTACTCTGGGTACCACCTCACATCCATCAAATTGGAAAAGCTAATTAAAAAAGAGGACCAATGAGAAAATAGGAACATTATTTAGGGGATATGTGACATAGTCCATCTATTCTGGAAAGCAATTTGGAACTAAGCCCCCAAAATCATTAAGATGTGGGAACTTTTTTATACAGCAACATATAGTCTAAGTGTAGAATGAGACATATTTGTAAACAAGATCAATGTGGGAATTTGTTTCACTATACATATTTGTTACAAGAGTTTTATTTTTTTTATCTCAGTAGTAGGGGATGGATAGAGATGATGAAACAAAATAAATTTTTGTTAACTGAAAGAAATAAAATTAAGTTCAAAAAATTTTTTTTCAAAAAAAAATGTTCAGATCCATGAACCCTTGAGCTTCTCAGTAAAAACAGTACATGGTCTTCACAGTAGTCTTGATCTATTGTCACCTGATAGAATCTCCAAAACAATTCTAATTTCTCTCTGTAGTTGAAACTATTGTCAAATTCCTCACCTCCAGGAATTTGAATTACCATAAAAAGCCTTTCACCCAGTTCTGTTGGGATGATTTTTATCAGAAAAACCATGATCTTCTCTGAAACATGTAAGAATAATATATGCCAATATTACATTAGGTAGGGTAAAAAATTAAAATAACCAATGAGAATGGAATGATGAGGCTGTCCTTGTGTTCCTGTCATGTCTGAACCTCTCAAGAAATATGCACTCAGTTTAAGAAAGATGAGATTGAATGATGGGAAAGGGATCCTGTCATCCAAACTAAACACAGGGTTTAATACTGAAAATAACAGAAGAAAGGTTTTGTGTGTATGTGTGTGTGTGTGTGTGTGTGTGTGTGTTCACAATACAAGAAAGCTGAAACAAAAATCATCTCCATAAACCCAAGAGTCAAATCCAATAAACTGGGATGATAAAAAAAAAAAAGGAATAATAGAATCTGGGTTATTTTTAGCATGTGCCTTATTTGTTATTTGTTTCAAGTACCTATAAAAAACAATTTTTATATTCAGTTTTTAAAGTTCTGAATTCTATATTTTCTTCCTCTTTCCTCTTTACCTCTCATTGATAAGGTAAACAATTTGATGTAGGTTAAACAAACATATGGTGTCATATGAAATATATTTCCATATCAGTCATATTATGAAAGAAAACAGACCAAAAAAAAAAAAAAAAAAGAAAAAGAAAATTTTCAAAAAGACAATATGATCTGCATTCAGACTCAAACAGTACTTTCTCTTGCTCTAGATTTAGCATATACTTTAAAGAAGGAAAGGATGGGAGAAAAAAGGATAGGGTTGGAAGAAGTGGAAAAGAAAATAAATGTGCTACAATCAATAGAAATCAATGTAGATCTGATGAAGTCATTTTACTATTTAATGAGTAAGAATTGCCAAGAGTTGGATAGATTTGTGATCTCATTAATCTGAGGATTCCGTCTTATGATGAACATTAAACTTTATCCACTCTAGGTGATTCCTGTCCAGAACATGGACTCTCTCATAACTTCAACACAAGGGAATAATCCAATGTACTAGGAGTTTCCTTGGAGTTTTCCTCAAATCCTGAGGATATCAGTGTAACAATGTTTTTCTTTTGAGCTACGAGAAGATATCAGCATAAGTTTAAGTAGTGGGTAGACAGGCAATTTTCAGATGAAGTCATCAAAATTATCTATAGTCATATTAAAAAAGGTTATAAGTCACTACTGATTAGGGAAATAGAAATTAAAACAATTCTGAGGAGCTACCATAAAACTATCAGATTGGCTAATGTGACAAAAAAGGAAAATGGCAAATGGTGGAAGGGATGTAGGGAAATTGTGAGATTGATGCACTGAATTTGTGGAGTTGTGAACTGAATCAACCATTATGGAGAACAATTTGGAACTATGCCCAAAGGATTATAAAATCTTGCATACTCTTTGACCCACCAATACCAGGTCTATATACCAAAGAGATTTTTTTTAAAGGAAAATGATATATATGTACAAAAATAGTTGTAGCATATCTTTTAGTGGCGTCAAAGAACTGGAAATAAAGAAGATGCCCATCAACTGGGGAAAATGACTGAACAAGTTGTGATATATGATTGTGACGGAATAATGTTACTAGAAATGACAAGCCCAATGCTCTCAGAAAAACCTGAAAAGACTTACATGACCATTATAATGCAAAATGTAATGTGCAGAATCCAGAAAAAAAATTCATTTCACAACTCTACCAACAATGTATTAATGTCCTAGTGTTCCCATATCTCCAACATTCATCATTATCTTTTTCTGTCATCTCAGCCATTTTGAAAGGTATGAAGTAGTACCTCTGAGCTGTGTTATTGCATTTCCCTAATCAATAGTATTTGGAGCATTTTTTCATATATCTAGAAATGGCTTTTTCTGAAAATTACTTGTTTAATATCCTTTGACCATTTCAAGATTTCTTGACATCCCTAATTGTTTACTGCCAATCCTAGATTACCTTCTAGATACTATGTATTGATATTGTATGTTCCAGTTTATATGTTATATTCCCCAATTGGATTATAAATTCCTTGAGGTCAGGGACTATTTCATTTTTGTCTCTGTGTACAGCCTACAACAGTGTCTTGGATATAATAGGCAATGAATGCTTTTCTAATTGAAATTGTTTTACATGTTAAATTGAGTTTTATTAGAATCTTAAAGTCCCTTTAGCCTGTTAAGATGGCAAGTGTGATGCAGTAGAGAGGACACTAAATTTGATATCCAAGGATGTGAAATTTTTCCAGTCATGACTCTTTTTATGTTGCAGTTTTCCCACTTGTAAAATGAGGAGGTTGTGCTAAATGAACTCTAAAATCCCTTCCAGCTCTAAATTCTACATGCGCTCTTGGTAAATAAATCATGAAGTGTTGTCAACTGCATTATAAGTAATCATTTTTGTAATGCTGGCGATGTAGTCGTTCAGAGTAACACAGGGTTTAACATTTGCTCTATAGAGACAGACCTTCTTTCCTAGAGATCTTGTGTTCCAAATTTTTCTCCCTCCCTCTGACACTTCCACCTTCCCTAAGACAAAAAGTAATCTGATATAAGTTAAATATGTGCAATTTTTGAAATATTTCCATATTTGTCACATTGTGCAAGAAAAAGCACAATTTGCAAAAGGGAAAAAGATTTGAAAAAGAAAACAAACAAACAACAACAAAAGGTGAAAATATGCTTCAATACATATTCAGTTTCCATAGTTCTCTTTCTAGACACATATGGCATTTTCTATCCCAAGTTTATTGAAATTGCCTTGAATCATTGCATTATTGAGAAGAGCCAATTCCATTGCAGTGGAAGATAAGGTTTTTTTTAAGGGCAGAAACTATATATTATTCAATTAAAAATTTAAGATAGCAATCTTTTTTTAATATATTTTTTATAATATTATCCCTTGTATTCATTTTTCCAAATTATCCCCCCCCTCCCTCTACTCCCTCCCCCCGATGACAGGCAATCCCATACATTTTACATGTGTTACAGTATAACCTAGATACAATATATGTGTGTAAATCCAATTTTCTTGTTGCACATTAATTATTAGCTTCCGAAGGTACATGTAACCTGGGCAGACAGACATTAGTGCTAACAATTTACATTCACCTCCCAGTGTTCCTTCTCTGGGTGTAGCTACCTCTGTCCATCATTGATCAACTGGAAGTGAGTTGGATCTTCTTTATGTTGAAGATTTCCACTTCCATCAGAATACATCCTCACACAGTATTGTTGTTGAAGTGTACAGTGATCTTCTGGTTCTGCTCATTTCACTCAGCAACAGTTGATGTAAGTCTCTCCAAGCCTCTCTGTATTCCTCCTGCTGGTCATTTCTTACAGAGCAATAATATTCCATAACCTTCATATACCACAATTTACCCAACCATTCTCCAATTGATGGACATCCATTCATCTTCCAGTTTCTAGCTACAACAAAAAGAGCTGCCACAAACATTTTGGCACATACAGGTCCCTTTCCGCTCTTTAGTATTTCTTTGGGATATAAGCCCAATAGCAGCAATGCTGGGTCAAAGGGTATGCACAGTTTGATAACTTTTTGGGCATAGTTCCAAATTGCTCTCCAGAATGGTTGGATTCTTTCACAACTCCACCAGCAATGTATTAGTGTCCCAGTTTTCCCACATCCCCTCCAACATTCATCATTATTTGTTCCTGTCATCTTAGCCAACCTGACAGGTGTGTAGTGGTATCTCAGAGTTGTCTTAATTTGCATTTCTCTGATCAGTAGTGATTTGGAACACTTTTTCATATGAGTGGATATAGTTTCAATTTCATCATCCGAGAATTGTCTGTTCATATCCTTTGACCATTTATCAATTGGAGAATGGTTTGGTTTCTTATAAATTAGGGTCAGTTCTCTATTTTGGAAATGAGACCTTTGTCAGAACCTTTACCTTTAAAAATATTTTCCCAATTTGTTACTTCCCTTCTAATCTTATTTGCATTAGTATTGTTTGTACAGAAACTTTTTGATGTAATCAAAATCTTCTATTTTGTGATCAATAATGGTCTCTAGTTCTCCTCTGGTCATAAATTCCTTCCTCCTCCACAGGTCTGAGAGGTAGACTATCCTCTGTTCCTCTATTATCTCATTCTTTATGCCTAAATCATGGACCCATTTTGATCTTATCTTGGTATATGGTGTTAAGTGTGGATCCATATCTAATTTCTGCCATACTAATTTCCAGTTTTCCCAACAGTTTTTTCCAAATAATGAATTTTTATCCCTAATGTTGGTATCTTTGGGTTTATCAAACACTAGATTGCTATAGTTGTACCCTTTTTTGTCCTTTGTATCTAATCTGTTCCACTGATCTACCGGTCTATTTCTTAGCCAATACCAAATGGTTTTGGTGACCAGCAGAATCATTTCAGAGAGGCCTGGAGAGACTTACGTGAATTGATGCTAGGTGAAGTGAGTAGAATCAGGAGAACATTGTATGTAGCAATAAGATTATATGATGATCAATTTTGACAGACATGGCTCTTTTCAACAATGAGGTGATTCAGACCAATTCCAATGATCTTGTGATGGAGAGAGCCATCTACAACCAGAGACAGGACTGTGGTAACTGTGGATTGAACATAGTATTTTCACTTTTTTTGTGGTTGATGTTTGCTTGCATTTTGTTTTCTTTCTCATTTTTCCCCTTTTTGATCTGATTTTTCTTGTACAGCATAATAATTATGGAAATATGTATAGAAGAATTGCATGTTTAACATATATTGCCATCTAAAGGAGGAATAGCAGGAAGGAAGGGAGAAAAAAATTGGAACACAAGGTTTTGCAAAGCTGAATGTTAAAAAAAAAAAAACTACGCATGTGTTTTGAAAATAAAAAAAACTTTATAAAAAAATTAAATAATTTTTTAAAAAAAGAAAAAAAAGCCTACTCTACCTAAATTTGCCTATTGGTGCCCAAGTACCTTAAATCCAGATTGGTAGCTTTGGGGAAGTAAGATAACCACTTTTCATTTGATACTATCATACTTTAATCCAAGGCTCCATTTCAAATTTCCTATAAGAAAAAATGTTTCTTTACAATAGAAAGTGAAATGATGACTGGGCCTCCACATTCCCTGGTCCCAAGCTACCTTCAACAAAAATGGCAAAGAAAGGTTTGGGAATTAAGAACAGAAGCAGCTCCCTCTTCTAGCTAGAAAGAGGAGGTAATCATACCTTCTATTGACTAAAGAGTAATAATCCCTAAATTAATTTCATTTAATGTGAAGACCTCCCATTTCTCATGATACATAAAATGTACTGGAGTGAAAAGGAAAATATATATATAAATCAATTACCTTGGCTATACCTTTATATATGTCAAATAAGAGATATTAACTCTTATTTTTCTTGTTTCTCCATTTTGAATGATTCCAGTCTGCTTCTCATATCCCCCATTCAAATGTAAATTTTTTGAGCAAGGTGTGTGCTTACTGTTTTTTTGTTTTTGTTTTTTTGTATCCATATTGTCTGGTATTGGTATGTAGTAATCAGTAAATATCTAAATTATTAATTTTGCTGCCAAGAGGGGACAAACTACCTGAACTTCCTTGCCTTTTCCACCCTCAGCTAAAGGCACTAATGAAAGAAAGGAAATACAAAGGATTAGATAATCTCACAATCAAAATCACCACTAATCCTAACTTGTCCTGTACAGACAGAACACTCCTGGGACCATTTCAAAGCCTCTGGGGATAAGATGACTTCTGAGTTGCCTAAATCATTCAGGCCACAGCAGCTTGATGAGTTTTGTGGCTACTTTGAGAAGGTTTCTGAGGAAGGAAAAGCTGTAAACAGTCAAGCAAAGGCGGTTTTTGTGCACCCACTAATGAGAGCCTTGTTTTCTTCCAGGACTTGAACCACAAGGATCCCTTCTCAAAGACTGGGCCACAAGCAATGAGCAGGATCATTCAGATGAGAGGATCTAGAACTGGGCTCACTAATCCCCTATCTCATGGCTCTAGGATCAAGGCTTACTTCCAACTTCCACACCCAGGCACCAAAGTCCTATGGCAAAACCAGGAGGCAAAAGTTATTTTAGGTTGCAGTTATCTGCTCCTCCGTCTAGCAACCACAGTGGTTTACACTCACATTTTCTGAAGTAAAGGGAGAGGAGTCTGCAAAGAATTCAATACCACAAGGTAGGCCTGAAGAAAACAAAACTTTGGGTCCTCTCCCAAGATAGAATCATTTCGATAGACACTCTAAGTCTCAAAGCAATGTCAGCATGCAATTGTGACCACATCGGTGAGGGGACCAACATTGGCCCAAAAAAAAAAAAAAACCATATGTCCCCATAGTTTTCTTCAAAGGAAACCTAAGAATTTCTCCTAACTCATTTTCACAATCCCAACAAAGATGAATAAAAGGGTAAGGGAGTTTCATTTTTCATTGCACTTCAAAAAAGCAATGAAACTGGTGTAGTGGCAGAGCGCCTTTTGCAAGAAGTCCCCAAAACAGGCCTAATGTTTGTGTCACTGTGATTGATGGAATTTCATTCCTGCACTCTTTTTATTCAACATTTATCCAAGTTCCACAAACAAACCTCAACCATGTGCTAGGAGTTGAAAGGGTCTCTCTCAACTCATCTTCTGCAGAGGACAAAAGTCAGCCTGAAGCAGGCCCTGGAAAACCAGCCCTTCCTTTTCCTCATTTCTCAAGATAATACAGTAAAGCAGAGGCAGGCCACAAGGAAGAACTCCAACCCTGTGTGAAGGTAGCAGCAAGCAGGAGCTGCCATCATCAGGAAAGATTAAAACAGAAACTCATGAGCTTAGAGAAGCAGATGACAGAGGAGTCTAAAAGTAAGGAAGTACATCCAGGTAGTTCTGGGATTTTTATATGGCTCCCCATTGAACATGGGTGGGTGTGGTGGCCTAAGAGTCACTGATTCTTAGGGTGGGATGATGGCACAGGGAGAGCTGGTTCCAGATGAGAGTCTCCAAAACCTAGCAGGAAGAATATATACTTCTCTCAAATTATTAATCCATTATTATTAAGCAATATTAATCCAATGGAAACCCACTCTTAAGTTTTTCATCTTTTCTCACATTGCTATCACCCTACTGATTTCCCTTTTATTAATTTCTACTTCACCTTTCCCTCTGAACTCTCTCATCTTATTTCAGTGGTTTCATCTGAGATTTTGTAAAAGCACTAGACTGGGAAGTGCGATGTCTTAGGTTTAATCTCTTCTTTGCTAATGTCTCAGATGATTTTAGGAAAAGCATTTCATCCCATTAAAAATCATTTGTTCCTAATTCCACCCCCACATTTTACAATGACTGAGCAACCAATAAAGAATGGGGCTATCACAACATGAAGTAAATCTCTTTTCCCTTCCACCCCAGAAAGAGTTCTTATACATTTATATTACTTCTCATTGAACAAACCACTTTTTCATTCTATAATTCCTACCCCAGGCTAAAAAAGCCTTTCTTACATCTGCTCCCATCCTCAACTGGCTGCTTCCAATAATTTCTTCCACCCACAAAGTTTGGGTTGGACTAGTGGCTCCTCTGAATGTGGGTTCTTTTACTTGTATTCCACAAGTTATTAACAACCTACCCCTACAGTCAAACCCCTAGAACTTGGAGGAGCAAGTAAGAACAACAACTATATTATTCCATTTCCTAAAAGAACGGTTGTCAAGGACTACATTCATTAAATTAGGACTAGAGGAAACTATTATTATTTCTGTTTGTGCAAAATATTTTTAAGATTGTAAAAACTATAAGGCGGATTTGAGATGAGCATTTCCTTGGGAACAAAAAACTAATCAATTTGAGAACAAAGAGGTGGATAGAGATAACATCTAAGCTGGAACAGGTATAAAACTCTTTCAAAATCTTACAAATAGGAAAAGAAAATAATAACATCTATCAGAACTTGGGGTACAGTAAAACATGAGATACCTATTTGGAAGCAAAAAAAAAAAAAAAAAAAGGAATCAGGTTAAATACTGATGGGGGTAATCATAAACAGGTCTCCTTTAGGGAATCATGGCAGCTATCCACATGGAGATAAGCCTATAAAAAAAAAAAAATTGGGACTGTAGGGGTTATTGGAGTTAGAATCTATACTATCTATAGCTGTTTTTTGATGCTAGTGAAGTTTTTTGGGTTTTTTAAAGTGATAACCACCTTTATCTCCAGGTAACAAAGGAAAAAAAAGCAGATTTTCATACATACAGGCCAGAAGAAATGGAAGAATCTGTGTCCCCATAGAACAACGATGAGATTATTTTTAGAGAGAGGAGTCACCAGTTAAAAAGTGCTATGATTCAGGTCAATTGGAAAAAACTAGATAGACTGATTTGTGGTTCCATTGCAAGTTATCTCTCTCCCCTCTTCCCCCAATTCTTCCCTTGAGCCATTTCTTTTCAAAAAATTCCAGTTGGGACACCAGAGAAATAATAGATGTTGTGATAGAGAGGACCTAGCTTCCCCAGAGTGAAAAGGAAAAGCAAGAGACAAAATGACATTATCTGCGCATTTTTTTTTGAAAATGTGGATGGCTCAGAAAATGATGATGAATTATTTCATGTAAGCAGAAAAGCTATTATAGGGGATGGAGAAAGAGGACAAGGTTAGTAAACCCACAAAGCTTTCCTGCTTAAATAAAATATGGTTGCCCTCTAGATTTCTTGAATACTTATATGAATCTCTCTCATTTCTACAAGGCAGTTTCCTCTAGTGGCCATCCCCAAATACGACTCAGCTACTACCAGAGACAGTGTATGCTCAGCTAAATAAGAAAATTGAAATATTCTTCTTGGTTCAGGTTCCCAGCTGGGGCTCTATCGGTGCCAAACAAATTGGTTACAATAGTGTGAATACATTTTGAGAGCCCCAAAGATGACATGTTTTAGTTAGTAATACCACATTCATATTTGTGTGATTGATCATGAGAACCAAGTGAAAGAAGTGATATGGATTAGAATGGATCTAAAATGATGGAAAAGACAGCTCAAGAAAAGTAAATGTCTCATGTCATTCTCTTAATCATAATATTTATATTAACAAAACTCACTTTATCTTTTAAATTAAAAAAAAATTTGGAAACATTCCAAAGAATCAGCACTCATGCTTTTGCCTATCCCTACATAGGTTTTCCCCTCTCAAATGTCACAACATATCATTCAGATAGTTCCAAATAATCTTTTTTTCTTACAGGAAGGAGAAATGCATATAATTTCTATAAGAATCATCTATTCTTTTCCCAATCAAAAAGTCTAATAGCTATTGCTTGCTATTTTTATTGTCATATGTCCATGAACTTCTCAGATACACAAAACCTGGTCATAGTTTCCCAGCTAAGCAGCATCAGGAGTCACAAGCTGCCAACCATGTAAAATACAGCACAATACCTAGTAAGCATTAGTTGTATCACTATTGCTCTCCCCCCAAAAAGCAAAAACCCAAATAAGCTAAAACCAGTCTCTATATTCTCTAAAGGCCTGCTACTATGACAATTCAACATTCTGGTGCTCATGGTAACACAAAGATTAGTTGTTGGTGGGTTTTTTTGAAGTTTCTTTCTTCATTTTATTTGAAAATTCCATTTGAAAAGTCATGTCATTCAAAAAAATTAAAATATTTATACTAATAAATAATATTCCCTCTACCCATAATCCTTTGGAGATTATACAAATTAATTATGGCCCTCTTCCTGTTCAAGGAGATGCCTTGATTCCTGGCCAAGTTGGTAAAATATTCTCAATCCATACAGGAATATTATTGCTGGCCCAGAATATTAGTTTTCACCCTCCTTCCAAAGTCTGAACAGTGAGATCAGTAATTCACATTCCTCATGGAAGCCACTTTGCTGGCTAGTCGACGGGGAAGACCTTTGGCTGCCTGTCTATAATCTTCTGGTTTGGTCTTCAAGAGAGTCACCATGTTCTGAAGGGCCCGGGATGGCTGAAGGCCCAAGGCATCCATCACATTTATCAGATAGTCTGTGAAGTTAAAAAGGAAAAAAATATATATCTCTAGATTTTTCTCTGTAAGCAAACCAAATTATTACTTTAAAGCAAACAAGCATTACTTTATACCAGTGGTCCTCAAACTTTTTAAATAGGGGCCATTTACTGTCCCTCAGACTGTTGGAGGGCAGGATTTTGTAAAAACAAAAGCTCACACTCTGTCTCCGCCCCTCAGCCCATTTGCCATAGCTCAGAGGGCCAAATAAACGTCCTCAGCAGGAGCATCTGGCCCCCGGACGTAGTTTAAGAACCCCTGCTCTACACTAAAAGTAAAGATGACCAGTGCATCCTCTTCCTAAATAAGAAAGAGCAATCTAAATGAGGCCACTAAACACAGGAAGAAAAGAAAAGTTTTGGCTACCTGCCAAATACCTATTTAAGGAACTACAGTTCTGTCCCAGGTCTTTCTAAATATAATGAAACTTCTTATAACACAGTACATTAGTATATGAATTCAAATATGCCAAAGTCAAACCATAAACCTTTAAAAATACTCCACTTAGTAAAATTCCATCATAACACTTATAACTGAAGTGTAAATTACATCCCTTAACCCATTGTTGTAAAGGAGTATCATTTTAACTAATAACTGCATCTAGTTCCATAACTTAGCTACACTTTTCTTTCATGCTTATTTTTCTAATATATTAAAATGAGGAAAAAAACATACACAGAAGGTAAACATGACCTTTTAAACAAGTGAGACATAAACTGGGAAAGCAATTCCTTGTTTTCCTTCCTCTCTACTTTTATTCATTCCCTTCTGTAAATTTATATGAATCAAAAATTTGTACCACATAATTGGTATTTGATTATATACTGCATTTTATTGTTTTTTACTTGTATCTTTGTGGTTTCTAAAATAACTGATTTTATAATCTTATCATACTGGGCCCCTTCCCAAAGATCTTGCCTACATAATAAATATACCAAGGTTTAACTACTAAGATAGCTAGTTCAGCTGACTGCAATTCAATGACTTCTTAGATGTCTCTTTAAAATATATGGGAAAAGGTCAAAGGATATGAACAGACAATTCTCAGAGGAAGAAATTGAAACTATATCCACTCACATGAAAGAGTGTTCCAAATCACTATTGATCAGAGAAATGCAAATTAAGACAACTCTGAGATACCACTACACACCTGTCAGATTGGCTAAGATGACAGGAACAAATAATGATGAATGTTGGAGGGGATGTGGGGAAACTGGGACACTAATACATTGCTGGTGGAGTTGTGAAAGAATCCAGCCATTCTGGAGAGCAATCTGGAATTATGCCCAAAAAGTTATCAAACTGTGCATACCCTTTGACCCAGCAGCGCTACTACTGGGCTTATATCCCAAAGAAATACTAAAGAGCGGAAAGAGACATATATGTGCCAAAATGTTTGTGGCAGCTCTTTTTGTTGTAGCTAGAAACTGGAAGATGAATGGATGTCCATCAGTTGGAGAATGGTTGGGTAAATTGTGGTATATGAAGGTTATGCAATATTATTGCTCTGTAAGAAATGACCAGCAGGAGGAATACAGAGAGGCTTGGAGAGACTTACATCAACTGATGCTGAGTGAAATGAGCAGAACCAGAAGATCACTGTACACTTCAACAACAATACTGTATGAGGATGTATTCTGATGGAAGTGGAAATCTTCAACATAAAGAAGATCCAACTCACTTCCAGTTGATCAATGATGGACAGAGGTAGCTACACCCAGAGAAGAAACACTGGGAAGTGAATGTAAATTGTTAGCACTAATATCTGTCTGCCCAGGTTGCATGTACCTTCGGAATCTAATGTTTAATGTGCAACAAGAAAATGATATTCACATACATGTATTGTATCTAGACTATATTGTAACACATGTAAAATGTATGGGATTGCCTGTCATCGGGGGGAGGGAATAGAAGGAGGGGGGGATAATTTGGAAAAATGAATACAAGGGATAATATTATAAAATATATATATATAATAAAAAATTATTAAGTAAAAAAATAAAAATAAAAAAAATAAAAAGCTATTATTTTAAAAAATAAATTACTAAACCTTATCCTAGATGAAAAAAAAAAGAAAAAATAATAATAAAATAAAATATATGGGAAAAGGAATAACACAGATGATTATAATTTACAAGGAATCCATTGATCTAAAGGCTTAATTAAGCCTCTATTCTCCACCAAAGCCTTTGCTTAAAACAATTAATAAGGGGCAGCTAGGTGGTGAAGTGGATAGAGCACCAGCCTTGAATTCAGGAGGACCGGAGTTCAAATCTGGTCTCAGACACTTAAACACTTCCTAGCTGTGTGACCCTGGGCAAGTCACTTAACCCCAGCCTCAGAAAAAAACAAAAAACAAACCAAAAAAAAAAAAAAAAAAACCCAAACAATTAATAAGCAGTAATACAGATGAATGAGTTTCATTTTTTTTTAATTTTCCTAAATAAAATATGCCCAGTGAAGTAGGAAAAAGTTCTTATATTGTGATACTGATTGCTTAATAGATAAGAACACTGGAAGATGAATAAAAACACTTGGGTTGTAATTCCAGATCTGTAACTCATTAGCTATGAGATTCTAGGCAAATCACTTAAAACTACTATGCCTTTGTTTCCTCACCTATACAATGAGGAAGTTGGATTAGATGACCATTATGGTCCCTTTTGTACAATAATCTGAGTCTATGAATTTAGCCCATGAACAAAAATGTGTTCTATTTGGGAAGCAATATGGCATAGCAGAAAAAATAATGCTAGATTCTATTTCCAGTTCTACCATTAATTTGCTGTTGGATTTGGGGGAATGAACATTCCTTTGGAAAACCTTAGTTTCCTTATCAGTAAAATGCAGGTATTGGACTTCATAATCTAAAGTTCTTTCCAGATCAAAATCTCTGATTCTATGAAATTAGTTCTGAAGACTTTATCTTTACAAGCACAGTTATTTTAGCAATTCTCTCTCATATTGTGGAAAAGATTTTTTTGAACATCAAACAGTTATACAGGCACTCAAATGAGAACCTGGATACTGTAAGTGCATCTAATGTCCCGTGCTGGCAAGTTTTCCTGCAAGGAATAAGCAGACATTTGGGCTGCTCCTCAACAAACTCTTTATTGCAAAGGGCTCTTTCTCTGGAGACCAGGCAGCATTGCAGAGATGAGGTCCCTCACGTACTCTAAGGATATTCTGCAATGCATAACAGTCTGGGCACAGAAAAATTAGATTTTTATAGACAGACCTGAAAGGTTCTTTCTCTAGTGTCCTGTTAGGGAAGGCTGATCTCTCACCTTTCAGGAAAGAGGCAGAGGAGCATACCTTGGGCATGCTGAAAGGAGGGCAAGTGCCATACCTGATCTGGCAGCTGATCTATCCCCCAGAAGCATAAGGACAGTTCTAGGGAGACCCAAATAACGATGGCAAGGAAGCAGACTTGTTATATATTTGCCCTATATATTTGCTCCTATGGGCCAAAAAGATTGCACCATAGTTACTGGGGGGAATGCATTTAAGGGAAGAAGCTTTCTCTAGGGGCAGATGGACAAGCAACAGCAGCCACCCCATTCCCATAAGCCCCAAATGTACCAATGTCTGTAGCCAGCTGCTTTGTGGAGTGTGGAGTTAGCTCAGGAATCTGAAGGATCACATCACAGTATGTCTGCATTGTGGCTCTGGCAATGGAACCCAACCAGTAGTCAGCCATGTTGTCCAACTCAGGCAACTCGTCCCCTGAAATGAAGAAAGAATATTCCACCAGAAATAATAGGATACTTCCCCATGAAAAATCCCATTAGCCAATTAGACGTTATTGAATACCTCCTGTGTGTGTGTACAGAATTGTGCTACATGCTATAGAGGATATGAAAGAAATCTAAAAAGTGATCTGTCTTCAGGGAGCTCTAGGCCTAAATAAGACCAATACATGAAACAATCAAAAAAAAAAAAAGTGTTAAATTGCATGGTACTTGATAAATACTACAAGAGTTGGGAGAAAAGTAGAACAAGATGGGTTGGAATAATTGGTGAAAATGTCATGAAAGACACAGGTCTTGACCTAGGTTCTTTAAGGATGCATTAGTTTTTGATAGAGGATGGGGAATGTATACATGACAAATATGGAAATATGTTTTAAAGGATTATATATAGTTAACCCAAATCAGATTGTCTTGTAAGGGAGGGAAGGAGAAAAAATTGGAACACAAAGTCTTTTAAAAATGAATGTTGAAAACTATTATTTATGTGTATTTTGAAAAATAAAATACTATTGAGAAAAAATAAAAAGAGGGAATATATTCTAAATGGTAGTAGAATTGTGGGAGCAGATAATGTGTATATGGAAATAACGTGGGCCAACATAACATATGGAAGAAATGAGTATGACATGCTTGAGAACAGAAATGGCCCAGGAATAAAGGGAAAAGAATAAAAAATTACGTTAGATAGCAGTATGATTCTAGATTATAAATTTTTTTCCCCATCTAAGTCTATGGACCCAGTGAAATCTAGTCCATACCCCTTTCACAATCCCCACTTGAAGAACTTATTTCTCTAGGGCATTACAAAGAAGAGACTAGATGAAGTGTGGGGCCACCGACAGAAAAGGGGAAGAATTGTTCTGAAGAGAGAATGCTAAGATGATGAATCCTATTTTAGACATGTTGAATCTGCTATGACATCATACAAATGGACACTTTCTATTGTTCTTTGGATGCAGAGAAATGAAGCAAAGGTAGAAGATCAGAATTGGAGATGTAAATTCAGGAGTCCTCAGCATGGGAATGGTAAGCTGAAGTTGAAAGTATGGATGGAAGGAAAGTCAAGATGGATAAACCTTGGAGGACATGCTTAAGAGAGGCAGGGAAGAAGAGCTAGTAAAAGATAAGCAGTTAAGTAGGAGAACTATTACCAAAGCCAAGAAAATAGAGTTTCAAGAAGAGATGTTGAAAAGCTAGGTTTTTGAACAACAGCAGCTCTATATTTTTTTAACTTTGGATTTGGTTTCAGTGAAGTCTTGTAATTACTTCAATCTTCCTTAATTTTAATAGCAACCACTTCATGGAAATGCTTTTGATTAAGTTACACCCAAGGACTTTTGACTTCACCCAAAGAGAACATGAATGTTCTGATTTTACCTTGGAGGTCAATAATGCTTATCTCTATTTTCTGGGTCTGTGACCCAACTTATGCCTATCAGCTGACTCTTCATCTGAGGCAAAATTTCCAGGAACCTTAAATCTATCACTTTCTGCTTATCAATAAATACTATCAGCCCTGACTTGTTCTATTATAAATTCCCATTAGAGAGTGGCAAACATCAACAGTGCTAGTTAAACATCTTAGTGAATATTTTCTCCTTAGTTCAGACTCACAATTCCACATTGTGGCTCTTTGAAAACTGTTGATCCACAATTGTTAATTCTATTAAAGTGAATTAATTTACTGATAAGAAGGGTATAAAAAGAATGAAATGGGAATTAAAAGAACTAGCTTCTAATCTGGCCTAAGCCACTAGATCTGAGATAAGAATTTTTCTTTCTCTGGTCTCAGTTTCCTTATCCATAAAATATTTTAAATAATATCTAAGATTCTGAATGTTTCATATATATATATATATATACATATATATATATATATATATATATATATATATATATATATATATATATATATATGTAAAAGTATCAAAGTGCTTCAATGACAGAAGTTCAACATGGTGCTCTGAAAAAAGTGCTGGATTTAATATTCTGAATTTCCACTCTTCATGACCCTCACAACTCTAGGCAAATCACTGAATCTCTCTAAGTTTCAGTTTCCTCATGTACAAAGTAAGGGTTTTGGACGACATGATGAGAAGGCTCTTTCCCACTACAAACCTATGATCCTGTGACATTTAGTACTCTCTTCTCACAAAGCGAGAAATATCTGAATCAGTGGTTTTTTAAAAGTACAACAGCAGCTAAGTGATTCTCTTACCTTGCTCAGGAGGAAACGGAAGCTTTCCAGCATGCAAAGCTAATTCCAAAGCAGAATCTTCCTGGGTAACAAATGGCTCAAGATTTAATGGGAGAGACATGATATATTGTCCAATCTAAACATAAAATAAAATATTATTATCATTAAGGTCCAGACACAATAAGTGCAAACATTTTACTAGTACACACATACACACACACACATACACACACACACACACACACACACACACACACACACACACACACACAAAAGGTCGCTAGTTTATACTTCTAATTGGTAGCAGAATAAAGGAAATCAGCATTCTTTCTTATTCAAAGTCCTTACTCAACTTGGATACATTCCTATTTTAATAGTCAGAATGTACATTTGAAGTTGAAGTTGACAATATCTAAGTCTCCCTCAGCTGGCTACTTTTTTCTCTCAATATTTATTGAGTAAATTGAGTATGAGAGTAATCTCATTTACTCTCAGGACAAAACAGATTCTGGCTATTATCCCTTTTAGATAAAATACCAAATCTACATTATCTGTAGCCCAGAGATCTCACCTGTATTCCAGTTCTGTATTTCCAACAGACAGCTTATCTCTACTTGGATTTTGACTGTCATAATAGATTTGTGTTGGCAGAATGCAGGCAATTATTTAATATATTAATTATACTAGTATGCTTATTCAAAGGCAAATAAAAGAGACAAAATATCTTGATACCAAAGCTCTTTGACCTCAATTTCTTTCCAGAATTTAGTTTCACTGACCATTATTACAGATTTTCTTAAACCAATGATATTTTGAATATGTAATATAGGTTTGTGTGTATGTTGGTGTAATCATGATCAGTTACTCTTGACTTACCTGCTAATTTTATGAGTAGGTATATTTATAGAGATGAGGAGATGATCCACAGGCTTTTCTCTATTGCCTACATATAAATATCGTTCTCTGACTAGAAGATTCAAACAACAACTTCAGATCCCAGTGCTATATGCAACTTTGCCTTTGAGATTTATCCTTGACCTATGTCTTGCCTCAGACTATGAGTGCTACTTTACTCTATTATTGTAATTCTTCTGGAAGCTCACAGAGGATTAGTCTCATGGACTAATCTAAAGCAATCTTTTAAAAATCTTTTTAAATTGTCGATTGTGGTTGTGGCTGCCATACTTCAGGTTATCTTATAGATACAGTCCAGTCTAGCTCAGCAAAGTGCAACATGGCTTAACAGATTGGCTAGATTCCAGGATCCTACTGGTGGTCGTCTTGTCTTACTGTTTTATATAAATCAAAATTCAAAGAATACCAACAATGTCTAAAATACCAAATGTAAATGTTGTTAAGCCCGGATTCCAGCTATAAAGAACCTTCTAAAATAATTCTTTGACTTTCATGTTTTTATATTTCTCCTGACTCTCAAAAAATGGACTAGCCTTAATAACCGGTTCAATATTCTCATTCCAATCTATTAGTTACCCTGAAATAGTATGCTACCTAGGAAGCACATGAATAGAAAATTATAAAAAATATATAGTAGATCTGAGATAAGATTTGATTACAATATACTTCCTCCTACCATAAGATATTTTACACAAGGTTAGACAGACAGGACTGGAAGTAAGGAATCCCAATTTCTAATCCTAAACCTACTATTTAAACACTGAAGGTCAGATATTAAAGGAAACGTTAAAATCATCTAGCCCTCATACTCTTTGCCTTTCAGTAACCTCTGACGCCATCTATCCATCCCCTCTTTTTCTTGATACTCTCTTTGCTCTTAGTTTTCCTGATTCTGCTCTTTCCTTCTCAGGCTTCTTCTGGATCTTCATCCATCACATTCACTAACAATTGGTTTTCCATAATGCTCAGTCTTGCTTCTCCTCTCCTTTTCTATTTCACTTGGTGATCTCATCAGTTTCTAATTTAACTATCATCTCTAAACTATTCAACTACCATCTCTATGCTAAAGATTCTCAAACCTAAATGATCCACTCTCTCCCGATCTACAACCCTGCATCTCTAACTGCCCACTGGAAGTCTCACAGACATCTTAAACTCAACATGTCCATAACTGAAATGATTATCTTTCCCCTCCCAACCTTCCTCTCTTCCAGATTTCCCCACTGCTGTTAAGGATATCACATCACCCCCCCTCCCAATCACCCAGACTCACAACCCACCTGTCACCCTCAGCTTCTCACTTTCTCTCACTCTCTATATTCAATTGTAAAATCCTCTTGTTTTAATATTAGTAGTATCTCTCACATTAAGTTCTCTTCTCTTCTGTTATATTGCAATTACCCAAGTGAACATTAACGCACATGTAGACAATTACAATAAATAGCTTGCTGGTTGATCTCTCTGTCACAAATCTCTCCAGTTTAGTCTATCCTTCCCTCAGCTGTCACCCCCTTTTCTTTTTTTTCCCCCTGAGGCTGGGGTTAAGTGACTTGCCCAGGGTCACACAGCTAGGAAGTGTTAAGTGTCTGAGACCACATTTGAACTCGGGTCCTCCTGAATTCAGGGTTGGTGCTCTATGCACTGCGCCACCTAGCTGCCCCCTACCCCCTTTTCTCATTAAATTCTAATAATTCATTATTTAGGATCAAAAATAAAATTCTTTGTTTGGCTTTAAAGTCCTTCATAAGCTGACCTCTTTTTCTCTTTCCAGCCTTTTATTACCTTCTTCCCCTAATGGGTGATCCTGTGAGATCCTGGGTGGTCTCCTTGCTTCTCATACACTATACTCCAGCTCCTGACTCTACACATTTTCACTGGCTGTTTCCCTGCTTGAAACTCTTTCTTTCCTTCCTTCCTGACTTTCCTGGCTTCCTTAGTGTCAGCTAGGTCTGTCAGTTAAAAAGCATTTATTAAGGACCTACTATGTACCAGATACTGTGTGTGGTAAGTACTATATCCCCTTCTGTGACCTTTTGCAACCTTCGTAGAACTAGTGCTTTCATTCTTTGAGATTATTCTCAGCTTATCTTGTCTATATTTTACTGGCATATAGTTGTTGGCATATTGTCTCCCTGATCAGACTGGAACCTTCTTGAATACAAAAACTGTTTTTGCCTTTCTATGTATCCCTAGTACTGAGCACTGTTCCTAGCATACAATATTTTTTTTACAGACTAACTAATCCAATTCCTTTCACTTTACAAATGAAGAAACTAAGGCCCAGAGAAGTTAAACGATTCACCCAGGATCACTTGACTAGTTTGTGGCAAAGCCCTAAACTAGAATTTGGATCATCAGATTTTCCCTCTGCGTGGAGACAATTATTATTATACTTCCATGGACCTTGGGTAGGAAGCTAAATGGCTCAGTGACCTGGGGTCAGGAAGGCCTGAGTCAAATTAGGTCTCAGACACTCCTAGCTGTGTGGACAAGTGACTTAATTTCTGCTTACCTTTATGCATTGGAAAAGGAAATAGCAAACCACTCCAACATCTCCGATTAAAAAAAAAAACAAAAAAACAAAAAAAAAAAACCCATGGACACTATGGTCCAAAGGCTCAAGAAGACTCAGACACAACTAAACAGCAACAAATGGGCCTCAATTCCTTGTGTATAAGAACCAAAATTGTGGCTCTGAGAGCTCACTAGAACACAGAAAGCCTTAGACATGAAATTATGAGATTTACCTCCTCATACATATTCTGGGGCTGGCTCTGGGCAAATCATTCTACTCCTCTGAACCTTAGTTTCCTCATATATTAAAACAGAATAGTAACATTTGCCTCCCTCTCACTTTACATAGGAGAACCCAAGGGTATAATGGGTATTAAATGCCCATTAAATATTAAAGCCCTTTGATAACCCTTGAAGGACTATAGAAATATGAACTACTTATTTTTACCGAGACAATGCTGACTTTCAGTGAAAATTAAATGATTATGTACTTCCAGTACCTTTCTTCCAAAGATTACTAATTATCTCATTAATCTCCCATTAAATCTCATTAAACCTCCAACTACTTCTAGAAAGTTGTCAACATTATATTAATTTTATAGAAAAAAAAAACCCAATCATGTAAATAACAAAAAGTCATGTCTAGGCTAGAATCCAAGTGTTGCTTTCTTATTTATTTACCTCATTTTCTACATATCAGACATTACTTACTGCTCTATAGATAAATGCCAACAATATTGTGATTGTAGTACAAACAGTTAACCAGCCTATGAGAAACATTACTAGTTTACACTCTTTCCAACAGAGGTAGCAGAATATTTAAAGTTAACATTTATTTTTAATTGACTAGAATACGTTTTTATATTGCCTGATGGAAAGAAGACCAAAAATAATAAAGATTGCTCATTTGTTTGAAGTTGCCAACACTTTCCCCAGTTCTGTAAAGGACTGAGAAAATCAAAAGTGCATCACTAACTTCTAATCCAGGAGCTTTCCACATATCATTTATTTAATATATCTCATTCTTTTTCCTTTTCAAGAAACATCCTTTAGCTACCATATATGTTTCAAAAGGCTCTAAAATAGATTTTTCCTTAAAGAATGTGACTTAAGTGCAGAAACTATAAAAGTTAAGATACAAAATAAAGAACTGGGATAAACAACTACTTAATCTCAAGTGTCTAACAACCAAAAAACACAAAGATTTTTTTTTTTGTCATGGTTGTCCAAAAGAAATCAATATGCTATGTCTCTTACATTGCTAATATATTCAAGAGGAGTAAGACTAAACGTGGGAAGATCATCTGTCAATGTCTCTCCAATTCCAGCTGTGTTCCAACTCTGAAAAAGGGGGGAAAAAATCAAAATCATTAAATAATTCTGTTTTCATCAAACCCCTGAATCCATCAATGACCTGTTCTTAAATGAACCTAGACTCTAGAATGTGGCCCTGTAGCTCTGGTTTAGTATGGTGTAGAGGAAAGGATGCTATACTTGAAGCCAGCATTCAGTATCCACTCCTGACACATAACACTATGTGACCATCAACAAATCATTAAAGTTCAAAGAGCGTTAGTTTCCTCATGTGTAAAATGGAAATGATAATCCCTGTCCTGTCTACCACACAAAGTTGTTAATGAGGTTCAAGTAAGATGAATGTGAAAAATGCTTCGTAAAGTTTACTATTGTAAGTTGGACAGTGCAATGGCAGGAGCACTGGATTTGAAGTCAAAAATCTTAATTTGCATTCCAAACTGGCACTATTACCTATGTGATCCGAGGCAAGTCATTTAATCTCACTAGGTCTTAGTTCCTCTGTTGTAAAATAACAGGACTGGGCTTCTAAGGTACATTCCAACTCTAAGTCCACAATCCTATGATTCTTGGGGCTACAGTTATTATATCAGTTATTAGTGATACTCATTTTCAAGTGCTGACTTACTTCTCTTGATTCCGACCCCCCCTTCTAGAAAAGACTCCCTATAGAAAGATTCTTGATTTCTTTACTCCTGCCCAAGTTTTCTAGTCACCTTGTCCCAGTTAACAATTCTTGCTTTGAAATTCCCTTGTTTGATTTCAAATATGTCTTTATCCTCAATGTTTTCCTTCATGTCAATTTAAAATTTAGTACAAATTAACATTTCAAACATCTACATTTATTCTTCCAATTCGATATTTACTTAGTATCTCCTATATGCAAAGCACTGTTCTATGTGCTAAGGTAAACAAGATTTTTCAAAAGCATGGTTCTTCCTTCCCTCCTTTTTTTCCTTTCTTCCTTAAGGAATTCAAAAGGGGAGATTTGACAAAAAAAATTTATATTACAAAGCAATATAAAAGAAGTGCCATAGGCTCACAAATCTAGAAAGGACCCCAATGCCATTAGTCCAGGCCCTTCATTTTACAGATGAGAAACTGAAATCCAAGGAGCCTAAATGTCTTGGCCAAGGTCACATAAGTAAATTTCAGAGGTGGGACTCAAACTTATGTTCTGAATTCAGAGTCAATGTTCTTTCCTCTGTACCAGACAATAAGCACAATAAAAGGAAAGAGATTCTTTAAGGCTAGGGCAATCAAAGAAGCCTTCATGAAAGATATGATATTTAAGCTGAATGTAGAATTATGACAGATGAAAAGTGGAGAATTCCACTTGAGGAGAATAGCATGGAAAATGATAGTCTTATTTGGAGACTGCTGCATAGACCAGTGTGGCCAGAACAAAAATTTTATATAGTAGTGGTATAGTGAGAAATAAATTTGAAAAGATATCTCATGTTCAAACAATGAAGGATCTTAATTATCAGGAGTTTGGCTTTTATCTTAAAGGAGAACGTGAACAAGAGTATAATATGAAGGAAGGATTATAGGAAGCTGAATCAGGTGACAGGGCTAATATGTAGTATAAAGAGGAAAAACTGGAGGCAGGGAGGTTGGAGGCATGACTGAAGTAATAAGAATCTAAACTGGAAGGCATAAATAAAAATAAAATTATGAATTTGTATTTTTCATTGTTTCATGTTTATTGAGATAACATAATATTTTTTCTAGATATATTCTGTTGATGGCATCACTAAGTCCTGTCAATTTTTCCTTCACAATGTTTCTTCTATTTATTGTTTCATTACTGGTCTGAATAACCCAAATCTAATTCAAGTTAATGGCATTAACTCAAGATCCATGTTAAATAATAATTTATAGAAGAAGAGATAGGATTCTAAGATATCAAAAATGAACTTTCCTTAAAAGTTCAAGAAATAAAAGGCAACTGTTAGCCCCACATTTAAGCAAGAAGGAAAGATGGCTGGCTTCCTGATAGAAAACAGGGCTCTGAAATAAATCATAACAGGTCCCTGGAAAAAACTTCAAAAAACTCACCTCCATCTTAGAAATTAGTAGAAGCTGTTGTTTGATGCGCAGAAAAACAGAATCAAAAGCCAATTGGTGGGCCTGCTGATTAAGGCGAGTTAGGGCTGTACGAGAGGCAGATAGCAGGTTGTGATTACTTGAGCCTTTTTCCTACATAAGAATAAAAGGGCATTTTAATAATCAGACCCAAATACCACAAGATTTTTATTAAGTATAGGACCAATATCTCTAAATACAAAGTTCTATACAAAGACAACCACAAAAGACGTTAAATGACAAAACTTTTTTTTAAATGGCAGAAAAAACCCAAAAACACAACAACCAGGATTTAAGGGATATCTTTATATAATTTCTGACAATCCAGGGAATGGGGGAAAAGGTAGGGGGGGAAAATCACTAGCTTAACATCAATATACACTAAATGACATGCTAAACATGATCATGATTTCCAAGGTCAAGTCAATAAAATTTAACTAAAAGGCAGCATATGTACCACTTGTGTAAGTTTCAAGGAATTCTAAACAGCCTGAGAAAATACCACAACAGAAATTGTAACCTTAGTTTTGTTATTATAAATGAGTCAATTAAGACAAACAGACATAAATCAGATTAGCAATAAAGATAAACAAAGTTACTTTAACCTAATCACAAAAACACGGATGAATGGATTTACAGAATTACTTTAAGAAATGTGTGTGAGACACAAAAACAGCCAGCTAAGGGGGCCAGGTTGTAGAGTACAAGTAAGCCACATAAAGATGATACACCAGCATTAAGATCTGATCCTGCCCTAGAGTATGGAGTAACTGGGAAATCATTGACTAAAAAGCAGAGGAATACGCATGGCCAAAAAAGCATAATGAGGTCCACTTGACAAGATTCAAAACAAGATGGGTACAAAGTTTTTATACCAAATTTATTGAAAACATTTCTGGATATAAAACTGGTAGGCCATATGTTATCAATGGTACCATTCACAATATAAATCACAATTTACTATTTGCGTCACCCCTTTTGTTGAAATAGTTTTACCCTAAATGCCAAGAACATTTCTTCAGAGTTAACACAGTAGAGACTTAAGTGAGATTCAATGTATAAATGGGAAAGAACAATGGCCATAGGGCAAGCAGCAGCATAAATCTTACACAATGAGCAAAAACAACTATGTTGAGAGAGGAGCATTGTACCCTAAAAACTTTCATATTTAAAGTGCCAAGGGAAAAGCTTTTGTTCCCAAGAACACTGTCATCTGGTCTCATACCTTGAGAGTATAAAGTACTTCCATTAAACTGGCATATTCTACTGGATTCTCCTTCTGAAGATAATTATATTCCTGCCATGGATTCTTAACAGAGCTCTTCTTATCTGTCAGGCTGCTATCCTGAAAGCCTGTCAAACTACGAGGGCTGTAAGAGTCTGCAAGATATTTCCCAGCTGTGGACAAAATCCTATAATAAGAACGGTATTATTATTATGACATCACATTTGTACACAGAGAGACAGACAGATCAAGAGAGCACACTAGCTGGAAGGAAAAGATGTTGTACTTTTCTCCAACTGCAATGTATTAAACTGCAGTGGATCAACATGAAGCAAGTAGGGAGTGGTTATTACAATTTCCACATTAGAACTAAGGAAATGGAAGCACTGAAGGGTGAGATGTTTTCTCAAATTCATAAGCCATATAAGAACTAAATTCAACAATGCAAGATGGATGATTGTGAAGAAAGTGCTACAGAAGTAAAAATGGCTTTCCTCTCAAATAAGAACTAAGTTCCTTCAGGATAGGGACTATCTTGTTTCTATCTCAGTGTTTCTATCTATCCCAGTGCCTAGTGCAATGCCTTGTCACAATCAACATTTAACAAATGTTTGCTGAAACTAAAGACCTCAGATGTTCTTATTCCTAATACAGTACTTTCCCCCATTATTACCTCCCTAAAAGTGCACATGAACTAGTAAATGGGAATAGGTTCAAGTGTGACCATGCAGTTGTCAGGACAGTCTTCAAGAACCATTACAATAACAAACAATAGGAGCTTGAGGGTCTTTGTACCTTTAAATTTATGTCTCAAAGACTTCCCCTTTAGTTAAATGAAAATAAAAATATATGAAATGAAAATATATGAAAAAGACAAAAAACAAAAACAAAAACAAAAAAACCTAGATGTATAAAGTGTAGGCTGGCCAGATAACTGGTGATCAGACATATGAGAAATCAATGTCCTCCCTTACTCTCCAAGTAAGCCATTCCTGCTTTGCATAGCTGTTATAAGCTTTAGTCACTTCAACAGAACTGACTTCAATATATGACCTTACTACCAAACTGAAAAGCAGTGTAGCATCAGAAATTTTTAAAACATAAAAGATGGCAAGTTTTTTTTTTTAAATCATGTTAAGTATAAAGAAAGCTAAGGGTATTTTCCTCTTATTTTTCTCTTTACCTGGAGAAGTATCAGAAAATCTAATTTACCATCTGATTCCCTATTAGGTTATGAATAGTATTATGATCTTAAATTATCTGATTTTACATTATATTAACAGTACGTGGTATTAAGTTGAAATGTACACTTCTATTTCATATATTTTTTCAATTAATTTTAAAGAAAGCTGTCAGCAACTAATCAATACCATTAAAATTTGTGAATTATTAATAGTTCACATTTACAAAGCACTTTGTAATTTACAAAGAGCTGTACTTGAAACAATCCTGTAAAATAATGTTAAGTATTATTATACCCATTTTGCTGATAAGGAAACTGATCTTTAAAGAAACTAAGTGATTTCCCCATAGTACATGGGACAGTATATGGGATCTCAAATTCTGATTTTACTATTAAATTATTCCAAAAGGATTCTCACATAAGTCACCAACATTTTATTCTATGGATATCTTTCCAAGAACTAACAACATTTAAATGCAGGGAAAACAAAACAAAACAAAACAAAACCAAAAAGCAAACAAACAAAAAAAACCACGTACCTCACATCTCTTGGTCATATATTATATGGGAAACCCTTCAGCTAACAGCTATGCAATCCTTTTACTTCCTACAAAATCATTAAGTTATCAGTTTCTGCAATGTGGCAATCTTACAAGAGAATGATGACAAATCCCAAGTCTGTTGGTGAAAATTAATTCCATAGTATTTCAAGCAGCTGCCTCTGCTATTTAAGGGAGTGGTCTTTGTTAGAAGTCTGTGTTCCCATGTTTTAGATAGATTGGGAGATAAGATAAGTTTTATAGGCCATTGTCACTCATTTTGTCTTCTTAACAGAGAGAACACATGGTCTTTCCTTTCAATTTTCAATGTTTATAGAATTACAGATTAAGCATACAATATTTTATATCTGCCTGTTTCTTTCCGTTTCTATCACCAAAACTTAACACCTTGTCATGAATAACTCATTATAGCTAGTACTCCACGGGAAAACTCTTGCTTTCAAGTCTCTTCTTCCTTCAAACTTTGAGAAGTTAAATTTTTTACTCAGACTCTCCTCTGTTTGAAATACCATGTCCTTAGTCCCAATTCAGGATTTAAAATTAAATATCTAACTCTTCCAGGAAGTCTTACCCGAGAAATCTAAATCTACTATCTCATTCATTGACTATGGGTTTGTGATAAATATTAATTTTTTACTTGTTTATTCTATTCCACATACACATAATATTTTGTAAATCTATTTATTCATCTAACTTCTTTGTTTGCCTGAAGATAAACCTTACCTACAAAGAAACCATATTTATAGTCACCCCTGACCTGTCCTGATTTCCCCAATAACAAAGTCACTATCATGAAATTAGTTATGGGAAAAAACCTAAGCTTTCAGAAAAAAAATATCACTTCATAAGTAGAAAGAGAAAAGATATGAAAAACACAAATTGATTAAATGAGTTGACCACAGGGACAAATTCTGAAATAAGATCAAACTGTTACTGTTCTCCCATCCAAAAACATCTTCCCCTCTTACACTTCACATTGCTCTATTTTTCTTCCCATTTTATTTTTATATTGTCTCAAGTTCTACCAATTAGCAAATTTTTTACATAAGCAAAAAAATCTTCTTTTAAAATACAATAACTACAGAAGACAAGTTAGCAGTCATCAATCAATACATCAATAGGAGTTCGTTCAATCACATTGCTTTCCTTCTAACATCTATCACCTACACTGAAGGAATTTTTCTTTTGGGAAAGAGGAAGGGAATAATTTTAGAACATAAAACACTATGAGAAAGGCAGACCTGGCTGACATACAAAAGTGGGGCTTAGAGAGCATGAAGTCATTGAGTTCCTAAGGGAAAATATCAGTAAAGAAATAGGATAATATTAAAAAGAAAAATACCTATCTATCTAGAAAACTATCTTTCTCCTCTCTCCTGCTCCTTATTTAACACTTAGATACATACAATACTTCACCTATATTATGAATTCAATATATTTTTGAGGCCTGACATGGCAATTTAATCACCATTTACATATGGCAATTTAATCACCACTTACAACATTATTTCTATGGAAAAAATATGTTTAGTGGTCCATAAAATAAAATGCAGAGGCCATTTTATTTTAAAATGAAACTTTGGGCATATAATGGGAGAATATCTACATTATTTCCTAACAGCCTAAAGATTTCCTAATAATAAAGACCAAGACTAAACAAAACTATCCTATTAACCTTTATTTTAGCACTAGACAGTACCATGAGCTCTTACAGTGCTTGATATTTGATAAAAACAGTAATGACGATGATAATGAAAACAATAACACAATTTTTATCCAGGTACAAATCAACAGCTGTGTAGATTTTGGATTTGATAGACTTGCAATTAATATAACATATATTTTTAAAAATCAAGTTTTCCTCTAAACATAGAAAATCATAATACAAATCTTCCCTACCTGTTTGCTAGCTGCTGTTCAAAGTCCCCACAATGCCGCAAAAGTTCTCCACAGGTGGCTATTATCCTAAATAAAACAAAAAGCACTTAAAAAATTGAAGTATGCAAAATTATGACACATGACAAACACTGTCTTTTAACAATAAATTCTAACTATTCACAACATTTTGTAATATTATGTCCAGAAGAAAAGATAACTATTAATGACTTGATGGAAAGAGTTTCCTCCTTTGGTGATTAATATAAAAGGTATATTTATAAAATCCTCCCAAGCCTTTCTGCTATGAATGAGCTTGCCCTGCTGCTGGGAGTTCCAGTATATAAATTACAAAATTAAGTACCCATCAAGTAGAGAAAGGCTGAACAAATTATGGCATATGAACATAAGAAAATGTCATTTGCTGAAAGAAATTACAGATAAGATGCATGGAAACTAAGAAAGACTTGTTTGAACAAATCAGAACCAGGAAAATAATTTAAATCACTAACACATCAACCTAAAGGAAACACTGAAAGACTTCAAAATTCTGGCTAATACAGTGTTCAATCATGACTCTGAAGCTCTAATGTTGAAAGCATGCCTCTAACTTTTGAGCAGAAAGGTTTCATTGGCACAATGGATCATGGGGGGAAAGGAGAATATTGGTGAGAAAATGACAGTAAATTTTCTTTTCTTTTCTTTTGCTGAGGCAATTGAGGTTAAGTGACTTGCCCAGGGTCACACAGCTAGGAAGTGTTAAGTGTCTCAAACCAAATTTGAACTCAGGTCCTCCTGACTACAGGGCTGGTGCTCTATCCACTGTGCCACCTAGCTGCCCGGTAAATTTAATAATAAAAAAAAAAGCATCAACAAAACATTTAAAAATAATAGTGGTAAGAAAAATACTTGGGAAAAAGCATTCTGTGCAATCAAAATGTTTTATTTAATATTTGTTGAGGCACTACACAAAATTTAGATTTTGATACTAAGGTTCTGTCTTAAAGTTTTCTGTCTCTCATTTCATGGAAGTTCAATAAAAAACAATCTACTCATTCTCCAAAAATAAGTTGCTATGGCCATCACATTTGAATATAATAGTCCTTTGATTTTCAAGGCATCACATGTCAGAGTTCAAATTTCAATAGTTGAGCCTTTTAACACCAAATTCATGATGTCAGAACAGATTCTAAGGATTTAAAATATCCTAAGTCTTGTTAACTTTTAACTTTCTCTCAAAGTGCCTATCATCAGAGTATCTAAGCATTCCATCATAAGGAAAGTTTATGAGAACTAAAATATTTCATCACCCTCCAGGTATATAACACAACAACCATGCATACACCATTTCCATGTACACTAAGAAACATGGAGCAAAGAGAAGCAGGGCATGCTCGCTTATCAAACCATAGCAGTCTTTCTAGCAGGGAACTAGGTCTGCTCTAGCATAACAAGAGTCTTAGATCAAAGTGGTTTCCTGCTAACCTCTGTACATCTTCCAAGCAGAACCAAATCTTCTTCACAAATCTAGGCTTAAATCACTCTGAGGCTTTCTAAACAGATGGTCCTGCATCAACTAGACTCCTGAGGATGAGATGTTAGTGTGCCTAGCGTCACGTGAAAGATTTTCCCAAAGAGATTTCATCAAACACAGGTTCTAATCCTGACTCTCCCTTTGAGAAGTCACTTCCTCGCTCACATTGCCCTTTTCAGACAATGCAATGTTTTCTAATGATTAATTGTCCCAATTCTTAACAAAGGAAATCATTTTAGATTTCCAAACAAGAAAATGTCTTTTCATTTCTTCCATTTTATTTAAATTTGTTTGCCCACCACACTCAAATTAGCACAGTTATACTGGCTAAGGCAATTGTATTTTGAATGTTTTGTTTTTTTAATTTAAGGAATACATTTTGCTCTGTTCAAACTTGGCTATGGGGGTAAAGAAGTATCAAAGTATTCAAATTTTAAAAAACTATTAGGAGTCATTAAAATAAGAGAAGAATTAAAAAGAACTTCCAGGAGTCTAGAAACAGACAGTGAGAGATAATGGGGAAAGAAGTTTTTGCTTTTCTATGGCATTCATTTTGATGTTTTTTAAAGGCAATGAAAGAAAAATTACAACTATTACACTCAATTTTTCATAGGGCATACTACAGAGTTTCATGCTTTCTGTAATTTTTTTATTTAAATCCCAATTCCCACTTTACCTAACAGAATTTTGGAAAGCTGTCCAATCTTCTTGAAAAAGGGAATTAGAAGGAATATCATCAAGTTTGCACTTCTTTCTGATTGACTGGAGGGTGTTAGTGAAATCAGATACATACCTTTGAGGGGAAAAAAGAAAGAAGACAAATTTTTAGTAAACCTCTCAAATCTAGAAGACACATGAAATAAATACATGATCCTGACCAGAGTTGATTACCTAAACAAATGTATTTCTTTAGAAGTTGATTAAAATACATGTTGAATAACTTGCATTGGACTGGACTGTGGATTAGGAGACCTGGGATCTGGTCCCAGATTTGCTGTTGATTAAATCATTTCACCTCTCTGGGCCTCAACTATAACATTTTTTGCTTAACTCAGTATTTAGTAAGACTTTTCCTATCTTTGATGCAGGCTACAAACAACTGAGGCCAACAGTTGGTAGGTACCAAATTTCCATGTGACCTTTATATGGCAGAGTAAAAGGAACATTGTATTCCAGGCCAAGAGCCTATACTTTCAATTCTAGTTTTTTTATCTATTGTTATGTCCTGGAACAAACCCCCTTAGCATCTCTGGGTCTATTCATTTTCAAGGCTCATTTCAAGAAGCAGTGTGGTAGTGTGGAAGGAGAGCCAGTCTCACAGCCAAGAAAACCTGAGTTAAGTCCTGCCTCCGGCCCATGCTCTGGTGTTCTAGATCACTTTCTAAGACTAATACAATATAAAGAAGATTCTATCCTGCAGAAAGAGGGCATTCTATCATCATATAAGACATTATTGTTACAAGGATGTCCTTATGACAGAAAGAAGGGCTATATATGCTCTGCGGGCTATTAGGATTCTCTAAAAGGTAAGAGTACCTTAAAATATTTGTCTACACAATAAAGAACCTTACAACTTCCTCAGAGAAGGAACATGAAAATGACTAAAATATACAACAGTGCCCTTCAAAAGCCCAACTGGGAAATACTGCTTAAAAACCTATGACATAGAATTCCCAATCCCTCTAATTTTGTCCATCTGCATTTTGGATTTCCTTCACAGGCTAATTGTACACTATTTCAAAGTCCGATTCTTTTTATACAGCAAAATAACTGTTTGGACATGTATACATATATTGTATTTAATTTATACTTTAACATATTTAACATGTATTGGTCAACCTGCCATCTGGGGGTAGAGGGGAAGGAGGGGAAAAATTAGAACAAAAGGTTTGGCAATTGTCAATGTTGTAAAATTACCCATGCATATATCTGGTAAATAAAAACTATTAAAATAAAAAAATAAAAAAAACCTATGACAATGTTATACAATAATGTTATACAAAAGTAAAAAGGAAAAATTATCAACAAATTACAAGATTCATTTTAGAAAGGAGAATCCATGTTAATCTCAGTTCTCTAAAATTATTTGGAATTTGCATTTTTCACTAATTTCATTTTAAAATTTAGTAATATTGAGCATAATCATTACAGAAGCACATCTGTATTTTACAACAAAGATTCTCTCCTATAGTGAGGTTTTAATCATTTTTAATCATATAATTTAACTTAATAGAACCCTTTAGTGACTCTCAATTAAATGCCAAATTAAAACTCATCATCATTGTGATAAGGCCTTTTCTTTCTCTAACTGCTATAGGCCACATACTACAAGCTTTGCTACAGCCAAGAAAGGGCATTCACATCTTCCTAATGTATTTTGCCTTCTCTCACCAGATTCTTTACATCTGCTTTTTCCCTAATCTACGATTCCATCCCAATCACTCTTCTTTCCATCAAACCAAGCTCCTTTCTTTTTTTATCACTTCTCTTAAAATTGCCCCAGACTAGCCTGACCCAATGCTCACCACTTCAGTAACTTTCAACATACCTTTACCCTCAATCCTCTATTTCTTTTTTGAGGCAGTGTAATAGAGGGTAATGGATAATCTGTAAGCAAATTTATACTTTAATCACATGTTCCTAGATCTCTAGCATTCATAAAAATATTATTTATGCTTTTCTGGTTACTTAATTTAGATTTGTTGGGTCATTTTAATTTAAATTTTCATATAAAGGAAGAGTAATTCTAGACTGTCCTATACCTACAAGGTCATTAAACTTAAGTGCTGTCAGGAATCTTACTATATTCCCTCTTTACTGATTCAATTTAAAAAAAAAAAATTAGCTTTTTATTTACAAGACATATGCATGGGTAATTTTTTAGCACTGACCCTTGCAAATCCTTCTGTTCCAACTTTTTCCCTCTTTCCCCCCATCCCCTCCCTCAATGACAGATGGACTAATACATGTTAAATATGTTAAAATACATGTTAAACACAATATATGTATACATATACATGCAGTTATTTTGTTGCACAAGAAAAATCGGATTTAGAAATAAGGTAAAAATAACCTGAGAAGGAAAACAAAAACGCAAGCGGACAATAAGAGAAGGCATGGAAATGCTATGTTGTGGTTCACACTCATTTCTCATAGTTTTTTCACTAGGTGTAGCTGGTTCTCTTCATTACTGAACAACTGGAACTGATTTGGTTCATCTCATTTTTGAAGAGAGCTACGTCCATCAGAATTGATCATCATATAGTATTATTGTTGAAGTGTATAATGATCTCCTGGTTCTGCTCATTTCACTTAGCATACTGATTCAAATTTTAAAACAGCTGAACTTGCTACATTCCTTTTTTTTTTTTTTTTTTTTTTTAAACCAGTACCAAATCATGACTACTGTGTCATATATAATTTGGTATTTCCAGGCCTCTTATTTTCCCACTTTTCATTATTTCTCTTGAGAATCCTAACTTTATATCCCTCCAAATTAATTTTATTATTACTTTTTCTAACTTGATAAATTTGTTGTCAAATAAATATAGGGGACATTTTTATCATATTAATGTGGTCTCCTTGGAAACAATTAAAATTTCTCCAATTATTTAGGTCTATATTTCTGCAATGAATGCTTTTGCAATTATATTCATATAGTTGCTGTTTGTGCCTTGGAAGGCAGACTTCAAGAATTTTATCCATTCTGGAGCTATTTAAAATTGAATTTCTCTTTCCACTGGATTTACTAGTAATATAAAGCAATACTGCTGATTTATGTTGTTTTGTTTTATTTTATATCCTATAACTACACTGAAATTCTTTCAATTAATTATAATTGACTCATTAGGATTCTAGAAGTAAACTAAATCATTTGCAAAAGAGGAATCATTTTGTTTTCTCCTTGCCAACGTCCATTACTTTTTCTTGTCTTGCTGCTAGAGTTAACATTTTTATTATTATAACAAAGAATAGTGGCAATGAAAGATCCTTCCTTTATTCCTGGATCCTATTACAGGACCTTACTGGAAAATTATCATTTTAAGGTACAAATTATCATTTTAAGGAATTCATGGTTTAAGGAAGAATGCATATTCATAGGCTTTTTAGTGTTTTTAATAGAAGTATCTAGTATTTCATGTCAAAAGTTTTTTCTGCATCTATTAATATAATCTTATGATTTTTGCTTCTTTATATGGTCTGTTATGCTTATCATTTTCCAAATACCCTACAAATCCAAATAGTTGTAATGTATAATTTTTCTCTTATATAGGTAGAGCCTTTGTTAATATTTTATTAAAAATTTTTGCTTTAAAATTCATTAGGGATACTAGTTTTTAGTTTTTTTGTTTCAACTTTTCCTAGATAAAAAAATCATATTTATAACATAAAAGAAATCTGATGTATCTCTTCTAGCTCCTCTAATTACACCTACCAATCTGAACTTCACAATTCTCAATAACTTGTTCAGAAATTCTGAGATCAGGAATCTCTCCCTAATCTTACAAGAAACTATTCAATTCAAAATGAAGGAAAATGGGCAATTTTACTCTGGAATAAGTTAAAAAGGTTTTAGAATTTCCATGACTTAGGCATCATTTGCTTAGAAGCAGGAAACTAGAATAAATGACCTTTTGGGTAACTTCCTACTTCCATTTCTCTACATGCGGTAATACTGCCTTACTTTGTGAAAAGAGATTTCAGGGCTGACAGAAGCCCACAAGTCCCCAATCCATCTGTGAATTTGATGCATCTATCCACAGCTTCTGAGGCCAAACCAAAGAGTTTATTCACTGAGTGGCTCAGCTCTTGAACACAGTCAATAACTTCCCAATGTTCCTGTTCATCAAACAAGAACAAAAGCTGCATTAGACACAAGGATATCTAGTTTTGTGGTGTCAAATTCAAACAGAAATCAAGGCCACTAAATCATGCATATAGATCCCTATGGATTCCATATTGACTGACTTTAGAAAACCACATACTAACATTAAGTTCCATTGTATTTTTATTTATTTGTTAAATATTTCCCAATTATATTTTAATCTGGTTCAGGCTACACTCAAAGAATCTTATGTGTACACAATGTAGCCCACAGGCAACATGTACAAATATGTTACACCTCTGATCTAGACTAATCAATACTATAAATATATGAGGAGAATAAAAGAGAATTTAATTCTAGGACCTCTAAATTCCACTAAGAGCAAGTCATTTAACAAAAACATAGTCAAAAATTGTGGCAGCACCTAGAAATCATATCTGTATGACTATAGAAACAAATTTCTGCAGAAAAGCATGTTTTATTAAAACTAACATTTTTCATTTCCTCTTTTTTTATTAATCACACTGCAAATTTTTAGTTGGTATCAAGTTCTCTAGGAGAAAATAAATATACATCAATGACAATATTCTCTTTTTTGCCTAGTGGCAAAAAATAACTAACAAGAAGAGACTGGGGAAGATAAAAATGGCAAATTAAGACTGCCAATTTAATTTAATTAAGAATGCCAATTTTTGAAATTATCAAGAATCTGAAGATACTTGAAGGCAAGATTCTAAATTGAAATGTTATAGCTTTCCCCATTAGTACCCATCTACTGGGTTTATAGAACTGCTCATTAATTCTATTTGCCGGGGCAGCTAGGTAGCGCAGTGGATAGAGCACCAGCCCTGAATTCAGGAGGACCCCGAGTTCAAATCTGGTCTCAGACACTTAACACTTCCTAGCTATGTGACCCTGAGCAAGTCACTTAACCCCAGCCTCAGGAAAAAAAAAAAAAAAAAAAAAAAAAAAGAATGTAATTCTATTTGCCTACATTCATTTTTATATCTTATCTCAGATAATTAATAGCTTTATTCACTATTAAAAAGAAATTCACTAAAAGAAAATAATCAATTTATCTAGAATGTTTAAGTCTCTATCTTACCAATAAATCTTTAAATAGGAAACTTGTTTAATCATTGACAGTTGGCCTATACATCTCTTTAAGAGTGGAGTCTGCATTTAATATTTCTTTGTAGCCCTCACCACACTTACCAGAATATCTAGTACAGAAATATTAAATATGTGTTGATCCATGTACATTATTATTACATTACCAAAGGGACAGCACTGATCTGAATGAGGAGATGACTCTCTTCCAATTCTCCATACTGTATCTGGTAGGGTTTGTATGGGCTATATACAGCTTCCACCAGTTCCATGACCTTCACCAAGTTGTGTTCTCCTGAAAGAAATCAGCAATTTGAAAAACAAGTAGATTAGAAAGTTAAATCAAATCTCTGGAAGAAACTTTCCTTTTACTTTACCTGCTGTGTTAGTGTTCAAATACTTGAAAAATGCCCTAATAACTCTTATAATGATGTCATTAGATTTATGTCACTGGCTTTTTCTGTCAAGGAGGTTTCTTTTTCAATCAACAATCATTTCTAAAAACATTTTCAGTCAACTCCCTTGATTGCAAATACAAACTATTAAATAAACATAGGTCCTGTCTGTTTTTGTTGCTAACATACTGTTAAAAAGACACCAGCTCCTTAATGTTTTTATGCATTCTTTTTTTTTTTTTTTTTTTTTTTTTTCCCCCTCTTCTTTCTTTTTTTTTTTTTTTCTTTCTGAGGCTGGGGTTAAGTGGCTTGCCCAGGGTCACACAGCTAGGAAGTGTTAAGTGTCTGAGACCAGATTTGAACTCGGGTCCTCCTGAATTCAAGGCTGGTGCTCCATCCACTGCGCCACCTAGCTGCCCCCTTATGCATTCTTAAGAGTTTAAATTTTAACAATTTACATCAATTGAACTACTAAAAGATAAGCTACTAGAAAACAGCTCTGCAAATAAGTTCTTGTCTCTGGTGCTTTTCTGTTGCTGAAAAGAAAAAAAAAAGTGGACCCTAACATGAAATATTCAAATACATATATATGGATGTATATGCATCTATGTCAAGTCAACAAGCTGTTCCTTCAACAAAATACTCAGTTCCTGAACTCTGGGAATTTTCACAGGTTGTCCCCATGCTGGGAATTCTCTTCCTAACATTTCTACCTTCTGCCTTCCCTGTCTTCAAGTTCCAGTTAAAATCCCAAATTCTGCAAAAAGTCTTTCATGATCCCCCTTTTAATATTAGTGCACTCCCTCTGTTGATTACTTCCAATTTATCCTGTATCTTGTTTATACACAGTTGTTTGCATGTTGTCTCCCTCATTAAACGATAAGAACCTTTTAAGTGTGGGGACTAACTTTTGCCAGAAATTAGCATAGAGTCGGTATTTTAATGTATGTTTGATGTTATTCTGGTCACATGCCCCCAAAAGCATCTTCATAGCCTGAATAAAAGATTTCTTCTTGTCCAATACGTAGTACCACTTTAGATGAATGCAATTGATTCATCTGCCTCTAACCTCACTCCACCCTGTCCCCAGAAGCATGCCTAATCTCATAACTCTTAATTCTGGTGCCAACTGTATCCCATTCCTTTGGAGATTACTTCTCTGCAATATCCACAGTGGATCTCCTGCCTCCCATAATTAAAGGCTGACCAGTGAGTGCGCCAAGAATACCTTATGAATCACCAGAAACTGAACAATAAACACTCCCTGGAATGTACGAGCAATTATAAGCAAATGTAATTAAAGAGAATAACTATTAAATAAACCAAGTTAGTGACACACACCAACCAAATGGCAGAACATGGCCTTACCTTGGCAATTTCCGGATTAGACACCAACATACGTCACAAAGTTCATGTAACTAAAAATTTATGATGCTTTAAAATAGATGGAGAAATGACTAGGAAAACAACACACCATGTACTGTTTGCCCAAAAGAGAATGAAGAGTTCTCTCTATTCTTATAGTTCACAGGGAAATGGCCACCACAGCTCATGCTTATTTGGGGAATGGTACTAAATGACCTTTAAGGTACCCTTTAGTTCTCAATCTATAATGCTATATCCATGCAAACCCTTAGTTCTGAAACAGCCTTCATCCCAGCCCAGCTACTGCTTCTCCCTGCTCCTTCACAAGAAGAGAATAGTTTCTAACTAAGTATTTCACAAATATATAACTTATTGTTTGCATAGCTGATACTTTTAAAGTAATTTTTTTTTCCTTTTCCAAGGACATCTGGTGCCACAGTAGAGATCATAAGAAATTCCTGACTCCTAAGTCTTCTTCAAAGTCTAATTTTAGTTAGATTAGCTGAAGTTCCAAGTGGGCTTGAAGAAACAATAAACCTCCAACGTGATGCACATTGCTTCCAACTGTACTCTTATTCTAGACTCATTTAATCTCAAAGCCTACTAAGAAGCAAACAAGACTTTTTAGGTTAAATAAAGTACACCTAACCTTTGATTGCTACTGAGTAATGGATACCTCAAAAAGGATCAAAACTGCAACATATTTTTATAACAAAGTATTAGTTACTTATTGAGACTTGGACTGTTGATTCCTTCTATTTCTGTTAAATTGGTTATCTTAGAAAGCAAAGACAAATTCTACAATTTCCAAAAAGAACAAGAGAAAAAAAAAAACAGCAGGAGAGAAGAAATGAGGGAGGAAGAAAAGAAACAGAGTAGAAAGGAAAAAGACAGACACAGAAAAGATAGAAAGACAGATAAATTCCTTACGGGAGTGTGAGAGAAGTGCCACTTCTAGGCCCTTGGCAAAATGAGCAGTAGTGTCATAGAGTTCCAGGAGCTTTGTAAGCCTAGTATCAGGCCCTGCTCTCTCTACTCCAGAGTCCAGGCAGACTGGCAGAGATGGTACCAAAGCATTCAATGTCTGAATCAAAAGCACAGTCACTACCTCATGGGGATTCTTGAAGACCTGTAAGTAGAAGAGAATGTAAGCTAATTTCAGAAAAAGCCCTCTGTCCTAGTAAATACAAGTTGCTTAAAACAATAACCTTCTAACAATTTATCCCCAAATAACCCAAAAATATCACTAATGACATCACCGAAAGACTATGGCATGGTCTAGTAAAAAAGTCAGCAGCTCAAGGATCTCTACCATGATTTTAACCAAAGACCACTGTTATGTAATTGACTATTTGCATATCTTCTACTTGACTTTTCATTTAGTATATATAAGTGACTATTAAAAATCAAATTTAAAAGATGTTTCAGGACTATCAAAGATATCAAAAAGAATTAGTATTAAAGAATAATCATGCACTGAAATCAATGGTGAAAGGAATTTCAAAAGACCCAATATAACTAGCTACTTTTTTTTTTCTTTTTTTCCCTGAGGCTGGAGTTAAGTGACTTGTCCAGGGTCACACAGCTAGGAAGTGTTAAGTGTCTGAGACCAAATTTGAACTCGGGTCCTCCTGAATTCAAGGCTGGTGCTCTATCCACTGCACCATTTTGGTGTCCCAACAGATGCTTTTCTATATTATTTTTAATGTGTTTTTATTGACATCTTTTTTTTATCCTCATAGTTTTTTCTCAATATTCTTTCCCCTCTCCCTCCCTAAGAACAATTCCATAAAACAGTATTTCTTAAAGATTAAAAAAAAAAATCATGAAAAAAAATAAAAAACTAATCAATACATTGAAATTCAACATTTTCTTAAAGAATTTCTAGAAATATATATTTTAACCCTGAATTATAAACTACAAATCTAATTGCTAGACTGAACTTGGGTCTTCTTATTTGTAGTCTGAAAGAAAATAAGAGTAGGAAAGAAATAAATCAAAATAATAATAAAATGATTAACCAAATGGATAAATTGCCAATAATTTTCAAATTTGCATTTCCAAAGCCAGTGTTTCACCTAAACCATAGTTCTATATTTTTCCCTGTCTACAGGATATCAACTATAATCTTGAACTCAACATATTCAAAAGCAAAATAATCATTCCTCTCCACCTTAATCTTGATTCAATTCTCAATTTCACACATTTCTATCATTTTATCCATGGACTATCATTTTGAAATTTAAGAGTTATTTTTTATTTTTTCTTTTACTTCATGCCTTACATGTAATCTGTTTTTAAGACCTGTTGATTCTTCATTGAAAATATCTCTTGAGCCACCAGGTACTTCCCCACTCTCAACTGTTACCCCATGTAGGGGGATTATCACTTTATACCTTGAAGACCAAAGTTTCCTAATGGATATACTTTTTCCGATATCTCCTTTATGAATCCATCCTATGTACCACCACCAAACTAAAATCCTTAACATATCAATTTAATTATTGCTCAAAATGATCTAGTCTCCTCAATGTCTATAAAAGGCTATATAGAAAGCTTTGTCCTAGCTTTCAAAACTTTGCTTCCTCTGGTTCCATTTCACTTATCTAATCTGATTTACCATTTCTTCCCAAGGCAAACCCTGTACTTCAGCCAAACCCATATTCATACTATCCTCTAAACATGCCACAATTATTCCCACTCTAAGCCCTTTGTTCATACGGCTCTCTTGCCACTTTGGTTGTCTCCACCTATCTAAATCTTCCTTTCTTTTAAGATCCAGGTTGTCTACTTCTATAAGAATTTCTCCCACCATTGTATTTCACAATTATCTCTTCTTTTTCTCATATGCTAGTTTACTTTTAAATATGATTCGTTATGATTCAATTTTTCAGTTATACATTCAACAAACATTTATTAAGTACCTCCTGTGTACAAAAAGTGGAAGATTTAGGTAAGACATTTCCCCTACCCTCATGGAACTTACTGTCTATCTAACTGTAAGAGAAAAAATATATATTGTCTTATATTTATTCTGGATATATTTCACATATATTTACATGCATATATAAGAGACCCCTACAACATTAAAATAACTATTTAGTCTATGTTATCTCCCTTTCTAGAATGTAAATTCCTTGCAGGCAAGGACTATTTCATTTTTAGCTTTGTAACTCCAATTCCTCACAAAACGGCTGACACATAGCAGGCACTTAATACATACACACTGACTAAGTTTAGTAGGAAGATAAATGATAGATTTCTTTGCTTTGTTACTACTAGTTTCACATAGTCTCTCTCCAACTAGGAGACAATAATTCCTGGTGTGCCAGGACTATAATATTTCTCCTATAACTTCAATAGTAGATATCAACAAAGACTTAATGAATAAGATATTTGGTAATAACACCCTTCTTATTCTTAAAAATATTTTCATTTTTCATCTTTCATCCCATATTAACTATCTATTCTTGCTATCTAATTATATTAATTTTGGATTTCCTTGAGTGTTTTCATGGCCCGGAATAGCTAGGTGTACTTCCCTTTATGTTTATTTGTTCTTTTTATTTATATGTCCACATAAATGATAGCTATTTTCCTCCTATTATTTATATCATTGAAGGAAGGTCTATAGTTACTAAACTTAAAAAACATGAAACAGAATGACAGTTTTGTCATGGTTAAGACAATCAGATAAGACGTCTATACAATGTTCTCTCTGAAAATAACTGTTATTGACAGTATTATTAGTAAAACAAAGTCTTGAGACATATAACTTTCAAGAATTTGCCTAAAGTTATCCTTTGGGAGATAGATAAACTGAAAATGTATTCATATCTAAATTGGAATCATATCGGCAAAGTAATTGCTGAGAATAGTCAATGAAGTTATTACTGTCGTCGTCATTGTTGCTGTTTCACAATATATATTTATTTGTGTTATTATAGATTATTGGACTTAAATACATTGTTGGTGGAACCGTGAATTGTTCTAACCATTCTGGAAAATATTTTAGACTTATTGAACTGTTCATATCCTTTGATTCAGAGATCCCACTAACATATTCAGTTAAGTTTAACAACAAAAGTTAGTGGATGAAGGACACTAGACACTTTTCCTTGTACAAAACGAAAATTCTGAGAAAATAGTTTCTATCCCACAGCCTGATGCAAGACAAAGAAGACATCATATTAAAAGAAAAAAGATTTAAAAAATAGACAGTATCTAAAAGCTACTCCAACAAAAAAACAGAAAGCCTTTTACTTCTATTACATTAATCCATCTGATGATAGAAAACAGAAAAGGTATATCTAGCTTGTTTTCATTCTTTACTTAAATAACTGGAGGAAGTGGGTGACCAATTATTGCAAAGGGATCATTAGTTAAAAGATGCAAAGCTGTAAAAGGTACTAATTAACTTTCTTCTATTCAGGAACTCTTGCTAGGTAATATGAAAGGTAATGAATTTTCATTATTATTTCCACTTATTCTTCAATAACCACAGAGAACCTTTTCATTTTCAGAATATTCTAACATATGGGAAACTGTTAAATTAAAGATTGTTACTCTAGACCAGAAGTATCAACTGTGTGGTTACAGCATTCCCAAGTGCCATGGAATCTAAGTAAGATGCCACTGGAAAATATTTAACAGAATGAATAAAAATACAATAGGATATAGGTAACAACTGAACAACAACAATATTAATATATAATTTTCTAATCTTCATCTCTCCTTGGCTATAATACTTTGAAATTTGTCTCACTTACTTCTTCACCATGCCCCAGGATGTTCATTCTTGAAATAACCTCATCATCAGGGGGAAGCTAGGTGGCGCAGTGCATAGAGCACCAGCCTTGAATTCAGGAGGACGCGAGTTCAAATCTGGTCTCAGACACTTAGCACTTCCTAGATGTGTGACCCTGGGCAAGTCACTTAACCCCAGCCTCAAAAAAAAAGAAAAAAGAAAAAAAAAAAAAAAAAAAGAAATAACCTCTTCATCATGTAAGATCTTATCAACCTTCATACTCCACCTCATCATTAACCCTCAGCCTCTCTGGCCATGCACCCTAAATTTCTATTTAATGAGAGAGCTCAGTTCAGACATCTTCTTATCTCTTAGCTGGATTAACTACTTTAGGATTTCTCTAATTGATTTCTCTATCATGCCCCAATGTTAGGTATCACATTCCCTACATTTTCAGCTTCCTATTGTATATCTACCCTCACTATGTAGGTTCTTTGAGGACAAGGACTGTTTGGTTTTTTGGTATTGGTATTTGTATATGTAGTGTTTACCAAAGTGCCTGAGACGTAGTGGTAACTTAATAAAAGCTTATTCCCTTTATTGATTTGACGTAATATGCAGCCCATAGGGATCCTTCCATACAGCCCAGTGGCCACCATTTCTTTCTATTGAGATTTGACACCACTGCTCTATATCACAGAACAACCAGAAAGTTCTCAAATTAATTAAAATTAAATTCATCAGTATGCTTATAAATGAAAATAGAGAAACTACACTATATGTCAGCAATATTATTCAATATTGTTTTCGACCATTTAAAATACCTAGACAGTATAAAATACCTAAGTGTATACCTGCCAAACCAAACATAGAAGCTATATGAACATAAAACATAAAACACTTTTTATACAAATAAACTCAGATTTAAATAACTGAGGTAGTATTTATTGTTAATGGGTAAGTAAAGCCAATATAATGTTTAAAGTAACCTTTCTATTCAATGTCATCCCAATTAAATTACAAAAAAAAAAAAAACCTATTTTACAAATTAGAAAAAATAGTAACAAAATTTATTTACAATAACAAAAGGTCAGGAAGCTTTGTTCAAGAAACCACATGAACAAGATATAAAGGAAGCAGATTCAACATTATCAGACCTTAAACTGTAGTATAAGATGAAAGCATTGTTGAAATATAAAAAGGATAATTTTGATTATTTTAAATTAACATTTTCTTACATAAATAAAATCTATGTAGCCAAGAATAGAAAGAATGCAGAAAATCTGGAGGAAAAAAACTTGTAGAGACAGGCTCTCCAAATAGGATGTGATTGGGTTGGAATATTGCTGTAGTATAGGAAATGATGACCTGGTTGATTAGAAAAACATGGAAAGACTTGGACTTAGGGATGAAAAATTTATCCACTTTCAGAGAAACAGATGATAGTAGTCTTACATAAAAGTGTTTGAGTATCTATGTGTATATCTGTGTATGTTCCAAATGCTATGGAACCAAATTATATCTACGTATACATATATAAATATCTATGCTTAATTTGTAGTCTTCTTTAGGATGTGGGGGGAAAGAGAGGGGAAAACAAAGTAAAAAGTACCAAGCAAAGAATAAAAGAAAACCAACAAAGAAGGGGAAAAAAGCTGGGCAACTTTAAAAACAATGTGTAATAATTACTATATAGACTTTTTGAAATGGAAATGTATTATTTTATGCTGAATCCTTTCATGGTCTAGTGTGTACATGACAATATTTTTTTCATTTTGAACTTGTTTAATTTTTTTTTAATTTACCAAAAATTCCTAGAGCTATCTAAAGGGACATTTTTTTTTAATGGAGATGGAAATACACTTCTCTTTGCCTACTTCAGTATTTCTTCAAATTTTACTGACCTTCAACTGACACAAGAAATGAAAACATAGCTTTTTACTATATGCTTTTCTTCCCTTTTCTTAAAATCTTATATGAGTAGGAGTTGTTTGAGTTTATTTAAATACAAGCAGAGCTGGTGTTTTTATTCTGTACTACAGGAAGCAAAAGGGGTGGAGTGGCATAAGTGTGGACAGGATCAATGCAGTATCATATCCAAGTGAAAATTGACATGTATCCACAATTTTAACCATATGCAAAAATGCTTTGGTCTAACACAGAGAGAAGTTGGGGACTGGGGAAAAGTCTTTCAATTTAAGTGAATGGTATTACTGTGTATAAATTCTTATTTTAAAAAATAGTTTTTTGTGTGGCACATGCCAATGAATGACTGAACATGAAGAGTGATTCATAACTAATTAGAAAAAAAATCACCACATTTTAAACAAGCCATGCAAGTATTACATTAAAGTAGGGTCAGTTTTTCCTCTTATATGACAAAGATATTTGTTGTTCAATTGTTTTCTCAGTCATGTCTGACTCTTTGTGACCCCGTTTGGAGTTTTCTTGGAAGATGTATTAGAATGGTTTACCATTTCCTTCTCTAGCTCATTTTACAAATAAGGAAACTGAGGCAAACTGGATTATGTGATTTATCTAAGATCACATAGCTAATAATTGTCTGAAGCCAGATTTAAATTCAGGAAGAGTCTTCCTGACTCCAAGTCCAACATTCTATCCACTGGGCCACTGAGTTGGCTAAACAAAAATATATGGCATGTTAAAAATTTCAAGTAAAGAGAATGGTCATCCATGAAGGACTGAAAGCTTTGGAGCAATTTTAGATTGTCTTAACCCTCAACTCTCCCTTTTCTTCCCTTCCAGAGGCCAAATTGATAATAGATTTAGACAAATTTTTCTAATATTTGGGGTATAATGATAATGTGAGAAACTCTCAGACAGCAAAAGACACAAAACAGCAGTCAAACACTACTTGATTGAGTTCCTTATGCTTTTAGATCAGAAGATAATGACTATCCAGGAATTTTACATGTTCTCTAAGTGAACAAAGTACAATACTTGACATATTAGATTCTATTTAAGATACAGATAAGAGTGAAAAGATGAATTTTAATAACAACCAAACAGCATTATAGATGTGAGTTTCTAAATTGATCTTTTAATTCCTTTGGTCATAGTAAATGGCTTGCTTAATAACTTTCCAAACAGATACTTTTTTGGAGACTAAATATAAGGATACTGGGGCAGCTAGGTGGCGCAGTGGATAGAGCACCAGCCTTGAATTCAGGAGGACCCAAGTTCAAATCTGGTTTCAGACACTTAACACTTCCTAGCTGTGTTACCCTGGGCAAGTCACTTAATCCCAGCCTCAAAAAAAATTAAAAAATAAAAAAATAAGGACACCTTTTTAAAGTAACCTTAATTTTCATTTTGTTTCTCTTCATTCTTATTTACCTGCATAGACCATTGGAGTTGACTGTGCCAGGCACCAAGCAAGGTATCATAGAATTCAGTCAGTTGTCGGTCTAAGGGTAAGTCACTCTGGCAAAGATCCTGCCAGGATGCCAAAAGCTGTGCCTATAAAGAAGAAGCCAAGGATATTTTAATCGATTAGCTTTTCCCATCTGGGGGAAAAATGATTTACCAGTATATGGCATTCTACTTAATAATACCACAGAGAAAAAAATATTCATGAACGTTTAACAGCATATATATATATATGCTGTTTTATTTGTATATATATATATATGTATATATTATATATATGTTATATATATAATATATACATATATACATATACACACACAATATAATTCCTAATTATTAAAAACCTTGAAAGCTCCATACCCTAATATCTTAAATATTAATCTTTAAAAGCCACTTGAGGATAGGATTTAAAGGGATTAGGGTTATGGTCAGCAACTTTCAAATTTTTTTAATATCCAATTTCAATACCAAAATATTTACCAAATTCCAATTATGTTAGGTAATGAACTTTAGGGCAGCAACTACAATCAGAGCACACAAAAACAGGAAAAAAAAAAAAAACACCTTTTCAAGTAGATGAAGCAGTCAGATCAAACTATTTTCTCTTTGATATATTAATCCTTTTAGGAATGTTTTTGCCAATATCCCATCATATAAAGACTCAACATTTTAAACTGAAGCTACTTTAAAACACAACCAACTGAAAGCCTAAGCTAGGAGCACCCCCTACTGGATAGGAAAATCTAAAGAAAAAAATCCCCAAAAAAGGAAGATTTTGTAACTTCACACAACTCATATTTATATAGAACTTTACATTTACAAAGCATCTTACACACCTCGTGTCTTTTAAAACAATAATCTTGTGATGTGATAATGATAACAATATTAATAACAATAACATCTCTATTTTACATATGAGAAAATTGAGGCTCAGTTTAGGTCAAATGACTTTATTCACAGATATACATTCAGTAAGAAACTGAATTAAGATTAAAACTCAGGTCTTGAGACTCCAATCCAGAATTCTTTCCCTTACACCAAAATGTTATAGGCATTACATAATCATAGCTATCTAATAATTTCTCACCTTATGGCATTTGAAATAGTAGGCAAGAAGCTGAGGCATCCTATCAATTTCTGTAAAAACTTTCACAAATACTTTGGCCTGATCTGAAATAGCAAAATATAAAGTAAACATGCACAGAAGAGTTACTCAATGTCTTATTATAATTAAAATTCAATATAAAAAGAATTTACCATTTCCCATAAATGTACATATATGTAGATATATAGAGGGAAATTAACATTCTGAAGTTTTCACTCCACTCATGAATAAATTAATTTAATATAATTCATAAAATTAAGAAGTTGGACTAAATTACCTCTAAGGTTCTTCGAGCTCTAAATCTAGATACCTAGGACCCTATTGTTATTATTAGCAACAACAGTACTGAAAATAATAAACATGCAAAAGGCAACTGAAAAACATATAATTTTTCTACAGAGAGTATACACGATAGCTATAGCTACTATATTAATCAACAAGCATTTATTAAACAACCAATTAAATTCCAGACACTGCTTTCAAAGAGAAATGTTATATTTTATTGGAATAAATTATATCAATTATACCTAAATGAATTACATTGGAAGGTACAATAAACAGACATTATTACTACTTCCCCAAAAGACAATATGTCAATATGCCAATTAAAAACAATATGCTTACTTTCTCATATCTATAAATTCTCATGAAAATAATTTATATACAAATCAAGGACCTCCTTAATGAAAATGTGAGATAAAAGATATGCAGTTTTTTATCATCAATATTCTACAGCAGACCTGCATCAGTTATATGACTGACTTAAAAAGTAAAGAGAAGATAGATCCTACCATATTTAGTGTTGGACATAAAGATTATATAAGATTTCTTGACAGATAAAAGAAAATAGGTAACTTTGTTCAATGATCCTCTGCTTGTGAACAGCAAATAAAGAAAAGATGGAGATATGTAACCCAAAGATTTGCCACTGTCACAAAAGACATCCAGAGTCTCAATAGAAGAGGAATTACCAAGAGATGGTGACGTCCTCCAGCTGCTCTTGTTAGTAAATGACACTGTGATGATTACATTAAACTCTAGAACATAGTACAGCCTTCTATATGAGATCCATACTGCTTAAGGGTTCAACTTAAAAGCAAGCTGATAAAGAATAACCATTGTCCAAGTTACAAATATGCAGTTAAGGTAGACAGTCCAGAAATATGTTATGAATTTCACTTAGGAGGCTCTGCAATATTCTAGAACTTAATGCAATCAAAGGATCAGTGAACAAAGAGGCCCAGGACAAAGGCATGTGGTGCATCTACAGTTTAGGAAACATTATGCTGATGAGAAATTATTAAAGGGTTCTGAGGAAAAAAAATCAGATAGATAGGAAAATAACCAGCATAGAACAGTATCACAAAAACCCAGGGAAAATAGAGTTTTCAGGAGAATTGTAAATACAATAGAAAGTTACAAAAAGATGAGGACTAAAAATAAATCATCAGGTTCAGAAATTAAGAAATCATTATTAATTGTGGAGGGGACTCATTTTTAAATGAAAGAGAAACCAGAATTCAAAGGGAAAAGAAAGCAATAAAAAGAGAGAAAGTGAATGTATAACTGCAAACAGCCTTTTCTAGGAATTTGGAAGGAGAGATTGAAGATTTTAGATTGAGAATATGATGAAATTTAATAAAACATAATCTTATTTAAAGAGAAATGGGAATGTTTATAAGTATTAGGGAAGAACCAATAGATGGCAAGGGATTAATGTTTAGGAAAATATCTGTATAAGATAGAGAGAAATGAGATCAAAAATCTATATAGAGAGAGGTTTGCCTTAAAAAGGAAGAGTCACTTCATTATTCAGAGACTGAGTAAAGGAAAATAGATTGTAGAATGATGTGAAGAGTTTTTGAATATGAAGGTTTTAAAAGAAGGGGAGAAGAGAGAACCCATAGAGCATTGTTATTATATTTGATCCAAATACAATCTGGAAAAGTGTACAGACTTCAAAAGAAATATTATCTTTATAATATACATAGTATAGTATAATATAAAGAGAAAGCAAAGGAAGTCATGGAAACCTGGATTCTAGCTGTAACTTTGATAGTCATCTAAATTTCTATGGTCCTCAGCTTCTTCATCTACAAAATAAGAGAGTTACATTAAACAGTCTCTAAGTGTCCTTCCAGCTCTAAAATATTCAGATTCTATTCTAGTGGGAACCATTATCATAGATTCTAGTTGTAGATTCTCTATGTCAAGTAGCATACTTTAAGAAAAAATTTTGAATAATATTGATGATCAGTGGTGAATTGGAAAATTCCCTCTTAGGAAATTCAGTTTCTGGTTAAAGCTCTCTTCCATTATGTGAAACTGCCAATATCAACAGAATTTTTTAAAAGTTGTGTTCTACATATTCTCCTATTCTCAAGAATAATGATCATATTGTAAATATTATTATTTCAAAGAGAGCATGCACTCTTAGGTATCTTCACATTCTTTTTTTGGATGATTCTGACTTATTTCATGCAAGATAAACAAAAAGAGGAAATATGACAGCTGATTTCCAAGATATTATTAAATTGCTAAAGAACAATGAAAGTATAGCCCTGTGTATAGCACCACCTGCTGGTATTACTCAGTTCCATGTTGATTCTACTAAATGTTACCTATTTATTAGTCCTTTTAAAATGAATTCAATTGGAAGGGGATATCCTTCACAACACTAAATAACTTAAACACAACACTAAAAAACTTAATTAAACCAGGGGTAAGGTGTATCACTGGAAATAAGATGGAAAACTTTGTGAAAAGGTTTTGCACAAATAAAATCAATGCAGTTAAAATTAGAAAAGAAACAATAACCTAGAGGGGAAGAAAGGGAGAATTTTTTATTTATTATTTTTTTTTTTTTAGCAAATTTCTCTGATAAAGACCTGATATCCAAAATATATATGGAACTGATTCAAACATATAAGAACAAGAATATTTCTCCAATAGGAAATATATAAATGAGGGCCACTAAACAAGACATAAGGATCGCTGTGAACCTATAGTGACTTAGAAAATCATAGGTTTGTATTTTTATTTTTCTTATTAATATATCAACACATTAAATACATTTTTATCTGAACTGAGGTTATGGACTACTTGCATGCTAAGGTGACCTGTTTTGACAACCCTTCTTTAAAATCACAAATAATAATAAATATGCAAATTAAAATAACTATGAAGCTTCATCTCACACTTAACAGATAGGCAAATATTTTCCAAAAAGGAAAATGACATCTCTTGGATGTTAAGAACAGAAACTAAATACATAATCTGGTCCTCTCATTCTAGCCCTTCCTTTAGAAGAAAAGGAGGGAGAAAGGAAAAAATTCTATAAATGAAGCATTTTAAAATATGCAAAGTAGGTAGGAAATTGGTTTAAACTAAAACAGGCAAACAAACAGTTTTTGGAACTAACATGATAACTTTAGTATATACTTTTCACTAAACAAAAAGCAGCTATACACAAGATTCAGTTTCATGTATACAATAGTCTTTTCTGTTATTCCTTTTATTTGGAAATGTTCCAATTTTTTAGTGTTTCCTAAGCTCATCATGACAAAGGATAAGATCTTTTTTAATTAAGTAAAACTAAGCAAACATTTATTAAGTACTACAAATGCAAAGTACTCTGTTAGGTACACTAAAAAAATAGAGCATCCCTTGCCCTGAAGGAACTCAAAAGATAAGAAAGGATGATAGGATGTGGTAGACAAAAAAGAGAAATCGAGACAAAGTGCTCTCGGAAAGTTTGAGGAGAGAGAAATCACTTTCAATTTGAGGCCCGGGGAAGACTTTATAGAACTGGATCTTGAAGGAAAAAAAGAAGATAAGTGAGAATGTACTCTGGGTGTAGAAAAAGGAATGTGATTCCTTTTCCACTAATGTGATTCTAGAAATAGCTAGGAATCTAGTTTGTAGAATATAGAGTGAGGAAAGCAGTACTGTAAAATACCCTTGGACACAACTTTTAATGCCAAGAGAATTTTAGATGTCCCCCTATACACGTGGGAGGCATTGAAGGCTTTTGATAGAAAAGTGACACCTTCAGACATGTGACTTAGCAAAATTTGGGGAAGAGTTTCAAAAAGATAATACATTAGACAGGAAAAAAACTGGAATAAAAAGCCAGTTACAAGGCCTACTAAGCTTAGTAAGAGCTCAAGAGAACCTGAAAGAAAGTGGTGACAGTATCAAAAAAAGGATGAAAAGTGTTTAATAAATATTTTCTATTTAATGAGAGGCAATGTAACACCATGCTTAGGGCAGCAGGCTTGGAATCTGGAAGACAAGGATTCAAATCATACTTCAGATAACTTACTGAGATCCGGAGCAAGTTACTTGGTGCCTCAATTTCTTCATGTGTCAAATGAAGGTTTTGGGCTTGGTGGCCTCTAATATCCCTTCCAGCTCTAAATCTATGACCTTCTGATTCCACGAATAAAAGAATGAATGTTAAATGTAGCAGAATTGACCAAACTCAGTACCTGAATGCTTTGGGCAATAAGGAAGAGGGAAGATACTGCCTAGTTGTCCAGAATAAGTGTAGGGGCAAAAGTGAGATCAGAGAAAGTGCTCCAGAACTATTGGAAGCAGAGAACTCAAACAGCTGGAGAGATTAAAGAGGATTACAAAGAGAAGGTAGTACCTGAACTGATAAAGGAAGAAAAATTATGAAACTGAAAGGCAAGGAAGAGGAGGATATGTATTCCAGGCTTAGGAAGCAGCCTGCATGTATGTATATATGTATGTACCCCAGTAACCAAAACAACCACTGCATAGTTAGACAGCATCCCCCACAGTGATTTCATGAGTGGTTTCACTCACCACTCAATACTAAAAAGTTTGGGAAAGGTAGCACAGTGCAGGGGGAAGAAGACTGGCCTTCCAGACAGGCTTGAATCTCAGCACTGCTACATGAGCCATCGGCCAGTCACTTCAGTGAAGGGGCTAACAATTGATAAACAATCAAAAGATATGAACTATGCCCAAAGAGTCATAATTTTTTGACCTAATTCCACTATTATGCATGAATACAAAAAGAGATTTTTTTTTTAAAAGATAAAGGATCTAGATGTACAAAAATATTTGTAGCAGCTCTCTTCTCAGGACAAAAAATTAGAAAATAAAGGGATGCTAATCAATTGAGGAATGGCCAAATAAATTGTGGTACATGATTATGGAATTGTTCTATGGGAAATGATTAGTATGCACTCAGAAAAACATGGAAAGTCCTCCATGAATTCAAGAAAAGTGAAAAATACTGTGTACAAAGTAATAGCAATGTTGTGTAATGATCAACTATTGCTATTCTCAGCAGTACAATGATCCACACACTACCCATGATTCACAGTATGATGAAAAATCTTATCCATACCCAGGGGAAGAACTGATTGTGACTGAATACAGATTGAAGTGTATTTTTTTAGTTTTATTTTTCTTGAGGGTTTTTTGGGGAGAAGGGGGAAGAGGAGATTTATGTTTTCTTTCTCAACATGACTTTTATGAAAATGTTTTTGCATAACTTCACATTTGCTTTTTTAATGGGGGCTGAAGATAGAGATAAGGGAGAGAATCTGAAACTCAAAGTTTTAAAAACAAATGTAAAAAATTTTGTAATAAGTGTAATTGGGGAGAGGGAAAAGGACCCACATGTCCAAAAATTTTATAGTGGCAAGGAACTGGAAATTGAATGGATGTCCACCAATTGGAAATGGCTGATTAAGTTATAGCATATGAATGTAATGGAATATTGTTCTTTGATAAGAAATGATGGGCAAGCTGATTTCAGAAAAACCTGGCCAGTTCCAATGATCTTGTGATAGAGAGAGCCATCTAAACCCAAAGAGAAAACTGTGTGGACTATTTTCACTTTTTTTTGTTCTTTGCTTTCATTTTGTTTTCTTTCTCATTTTTTTCCCTTTATGATCTGATTTTTCTTGTGCAGCATGATAATTGTGGGAAAATGTATAGAAGAATTGCACACGGTTAATATATATTGGATTACTTGCCACCTAAGGAGAGGGAGTAGGGGGAAAGGAGGGAGAAAAAAAAAAATTTGGAACACTAGATTTTGTAAAGGTGAATATTAAAAACTATCTAGGCAAGTTTTGAAAATAAAAAGCTTTATAAAATTAAAAAAAAAAAAGCCTGGAAAGACTTATATGCTAAATAGTGAATAGAATAAGAAAACATTGAACACAATAACAAGATTATGTGATGATTAACTGTGATGGATTTGGCTCTTTTCAACAATGAAGTGATTCAAGATAATTCCAACAGACTTGTCATGCAAAATGCCATCCACATCCAGGAGAAAACCATGAAACCATGGAGACTAAATGTGGATCAAAGCATATTATTTTCACATTTTTTTTAATTGTTTGTTTGCTTGGGTTTTTTTTCTTTCTCATGTATTTTTCCTTTTGATCTGATTTTTATTGCACAGTATAATGAATATGGAAATATGTTTAGAAGAACTGTACATGTGTAACCTATATTGGATTGCTTGCTATCTGGGGGAATGGGAAGGGGGAAAGAGAGGAAGAAAAATTTTTACAGGTTTTTGCAAAGGTGAATGCTGAAAATTATTTTTGCAAGTATTTGGAAAAATAAAACACTATAAAAGAAAAAAAATGTTTTAAATCTAGTTTTAAAATCCATTATCCTGATTCAATTGACAACATTCTCAATAAGGATCAGGCAGATAGGCACAATGTCTTCTCTTTGGGAAGAAATGGACATAGAAACAGAAAAGAGCACTCACCTACAGACTGAGAATTGAATGCAGCCACTATCTGTGGACTGGCCATGGCCTCAAGCCTGTTCTTCAATGCCTCAAGGTGTACACATTTATCTGAGTAATCTGGTGTATCTATAAGCATGGTCAAACTGTTCTGCATACTGGTTAATTTAGCAGAAATCACAGCCACATCCTTCAACAAAATCAGATGGGATATCCATTAATAAAAAATTATGTTCTCCAAAGTTATGAATTTCAAGCTACATAACTACATTCAAATCAAAGAAGTAAGCAATATCTATAAAATGTGTAAACATTCTACACAAATTATAAAGGACATATATGACTTAACCCTGACTGCATCCAAAAAAGAAAGAAAGAAATGATCCCAGGGGTAAATGTGAATGTTTTAAAGTCATAGTAAATAGTGCCTAACTTTATCAATATTTAATATTATCATTTATATCATATGTTACATATTGGCTACATACAAGGCACTGTGCTCAGTGTCACAAATCTTAAAGCAAATTCATAAAACAGTTCCAAACCTCTCCTCTCTTATATACATACAGTAAAGAATTAAATCATATATGCTGCTTCTAGGTATTAAAATTAAGCCTCACCTACAGTAATCATGGAATAGGTAGTGATGTGGGAAGAGACTGAAAAGCAGGATGATTCCAGCTTGCTCCTCCTAAAAAGTTTTTATTTGGACTTCCCCAAGAAAACATTATGTCCAATGTCAAGACAGTAAGGAAAAAGGGGGAAGTAGAATTATTCCATACAGTTACAAATTTTCCTTTTCCTATGTTTCCACATACCCCTATAATACACTATTAAGCTTTAATAGTCCCATCCTTTTCCATTTGATTTCCCCAGGTTTCTTATCTCTTTAGTTATTTTTCCCTACAACATTTCAAATAACCCCCCCACAAATAACTTACTTGTGTTTTAAATGTTTCTTCAATATCTGCACTCAAAGTGCTCCACTTATCTGCTTCTTGAAGAGATTCTGCAGCAAGTTGCATTCTGGATTTCACTTGGTCAATCTCCACCAGTACCTAAAACAGAAAGAATAGAAAGTAAACTAAAGAAAGTGACTTGGTATATAAATTCTTTTAGGTCAGGGACTATTTCATATTTGTCCACTGTAACAAAGTAACAAAGCTCTTTGGGCTTCTGTTTTTTCACTTGTAAATTAGATGTTCTTTCCCTGAGTCCAAAAGGGGCAAAACTAAGAATAATGAGTATAAGTAGAAAAATGGCTAATATAAGGTCTATGTTAGGAAAAACTTTCTACCTGTGACAGGTGGTCAGAGATTAAGTGGGCTGCCCCAGAAGAGAGTGGACTCCTCTGCTCCGGAAGCCTTTGCACGAAGGCTGTATATCGACTGGTCAAGAAGGCTATCAGGGCTTCCTGTTTCAGGCATGGGCCTTTGACATAACAGACATAAAGCATCTGGCAAATCCTAAGGGGCCATATAAACAGATGCCATTCCACAACTTCAAAAAAAAAAAAAAATGTTCAGGGATAAAATGTAACAATTCTCCCTACTTAGAGAGCTCTTTATAGTTGACAACATGTTTGCACATGAACCAATGGAAGCTTTTTCAGGTGAGGCAAATATTAGCTCCATTTTTCACAGAGAAGAAAACTGAGATATAACATTAAAAGACTTGCTCATCATCATATATAGCAAGTGTCAGAACCAGGACTTAAATCTAGGTTTCTCTGACTCAAAGTTCAGAGCTTTTTATTATACTACACTGGAATGATCAGAAGGAATGTAGCTTGAAACTGAGTTATAGATTTTCTCTCATCGATCTCCCTTTCTAAGATCTGACAATTCTAAGACTAAAAAAGACCAGCCTTTTTTCATATATGCCAAGAAACAAAAACCTAAGGAGAAAACATACAATTGATCAGAATTACAATAAAGAAAAGTTTAAAAGAATTAAACAAATCAAAGAATTCTTTCAATCCAATAAACATGGTAAAGAGAATCTTACATTCTTCAAAATAAAAAACCTACAATAGTTTCCTATTTCAAAAAAGAATCATAGAATCTTATAGTTAGGAGACAACTTAGCAATTTCTTGATCCAAGCTCCCAGAAAAATGTAGGAATTTCTTTCATAATACCAATGATAAAATTTTTTAAAAATTAAAATCACCCAGCATCTGCCAGATTATATAAAACTTTAAATGAAAAAGAAGTCTGCATTTATCCAAGAAGCAATAAGGAGCTACTGAAGATTTGGAAAACAAGAAGATTGATATCCTTAGATCTGTATTTTAGGAATATCTATTTGACAGCTCAGTGGAAAATGGATCACAGAAGAGAGAAACTGAAGAAGTCAAATCAGGAGTCTATTGTAATAGACCAGGCAACTTTTTGTAGTGGCTAGAAACTGGAAAATGAATGAAGGATGCCCATCAATTGGAGAATGGTTGGGTAAATTATAGTATATGAATGTTATGGAATATTATTGTTCTGTAAGAAATGACCAGCAGGGTGAATACAGAGAGGCCTGGAAAGACTTCCATGAACTGATACTGAGTGAAATGAATAGAACCAGAAGATCACTGTACACTTCAACAACAATACTATATGAGGACGTATTCTGATGGAAGTGGATATCTTCAACATAGAGAAGATCTAATCCAGTTCCAATTGATCACTGATGGACAGAATCAGCTACACCCAGAGAAGGAACACTGGGAAATGAGTGTAAACTGTTTGCATTTTTTGTTTTTCTTCCCAGGTTATTTTTACCTTCCGAATCCAATTCTTCCTTTGCAACAACAACAACAACTAAAATTCGGTTCTGCACACATATATTGTATCTAGGATATACTAAAGCATATTTAATATGTATGGGAATGCCTGCCATCTAGGGGAGGGGGTGGAGGGAAGGAAGGGAAAATTCAGAACAGAAGGGAGTACAAGGGATAATGTTGTAAAAAATTACCTATGCATAGGTACTGTCAAAAAATGTTATAATTATAAAATTAATAATAATAATAAAAGTAATAGACTAGGCAAAAAGTGTTAAAGGTGTGAATGAGGACAGAGGCTGAATAAGTGAATGAATGCATTTATTAAAATTTTGTTGTTTGTGTTTCATTTTTTGAAGAGTATCAGTGACATCACAGGGTTATGTCTTGTCTTAAGCATGAAATGGATTCAAGTGAGGCAGTTGCACAAAGTCATCAGTCTCACTCCCTTCCAGAATCATCAAAGTTCGGTGACGAACCAAAAGTCAATATGACTAAAGACAGCCCAGGTTGCCAGGGATGACCTTGGGTCTTTGATGTCTAGACAAGTTTTAAGCATGCCATAGCACCTGCTTCAGCACCTTTGTGGCCATTGCTCTCATCCACTCATTCCACTGGAGGAAATCTTCACATGCTTGAGGTAGCATTGCCCTAACTCAACAACAGATGTGAATCCTGTCAATTACCCTCAACCTGATTTAGCCTATCTGTACTAACATTTTTATCAAGGTGTAAGGGTGTATTTAGGGTGTAATCCTAAATGCAGGTGCATGCTAAAAGCTTTGGAGCCACATCTGGCTGAAGACCAAAGTTGGATGAGCAGCCCTGAAAAAGGTTCACCATCCCCTTATACCAGAGATGCTGGTCCTCCCTAGACATCCCATATACCCTATTAAATACTTACTATATACTGAATATTGGTGAAACAAAGAGAAAATCCATGACAGTTCCCCCCTCTCAAGGAACTTAAATTCTAAAGGAAAAACAACATATAAGAGAAGTTTTTGTCAAGTCAAATAGAAAGGTCTCATCTTCCTTAGTGTGAAGGACAAAACAAATGGCACTGCATTTTTTTCATTACTTTTCCCTTGGAAAATCATATCTGTATGTGATGATGAATCATCTTACAGTGGTAAGGCCTTTGGTGGCAAGAAGGTTCTCTTCTGTGTCTTCAATAACTATTTCTGCTTAAGAGCTAAAGACCTCAGCATCTGCAGAAGTAGTTGCCATAAACTCTCCCCACATCAGTTTTTCTAGGATGATAGCAATGAGGGATGGAAGTAGGATCAGAATTCTGGAGGCAGTGTTGTTCCTGGGGCGATTGGGTTTATCTTTCCAATAGTGGCAATTTGTCATCAGAAGTGATGGTGATAGCAATGAAGATGAGCTCCTTCTTCAAAGTGACTATTCCCCTTGAAGTAACATGATGGCTAAGAGGTCCAGGCTGGAAGCAAAGACTGTGGTTTGTGGGAAACTGGAACTTCCAAGGCCCTTGGGTTCAGTGTCCTGGGATGACTCCATTGAGGTATAAGGAAAGATGGTGGTCAAGATAGTGGCAGGTTTGACCCACCTGCGATATGCTACCTCCTGTCTGCTTCAGTGACACAAAAGATGATATAGGGGTAAAATTGATAAGCTTTAGAAACTGAATGGAGATGGGATAGTCAAGGGTTCATGGGATTCTGAGGCTGTAAACCTGGGAGACTTTAAGAATGGTGGTATCATCCACAAAAAATAGAGAAGTTTGGAAGAGAAACAGATTGGAAAAAAACATAAGTTCTATATTATACATTCGGAGTTTAAGATATCTACAATACCTAGATACAGGTAGAATCTTTTAGCAAGCAAGTTATAATATAGCACTGGAGTTCAGGAGAGAAAGATGAGGACTAGATATAAAGATCTGATAATCATCTACAAAAAAGATGATATCTGAACACAATGGAGCAGATAAGATCACTAAGAACAAATTCAAGAGAAGAAACTTCAGGACAAATATTACAAAAGTTACTACTTATGAGTAGTAAGGCAGTTGAAGGAGAATCGAGAAAGAGTAGGGTTATACCACTTGCTACTGACTAAGAAACAGAATGGTGGATCAGTGGAATAGGTTAGGTACACAAGATCCAATAGTCCCATCAACTATTTGATAAACCAAAGACTCCAACTTATCCAAGGATAAGAAGTTACTATTTATCAAAAACTGCTGGGAAAATTGGAAAATAATGTGGCAGAAAGTAGTCAAAGACCAACAACTCACACCCTATACCAAGATAAGGTTAAAATAGAATCGTGATATAGACATAAAAGGTGATACTATAAGCAAATTAGAAGAACAAAGGATAGTCTTCCTGTCAGATCTTTGGAGAAGGGAAGAATTTATGGCCAAAGAAGAACTAGAGAACATTATGAAATGCAAAATGGAAAATTTTAATTACATTAAATTAAAATGGTTTTGCCCAAACAAAACCAATGCAACCAAGATTAGAATGGAAGCAGAAAACTGGGAAAAAATTTTTACATCCAGTGCTTCTGATAAAGGCCATATTTCTAAAACATATAGAGAACTGAGTCAAATTTATAAAAATACAAGTCATTTTCCAATTGATAAATGGTTAAAGGATATTAACAGACACTTTTCAGATGAAGAAATTAAAAGACATTTATAGTCATGGTTTTGTTATGTTATGGTTATAGTCAGTCATGGCATTTAAAATGCTCTAAATCATTTTTGGTCAGAGAAATGAAAATTAAGATAATTCTGAAGTACCACTTCACTTCTATCAGATTGATAAAGATAACAGGAAAAGGAAATGATGAATATTGGAGGGTATGTGGGAAAACTGGGACACTAATGCATTGTTGGTAGAGTTGTGGAGATCCAACCATTCTGGAGAGCAAATTGGAACTATGCCCAAATGGCTACAAATCTGCATACTTTTTGATCCAGTAAGGTCTGTACTGGGTCTGTATCCCAAAAAGATCCTAAAAAAGGGAAAGGGACCCTCATGTGCAAAAATGTTTGTAGCAGCTTTTCTTATAGTGCCAAGGAACTAGAAATTAAATGAATGCAGATGGGTTGGGGAATGGCTGAATAAGTTATGGTATATGAATGTTATGGAATATTATTGTTCTACATGAATAATGAGCAGGCTGATTTTAGAAAAGCCTGGAAAGACTGATGCTGAGTGAAGTGAGAACATTGTACACAATAACAGCAAGATTATATGATGATCGACTATGATAGATTTAGTTCTTCTCAGCAATTCATTGATTCAAAACAATCCCAATAAACTTGGGATGGAAAATGTCATATTCAGAGAGAAAAAGAACAGAACTATGGAGACTTAATGTGGATTGAAGCATAGTATTTTCACCTTATTGTTTTGTTTTGTTTGCTTTTTCTTTCTTGTGTTTTTTTTCCCTTTTGGTCTGATTTTTCTTGCACAATATGACAATTTGTTTAAAATATGTTTAAAAGGATTGTATATGTATAACCAATATTAAGATTGCTTACTGCCTTGGGGAGGGAGAGGGAAGGAAGGCAGGGAAACAAAATTTGGAACACAAAATCTTACAAAACAAATGTTGAAAACTATCTTTACATATATTTGAAAAAATAAACTACTATTGAGGGAAAAAAAATAGTGTTATAGAAGCAAAGAAAAGAGAGATCATCCAGAAAAAGGGGAAAGCCAACAGTCAAAAGTTTCAGAGAAATCAAATAGAATGAAGAAAGAGAAAAAGGTTATCAGATTTGGTAATTAAGAAACTACCAATAATCTTAGAGAAAGCAATTTCATTTCAATGCTGGAATTGGAAGGCAAAACTCAAGGAACTAAAAAGGAAGTAGAAGGTGAGAAAATAGAAACAATAACCATAAAAAAACACTTTTCAAGGAGGTTGGCTACAAAAAGGAAAAGAGCTACAAGACAATAGTGTTTCAGGAATGTCAGGGTTAAGCAACTTTTTAAGGGTGGAAGGAGACCTGGACATATATTTAAGCAACAAAGTACTGAATTAATAAGCAAAGATTAAAAATGAGACAAAGAGAGGGGATGGATGTTCAAAGGGGAAACCCCTAGATGAAGCAAGCAGGGATTAGAATAAAAATCACAAGTATAAGGATTAACTCTGATAAGAATAGGTACCCATTTTTTCATCAAAGAATGTAATAAAAAAAGCAAAGATTGGGGAAGAATGAAGAGAGTTAATATGAGTAGGAAAGGCATAACACAATTATTCTAAGTCAAATCTCTGGATTGTGAATTCAGCTTTCTTCCCACTACCTTATTGTGTTGTGCCCAGAATGTCTTATTGTATCTAATATAAAGGAATGGATCATCTAAAACTGTCACTTATCCAAGGCATCAAAATACCAGAATTCATTAGCATCACTGACAAAACACAATAATGGACTCTTTTCCAAAGCTGGGAGACCTTATTCATTTATTGTACTGAAAAGAAATGTCATCTATCTCTATCTTTTATAGAATTTTACATTTTTCAAGGTGAAACAGAGTAGAAAGAAAACTAGCTTGGGATTTAGGAGAGATCAGTTCTGGTCCTAGCTCTGCCAAATGAGTGACCCTGGGAAAGTTAGCTCATCTATAAGAGCTTTGGTTTTCTCACTTGTAAAATTAAAGACTTGCACTATTTTCTAATCCTACATTTATTTCTATGAGTCTATGAATACCTGCATTGATTGAGCTGTATCCTGTTCAAATTTTTTAATATCTTCCTTGACAAGAATCATTTGTTCCTTCAGGAAAGATGCCTCCTGTTTAAGGGCTTCCACATCTCGGAGAACTTTAGGCATATTCTGGAGGGCCTGATGACTGGTTTCTGTAGAAAGAAACAAAGAGCAATATAGATGTAAATAAAAATTGGCTACCACAAGCAGATAAAACTTAAAAACTCTAAAGACAAATAAGAATCTTTACTAAAACATCCCAAAATGATACAGAATATTTGCTAAGCAGGTTAAAATGTTTGACTGTTTACAATAGGTATTTTAAAGTAATTATGCTAACATCAAGAGTTTAAGTTCATGACAGAGGATAATCTACCTCTCAGACTTGTGGAGGAGGAAGGAATTTATGACCAGAGGAGAACTAGAGATCATTATTGATCACAAAATAGAAGATTTTGATTACATCAAACTAAAAAGTTTCTGTACAAATAATACTAATGCAAACAAGATTAGAAGGGAAGTAACAAATTGGGAAAATATTTTTAAAAACAAAGGTTCTGACAAAGGTCTCATTTCCAAAATATATAGAGAACTGACCATAATTTATAAGAAACCAAACCATTCTCCAATTGATAAATGGTCAAAGGATATGAACAGACAATTCTCAGAGGAAGAAATTGAAACTATATCCACTCACATGAAAGAGTGTTCCAAATCACTACTGATCAGAGAAATGCAAATTAAGACCACTCTGAAATACCACTACACACCTGTCAGATTGGCTAAGATGACAGGAACAAATAATGACAAATGTTGGAGGGGATGTGGGGAAATTGGGACACTAATACATTGCTGGTGGAGTTGTGAAAGAATCCAGCCATTCTGGAGAGCAATCTGGAATTATGCCCAAAAAGTTATCAAACTGTGCATACCCTTTGACCCAGCAGCGCTACTACTGGGATTATATCCCAAAGAAATACTAAAGAGCGGAAAGAGACATATATGTGCCAAAATGTTTGTGGCAGCTCTTTTTGTTGTAGCTAGAAACTGGAAGAGGAATGGATGTCCATCAGTTGGAGAATGGTTGGGTAAATTGTGGTATATGAAGGTTATGGAATATTATTGCTCGGTAAGAAATGACCAGCAGGAGGAATATAGAGAGGCCTGGAGAGACTTAAATAAACTGATGCTGAGTGAAATGAGCAGAACCAGAAGATCACTGTACACTTCAACAACAATACTGTATGAGGATGTATTCTGATGGAAGTGGAAATCTTCAACATAAAGAAGATCCAACTCACTTCCAGTTGATCAATGATGGACAGAGGTAGCTACACCCAGAGAAGAAACACTGGGAGGGGAATGAAAATTGTTAGCACTAATATCTGTCTGCCCAGGTTGCATGTACCTTCGGATTCTAATGTTTATTGTGCAACAAGAAAATGATATTCGCACACATGTATTGTACCTAGATTATATTGTAACACATGTAAAATGTATGGTATTGCCTGTCGTCGGGGGGAGGGAATAGAGGGAGGGGGGGTAATTTGGAAAAATGAATACAAGGGATAATATTATAAAATATATATATATATATAAGAGTTTAAGTTCATGGAAACTCAGAATATGACTATTAGCTGAAAAATGGCTGAATAAGTTATGGTATATGTATGTTACAGAATATTATTGTTCTGTAAGAAATGATCAGCAGGATGATGTCAGAAAGGCCTGGAGAGATTTACATGAACTGATGAAGTGAACTGAGTAGAACTAAAAGAACACTGTACACAATAAGATTATGTGATGATCAATTCTAATGGACGTGACGTTTCAACAATGAGGTGATTCAGGCCAATTCCAACAGACTTGTGATGGAGAAAGCAATCTGCATTAAGAAAGAGGATTATGGGGACTGAATGTAGATCGCAATACAATATTTTCACCTTTTTCTGGTTGTATTTTTCTTGCTTTTTTTTTTCTTTTTGATCTGACTTTTCTTATGTACAAAGCATGATAAATGTGAAAAAATATATATAGAAGAATTGCACATGTTTAATGTTAAGTGGATTACTTGCTGTGTAGAGGAGAGGGTGTGGGGGAAAGGTGGGAGAAAAATGTGGAATACTGGGTTTTGCAAGACAAATGTTGAAAACCTATATTTGCACAGATTTTGAAAATAAAAAGTTCTTATTTAAAAAAAAAAGTTTATGTTTATAAAAGACTTAGCTGCTCTATCAATACAATGACCTAAGACAATTCCAAAGAACTCATAATGAAAAAATGCTATCCCTTCAGACAGAATTGATGAATTCTGAGTGCAATTTGAAGTATAATTTTCTCACTTTATTTTTCTTGCTTTTTTTATTGCCACAGGACTAATATGAAAATATATTTTGCATGATTTCACATGTGCAATTGATAATATTTTGCTTTCCTTCTCAGTGGGTTGAAGGATAAGCAGAAGAGGGCAAATTTGAAAATCAAAAATATTTTCTCTGTTTAAAATAAATAAATAATGATATTCTTTTAAAAAAGAGTTTATGGTCAAATATTAGTTGACAAGGGCAAATGAAACTGAGGAAAAATACCTTTCTTCTATTCATATTTCAAAGAGCTTTTAATTTTTTTATTCCCAAAGACTAAAAATATATTCAGAAGCAATTCAATGAATGATTCTACTAGAAAAATGGCTCCTATTTAAAATATTAATTTGTAATATCAATGGTCTAGACCAGGAGTTCTTAACTATTTTGGTATCATGGACCCCTTTGTCAGTATGATAAAACTTTTGGATCTCTTCTCACAATAATGTTTTTAAATGCATAAGATAAAATACATAGGATTGCAAAAGAAAAAAAATTATATTTAACTATTGCTATCAAAATAGTTTCAAAAACAACTTTACCAGTCCCTATTTAAGAAACTGTGATCTAGCCTAAATGGTTTCCAAAGTTTTTTAATTGTACACCTTTTTTAGCAAAACCCTCTCTGGGTATATTTATTTGTTTATAAATTATTTATGTCTACTATTATACTATGTGCATTATAAAATACAAAAAAAAATTATAATAGGATAAAGATGAAGAAATATATGATCCTAGATCATAAGCTTACTGAATAAAGGAATGACATTGTTAAATGTGTGAATCATTTATCTCACCAACTGCTGCCCTTTGAAGTATCCCTGCTCTAGACATGAAATATTGGGGCAGTGTAGGGGACCACAGAAGTTGTGAAGAAGGAACTTACCCAATGGCAGTTGCTGTACAGTTGCTGCTGGTGTAGCTCAGATAGCATTTAAAGTGACTCCTGTGCAGAAATGGGGGATGGGAACTTGTATTGTGAAGGAAGGGGCAAAATTAAGGAGTATTGGAAGATAAAGAGAGATGCAAGAATATAGGAGATAAGCTCCATGATAGACCATATTCCCCATTCTTTGATTCCTAATTTACAAATCACTTGTTGTCAGACCCTGGCCCTTAATTTAGAAAATACTATTAGTACTACTATTAACTGTGTGAGAATATCCCCAATATCCAACCAGTTGCTAAGTTTCATCATTTCTAATTCCAAAACACCTCTTACACCTGCTTCCTCTGTTCTCACTTAGTCACCATCCATACTAGAAACAGCCTCCTAATTGGTATCCCTTTCTCAGTCCCTCCTTTCTCCAATCCATTATATAGCTGTCAAACTGATTTAATAGTAATTAATGGCAGATATTACTGCCATTTTGTTAAGTCTAGCCCAAAGGTTCAAACACTACCAATATATGGGCCACAACATTCCTGTGCCACATGTATCAGATTTAAATGTAGTTCTTATTTTAATGTGTTGACATATTAATTAAAAAAGAAATATGTAACAAACATGTGGTTTTCTAAGTCAGTATATAGAAAAAGGGATCCTTAGTGGTTGAAGACTGCAGATCTTAAATGACCCTCAGAGTGCAGCCCTGAGTGAATTAAAGATAATTGAGAAATATTTATAAAAATTAAAGCTACAATGAAGCATTACTATCATTCAGTTGTTTCAATCTCAATTAAACTTTTGATATACTGGAGTGATTACAATGAAACATAGATAATGTTAATTTGTTTTCTAAGTAAATTTGCGATTTCAGGGATCCATTTCACATCACTGGTCACTGGTCTAGACAATTTATTATCATGGGCTAAAAAGACTAAAAAAAATTAAAAATGGAAAGCTTTGATATCTTTTCTTTTGTATAATGGCACCTTTTTTAAGAGCCTTACTCAGTTGTGTATTATTTCACTTTCTTCACATTTTCTAATATTAAAAAGAACAGTCAATCAATTAATTTGCAAATATTTATTATGAATTTAAATATGTGCCAGGACTGTGCTAAGTGCTGGAGAAACAAAGAAAAGGTGAAAACAATCCCTGCCTTCAAGAACTTTACATTCCAACATGTATATTCACATGTTATATTCATCATATATATATATGTACTTCTATAGATCTATACAAAATACATATAAAAGGGATACAAGACAACCTTGGAGGGGCTTACTAGCATCAATATATGTTTGAATGCACTGAAAAAAAACACTGACTGCATGCCAAATTCAATACTCCAAAGGCTGTTCTTGCTCTTCTCTCTTCCTCCTATATTCATACTTCTTCCTGTATTTTATATTTTCCTATGTCATATACTCCTATGACCTCAATTATCACCTTTATCCTAATGATTTACCAATGTATATTCCTAATCTCTTCTTTAAATTTTATTCTAGATATCATATGACATCTCAAACTCAACATGTCCAAAATTTGAGGAATCTTTATATTAAAGTATGGAGGAGTTGTCATCTTCAGTGTTAGAGTGGGTAGCCACACTAATGAAACTGCAGAATCTTTTTGGTATCCAAAAAGGAACAAGAAGGAATTGAGGACTTGTCTAAAGTTGAATGTATATCTCTACTTGGCATACTTGATATGCTTTGAAATATTACATTTTCTTTTTTTTAATATCACATAAGTTTTATTGATTTAAGTATTTTATATTTTTTCTACTTAATAGTATTTTATCTTTTTCAATTATCTGTGAAGATAGTTTTCAACATTTACTTTTATAAAATTTTGATTTTCATCTTTTTCTTCCACTCTTCTCTTTCCCCTTCCCAAAATGGCAAGCAATCTCATATAGGTTATATATGTATGAAATCATATTAAAAATGAAATACTGCAATTTCAGCGACACATCTCACATGCTTACAGACATACCTATAGAGTTAAAGAATCTCAGTATTGGAAGGGATCTGAGAGGACATCTAGTCTAACTTTCACCTGAACAAGAATCTTCTTTACAATAAAAGTGACTAGGGGTCATTTACCCTCTATTTGATGACACTCTCCTAAAATGTAATTATCGTGAGAAATTATGATTTTTTTTTATTTTTTAGCACAAAAATTCTTAATCTGGCATTTGTGAACTTGTTTTAAAAAACCTGATAACTGTATTTTAATATAATCAATTTTCTGTGTATTCATGTATATTTTATTTTATGCATTCAAAAACATTATTCTATATAGTCCATAAATTTCACTAGACTGCTAAAGAAGTCCATGACACAGAATTGGTTAAAACCTCTTACTTTATTTAGCATCTCTAGCAGTACGATAAGATACAGGAGTCTATATGAAAAATCATTCTTAATGTTCTCTTCCGCCAGCTAGTGATACACTTACAAGTGTGGTAGGTAAAAAATTTATCAGTGAAGAAGCAGTCAGTTAGAAGGAGGTGAACCTAGAAAGAATACCATGGAAAAAAACAAGAAAGGAGAGAGCATCTCAAATGAAAAAGAAATCAATAGTGTCAATTAAAAAGTGGATTAGGAAGAAGAAAAAGTGAAGTAAATGAAAAAAAAAAAAATGAAAGGTCTGGACCAGGTGGTCTCTGAGGTTTTTTACAAATCTAAATCATACTAGTCTATGATTAAAAAATCCTAGGTGAAAACTTAACAACATGTTTCACCAACCAGACACAAATCAAGGATTAAATGGGAAATAGGGGAATGGAAGTCACAAATATAGACTACTCTCTATAGATATTTAGTAGAAAAAAAACAAGCATTTAAAGGGGTAACAAAAGTTGAGGGAATGTGTTTTGTTTTATCAATTGAGAGGACTCAGCAAGAAACTAAAGATTAAAAAAAGCAAAAGAAAAAAAAGGAAAAGTAGATCACATGAGCAATGAGAGAGAGAACCAGACTTTTTCTCTGAAGCCCATGACCTTTCAAACTTCTCCACAACAGAAATTATGCCCCAAAGATAAAGCAACTTCATTTATCTCCATGGTCTAGGATACCCCAAATTTTAAAAGTTTTTTAAAAATTGCAAAAATTCATGATCTGATGCTCACTGACCCTGAGCTCATTCAGTACCCTTTTCTTACCTCCCACAATAATAACATCAAAGCTGCACTTGCAGACCATGGACCGGACAAATATTTACAACAAAACCCACCCTCAAACCCATCCCCCTCTCTCTTTTTAGTGCCATGGAGACCCTAGTTCCATCTATGGAAGTTTGCCCAGGCAGCAATAACAAAGAGCCAACAGGGCTACAACCCTATAGTACCAGTATTTCAAAGCCAATCACCTAAGATGACAGGAAAAAATAATCATGAATATTGGAAAGGATGTGGGAAAACTGGACACTAATGCATTGTTGGTAGAGTTGTGAATTGAGCCAAACATTGTGGACAATAATTTGGAATTATGTTCAACTGTGTATATATCCTTTGATCCAGCAGTGCCATTACTGGGTCTATATCTCAGAGATCATAAAAGAGGAGAAAAGACCCACATGTACAAAGATGTTTATAGCAGTTATTTTTGTACTAGCAAGGAATTGGAAAATGATGCCCATCAACTGGGGAATGGCTGAACAAGTTGTGGCATATGAAGGTAATGGAATATTATTGTTCTATAAGAAATTGCTGATGTCAGAAAAGCCTGCAAAGACTTATAGGAACTGATGCTGAGTGGAGTGAGCAAAACAGGAGAACACCGTATACAATAATAGCAATATAATGTGATCCTCAACTATGACAGATTTAGTTCTTCTCAGCAATGTAATGATCCAAGACAATTCCAACAGACGTGGGATTGGAGAGAACTACAGAGACTGAATGTGGATCAAAGCATACTATTTTCACCTTTTTTTTTTTCCTTTTTCTTTTTTATGGTTCTTTGTTTTTGTTATGGTATTCCTTTCCCAAAGTGACTAATATGGAAATATGTTTAAATTGATTGTACATGTATAACCTGTATCAGATCTCTTGCTGTCTTGGGGAGGGAAGAGAAAAAGGAGGGAAAGAAAAACAATTTGGAACTCAAAATCTTACAAAAATAAATACTGAAAACTAAAGCTAAATAAATAAAGATTTGTTTTATTTGACTCTATATGTTTTTAACAGAGGGTTTGTTTTTCTTTCTCAGTTGAGAGAACAAAGAGAAGGAGAGGCAGAAGGAGAAGGTAGATTTGGTACCCCAAATTTTTTTTTAAAGATCAGTATAGAAATGAACAAAAAGGAGAGGTCAAAAATAATCAAAATTATTTTAAAAAACATAAATTGTTTATGAAAAGAAACATTTTTTGCAAATTTAATTTTTTTAAAAAGGAGAAAACTTTTTGCCTATCAAAATTCCAAATTAAAAGGGGAGATAACAAATCTTATCAATTCACCACCCAAAAACCTCCAAGAGAGGCCAAACTCCTGGTCTTGACATCAGGGCTATCTACAATCTGGCTCCAACTGACATTTTCAGTTTTATCTCGTACTAATGCCTTTTACATAGTCTTTTTTACACTCTGATTGAACTAACTTATGAACATTAATTATCTTGTCTTCTCTAACCTCAAATTTTCCCTTATGTTGTCACTTAGGTTTGGAAGAAATTTATGGAATCTTAGAATTTCAAAGGAAATTCAAAGGACTTCACTAGCACTGACTTTGAGATCAGAGTTCTTAGGTTTAAATCCTCTAGATTTAGCAAATCATTTTCATCATTCTGGATCTCAGTTTCCTAATCCATCAAAAGAATGCATGGGCAAGAGCATCTTTAAGGATATGATCCTGTGATTTTTACATCTACTCTGATGTTCTCTCCTCCCTCCCCCCCAAAAAAAGAATCCCCAGCATAATAAATACATCAAGACGTCATTTTCTTGAAAACCTATATTGAGTAGAAACTAGCCATATCTAGAGTCAACCAATTTACTTTCAGAAGCTCTATTTGTAAAAAAATTTTTTTCCTTGACTTCAAATCTAAACTTGTCTCTTTGCAGCAAATACCTTACTCTTAATTCTACCTTCTGGTGTTAAAGAGTTGTACACAAGTCTTTTCTTTTTTCCATGATAGCATTTAAGGACTTGAAGAAAACTATAAAACCCCTTAGCCCAAGTCTTTTCTTCACCAGGAAAAAACATTACCAATTTCTTCATCAATCCTTCTATGAGAAATCAAATTGGTTATTCATCATCCTGGTCCTCCTTTTGAGATTCTCCATTTTATCAATGTACTTTCTAAAGTGGAGTATTCAAAACTGAACATAATACTCCAGATATATTGATAGTATAATCAGTCAGATAGATTCAGAACTAAATAAATGACCAGACCCAGACAACAGGCATGAATGAATCTATGTCAGTCTAGAGGAAGATTTCCAGTGGAGAACTAAATAAGAAGCATGCTTTTCATTTATGCACATGTAACAAAATTGGCAGGGATAGCTAACCCAATAGATGACAGAGTCAATATATAAAACTAACTCAACAGACTACAATAATAAGCCACATATAATATGGGACCTATCAAAAGCAAATCTTATTCTGGGCTAAAAATATCAATTTTGCAAGTTGTAAGTGGAGAAGGTTTCTATAAAAGATGCTTAATGAGAAAAAGATCTTTGAGTTTTCAAGGATGGCAAGCTTGGCCAAAAAAAAGCTAATACAAACTTTTAGCTACACTAAGAAAGGCATATTATCCAAGATTGGGGAAGTGATAGTTCTGCTTAACCAATTTGGTTCCACTATATCTGGAATATTATGGTCATTTCTAAGTGCTACATTTTAGGAAATACATTGACAAATCATAGCATACTGAGGTGTGGTGACCAGAATGGAGAATGGATTTAAAACCTTACCGCATGAGGATTGGGTGAGATAATTAACCTGAGAAGGGAAGATTTTAAAATGTTATGGTAACCATCAAGCACTTAAAGGGATGTCATGTGGAAGAGGAATTGGTTGGGGTCAGAAGAACTAGAAACAATGAGCAAAAATTTCAGGGAATCAGATTAAGGAAAATGTTTTTAACAATCAAAATTCTTTGTGGAATGAAAGATGTTTCCTTACAATGAGTTGGTTCCCTCTCTGGTAAGATCTGACCCTCTCTAGAGAAGTTCAAGGAGATCTTGTAGGGAGATGTTTCAGTAGACAGAAATTTAAAATAATTAACTTTTAACATTTATATTGTACTTATTATGTGCCAGGCACTTTACAATTATTATTTCATCTGATCTTCACAATAACCCTGGGAGTAAGTGCTATAATTATCTCCATTTAGCAAATGAGGAAACTGAGGCAAAAATCAGTTGGGTAATTTGCCCAGAGTCTCACAGCTAATAAGTGCCTGGGGCAAAATCTGACCTTAGGTGGTGTTCCTGATGCTAGGCCCAATAGCCGTTTCACTACCCAACTGCCTAGAATTGGTTTTAATGGACTTCAAGCCCAATGAATTAAAAGTTTGCTATGACAACTGATAAAACTAATGTGATCTTGGGCTGCATTAACAGTCAAAGCTTCCAAGAATAAGAAGGCTAGATCAAAGACAGGGATGCTAAATGGCGTAGTGGATAGAGTTAACCTGAAGTTAGGTTAACTCAGACGCTAATTAACTGTGAGCTTGGGCTGGTCACTTAACTCTGTTTGCCTCAGTTTCCCTATAAGGAAAAGAAAGTGGCAAACCACACTAGAATCTTTGCCAAGAAAACCCACAAATGGGATCATTAAGTCAAACAAGACTGAAAAACAACTGAACAACAAAAAAAGTTCTGAAACATTCAGCCCTTATCAGACCACATTTCTGACTTTGTTTCTTCAGCTGTAAAATGGGGAGAGAAAAAAAAAAAAAAAAAATATATATATATATATATATATATATATATATTTAACAAAACAATAATCTTGCCCATTTGGCAAAAATAATTGGAATGAATTTTAAAAATCAGAATTTGAAGCTAATTATTAAATACTGTTCTGACTCCCGTGATTTGGTTACTTAAGGAGGCAATGAATAGTAAAACCGAAGTTCCGGGATGAATCCGTCATTCTAAATAGACATCCTGGCTACACTCTGCCAAAGTACAAACCTCCCTCTGAAAAATCGGCCAGTGGAGAACTAAATAAGAAGCATGCTTTTCATTTATGCACATGTAACAAAATTGGCAGGGGTAGCTAACCCAATAGATGACAGAGTCAATATATAAAACTAACTCAACAGACTACAATAATAAGCCACATATAATATGTTACATTTGTTGTTACATTTGTAACCGCCTCCCCCGCTTGCTGGGGAGGGAAGAAAGAATCAGGGGCATATTAAGGAGCTCCTTCTTCTAGATGTCTTTCTTGACGCCCGCTTAGTGTCAGTGCCCTCCCTGGGTTGGGTTATTTCCAATTTAATGTGTACAAATGTTGCAGATCCATAGTTATTTGCGCGCAGTTCCAAAGGCTGTGAGAGCCGTAGGAACGTTTCTTTGCATCCCCAAGCTGGTACACAGGGTAGGTGTAGACTTAACTTGACACAGAAAGGAAAAATTAATACCACTAATCAATATCACTAAGTCGCCCACATTCGCGGCCTGACCCACGCATTAGCGTAGACCCCGATTCCGGCCCTTGGCCCCGCAGCTACCCCTCCCCCCCCAAGGAAAGGCGCGGCGGCGGGCGCTCACCCTCCACGGCGTTGTTGACTTCCTGGATGAAAAGCTGCAGCTTCATCACCAGCGTGGCGGCGTGGCCGTCCACCTTCCCCGAGGCCTCCTTGGGCACCGCTTTGAAGGCCCCATTGATCCACTCCTTCACCTCGAAGTCATCCGCCAGGAACTTGGAGAAATCCATCGCTTTCCCCGGAGTCAAAGGGTCCACACCGCCACGGACCCCGGCTGGTGGCCCCGAGTCTTGGGCGCTCGTTACCACCCCCGGGGGCAACTGTGACAGCCGGCGAACTGCACGGACCGGGCGTCCGCCGCTCCCGGAAAACGGCCGTCCTCGGGGGCGGGACTTCCCCTCAGCTGAGCTGCCGGTGATTCCTCTGCGCTCCGCCGGCTACAGAGCTACAAACTTTCCAAACTCTCGAAAGTATAGCTTCCCAGGACACTCCACAGCAACGCCGAGACGAGCAGAAACTTTACCGGAAGTGGTTGGCAAGTTTCCGTAGCAACGAGAGATCGCTTCCCTTCCTCCACACACTCCCCCCGCCGGAAGGCTTCCTTTCTCTCACCCCGAGCCAAGCCCAAAGCTGCTGGGCTAGCTGAAAAATCAGCCTCCCTAGGGAGTCCTGCGGCCTCAGATGAAGCGGGAGATGTCTGGGAGGGGCCCGCAGAGCCCGACGGGGTCCCTGCCGAGCCGCTGTGTGTGCAAGGCCGCTCTGTATGCCCCCAATACTCCCCATCCAAACTGGCGAGTTTTCAGACTTGCAGTTTTGTTCAGCTCAGTTCATATTTATTACTACTATGTGTCAGGAACAGCCTCATCAAACATTATCAGCCTAACCTTCCAATTAGGGCTCCAGTCAAACTGTTCGGTACTCCTGATACTGGATTTCCCATCTTTGCCCTGGACAATCAAGGTTGCACACCTTCCTTAAACTCTGCCGCAGCCTCACTAATTTTTTTTTTTTTTTAAGTCTCCCTATTTCTTTAAGGCAGCACCTGCACAACCTTCCCTGATGCTCCTAATCCGCTAGAGCTTTCCCTCTCCAAACACTCCGTGTTCGCGTGCACATACAGAGAGAGAGCGCTTTACATTTTTGTTGAATATATTTCATATGTCCTTGTTTTCTCTATCGGAATATAAGTTTATTTTAAGCAGCAATTTTCTTTTTAGTTGTATCTCCAGAATCTAGCATATACTTGTCAATTAAGTACTTGTTGAGTGATCAGTTGCTAGGGAAAGACAAAAATGACAGTCCTTTCCATTCTATTGACAAAATATAGATATGTAAGAATAATAAAGTTTATGTGGACACAGATAAAAATTTTTTTCAGGCAGGGGCATTAACAACCAGGGGAATCAGGAAATTAGCTTATAGTCTGGTGGAAGCTGGCTCTTCAATTTGGCCCTGAAGAGGAAGTGTTCTGTGTGGGGTGGGGTGGTACTTAAGCCACTGTGTGAAAACACAGAAAGTAGAACGTCATATATCACACACAGCAAGGTGTTCAGTTTGGGTGAAAACAAATAGGGGGAATAAATATAATCCACCTGGAAAAACAGGCAAAAGCCAGATCGTGAAATAACCAATAGAAGTTTATATATTCTATGCCAGAAGCATTAGAAAGCTACTAAACTTCTTAAGCAAGGCAGAATGACATGGGAAGACCTATACTTATGGAACATTAATTTAGCAGCTGCATGAAAAGTGGAGAAGGGAACAACTGGATTCAGGGGAACCCGGAGGCTAATAGTCCAGACAAGGAGTGAGGGCCTGAATTTGAGTTATTGTATGAGTAGGGAAAAGAGGAATGTTAAGATAGATATTGTAGAGGTATAGTCAACAAGACTGGGCAATACTAGAAACTGAGTGTGAGTTAAGAATAAAGAATGGCTAGTGATAGCTAGGAGGCTCCGTGGTTAAAGCACCAGCCAGAAAAGAATAAGATGAAGGGTACTGGTTTTAGTTCTCTTGGAGACAGATTTTGGCAATTAGTCAGGACCAGAAAAGTTAAGTTGAAAGGCATTGAGAAATTGAGCTAATTTATAGAATGATAGTTTAAATGAATGGTAAATTTTTTTTACGGATGTGAGAGATTTTAAGGATGCTTAAGTACTAAGAAAGGACACGCTGAAAAAAAAATTGAAAATAGGTTAAGATGTAACCAAGAACATTGAACCATTTCTTCCTCATAAAATGAAAGGAATCCATAAAATGAATGATAATGAAATGATTTGAAGATAAAACTAACAGGGGCCTCCATTTTTTCAGCCAAGTATGAGGCAAGGGTCTTTTGTTAAGAGTGGAAGAGTAATGGCAGGACTTGAAGAGGAGCTTGGAACTGACACTGGAAAATGGAGTGGAGAATCAGAGATGAGTAAAAAGATTTAAGGTTAGATGGCATACAGAAACTGGAAACAGAGTGGGAGTGGATGCCCATCAATTGGAGAATGGCTGAATAAATTGTGGTATATGAATATTATGGAATATTATTGTTCTGTAGGAAATGACTAACAGGATGATTTCAGAAAGGCCTGGAGGGACTTACATGAACTGATGCTGAGTGAAATGAGCCCAGGAGAACATTATATACTTCAGCAATAATACTATATGATAATCAATTCTGATGGACGTGGCCATTTTCAACAATGAGATGAACCAAATCAGTTCCAATAGAGCAGTAATGAACTGAACCAGCTATACCCAGGGAAAGAACTCTGGGAGATGACTATGAACCCCTACATAGAATTCCCAATCCCTCTATTTTTGTCCACTTGCATTTTGGATTTCCTTCACAGGGTAATTGTACACAAAACAACTGTTTGGACATGTATGCATATATTGTATTTAATTTATACTTTAACATATTTAACATGTATTGGTCAACCTGCCATCTTGGAGGGGGGGGAGAAGGAGGGGAAAAATTAGAACAAAAGGTTTGGCAATTGTCAATGTTGTAAAACTACCCATGCATATATCTGGTAAATAAAAACTATTAAAAAAAAAAAAAAAAGTTAGATGGCATAAAGGCATAGTAGACGCAGTCAGCAGTTGACTTCCTCCAGCTTCAGTAGGAATTCAGTGAAGGCAAATGAGTCATCTAAGGGTAGGAAAGGGATGGAAAGGAGTAAGGGATTCAAAGGTAACTCTTAAGAGTTAAAATGACTTTTCAAGCATTGGGATTTTTAAAATCCTATCTACAAATATGATCTATTCAAAATGCCAGAAATTACTAACTTTCAGAAAAGATTTAAGTACAGAATAATGCAGTGTATGACACAATTGCTTAGTTGGCTTTGCTTAATTAACTCTTTTAGTTATTCAGGAAGGTTTATTCTGTAGTGATAAGAGAAAGGCAGTATCTGAAAATGATAGTATCATAAAATCAAGTTATGGAAAAAGTCAGAAGCATTAAGTAGCAGGGAAAAATACACTGTATTAAAGATTGAATTCTGGTCCAGCTACTAAAGCATTATAAAAAATCTATACATAATCATCAGTTATTATTGAATAAAGAGCTTGAACCAAATTACTTTCCTACTTAGTTCCTAGTTTACCTGCTATCTTATTAAAATGCAATGCTACATTTTGAATAGTCATTAGCTTTCCACACCATTCAATGATTCCACCATTAGGCATATACTCCAAAGAAGTAAAAGACAAAAGGGTCTTACATACTAAATAATATCTCTACTAGCAAAAAAACTGGAAACAAGGTGAAGTCATTCATTGGGAATGGCTAAACAAATTATAGTATATGAATGTAAATGTAACTTAGTATTATTGTACTCAGAAATGAGGAATTCAGATAACTATGAAGGATTATGTGAAGAAATGTGGAAGCAAGTGAACAATGCACATGACTATAATGATATAAAGGAAAAAACTAAAAGTAAGCCATAATTTTTATTATGTGATTATCAATTGTGATGGACTCTTTTCAACAATTCGATGATTCAAGGCAATTCCAACAGTCTTGAGGTGGAAAATGCCATGCATATCCAGAGAGAAAACTGTGGAGATTGAATATGGATCAAGATATAGTATTTTCACCTTTTTTTTTTCTTTTGTTGTTGTTTTTCTCATTTTGGTCTGATTTTTCTTGCACAACGTAACAGGTGTGGAGATGTTTAAATGAGTTGCGCATATTTAACCTGTCAGATTGCTTGCTATTCTGTGGATGGGGGAGGTATGGGAGGGAGGAATATTTGGAACACAGAGTCTTAAAAAGGAGAATGTTGAGAACTATCTTTCCATGATGTATTTGGAAAAATGAACTATTTTTGAGGAAAAAAAATTTGCCACAATCAGCATCAACAAACTACAAAAATTATCTTTGACATAAGTGCTTTATGTAGAAGATATGTTCCAGAAAACCTATGTAATGTTTTTGTTGATCAGTTCACTAAATGCACTCTTTATTTAGTCTATGATGAATTTTGGTAAAGAAACTGGTCACCATTATTCCCCAGTTTTTCAAATGAACCCTACCTCACAGGGTTATTTGAAAGATGAAATGCTACCATGTGAAAATGCCTTGTAAAGAAAGTGCTTTATAAATATAAGGTTTAAATTAAGCCCCTTGACCAGTACCCCAGTCTAAATATAGATCCTTTATTCCTTCTGTTCTACCACCTATTTGCTTTAATACCCCCTTCTATATCAAACATAGAGTCCAAGACTTGCCCAGACTCCAACTCCAATCTAATTTTCCTTATGACTAATTTTAATTTTTTAATCTGCCTTCCCTCTTATTTTTCTTTTCTCTCATATTTTGTAGTTGAGTGAAATGTATTTCTAAACTCAATTCTGCATATGTTCTTTTTTCCTTTGACTTGACCAATGCAGATGAGACTGAAGTTAGTAGGTTCCCTGGCCCCTCTCGTAGATTTCTACTTGTCTATCTTAATTACTCAGTCTGGCGCATCTTTGTGGAGGTATTACATTGGGGAGAACAAAGCTATACCTCTTCATGGTATTCTTTTGACTGCCTCTTTCACATCTACCTAGGTAATCAAACCTTCAATCAAATAGCTATTTAAATCCCTTCTGTATGATGGTTTCTCTGGAAGACATAATATCTGAAAATGCATTTCCCCTATAACACCACCACACAAATACACTTGTTCCTATGTTTATTTATTTAATGTAAATGATTTACATATTCAGTCAAAACTTTTCTGCATCAAAAAACCATCTAAAAAACAAGAATCAAGTTTATCTTAATTGTGTTGTACAATGAAGAGAATGGTACACTCAAGTAAGCAAGTAAAAAAAAGCTTTCAATGAGGATAAAAAGGAAGGTGTAGGTATTGGGCAAAAGCACTGAAGACCTCTGAGACATGGAAACTAATTTCTTTTTCTCCTTTACCTGAAGACTGTCTACTAGAAATTATAAGGCATAATGGTGGAAGATACTGTGGGTAGAAACTAGCTACTGTGTTCCTCTAATCTAGAGGCATGTGCAATGTGCATTCCATTTGGAACATTTCTTCAATAAATTGTAAGCAGTCTATATAAAAAGAGACAAGGATCCTCTTTAAAGATGTCAATTGGGCGGAGGATCTCCTAAACAAAGAAGTACCCAAGACCAAACAAATATCTCCAAGACTTCTGAAAATGGAGCAGCCTGGGTGCCCTAACAAACACATTTGAGGGATGACAAGGCACAAAAGTGAGAACAATGAGGCAACATTCATAAAAGATCATTCCACTTTGAAATGATTCCCTGAAACATGGGCCTCTGCTGTAAGCTTTGGCTTATAAAATTCCAGTGACACCAGAGAGTCCATCACCATACAGGTGGCAGATGATGGCAGACTGTCTTGCTGAAGAGTGATTTCAGATGCATTTCACAAATGGCTCATAATGCCATCCAAACAGCAGTGCCCACCCGTACACTTCATATCAAAACCCCTAGTCAGTCCTGGGCAAAAATGAGCAACAGAGATAGGCTAAGGCTTGATGGTAAGGTCCAGAAGAGTGCACCATGAGGTTAGACTGTACTCCAGAGAGCTGGGTCTGGAAAATCACTCACTTCTCCTACTTCACTGAAGGGCTTCCCACCTTGAGTGAATGTCAATTTGTACCTTAGCCTGACAGGCTCCTGGGGGAAAAAAAAAAAATCAGAAATGAAAAGTTTTCCAAAGATATAGAGTACTGAGTAAAGCCTGAAATGAAAAAGATCAGCCTCTTTAAAGGAAAACTTTTGACCCATAAGAAAGCAAAGAAAAATGCTTCCAATCAACCCAAATTCCAGGGAGTGTACTCAGCAGTCACTAAAACAAGGAACACTCAATCTAGACATCTGCCCCATAACACCTATTCCTGGATAAAAAAAGCAGTTTGGGACCAGAAGATAATAGCATTTCTGGCCTGGGTTATAGAGAGCTCACAATCAACATGAGTATTTGAATAGCAACAGGTTAAATAATAGAAGCTGCTGTAATAGTTTAATGGCTCTAAGCTATTCTATATTTAGAATTTATCAAGTTTCCAAGGGGGTGGGGGGAAGAGAAGCCCTCCCTTGTCCACAGAAGAGCTAGATTTCTTCAACCTAGTTCACAACCCCTTGAATTTGGAGACAGCTAGGTGGCAAAGTAGATAGCAGCTGGACTGAAGTCAAAATACCTGGGTTCAAAATCCAGCCTTAGACAATAACTCCATGACTCTGAGCAAGTCATTCAAACCCCATCTCCATTTCTTTAACTATAAAATAAGAACCATAATTGTATCTACATAATAGGACTGTTTTAACAACTTGGACAATATGTGTATAGCACTTAGCACAGTACCTGGTACATAGCAAGCAGGTGCTTAATAATTTATTTCCTTTTGCTTCCTTTACTTTCAATGTTCCAATCAAACAAACTAACAAGGAATGGAGATGTAAAGAAAATTGATTTTAGGATATTCAACAGGTAAAAATACCACTAAGGAAGGCCTCCGTGCCCAGGGAAGATAACAACCTGTTCTCCTGCCCCAAGAAACAGTGAAATGGCACCCTCATTAGGTAGCAGTACTTACTTTGTGTGGATTTGCAAGCAGCAGAACCTGAGAGATTACAGCAGGTGGCAGCAGTGGACTAAATGCAGGAAGCTTAGAACTGGAGGCTGGTTGCAATTTCACTTTCATTGCCTGCCAGTTAAGAAAAAAAGTGATGACACTCCAATTTAGATAAAGATCCAGTCTCCCAGGTCGGGGTTAAAGAGCCCATGTACTAACAAGGTATTAGGTGTGTCCATCTTTCCAAAGCAACTCCAAAGTTTACTACCGTCTTTGGGGTTTTTTTTGGAATACTATTCTTTCCTGGCTTTTCTCCTACTCATCTCATTGTTCCTCCATGCTTTTTTGCTGAATCTTTAACCAGGTCATCCCTGCTTACCATTGCTATCTCTTCCCATCTTCCTCTTTACACTATTTCTTTGTGATCTCAGCAGTTCCCACTGATTACCATCTCTATGCTGATGATTCTCAATCTACTTACCTAGCCCTAACTTCCTGGCTGACGTCCAGTCTCAATTCTGCAACTGCCTATTGGACAGCTCAAACTGGATGCCCTGTAGAATTTTAAACTGAACATATTGCAAACTAAATTCACTAGCTTGCCCTACAATCCTTCCCTTGTTTCTCAATTGTCTTTTATGTTGTCAAGGAAATTACCAGCCTCCCAGTTAGCCAGACTCACAATCAGGGAGCTGACTGTTTTCAGCTAAGTTTTCAGTAAATATTATTAAATCAACAACTGATTTCATTATTTTGTCTATCTAAACCTAAGAAAATGATGAAGAAAAATGTGAATAATGAAGATTAAACTACCAGCATACCATGTCATCCTCAATTAATTACTCTCTCATCTACCATATCCAATTTGTTACCAAAACCTAATCTTACCTTTGTATTATCTCTTCTGCATGTCCCCCTCTCTCCTCTAACACTGTCACCACTTGGGTACAGACTTGGACTATGACAATGACCTGTTGTTTGGTCTCCCTGCCTCAGGTCTCTCCCTCCCATGGTCAATCCTCCATTCACCTGCCAAAGGTATCTTACTAAAGCAAAGGTCTTGCCATGTCCCCGGCCCTCCTAATGCAGTCACCTCCAGTGATACCCTATCAACCATAGGATCAAATATAAACTCCTTTGGCAATCAAAGTCCTTTGTAACTTGATCATTCCTACATTTCCAGTCTTTTTACATCTTATACCTGGCCCCTCAACATATCCTATAATCTAGTAACACTGGTTCCCTTGCTGTTCCTCCCTCGAGACAGCCTGCTTTCCAAGTATTTTCACATGCATAGCATGTTCTTTTTCATCTCTGCCTCCTGGCTTTTTTTCAAGTACCTACAAAAATCCTACCTTCTACAGAAAGCTTTTAACAGACTCTTGAATATCTATCTTTGTTTATATATGGAGAGCACTAATTTATTTTTCTTTATATCTTTAGCACTTACAGTGCCTGACATAGAGTAAGTATTTAATAAATACTTAATGACTATCTTTATAATATATAAAGCCCAGAAGACCTATTCCTTCTTCATTTCTTTTTTTCATTATTTTCCTTGATCTTTTGTTCTATTAATTTGCCAGTTTGTTTGTTTTTTTTAATCTCACTTTGGAAGATAAATTAAATTAAATTCAGTAAAATTGTGTAGGTATTTTTTATTGTTTAGGTATAGCCCAGTCATTGATTTCTTTTTTCAAAGTTTGAGTTCCAAATGCTTCCCTTCCTTTCCTTCTTCTTCTCTGAGATGTTAAGCAATCAGACATAGGTTATGCATGTCCATAATTTATCACACAAATTTCCATAGTTGTTTTGTACAAGACTTGAAGAAAAAAATAAAAGAAACTTAAAAATAATATACTTCAATCTGTACTAAACCAAAGTTCTTTCTCTGGAAGCAAATAGTCATTAGTCCTTTGGGATTGTATTAGTGAATATAACTTGTCATTCACAGTTCTTTATCAAACAATATCAATGTTACTATGTACAACATACTCCTGGTTCTTCTATTCACTTTACTGTGCATCAATTCATATAAGTCTTTCCAGCTTTTTCCAAACTCATCCAGCTTATTTCACCACTGTCACAGTACTATCCCATCACAATCATAAATCACAACTTAGCCATTTCCCATTGATAGACATTCCTTTGATTTCTAATTCTTAGCCACTACAAAAAGGAGCTACTATAAATATTTTTGTACAATCAAGTCTTCCACATTTCCTCCAACATTTATCATTATCTTTTCCTGTCATCTTAGCCAAAGATTTAATTTGCATTTTTCTAATCAATAATGATATAAAGCATTTTTTCCATATGATTATAGATAGCTTTCATTTCTTTGAAAATCACCTATTCACATCCTTGAACATTTATCAATTTGGGAATGACTTGTAGTTTTACAAATCTGATTCAATTCTGAGAGATGAGAGCCCTTTAACAAAAAGGTTGATTGCAAAATTTCCCCATTTTTTGTTTTCCTTATAATATTGACTACATTGGTTTTGTTTAAGCAAAAACCTTTTAATTTTATAATCAAAATTATATTTTACATTTTATAATGGTCTATCTTCTTTAATCCTAAAATCTTTCCTTGTCCATAAATTGAATGGATAAATTAATAAATGTTGTCTTAATTCATTTATGGTATCACTATGTGTAAATCATGTAAAGATGGAAAATGTTGGTGTACACTTAGCTTCTGTTACACTGGTTTCCAATTTTCTCGGCAGTTTTTGTCCAATGACTTTTCATTCCAGAAACCTGGATCTTTGGATTTATCAGATTATTATGGTTGTATTAGTAATAAAGTAATTTGTACCTCTGATCCACTACTATTTTTTAGCCATGCCAAATTATTTTGATAATTAAACTTTACAATACAATTTGAGATCGATATAACTAGAGCACTTTCTTTCATATACTTTTTTCATTGATTCCCTCAATATTCTTAAGCTTTTGTTCTTCCAAATCAATTCTAACTCTATAAAATAATTTTTTAATAGCTTAAAAAACTCCTTCCCACAAGGGTCCCTGGTTCCAAACAGATTTCTTTCTGGCAAAGGCTCAGCCACATAGCTTAATGATTCAGAAAAAGGATTCAGGAAAAAAGTTTCTAGCAACCACTCACCTTTGGCACAGCCACCTGAAACACAATATCCCAGACAGGTTGTGGCGCTGTGCTCAGCATGGACAGCAATAGTACCTGTACCTCTGGGAAACCTGGGGGCCCAGCCTGGGAAAAATGGAGCAAGACTTTGAAACCATTTCGATCATACACGGTGATAGGAGGCAAGTCACCTGGTAGAAAGGGACCCAATTAGGAAGATCAACAACTACAAATTCCTCTTAATACTTTAGTACTCAAAAGGCAATGATTAATTCATTGTAACAGTTCCTGTCCTAAGGAACTACTTCCTATACCTAAGAATAAAGGATTTTATATCATCATCATTTCCACCTCCACTCCTCAACCACCTCTTATCTATCCACCTTAAAGAACAGGAAAAATTTACTCCTATGAAGGGACTTGATTTTAGAAAGGAACAAGTTTAAAAATGAGGAAGAAGAGGAATATGTGAGCCATTTTCTGTAACACGCAGTGAAAGCCAATGACACTCATTATCATATTGAATCTTTTTTTCTATCTGAGCACATTCTCATGCCTTCAGTTATCAGAACTATTTGACTGACTTTCAAATGTATTTACAGCCATAGCATTTCAGCAGTGCCCCAATTATGCATCTGCACAATACTTCCAAATAGCTGTCCTATTGATATCTCATAGTATCTAAGATTAACTTTTTCTCTTGCCTATTTATCAGTCTGCTATATACTATCCTTATCCTAATCCTGACTTCCATTGTCCTCTTTCTTCTTTGTTCAGATATTCCAGCTACAAAGCCTTATAAGTTCTACCTCTAAAATATTTCCTAGCTCCAGCCTCTCCTTTCTACTTCCCTGCCATCATCTTACTGAACATATACTATAACTGCAATATAATATATAATAACTGCATATAACTGCAACTGAAAATATAGTATAATTGCAAACAGTTGTACTATACATCTTATATAACATATAGTATAACTGCAAAAGTCTTCTAACTGGTCTTATCATTTGTTTTTCTCTTTTCCAATCCATTCTAACTACTGCTACTCAACTCTTCTTCCTAAAACAATTGTTATTAAATGTCATGACTCTATTTGGAATGGCTTCTCATCGATATCTTGATTCAAAACCATTCTATACCTCTCACTCAACTCCATGAACTCCTTTACATCAATTTCCTCATAGCCCATTCCTTCTCATTGTTACTCCTGCCTTCTACCCTTTATTTATATTGTGTTCTTGCTTAGAAATTTCTTTATACCTCCCCTTGACCTAATGTCAATTTTATCATTCAATCCTACTTCCTTCATGAAATTCCCCAACCACGTCTTTCTTTGAACTTTCTCATATTACCTCACATGGTCTCAACACATAGGCAGCATTCAATTGAAGTAGTGACTTTTCAGCCAATTCCTTCTTTCTCCACCCCTACCCTCAACATTTTTTTGGTCCACATTCTTAATTAAAACTAAGCTATCTTGTTATCTAAAGGATTGGTAAGGAAATGGACTGTACTCACTGGGCTTAATTGATTCTAGTGGAACAAAAACTTGAGCTAGAGATTTATTCAGGGGTGTTGATAGGGAAGAAGTGTCTCCTGGTTTTATCTCCCAAGACTGTTCCGGGAAGGAATTGTTGCCCACTGGTGAATCTTTGAGGACTGTTTTCTGATGAAGGAAATTCCTGGAAGAAATTTTAAAATAAAAAGTTAGAAAGAAAGATAAATACATACACACACACATATACACACACATCTATTTTCATGCTCTCTTTCATGCTCCTGAGGGGGCTGAGTAACAGGGAAGCCAATAGAGAGCTGGCCAACTTGGATTTTCCTAGGTTTCCCTACGTTGCAACTACATAGGATTACTGTGAAGATCAAACCACTCATTTTAGAGACAATTTGTACAAAGTGCTTTAAAAATATAAATTATCAACATTCTCAATCAACAAGCACTTATTATCTGCCAACTGAAAAAAGAAATGGCAAACCACTTATCTTTGCTAAGAAAACCCCAAATAGGGTGACAGAGTCAAACACTACTGAAAGTACTGAACACTGTAGTCAGTGTAGGAAGGGAGTAAAAACAAACAAACAAAAAAAAAACCCAGTTCTTATCAAGAGATCTACATATATGCACACATACAAACATAGACATAAAGAATATATACAAAGTGAACAGAAATTAATTCAGGGAGTGAATAAATCATTAGTTGGCAGAAATTCATAAAGAAGGAGGTAGTTCCCATTTAGGAAGCATACATGAGGAAGGAGAACATTTCAGTACAAAAGTACTGGCAGGAGACAGAATATAGTGTGTAAAGGGAAAAAAAGGGGGCAGCTAGGTGGTCAGTGGGTAGAGCACTAGCCCTGACGTCAGGAGGACCTGAGTCAAGTCAGGACCTAAGTTCAAATCTAGTCTCAGACATTTAACACTTCCTAGCACACTTAACCCCAATTGCCTCAGGAAAAAAAAAAAAAAAAAAAAAAAAAAGAAAAGGCTGGCATGGCTGGACTGTAGAGTTAGTAGACGGGAATAATATGAGGGAAAAAAACAGGAAAATAGAAAAGGAACAGGCCACAAAGAACTTAAGTGCCAGATAATACTGGGAAATAAAGTGATATGGTCAAACTTGGACTAAGTGGCAGACTTGGTGGCTTTGTGGAGGACAGATTGGAGAAGAACAAGAAGGTTATTAAAAATGATCCAAAGGAGAAGTGAAGAGGACCTGAATTAGGAGTAGGCTCTGTGAGTTTTCCGAAGGAACAATGTGCAAGAGATGTCGTACAGGAATGATATGTTTTGCCAACTGATTGAGATTGTGGAGTAAAACAGAACTGAAGAAGCCACCTTCTTAAGGAGACATCCTCCTTGTCAGCCAAGTTGAAAAAATTTGGGATGTTAAACTTCAAGTACTTAGAATATCTGGTTAGAAATACCCAAAAGGCAATTTTTATAATAGGACTGAAGGTCAGGAAAGAGTAGGGCTAGATTAATACCCTCTTAAAAAGATCCTTTTAATCTTCTGACAGATGCAGACATGTCCAATCAGGCAGATGCTCAATAAAGAATGACTATAAAATTTATAAGATTGACTATGACCAATTGGAACAAAGTGAACATTTTCCACAATATCCACTAAATCTAGCTTCGGCTAATTATTCCCATCACTTCGGCTAATTATTCCCATCACTGCTGGATACTTATGAGGGCAGTTATATAAACAATAAGACAATTTCAAGTTGTGGGATGCCATGAGTGTTAAATGCAAAGTCCTAAAAGGATGGAGATTATGAAAAGACCAATGGATATCACTAAAAAGAAAAAATTTGATTTGCTTCTTCATTTGTAAAATGTGGATAATAACAATACCTCCCTCATAAGATTGTTTTGAGGATCGAATAAGATAATTGCAAAGAATTTAACAATTGCATTACCTGATAATGATTCCCACGGAGTGGGAGGGATTCAAATTAAGCAGAGCCAAGAAAATATTATAACTACAAAAATGTAAATGGAAAAAAAATAACCATAAAGTAAAAATGGTGCTGTATATATGGCCCCAAAGAGAAAATCAGTGAGTAAATACTTCAATCTGCTCCTTTTATATAAGCTGAGGCCCACAGGAATGAATCATTACATATAATCTCAAATACTTTTTAAAGTGAATTGATCAATCTCACTTTTTCATCTTTGTCTCCTCTTTTTCTTTTTTAAAAATAATTATTAAAAGATAGGGAAAAGGAGGAAATTCAGGCACTGCGAAAATAAAAAGAGGCCAATAAATATTTGAAAAATAAAAATCTACTGTTATAACTTGTACCAGTCATCTTAATCCTCTTTTTCAAAAGGCAGCCCTTCAAATATTTTACATTCCTACCTATTCCCAATTCCCACTTCTCTTATGCTATGATTTGGAGTCCCATCACCATGCTAGCTGCCTTACCAATTTGTCATTGTCACTCTTTAAACATTTAATACGATATTCCAAATATACTTCTGCAAGAGAAGGGCAGAATGGAAGGAACTATTACCTCCCTAGTGTTAGATATTATACTTCAATTAATGCATTCTAAGATCAAATAGACTTTTTTGCCAACCTTGTTAAAGTGTTGATTCATAATGAACTTAATCACCTCAGCACTTTCACGTATGCCGTTAAAATATGCCTCATATATTTTTCTTGGTTGATTTGAAAAACTTTACATTTATTCTTATTAAATTTCATTTATGTTTAATTGAGTCTTATCAGTTTTGCTCCATGGATTTATTATTCATCACTTTTCTGAATTACAAAGTTACTAATACTTTTTGATTCCTTGCTTTGCAATATAGAAACTGACACATTTGGAGATAGAAAAAGACAAGAGAAAATACCCAGGAAGCCAGCCCTAGGAATCATAGGTACTCTGAAGACAAATAAAGATATTTCATAGTAAGATATCTTTATCCATTTTTCCTCCACCTTTTTCACATGATCTGAAAGTTGAGCCTAAATTCTCAGTAGGCTCCAGAAAGGCTCATAAAAACATAGGTTTGCAGTGGGGTTTGGGGGGGTAAGAAACAGGATTAGAGGGAAACAGTATTAAGGCAGCAGAGAAGGAATGCGCTGGATAAACTGTCTTGTTGATGCAAAGATTTTTCCAGAAGGGTCTTAATGTTGCTCTTGGAAGGCTCTTCTCTGGGTTTTGTCTTAGTTTTCTTTCCCCCAGCCCAGGCAACTACTGGAGTGGTCTACAAGAAAAAACTAGGCTCTTTATTCCAGGATTTCATTCCCACCCATCCCCTGCTATACTCACAATGTGTTTGATGAGTCAGGGATTAGAGACGTCTGGGGAGCAGATAAGCCTGGTAACAATTTCTTCTCCTGAGAGCTTCTTTGGGAGCCATTAATCTGGTCAGTACTGCCAGGAAAGGCAGGCAAGGGCTTCATGGCCACTGCGTTGGGAGAGAAATTCCCTTCCTCCAGGCAACCATTCTCCGGGGCAGTCTGTCAGACCAGAACCACATAAAGTAAGAAAACACATTTCCCCAAAGCTAAGGTCAGGAGTATGTACCCCAAAGAACTCAAAGGGAGGCATGTCTCAGGAAAGGCAGGCCATTTTAGCCCCACTCAGCCAACAGACAGATGCCTTCTTATTTCAGCCAAAGAGCTCTGAGTACTTTAATCTGTCCCCTAAGAAACATAGATACACATACACACCTCTTTTCTGTCTCTCTTTCTCTCCCCACCCCTTCCAAGACACATTGATCCTCACAAACTAGAGTCTATGCCTCCTGATCTTAGGGCTGAAGCAGAAAAGAATGGTGGGGAACAAAATTATTAGAAGGATAAACCAGAGAAAGGCAGATGTTAAGACCCATGTTAATTTTAGCTGAAAAGATTTTAGGCCTCCAACTAAAATTGCCAGGTCATTTCCATGTCACATCTTTATTACCAGAGATGATAATCCCATAAAGGTGAATTTTAGAATATCCATCACCCTCCTTTCATGGCCTTGGGACAGGCTTCCTCACCTGAAGAGAATCAAAGTCTAAGAATGTCGTGTGTGTTTCTGGGGCATCATTGAGACCTGCAGATAGATAACAAGCAATTATTAGAAAATATTCATATCCCCATTATTCCTGAAGAGGCTAGGCATCCAAACAGTTTATTTCTAAAGTCCAAGTGAAAGCTCACACCCTTGTGTCTCCTCCAAAAGCATAGATACTTTTTCCCATAGAGAAACCCATATGTGCTCCCTAAAGTTATATGGGCTTCCTTATGCCTTTCACTCACCTAAAGTAGCCAGCTCTTTCTCTAGAAGACAAGATGACATGAGCTCACACTGCTGGGAAGGGATGTCAGATCCAGAGTCCAGTTCAGAAAAGTCAATCAAGGAGTAGGTTTTGATGCTAGCTTCTTTATCCTTCAAAGCTAGAAAAGGGGATAGTTAGCTTCTGAGAGTATGGGACCACCATTTAAACATAGCCAAATCTGGATACCTCTTCATAAATGATTAGTTTTCTCCCTCAATCTCCATGGGGGCTCTGGGAAAAATGTAGCTGCCTAGGAAGTGCCTTTCCACTATCACATCCATTTTATTTTATGATTTATGAATATTTCTTAAAAATATTTCTAAAAACTTAAAAAAAGATGGGGGGTGGAGGTTGGGGAGAAAAGGAGAATCTAGAATTCAAAATTTTAAAAACAAATGTAAAAAATTATTTTACATGTAACTGGAGAAAAATAAAAATATTAAATCTAGAAAACAAAAAAAATAACTAAAGGTAAGAATGACAAGTTAAAATAAACTGCTTCTAGGGCAGCACAACACAGTGGATGGAGGAGCACTGTCTCTGGAGTCAGGAGAACCTGAGTTCAAATCCAACCTTAGACACTTAACCTTGGGCAAGATACTTAACCCCAACTGCCTTGCCAAAAACAATAATCATAATCATAAACTGCATCACTCTGAAAAATACAAAAACCACACTATTAAGGAAATCCTGCAAAGTGAAAAGCATACAGAGTATGAAAGGCATGCTACCTTGGGAGGTAGGCAGCTCTCCCTGGGTACTTCTGGTGACTGTGCTAGGCACCACATTCCCAGCATTGACTTGCCCCTCCACCACCTGCTTATATAGGAGAACACCTTGAGTAAGAATGTCATTGGCCTGGAGAATCTCTGCTGCAAAAACAAGAGGAAAAAACAAGTCACTTAGCTAGTCTACCAACAGTCCCCAGTCCCAGGCTTACTTTAGCTATTTTTTATATAAGCTTCACTATCCACAGAAATCTCTCTACTTTCTCCCTCAACCAGAAAGGTAGCACTTTTTATTTTCATTCAATTCCAATAGGTTCATATTATCCCAACTGAATCAGTGAAGCCTCTGGTCACAAGATATGTAGTCAAATGTCCACAACTGTAGAGTATCTCCTCTACAGTTACTCTCACCATTGAGATACAGACCTGTTAGCCTCCCAAAAAATTAGGAGCCAGTAACAATGCTAACCTTTTAAAGAACATGGCTTAAACTAGAGAATGACCAACAGGACCTTCTCAATTCATAACTGTCCTTTGGTTTATAGCTGATCAAAGTCAGCCAGAGTGCCAGGCCAAGCAGCTTGTAGGAGGCATGGAAAACAATTTAGAAACACTGGCAAGGATAAATTAGCACCATCTTCATGGAGAGCTGAACAAATCTCACATCAAAGCTACCTTCCTCTTCGCCAAGCTGCTCAGAGCTTGAAAGCCAAGCTCAGAGCCACAGCTTCATTCAGAGACAGTAAAAAGTTCTCCCCGTTAAAACAGAATCAAACATCCCTTGTCTATCTCTGCCCAGCTGGTTACTTCCGTCTCTAGTCCCTCTCTAGCTCTTGCTATCTCTTCTCCAACTTTTTGAGACCATTAAAATGTACCTTTCTCTCTTAAAAAAAAAAAAAAAAAAAAAAAAGTAAGTCTTTTGGGCAATTCAAACCAGATACCCAAACCTCAGTCACCACTACCTCCTGAGCTACAGGACCAAAATTTCTTTGTCTCATCCCCCAGTACAGGGTCACACCTGTGATCATGTTCCAGGGCACGGCTTCAAATGAAGAACTAAAAATAAAAAATAAAAACCCCCGTTACCTAGTGCCTCATCATCATCCACAGTGTCACTGGCAAGCCGGAACAGAGTGGGCCTCAGCTTTTCACACTTCTCGTACAGGCCCTGGGGTGACAAAGAGACCACATGCATCTCTGAGCTCTCTGTGAGTGGCTGTTGGAGAGCAGCAGGAGTCTCTTCCAATAAGCAGCCACAATTCAAGTCACACTCCCCAGTGCCAGCCTACCTAAGTTCGCATCCCTTAAGCTCAATTCACTGTATATTTCAAAACCAAAACCAGTTATTACACTCAGAGGAAATAAGTATCTCAACTCATGAAGATCCCAAACAGGAACCACTTTGGCCCTTGCACCCTCAAAGCACTTTTGTTTGGTTTACTCTCTAAGATACTTATCACATACTGTACATAGTTATCTCTGATTATGTGCTACCCCTTGCTAGACCATAAGCAGGGACTGACTCTCATGTAAACTTTGCATATTCTCCCCAGAAACCATAAAACAATCGAAACTAAATGTTGTGAAATTAGCAGAGAACAAACCTGGCCTCAAAGAGATAAGAAAAGGCATCTTACTCAGCTGCTCTACAGAGATTGGGGCCCTCGAATGCAGAACACTATATCTAACAATAGTGTCAAAACAAATAGAAATAGATTCCCTTGGGGCTTACAATGTTTCATCACCTACGTTCTATTGTTATTTATTTTGTTAAACATTCCCTAATTATACTTTAACTTGGTTCAGACCATACTATAGAATGAGCCACCTGCCTTTGACACCTCTGGCACATAACATGTTTCTGATGTCCTGGTTGATTTTGCAAAATATCTTTTTCTCTGAAAAAAAGGTTTAATTATAAAGGATGGTGAACCAGAAATTCTAAGAGGAAGTGCTTTCAGATTAGGGATACAATTTTATTCAAAGGTATGTAGCTTATGAGAAATAATAAGAAAGTTACTTTGACTAGATCAAAGAGTTCATTAAAGTAAAGCATAATAAGGCTGGAAAAGCAGGTTGGAGGCAGGTTATGATGGGCTTAAATGATGGTAGAAGCAATGAATAAGAAATCACTGGGATTCATTAATGTAGACTTCTGTACTTTTTTGGTAGCTAAGTGGAGGATAAACTAGAGAGTTGAAAACACCTGAGGCAAGAAAACCAATTAGAAGCCTATCACAATATTCCTGGCCAAACCTCAAGGAACCAAGAGACAGGAATGAGAATCCTTAGTGCAGTGGTAAGAGCACTGGACTGAAACTTAGGAAACGGGATCCATGCTCTGACACTCTTGTCCTGTGAAATTATAAGGTGAAAGCCTTTTCTAGACTTCAGTTTTCTTAATTGTAAAATAAAGGTTTTGGACCAAATGATTTCTAAAGACTTTCTAATTATAATACTCTATGAGCCTATAAAATAGCCTGAGGTCACTCTGCTCCCTGCACAGAAGTAGTATATTCCTAAGGAAAAGTCAAATTAGTCCTCACAGTTGCCTTCTCAAAACTTCTGACAACTGACAATAGAGGACTGTTTTTTAAGAAAATGGTATCCCATGGGAAAAACTCAACCTTTTGTTAGCCACATCGCTCAAAGGCAAGTCTGAGAAACAAGTGCCCCACACTTCCCAAAGGATATGATGTGGCAATGAGAATATTACATTGCAATGGTTCCCAACCTACAGAGGTGAACCCTACCCTTTTAACTACGTTAGTCCATGACATTTACTGTGCAGCTTTGGCCCCAAAAAGGGGGGAGGATAGGCAATAATTCAATGCTGGGTTTACTTTGGGATGATTGATTTATGTGATACTGAAAAAGGCAAAAATAAATACATATTAAAACACACACACACACACACACACACACACACACACACACACACACACATATCTTAAGAATCTCTTGTCTAGGATAACTTCCAATCTAAAAATTCACACAGCTTGTTTTTTAATATGGCTCCTGAGTTTTAAGTTCTTAGAGAGAAATTCTTTTTAGCATATGTATAGAGACCACCTCAGCTTACAATTTGGAATATTCTTTCTCCCTTTCCTTTCATTTAAAGGGAGGTGTGTGTGTGTGTGTGTGTGTGTGTGTGTGTAAGAAACTCATTTGTCAGTAGGGTAAAGTCTATGAGCCTCTTCTCAGAATGATTTTTAAATGCAAAAAAATACAGTATTTTTAAAGGAAATCAATGATAATAAGCCTAGTTATCAAAAAAAAAAACCAATAATAATTTTTTTTTAAGTTCTATGAACTCAGATAAAAAATCCTTACTCTAAACAGTGCCCGATTTCTCCCAACTTCCTTTATTCCCAAATTGTTTGACTCTAAGAAACCAGTTACACAAATTATTTTGACCCTATTCAAGGTCCTTATTTTGGGCCTGTAATAAATCTAAATGCTCAACTTTTTCAATATCCCCTATTTTTGTAGTTACTGAGATCTAGGATTACCTGTAGGCTTTTCAGGTCCAGTTGCTTCTGCTTTGGCCCTTGATGGTTGCTTAGCATTTCCTTTATCAGTTTTACATTGCTGTGGACTTCCTGTATTATGTTGATTCTCTTAGACACCTTCTCAGATTTCTCTTGTTCCTTTCAAATGAATGGAAGAAAGGAGGTGAGTGAACAGGAACATTCTTGGTACTCACTACATTAAAGGTATCATCCCTTATAATTTCTTTTTTTGGACACTGACTTGCTACTTTAAAGAAATGGGGATAGGGGGCAGCTAGGTGGCACAGTGGATAGAGCGCCAGCCCTGAATTCAGGAGGACCTGAGTTCAAATCTGGTCTCAGATACTTAACACTTCCTAGCTTTGTGACCCTGGGCAAGTCACTTAACCCCAGCCTCAAAACAAACAAAACAAAACAAAACAAAAAACAGGAAATGGGGATGCTGAAATAAGTCACCCACTTCAGAGCAAGTTTCCTGATAAATTTCCCAAGCTAGTCTTGCTTCTTTTTCTAAAGAAAGGTTACACAAATTACTTTGATCCAAAGTTTTTAAATAGACTCTGTAGCAAATGTACATTGGTTTGGAATATCAGTATGAACCTTTACAAAACCACCAAGAATGAGCTGGGGCTGAGAATTAGATTAAGGAAAAGTATCCATGCCCATTCTTCCCAGCAATCTGTCCATCCACACCCCTATACACATACTTACCATACCTCTGCTTCCCAGCATCTTCTACCCAAGAATCAAACATTGGCAGAGGGAGTAAAAGGAGTGTATCTATCTTAACACATAAGACTCTCTCCAAATTCAAAGGACCCAAAACACCATTAAAAATTCCAAGATCTGGACTCTAGAAACTGGTTCCTATTCCTGGTTCCTCTTTATCCAAAAGAAGTAAGAAATCTATTGCTGCTCACCTCCTTGATAAGAGTCTTGATCAATCTGTTGGCTGCCTGTAAATCTTCAGGATGGTTACTTTTCAGAAGTCTTGTCAGGAGCTGGGGAAGAGATTCCATGAGAAGATGGCATTAAGACCATAATTATTCTTTTCTCCCATTTTTTTGTTCCTACTTGAACCCAACATCCCATCAGTGGCTATTCTGAGACAATGGACAAAACCAGGGCTTAATGAGTAGCTCATAACACAGTAGAATGCCGAGGCTATCATGTAGGTCCTGATCTTTCAGAGTTGGAGGAAATGTGACTGACAAAAAAGCAGAAAAGGAAAAGACAACATCTGGCTACCTACTTCTACACACTGGATTGATATACCTGGCACTCTCACTACTTGAAAGTCAGGCTTCTGAGGACATTCAATGAAGAAAGCCAAAGAGGCAAACTGGCAGTACATCCCACAGGGGAGGTCAACCAGCTAAGGATGACAAAGGACAGAGATATCATTAAATGTAACCTTGGAAACCCCTAAAATCTGGTATTCTTGATACCAAATGCTGGCTGATTTTGGGAGGGCTAACTTTGGGAAGTTTTGGGTAGTTTTTGCAGTTGAGAGTTGATCCAGCCAGATAATACTTACAACAAAGTCACATACAGACTGATATGTAGTTGGCTTATCCCTCAAGCTGTAGTAACTGTCTATTTCTGTACACATATACATACACACACACCACTTTCATTTAGAATGTCCTTGATGTATTAATTTTATTCTGAATAAAAATGCTAGAGTTATGTAATACTACCTTAATTATTATACATATTACATATATATTATACATAGTAATATAAATAATATATATACATATATATATATATTATACTATATATACTACCTTAATATTACGTTAATAATTCCTGAATTACCTATCCTAGGGTTAGGGAATCTGCACAGCATTATCCCCCTCCCCCCTCCTAAATATCACCAGCTAGACATGTTTCCCAGGAGCCCCAGGATGTGCTGACAGACACACACACACACACACACACACACACACACACAAAATTTCCCTTTATCCAAAACTCTTTCAAAATCACTACATCATCTCCAGAAGCCAGATCCCTTTCTATCTCTTGCATGAGTTCACAGCTGTTTAATGACCACCAAGCTGGATGCTGAAGGATCTTCTAGAAGGACATAGGGGCCTGTAGTCATAGCCCATAGACAATTTATGTAAAAACCTCCTGCATGTTGCTTATCAGACAGACCATGGAGAGGAAGTAAAGATTAACCCTCCAACACAAGGGTAGGTAAAAGAAAAGCATATTAATTAATTACCTTTGATTTTTCTTCATCAGCATCAAAGATGGAGCTCTTGGGCCTGGGAGAAGGTGGGGGTAAGATTTTGTCCACTGGTAATTTGGGGTCTTGTTTAATGATTCCTGAAACATGCAACACCTAGATTTCAAATGCTGCCTCTGCTCAGCCCTCATGGGGGTCTTGGTGACCTCAGATTGAATCCAAGAATCTTATAGTTTAAGAAGACTCCCTCTGCAAAAAATCTGAAGGGTCTAATCCCTGGTGTCCTGTAAAGGACAGACAAGTGCCCTTGCTAGGTAGGACACACCCAACATAGTTTTACACCATCTTTGAGGGAAATTCTATGGATCAGCACAAAGGCAGGGGCATGGATGCTTTAGGAGAGTCAGTGACTCTTTACCACTACAAGGTGACTGTTACTGAACAGTCCAGACAAAGCCTAACTTTGAGACCAACAAGCTTTAGACTGTACACACTTGAAGCCACATTGGGTCATCTTAGGCAAATATGTCCCATCATGTATATATAAATATCCCCAAATCCAACAATCACTGAATGATTCCTCACTAACCTCCCAAAATCAGTGTCAGTAGGGAGACAGAGAAGGAAAGGTCAAGTTCTTAAAACTCAAAACAAATGGTGATGTAATATAAGCTAGACCTTGTTTCTTCAGCATCTGATAAGCATCTCGTATTTTGATATCCTCAGGAAACCAAACTGTCCAACTGAACATTATTTCAATAATTCTTGATTTGACTTTGTCTGTGGTCCAGGATCCAAGATACTAAAAATGAAGGGTAGAAAGATAGAATTTTAGACCATTAAAACATTTGAGAAAGTCTAGTCCAAAACCAACAGTATTTAAATAATACAATTGATATCAGGTCCCTGGGAGCCCCAGAGCTATTTTCCTCCTGCTGTCCAAGTTGCTTGGCTCTCATTTTTCTTTTTACTACACAATACTCTCCATTGTTCTTTTTACTACCCAATACTGCCAACTAAATGTTAGGCAGTAGAAGGTAGGTTTCAGATATAAGTCCCAAAGCTGACATACATTTGCTGACTATTTTATAATTCAAGGTTCAGAGACTTCCTTGCTACCTCAGAACAGGATTCATTCTCTAAATCCAATCTTGCTTAAGACCATCCATTCCATTTTCTGAGGATGCTCATTAAAATACTACAGGAATGAATTAAGACAGAAGCCTAAAAAAGGAAGGAAATGATTTCCCTCAAAATATGAGAAACAGAAAGACATTGATGAGGCTCAAACTGAAGCCTAAGTCTGCATCAATAACACCAATAACCCCAAATCTCACATCCATTCAAACTAAAGTACTCCTCCAAGTGCCTCTTTGAATTATATATTACATTTCATTACTTCCAAAGAATCCCTACAGAATCAGATCACAACTCCTCCATGCTTCAGTTGATGATTTAATGAGTTGCCTTGGCCAAAAGAATTCATCACCTGCCCTTTGGGAATGGGCCTCTATGAATGTAGCTAACTTGCTACTCAGGAAATAGGCTGCTTAAGACCTTTCATTTTTGTTAAGACCCGCTAGAATTTATATTCCACCAACATAACCTTTAAAAACTCAGGGTTTCTCTAGCCTCGGCAATAAGAGCCGAGAAAGAGATTCAAGGAATTAAGAGTAGGAAATGAGGAAATCAAATTATCACTCTTTGCAGATGACATGATGGTATACTTAGAGAACCCCAAAGACTCTGCTAAAAAGCTATTAGAAATAATTCAGAATTTTAGCAAAGTTGCAGGATACAAAATAAATCCACATAAATCCTCAGCATTTTTATACATTACCAACACAATCCCACAGCAAGAGATACAAAGAGAAATTCCATTCAAAATAACAGTGGATAGTATAAAATATTTGGGAATATATCTACCAAAGGAGAGTCAGGAATTATATGAGCAAAATTACAAAACACTTGCCACAAAAATAAAGTCAGATTTAAATAATTGGAAAGACATTCAGTGCTCTTGGATAGGCTGAGAGAATATAATCAAGATGACAATACTCCCCAAACTAATCTATTTATTTAGTCTATACCAATCAGACTCCCAAGAAACTATTTTAATGACCTAGAAAAAATAACAACAGAATTCATATGGAACAACAAAAGGTCAAGAATTTCAAGGGAAGTAATGAAAAAAAATTAAATGAAGGTGGCCTAGCTGTACCTGATCTAGAACTGTATTATAAAGCAACAGTCACCAAAACCATTTGGTATTGGCTAAGAAATAGACTAGATCAGTGGCATAGGTTAGGTTCACAGGGCAAGATAGTGAATAAAAATAGCAATCTAGTGTTTGATAAACCCAAAGATCCCAAATTTTGGATAAGAATTCATTATTTGACAAAAACTGCTGGGAAAACTGGAGATTAGTATGGCAGAAACTAGGCATGGACCCACATTTAACACCACATACTAAGATAAGATCAAAATGGGTCCAAGATTTAGTCATAAAGAACAAAATCATAAATAAATTGGAGGAACATGGGATGGTTTACCTCTCAGACTTGTGGAGGAGGAAGGAGTTTGTGTCCAAGGGAGAACTAGAGACCATTATTGATCACAAAATAGAAAATTTTGATTATACCAAATTAAAAAGTTTTTGCACAAACAAAACTAATGCAAACAAGATTAGAAGGGAAGTAACAAATTGGGAAAACATTTTTACAGTTAAAGGTTCTGATAAAGGCCTCATCTCCAAAATATACAGAGAATTGACTTTAATTTATAAGAAATCAAGCAATTCTCCAATTGATAAATGGTCAAAGGATATGAACAGACAATTTTCAGATGATGAAATTAAAACTATTTCCACTCATATGAAAGAGTGTTCCAAATCACTATTGATCAGAGAAATGCAAATTAAGACAACTCTGAGATATCATTACACACCTGTCAGATTGGCTAAGATGACAGGAACAAATAACGATGAATGTTGGAGGGGCTGTGGGAAAACTGGGACACTGATGCATTGTTGGTGGAGTTGTGAAAAAATCCAACCATTCTGGAAAGCAATCTGGAATTATGCCCAAAAAGTTATCAAAATGTGCATACCCTTTGACCCAGCAGTGCTACTACTGGGCTTATATCCCAAGGAAATACTAAAGAAGGGAAAGGGACCTGTATGTGCCAAAATGTTTGTGGCAGCCCTTTTCATAGTGGCTAGAAGCTGGAAAATGAATGGATGTCCATCAATTGGAGAATGGTTGGTAAATTATGGTATATGAATGTTATGGAATATTATTATTCTGTAAGAAATGACCAACTGGAAGAATACAGAGAGGCTTGGAGAGACTTATATCAACTGATGCTGAGTGAAACAAGTAGAATAGGGGATCATTATACACTTCAACAATGACACTGTATGAGGATGTATTCTGATGGAAGTGGATATCTTCAACATAGAGAAGAGCTAATCCAATTCCAATTGATCAATGATGGACAGAATCAGCTACACCCAGAAAAGGAACACTGAGAAATGAGTGTAAACTGAGAGCATTGTGTTTTGTTTTGTTTTGTTTTGTTTCTCTTCCCAGATTATTTTTACCTTGCAAATACAATCCTTCCTTTGCAACAACAACAACAACATGCGGTTCTGCACATATATATTGTACCTAGGATATACTATAAGATATTTAATATGTATGGGAATGCCTGCCATCTAGGGGAGGGGGTGGAGGGAAGGAGGGGAAAAACTCGGAACAGAAGGGAGTACAAGGGATAATGTTGTAAAAAAAAAAATTAACTATGCATATGTACTGTCAACGAAAATGTTAATTATAAAAATTAATAATAATAAAAAAAAATACTCAGGGTTTCCTGGGACGTACTCACCTTTGGAGAAAGCACTTTGATCAGCTCATTCAGAAAGCGAAACTTGGCCACTTCACCATGGAATTTCTCTCCACAATAGTTCATGCACACCTCCAGTACCTATAAAGGCCCAGTTAATGTTCAGCATAAGAAAAACTCATGTCTATTGGGCTCCTATCCATGGGGCCAGGGATGAGCAGCTTCTGGTAGGATAGCATTTGTCATCTAATTCAGATGCCCCTCCTTCAAGAAGAACCATAAGAAATATCTAAGAGAGAGAGTAAGCTATTACTCTGGTGGTATAAGAATTTCTAAGAAATCTTACTGGCCTTAGACCCATTAGGACGAAAGAAACAGGATCCTATGCAGCCCAACTCCAACCTAAGAAAGGGCTCCCCATCTAATTTCTGCATTGGCCAAACCCAAAATCTAAGACCTCTGGGGCTCGACTTTCAGGTCATTGAAAATGGTGTCATTTTAATAACAATGCCATTTTCAGGCTGATGTCTTATAAAATCAAAACACAACACCCTAAAAATCGCTGATGGCTAAGTTTTGTGTCATCTTATTAAAGCTTCAATGTTTGTGCTTGTGTGCTAGGGAACTCCTACAGGAAGCCTAACTTTTTAGATTAAACAAGTAAAATCAGTTTCCATGGCAGTGCTTCAAGCAAAGGAGATCAGAAAAGGAATGGCTGTTTTGTTTGTGAAATCCTATAAAGCTCAAGCCTTTCAAAACAAGGAAGAACTAAACCAATGAAGGTAAACAAAATCTTTATAATTTCCTCTGTGAGAAGGGACTAACATTATTGTGAAAACTTAAAACATTTAACAGTCTTCTACAAAAAAATCAAAGCAGCAATTCTTCCCCAATCAAAACTCTCCCTCTTCTGAACTTCCCAGTTATTGTCAAGGGGACAAATTACAACCCTCCCTTCATTCATGTTTGTAGCTTTGGTTGATTCTCTACTCATCTCTCCCTCACTCTATAAACCCAATCTGCTGCCAAATCTTGTCATTCCTTTCTTTACAAAAATCTGACACAACTACCTTTTTTCTACTCACACAGCAATCATTCTAGTTAAGGCTCTTTTTACTTTTCCCATACTACTATTCCACATGTTTACCACATGTTTACCTTTGTCTCGCTAGCTCCTGATTCTCCCCACTCATGCCACCTTCCACTATGCTGTCAAAAAGATCTTCCTTAAACAGATCCTTCCTTAAACTCTCCTATTCAATAAACTCCAAAAACAAACTGATTACAGGATCAAATATAAATCTGTGATTGGTCCATAAAGACATTTATAACCTGGCTCCTTCCAGTCTTCTAATATTTTACTCCTCTTCACAAAACTCTACAATCCAACACTAGTCTACTTGTAATTCCTTGAACATAACACTCCATCTTCTCCTCTCTCTGTCTGCACTAACTGTCCTCTTAACTTACAATGCTTTGTCTCATATCTCCATCTCAAAGTTTCTGATTTTCTTTAAAATACAACTCAAATGCCCTACTACAAGAGGTGCTAGTGCCAACCTATCTGAGATTATTTTACATCTACTCTGTATTACCTTGTATATTCTAATTTATATATGATGTTTCCCTTCCTCCCCATTAGATTATGAGCACAAGAGTTAGGAGTTTCTTTTGCAGACCTTTATTTTCTCAGTATTTAGCAAAGTGTCTGGCACAAAGTAGGTGCTTAATAAATGCTTCTTGATTAGCAAATTTAATTCTATTCTAAACCTTAATACTATATAATTGTGAATCAGTGATTCACAGTGATAATTGTAAGGGTCCTTTAAATGGGCGGCCACAGCACAACAGGAGATTGAGTGGCCTGGAAGTAATCTCTGTGGATATAGGACTTCCCTGTGGGTGGGATCCTGGCCATATTGAGATAGCTTCGTAATGGGTGACGGCTCTCTCTCTGGTTGGCTGTGTGATGTTACAGGCCCTTTATAAGCCCACTGCAGACAGCAGTCGCTCTCTTTAACCTGGCTCCCTAGCCTAGGGTAGCTGAGCCAAGCTGATGGATAGCCAAGAGAGGTAAGGAGTTTGGTAGTGAACACCTGGGTCTTCAGACCAGGTGTTCACTAGGGAGCTAACAAGTCAGGGAATTATGTGAGTAGGTATAATAAAGGCTTTTAAGATTACACGTGGCTGTTCTTGAGGGTGCTACTTGTTATTAAACTATAGATTCAAAAAATTGTGGCCAGAGACCTTTGAAGGCCTCAGAGGAGGCGAGCCGGGTAGAGTTGACACTGCAAAGGTCAGTGGTCAAAGGTACTCTGTTGGGCATAGGGTAGACTAGTAATTGTAACTGCTAGGAGGGCATGTTACAAATGGCACTCCATGTTGGGTGCCAATATGTAAAGTTCTGTTGTCTCCAGAAACTGCTGATTGCTCTTTGGGAGGAGATCTGCTGTCTCAACTCAATCTCTCGGCCAGATTCTTCTTCCTCCAGAGAGCCGCCCCAACTCTGGTCCAGAGTAGACTTCTCTCAGACCCAATGCTGCCCTTTTTTTATCCTCCTAGAGAATAGGCATGTGAGAACTCAATGGGGCGTGGAGAAATACTTCCACCAATGAACTTGCTCCTCTTAGAATTCCTAAGGTGTAAACTCCCTGTAAAGGCCCGAACCATATGATCATAGCTTTATTTAAATGTGTTGTTATTGTCGGCATTGGCTTTAATGGTCATTTGTCTTACATAAACACAACTATATAAATTGTATATAAAAGATTAATGGACCATGAAGTGAACTGAACCAAATTATTTCTAAATGACGAATTAATCACTAAATGACTTTCCTAATAACTCCAGGATTTTGTGGTAAGTTTTCTGATACTGTTATCATGATCTCTCCTAAGTTGATTCTTCTGTTGGTCCAAATCCTTCTTAATGTGTGACAACCAGAATTGGACACAGTACTTGACATATTATTTTACCTTGTCTTAAAACAAGTATCTAAAGTAAGTACCACATGTATTATTATCCCCATTTTACAGATAGGGAAACTGACACAAATGACTTGCCATGGTCATACAACTATTATCAGAGGCAGGACTCAAACTCAGGCCTTTCCAATTCCAAGTCCAACGCTCTAATGTTATTATACCATTTTTCAATTATTATTTCCCATGATATAGGAAGGACTATTATTTGTATAATATTGAATAATGTACTTCCTCTTTTTATTCTTCTTAAGTAAGTAAATTTGTTTTGTTTTGTTTTAAGTAAGTAAATTTGCATTTGTGCTTTTCTTTCTTTCTTTTTTTTTTTTTTTGGCTGAGGCTATTGGGGTTAAGTGACTTACTCAGAGTCATTTGAACTCAGGCCCTCTTGACTTCAGGGCTGATACTCTGTCCACTATCCACCTAACTGCCCTACATGTTTTTAACATCTGCCATAATACTGACTTATAAATATATGGTCAACTAAAACCTCTGAAACTATTTCAAATGAACTGCCCTTTAGCCAAGTCTCTGCAATTGTATAACTCTGCAGTTGATTCTTTTTTAACTTAAATACAGGGCTTGATATTGTTGGCATATTTCACCTTATTGATACCAGTCCATCATTTCAGCCTGTGAGATCCACCAGGATTTTGTTCCTATCAGCTTTATGACCTTAGGCAATTTTTCTGGATCTCAAATTCTTCATCTAGTAAGGAAATTTGGATTATGAATTTTCTGACTTTAAAATCTACAATCCAAGCTACAAGCTCCAGCCTGATGTCATTTAAAATTTAGATAAGCATATCATCTGTGTGTTCAAGTCACTAGTGAACCAATCAATTAAAAGCACCTTCTATGTGACAGGCACTGTTCTAAACTCTGAGGATACAAAAGAAGCAAAAAATAGGACCTTCTCTCAAGGAGTGCACAGTGTAATGGGGAAAACAATTAGGTACAAACAAGATATATACAATAAACTAGAGACAATCTGCAGAGAAAAGGCACTGGCATTAAGGGAGTTCAGGAAATGCTTCTTAGAGAAAACTAGATTTTATCCTAGGACTGGAAAGAAGCCAGGGAAGCCAGGAAGCAGAGATGATGAGAGTTCCAGACATAGGCAATAGCCAGAGAAAATGCCTGGAGAGGGAAGATGTAGTGATAAGTCTCCATGGAGAGAAGTAAAATGTAACAAGACTGGAAACTTTGAATGGGTCTAGGATATGGAGGGCTTTAAAAACCAAAAAAGAGAATCTTAAATTTGATTTAAAGTTAAGTGAATAGGGAGGAGTGTGTGTGTATGTGTGTGTGTGTGTGTGTGTGTGTGTGTGTGTGTGTGAGAGAGAGAGAGAGAGAGAGAGAGAGAGAGAGAGAGAGATGCTCAAACTTACCCTTTAGGAGGATCAATTTGACAGCTCAGAGGAGGATCACTTGACTCAGGAAGACCAGGCTACTGCAATAGTCTAGGAGTGAGATGAGGAGGAGCAGCAGCAGAGTGTTGGCAGTGTGAGAGGAGAAAAGGGGGCACCTAGAAGCAATTTCAGGAAGGTAGGAATAATAGGCCTTAGAGACTGATTAGATATTAGGTAGGGGTGAGAGTAAGAAAAGAGACGCCTGGGAGAATAGGAAGAGACTGGTATCCTTTAACAACAGCTGTATGAGACATCTAAATCGAGATGTCCAGTTGGAATTGAATATATAAAGTAGTTGAAGATAAGACTGAAGATCTGTAGAAGTTGAGATTGAGAATCATCTGCATAAAGATGAGAGTTGAATTCATGGGAACTGATCACGAAGTGGTCAGGATCCAGAAAAAATGCTATTTATAATTGTCTTTTTTTGCTGAGGTAATTGGGGTTAAGTGACTTGCTGGGGTCATACAGCTAAGGAAGTATTAAGTCTGAGGTCAGATTTGAACTCAGGTCCTCCTGACTTCAGGGCTGGTGCTGTCTACTATACCACCTAGCTGCCCACTAATTATAATTGTGATTGGCTATGTCTTTACAGCAAGTAGGAGCATGGCTGGCACATGGTTTAGCGAGTAAATGTGAGCAAAATGTGTTTTTGTACATGTGTTTCCCTGCATGGAATTCCTTGGAAATATGTCCTCTCAGTATTGGGATATGTAGTGTGTTGGGCTTCCCCCAACTTAAAGCTTTTCTGCTCCTCCTAGATAGTAAGCCTAAAATATCTATCAGATGATCCTCCTCTCTCTCCTCCTTTCCCTCCTAGAATTCCAGATCGGTCAAATCCTCCTTTTTCTCTTGCAAGCCCTCTCTCTTTGCCTTGACTGGCATGACATGCACAAAAGCACGTACAACAAGTTAGAGAATCCTTCTCTCCCTCATCCAGTATGAAAAGCATCTAGTCTTATTTATTAATAGGTAGGTTTGAGAATGTAAAATCTTGGGCTCCGATCTCCCCTCCCCCTTTCCTTCCCTCACCCCACATCCTGCTTTCCCCCCAAAGCTTGCAAGTCTGAATAGCTCCTTCAGGAAAGTCAAAGGGGGAGCTCATCAGCCAGCAGACAGAGTCTCTAGTGTCCTTTTCTCCAATGATGAGGGGGAAGGGGAAGGCCACGATCCAACTCACTGTTAAGGCATGAAGAGCTTCCCTCTCCTGTGGGGACTGGATCTTGTGGGCCAACAGCCAAGGTGCATGGGATGGGCTGAGGAAACAGAAACAAGGCAAGACCAAGCTTGGACTGAGAGCTCTCTCTAGACAGAAGGAAGAAGGGGAGGGGGCATGGCTTGTTACACATGAATCTCCTGATACTGTGGCTGTCTTAGGAATCCCAGAGACGTGCGCGCGCGCGCGCACACACACACACACACACACACACACACACACACACACACACACACACACACACCAGCAGTACCCCCAAAAATCAAAGTGGATAGGATTTAAATAACTCCTTTGGAGTTATTTAATTCTGATGAGGCCACGAAAAAAGTTATAATCTACAGAAAACACTGTATTTGTAGAGGAATACAGTGCATTCATTACATAATTGCCTCCATCAACAGGAACAAGACAGAGAGGGTTCCAGCAGACTGGAATACATTACCAGCATAATACTATATTGAGTTACTTTTGCATACCAAAGAAGGAACCAACAGAGGCTTAGAAAAGGATGAGTCAGTGCGAAATGGAGGGTTTCCTCTTCCACTATCATGTGCATACATATGACAGAGAAAGAGAGCCAAAGACAGAGAAATAGGAAACCCAGAAGGAAGCACCTCAAGCACTGTATAAGCCTACATAGTAGGGGAGGGAGTCCAACAAAATTACTAGGAACTCTTTTCTGAGAGGAATTTTTCATTTTACACAACAAGGCCCAAGGAGCCTGAACCTGTGGCAGAGAGCCCTTGTGGGCTCCAAGTGGGAGAGCTGGGAAGCAAGGTTCAGTTTGTTCTTTTAAAGATAATCCCTTATGAACATCAACTCTTGCTCACCTCACTTGCCTTCTCATACCACTTTCATTAATAGTCCTATTTCATATCCTCTCTTTGCCCTTTCACAACTCCTTTCTCCTTGTGTTTAATCCCTCAACCCACAGAAGAGACCCCCCCCCCAAAAAAACAACCTATCAGAATATCTGCTTCTTTAAATTTTAGGGTCCTCATTGTCTGATAATTGTGTCCATGAAATTACAAAAACCATGTACAAAATTAATCTTACCCATCGGGGTCAGTGTTCACCTGATCGCAGAAACATTGAATACATGACCAATTCTCCTCAGGCATGCTTGGATCTGTGGCTTTATCTGCCAAGAAAAAAAGGAGGAAGGGGGGGTGAGAAACAGAGAAAATAGGAACAATGACAGGACTGATGAAGTAGACAAAGGAGAGATAAATGAGGTCTCATGCTCCCAAAGTAGCCTTTTGGGAAGTTATAGAGATAATCATCTGCAATGTGACTCAGATTCAGAGTAAAGTTGATCAAACATTAATGCTCTACAAGCTCAATCTAATGTAATTGTCCTGAAACCACATTTCTGGCAGCAAAGCAGTCATAAGTATCTTTTTCCTTCACACTTCAGGCAGGTTTTCAGTCTTTATTGTAAGATTTACATCATCTCCATCTTCAAGGAAACACAGTGTCATCTATTTTTCTATTTATAAGTCATTCCCCACCCCCCAGAACTAATTTTTTTTATTTTTTATGAGCAAAATATGATGCAAAGGATAGAGAGCAGGCCTCAAAGTCAGGAACACTTGGTTTAAAAGACAAAGAAAGATGTCCCATATATAATCAAACATCCCTAGCATCAGTTTTTGTGATAGCAATAAGTTGGAAACAAGTTGAATATTTGTCATTTGGTGTTCGGCTAAATTAATTGTAGTACATGAATGTAATGAAGTTTGCACATTCATGACAAATGAATATGAAGAATACAGAGAAATATGGGATGACATATGAACTGAAATGACAAATGAAATAAGCAAACCAGTAACCCATTTACCCAATGACTTTAAAAATGTAAATTGAAATACAACAATGAAAGTTATAATTGAAAGGATGAAGGAAAACCAAAATTAAGGAGAAAATTTCAAGGATAATGTTAGAAAAGTGCTCTAAAACATTTCATGAGGTGGAGAAATTAAAGAAATCTATATGCTCTAAATCATTACTGATTGGAAAAATGCAAATTAAAACTGAGATACCACCTCATCTATCTGATTAACTAAAATGACAGGACAAAATAATGATGAATGCTAGAGTGTGGGAAAACTGGAACATTCACTGTTGGTAGAGTTGTGAACTGATCCAAGCATTCTGGAGAACAATTTGGAACTAAGCCCAAAAGTTTTGTTTTGTTTTGTTTTGTTTCTGAGGCTGGGGTTAAGTGACTTGTCCAGGGTCACACAGCTAGGAAGTGTTAAGTGTCTGAGAGCAAATTTGAACTCAGGTCCTCCTGAATTCAAGGCTGGTGCTCTAATCACTGCGCCACCTAGCTGCCCCCCCCAAAGACTTTTAAACTGTGCAAACCCTTTGATCCAGCAGTATCCCTACTGGATCTGTATCCCAAAGAGATCATAAAACAGAGAAAAGGACCCACACATGCAGAAATGTTTGTAGCAACCCATTTTATAGTGGCAAGGAATTGGAAACTGAGGGATGGATGCCTATCGCTTGGAGAATGGCTGAATAAGTTATGGTATATAAATGTAATGATGTATTACTGTTCTATAAGTAATGATGAGCAGGCTGAAAGTCTGGAAGGAGATGAACTGATGTCGAGTGAAATGAGCCCAGAACAAGAACATTGAACATAGTAACAGCCAAGATTATATAATATATTATATGATAAAAGACTTAGCTCTTTCAGCAATTCCAACAAACTTTGAATAGAAAATGCCAACTGAATCCAGAAGAACTATGGAGACTGAATGTGGATGGAAGCATCAAGGTCCAAGGTATGCAGGTAGGCAAAGGAAGCCAAAAGTACTGACAGGATTAAAATAATCCCTAATACAAGCAGGGAAGGGCACTGATGGGGTTATTTCAGCCTTAAGTAGGCCATTTATTTTTGGGTAGACCTTTTGTTTAAATGGACTTTTGATTACAGTTGCCCCTCAGGTGGTCTTTAGAAACTCCTTATTTACTATATCCAAATCAAAAAGCCAAGTTATGATGTCCAACTTATTAGACATTGAATTGCTTATACTGTAGATCTCCACTAACTTTTCTATGAATTTAGCCCACCACCTCAGTCTTAACTTTAGTGGAGTCTTCCTCTGGGTTAATTATGAGTTCTACCACCAGTCTTTCCCCTTGTTAATTGCTAAAACCCCATTCCTTGCTAACTTTTCTTGGAATTTAGCTTGCTCTTAGCAGTATAATGAAATCTTTGCTCCTTGATTAGGATGTCTATGCCTAAAAATTCTTTTGGTATGACTTGAAACAGAAACATGCAACCTCAATAAATTTTTGGAGTCCCATAATTTTGGTGGTTAACTCCATCCTGGTGGTGACCCGGTATGAGAAAAGTCTGACTGCACCTGTACCTCAACAACATTCTTTTCATTTTTGTTTTCCCATGGTTTTTCCTTGTTTTGATTTTTTCTTTCTCAATATGACTCATATAGTAATGTTAAATTATATATATATATATATATATATATATATATATATATATATATATATCACTCTGCATATTGTCTTTCTGAGGGAGGAAAAAAAAATCTTACAAAAGTGAATGTTGAAAATTATCTTTACATGTAATTAGAAAAATATAGTAACAATTTAAAATTTAATAAAAGAACCTTAGCTCAAGGGTAAGAAGTAAAAAAGTAGCAAAAGGGGGAAGATGGAAAACTGTAAAAAGAACAATATGCTTAGGGCATGGGCTCTCCTCTTGGTATCATACCATTAAAAAAAAAAAAAAATCAGAACATGGCAGAACATGTGCTCCCTATAATGATTATCTTTCTTAGGATCAGAACAGTCATGTCTACCATATACAGTGCTTATCCAGCAGTCTAGGGGAAGAATAGAAAAAGAAGTCTTTTTCAGCTTCTCTTTGAAGACTTCAAAGACATTAATAAAGTCCCTTTGATGAGATTTTGGATTGATTTAACTAAGAGAATTCTCCAGCATCTTATCAGTAAAATATTTACAAATTGGGCTTTTCATCCTCTTAGGAACTGCTTTGAAAGTTATTTTCTACAGCAGCTTAAAATTATCCATTTTAACATTTATTCATCCATTGTATAGATTCTAAATAACTTTATAAAAAAATTTTTTCCAGTTCCAAATTTTCTTGCCCTTCCCCCACTCATTAGGAAGACAAGAAATATGATATTCATTATAAATATGAAGTCAAGGAAAATATATTTTTCACATCTAATTAGCTGTATAGGTTTCTTTTCCTCACACAATCACCATCCTAGTGCAAACTCGCATCACCTTCTACCTAGACTATTATTCTCATTACTTCTCCCTCCCTTCCTCTCTTCACACACACATTTTTTCCCACTGTGATTTTGCTAGGCAGTCCCTCACAGCTGGAATACTCTGCCTTCTCAGCTCTGCCTACTAGCTTCCCAGGCTTTCTTCCAACATCAGCTTGAATTCCATCTTTCACAAGTGGTATTCTATGCCCCCTACAAGCACATAATCTTTCACTCTATATCTACTGCACTCTATGGCCACTTACAACGTGAATTGCTGGAGGGCAGAGGGAGTTTCCCCAGCATAATATGTACTTATTAAATGTTGGGTGACAAATAAACACTCACCCATCAAACCAATCAGAAAATTTTTATCTTCAAGTTTTTGTTCAAGATGTAAGTGGGAATTGTCTTCCCAATATCTCTCCTACCTCCTCCTAGCCAATTTAAATCCCACCCTTTTTAAAAGATCATTTCAGTGCAAACCAATTTCTCCTTTGTACAATTCTCATAGCAATAAGTGTTCTGTCTCAATAGCTTGAACAAGATGCCTAATGGCAAAGATCATGTCATATTTTTTAGTCACAATATGATAGAAAGAACATGCTCAGTTTACCTATACAACCTAATCTTGTCATTCTTACTGCCTGATACACTGAGGTTGGTTTTTCCCTTGAACTAGCTCAGAAGTTTTGCACCATGGGGTGGCTAAAGTCAAGGGGGTATCTACACTAGGACTGATATCAATATGGAGAGTAAACAAAGAAGAACAGGTACCAGGTTGCTTAAAAAGGGGTGAAAACAATTCAGGTCAGAAATGTTTAAGGTCAAGCCTTCCATGTAGGCACTGAATAGCCATTTGTGTACCTCTTGTCTGAAAGAAATCACATATGCATGCACACACACATCTCAAATATGTGTTTTTATATGTATATATACTTATGTGTACACATATGCACACAGATATATACACATTTGAGTTATGTTTTTGCATATGTGTATGTATATTCTTTTCTTGGGCAGTTAGAAGTGCTGAGTTTGAAGACAGGAAGACTCATGTGAGTTCAAATCTGACCTCTGATAGTTACTAGCTGTATGTACTTATTAGCAAAGTCATTTCACCCTGTTTGCCTCAGTTTCTGTCAAGTGAGCAGAAAAAGTAAATGGCAAAAGACCACAGTATTTTTGCCAAATAAATGAGGTCACAAAGAGTCAAATCTTACAGAACAAAGGAATTAGAATACTTGAGTTCATAAGCCAGCTCAGCTACTTACTACCCACCAGACTTTGGGCAAATCAATTTCTTTACCTGCATGACAAAAGGATCTTCCTTAATCCCCTCAACACTAACTCAAAATCCTCTAGAGATCAGGAGACACTAAATTATTGAGTATGGGGATGATGAAGTCAGACTTGTTTTTTAGCCCCCAGTGGTTACTTAAGATTAGAAATCTAATCTCTCTTTTTATATATATATATATATATATATATATATATATACACACAGCTAATAACAATCATATTAAAAAGGCTTCCAAAAGATGGGATTTTAGGAGGGACTTAAAGGAAGCCAAGGAAACCAGGAGATGGAGATGAGGAAGGGAAAGCATTCCAGGCATGGGGGACAGTCAGTGAAAATCTAAGAGCCAGGAAACTGAATGCCTTGTTTATATAAAAGTGAAGAGGGAAAGACCATTGGACCAAAGAGTACCTGTATTGGGGACTGAAAAGGTAGGATGGAACTAGTTTATGAAAAGCTTTGAATACCAAACAAAAGACTTTGTATCAGATCCTAGAAGCAATCAGGAAACCAAAACCAGAATAGATTATTTTTAAGGTTTCTTCCTACTGGCAGTAGTAGATTTAGCTGTGAAATGTTAACCTAATACATCTGCTCTGTTAAAGCTTGTAATAAAAAGGTAAAAAACAAATACAAAATCGTGGAAATCTTTGATGACATTGGCTCTGAGGGTCTAAGACCAACATCTAAAGAAAGCAGCACAGGAAAAGATATTTCCGTTAAAAAAAAAAAAACAACTTTAAAAATGCAGACCTGCAGGTGACAGACTGTAGCAAAGTCCAAAACCTTCTGCAAGAAAAGAGAATCAAAACTGAAAACACTATCTTTTGAAATAAAAATTTTTAAAAGAGAGAAAGCTGTGGCTCACAAGTGAAATTTATTATTGGTCTTGGCCAAGATGGGTCTTGGCTGGAAGCCCTCTGAGAATTCCTTTATTATTTTTATTATTATTATTTTGGTTCCTTTAGATACAATCATTTATTACAGGATAAGCCAAGCATTCAAATAAGAGAATTCTAGAGGTCCAAATATCAAAGAAACTAAACTAAAGAATAGAGAGACCAAGGATAAACATTCTGGAAGGGAAGAGGGAAGGATTTTCCTAAGCATGGAAATAATCTATACAACTAAGAATGATACCAATGAATCCATCAGACATGTATGCATTCAGTAAATGTCTCACACCAATATAAGACTTCAACATAAGACTGATAAAAAAAAAATCTTATGTACAAATAATCATCATAAAATGCTATTATTCACTGAGTCATGGAGACAAGGATTAAAATCATTAATTGAATACCTCTGAGCATATTTCAACCTATTTCTTCATCCATAAAATGAGAATATCTGTAAACACTTAACTGCACAGGATCGTGTTGAACCAATACTTATAAGTCACTTTACAAACCTTAAAACACCAAATAAATGTCAATTACTTTCATCACTATCATCCATGGAGGACATGATTATCACTTTGTATGTGGGAGCTAGGTGTTGGAGTGGCAGGCCTGAAGCCAGGAGACATCTTACAAGTTCACACATGGCCTCACAAATTTACTAACTTTTATGTCTCAGGGCAAGTCACTTTACCCTGTTTTCCTCAGTTTCCTCAAATGTTGATTGATATTTGGAGAAGGAAATTTGTTTGCCAAGAAAACCTCAAATGAGTCAGATACAATTGAACAATGTATGTACTCACCTCATCCTCTAGGCTCAGAGAACATTACTCAGAAGGAGAGGATGTCATAAGGAGGCACAGATTAAGGGGTAAGAGGTATAAAATCAAAATAATAGGCATTTAATAAGTACTTAGAGATTGCTCTGGGAAATGATAGAGATTAGTCTTGATCTCAGAAGGCAAAACTGAGACTTAAACGTGGAAGTTAGAGAGATGGAGAATGGCTTTATGTAAGGAAGAAGTTATAACTGAACTATAATTAATACAGTAAGGCATCCTCCAGTGCAGCAATATAGAAATATAGCAAAATAGAAAGATGGTGTCCGAGTCATCCATTGAAAGAATGGTATAAATCTAGCCTCTGACACTTACCAGGTGATTGTGGGCAAGGCACCTAACCTCTCTATGACCCAGGCAACTCTAAAATGTGAAGTTACAGAAACAGCAGATTATCTGCATAGATAATTTTCTTTTAGAGTTCCCTTCATAGCTGAAGCCACAGGTCAAGACCAAAAAAGAAAAATTCTTCATAATTGGGGACAACATCAAATGAAATGGCTTATACTGTGAGATAACAAGTCAAAAGCTAGCCTCCCAAAAATAAATAAATGAAATTTTTTGGATACTGGATCTTCTGATTTCACCCAAGCTGGTCATGGAGCAGCCATTCAAGTATCAGGGGCCACTACTGATTCACACAGGGGTTTTGACAGGCTCTTCTTCCTACTTGGGCCAATTCATCCTTTATACTTGGGCCTACATTGACCAGGATCTAGATACTGAGGATATTGGATTAGCTTAAGCCCCACTACAGCTCGTGACTTGTCTCTCCCAATAGCAGGGATGACAGGTATTTGCAAAAACCTCTTCCCAGTCATACTAAATTTTAACTTTTACTATAAAGTGAGATTTTTTTTGGATGGGAAGGAAAAAGGGAGGCGAGAGAAAAGATAGAAGATACTCCTCAGAGTATCTTTAGAGCAACAGAGGGCAAAGACGGATGACCCAAGGTTACCTCGGGGTCACAGGATCAGCTAGAGCAACTTCTGAGTTCTGGGTGACTTACACTCCAGCACTGACAGAGAGGAAGAGTAACCTCGGAATAAGAGGGTTTAGTCTGCTAGCTGATTCCAGAAATAGCTGCATTCCATCCGGGCTCAAACTTTCAACACTCCTGATTTGTTTTGTTTTAAAAGTAGTAAGTGATAAGCCTGAGAGGTGTTCACCAATCCTACAACTGTCTAAAGGTAATTGCTGTGGGAAGAGGTGACATGTAACACTAAGATCATTAAAATGTATAATTGAGAATCAGGAAGCCAATATTCCAGTACTAGTTCTGCCACAAATAGGTTTGTGACCTTGGGCAAGGGGAGTTTGGGAGGAGGAGGAGGGAAGGGAGAGGGATGATACGTATCTTAACAGAATTCCAGAATTGGCCTCAGTGGCCCTCTAGTCCAGATGGCCTAAAAAAAATCCCCCCTACACCCTAATAAAGTTCATCAAGGGCATGACGGTTAACCCCGGTTTGAAAACCCAGAGGCATCGCGTCCTTCCCTCGGCGCACGCAATCTCGGCTTCAGAGGAGGGCTCTCAGTAGCCCCACACCAATCCCGCCGGGCTGGTCTCTCACGCCAGCAGGCGAACACAGACCCCGAGGCTGCAGCCGTTCTCCTCTGGGGTTTCCCCAGGAGCACCACAAAAGCCCCTGGCCTCAGCTAGCCCACCCCGAGCTGCAGGAAGCGGTTGGCTAGAGGTGGGATGTGCTGAGAGGGATATTCAAATCACAGAGGGAAGAAAGATCCAGGCTAGCAGAAGGCTCTTGGGTGTGGATCTCCGTAGGTCTGGGGCAGACAAGCCTGGGACTGGGAGCTAATTTTCCAGCACCCTCAGGGATCTCTCTTCCTTCCGTTCCCCGCATCGCACCCACCCCGCCCCAGACTTGACCTTCCAGGGCCAAGAAAGCAAAGCTGAACTAAACTGCGGGCTCCGGGAGGACGATCGGGGGCGGAGGACACCGTGGGACGCCCGGCGTGGGGCGCAGACTAGTCTTCCTAGGCCGGGCTCCGCGAGTTTCCAGCACCTGAGTGTCCTAGGGATCCCCGAGGCCGAGCGGAGTGGGGCGGGGCGGCACCTCCCAGCCCAGAGCCAGTGGCAACAGACCAAAGCAGAAAAAAGGAGACTGAGCGAACTTGCCCGGGCTCGGCCGCCGTACGGGCCCAGCCCAGCCAAGTCCGGCCCCGGCTGCTCTGCCCCGACCCCCGAGCGGGGCTCAGCCCTAGGCACAATCCCCGCGCGTCAGGCGCACGGAGAGGGTCCGGAGGCACAACACTCCGCCTTCGTCGCCGGTAGTTGGGACGGCGGGCGTCCCTTCTGGAAGCGCCCCGTCCCCGCGCCGTACTCACTGAGCCATAGCTCCAGCGCTGCCACCCCCTTGGGCCCCGACGTAGCCTCGGCCGCCGCCATGTAGCTGCGCTCCTCGGGTTCGTCAGGTGTAGGCGCCGCCGTCCCAGCGCTTTAAGGAACTTGGTGACGCGGCAACCCCGGGGCGGGCAGCGCGTGACGGGTCCTAGCCCCGGACACGTGAGCCTCCCCCCCGGGCTGGGAATCCCCTCCTCCTCCTCCTCTTCCTCCCTCCTCCCCCAGCCCCAAGCTCAGCCCTGGCCCCTCCGCTATGGGTCCTGAGGCCAGGGGCTAGCTCCCTCCCGCCAGCTTCCTGATTGGCTTTTGGCAAAAACGCATCAGGGATCTGTCTGGGCCGGCGGCTTCCCCTAAGCCACCAGGGCCGGTACTGCCCCGGAGGACAAAGTTGCCACCCGCTGTCCCCTCGCTTACTTATGAATGGGGCTGCTTAGAATGTGAAGGATGGTATTGAGTCAATATTAGGCCGAACCTGGTGGGAGAGCTGGCTAGAAATACCCATTTCATTCCCAAAACTTCAGAGGGTCCGTGAACTTGGATTGGAGGGAAAATGTTGTATCTTCATTTTCAATACCTTTTGGCTTCTTTTGTAATCTCATTTGTTTTATGCATTTAAAAACTTTTTTTCTGAAAAATCCATAGGCTTGAGAAGGTAAGAACCCCACATTAGGTAAAGGTCATGCTGCCCCCCCTTTTGGAAAGGAGCAAAGTGAAAATAGTTGTGGTTTCTCTCTTTGAAGAGGTAGGGGACAATGAGACAATGAGGGACAATAAATGCTGCATAAGCTGTGAAACCCATAAGGAATGTGTGTGTGGTTTTGCTTAGTTTTCCCTCCCTTAGTTATATGAGAAGGGGAGGAAAGACAAGGGAGAGAATAATTTATTACATTTGTCTACTATGTGCCAGATACCATGCTAAGCATTAACAAATAAAAACGATATTCAAAGACATCAGTAATATAGATGTACATGTACATCTTTTTAAAAAGGAGTCCTGTCATCTTCTGTTGCTCATGGAACCTAGTTTTCTCCAGGACTCCATCTTCAAGATGGATGCTCCTCTCACATTTCCTGATACACAAGGCCAGGAGCTGTTAGCATATTCATTTTAAAGGTTTCCAACCCCTCCTTTAAAGTTCACCCCATACTCTCCAGATGTTTCCTAGGACTTTTCCTGTCAGTCCCCTTCCTGCCTAATTAATTTAGCACTCAGATCAGTCTTCTATACCCAGTCCCACTTTGAAAACCTCTTCTCCCAATGGAAAATTGAATTTGCTTTCAGTGCTAAGAGTCCTTGTTACCCACCTCTGCCTCTAGCACAGGCCCAATACTATTTCAGACATCTGAAGACCAGCCTGGCTAAGCCTGGATAGACTCTCTAGGACACCAAGTGGTGGATTTTTGGTTACTGCACTCAAGTCAAATAATGGCATGTGGGATAGTTGTCATCTGTATCAACAATAGGAGTACACTCCCATCAATGAAATCAGAGTTCTTTGCAATTGATTTTGTTATAAATGAAGCTACTCAGCTTTTACAGAATCTACTATCTTAGCTTTTGGCAACAAAGAAGTAGGCTTCTATGTTTATATTCTATAAAAATCTGAGAATAAATGGCCAACACTAGAGTAGAAAAAAATTATGAAGTGGTCCAATTTTAGTATCTTCCACAGTGAAACAAGATAAAGCAAGCATTCATCTTCAAAAGGAATTGGAGGCTTTTCTCCTAAGGACAGGATTTTTAACCTTTGAAGTCTATGGCATTTCTCAGAAAAACATTTTTAAATGCATAAAATACACAATTAGAAAGGAGCTTCCTCCAAAAACCTTATGAACTACAACCAGAATTTCCTCAATATTAGAAGGAACTATAGAGATTATCCAGTTCAAAGTCCAATGATAATCCTATAACAATTTTCCCAATAAGTAGTCATTTAGTATTTGTTAACACCTCTGGGAATAAGAAATTCATTGTTTTACAAGAAAAAGTATTTTGACTTAGCTGTAATGGTTATTAAATTTTTCCACATATTGTGCTGAAATGTTCTACTCCCATCCATTGTTACTGGTTCTGTTCCCCTTGTTTAAGCAGATCAGTCCTACTTCCCTGCATGATTCCATCCCTTCAAATTCTTGAAGACAGCCATCATGTCCTGACTAGATTGTCTCTTTTCCAGGCTATCTGATCCAACCAATATTTATTAAATGCTTACTATATGCCAAGAACTGTACCATGAGCTGAAAATACAAAGATAAAAAATAAAATCCTTGCCTTTGAGATTACATTCTAATAGTATGCATAACACATACAAAGATAAGCAAGTACAAGTTAATTTAAGGAAGGAAAGAACACCAGCAACTGCAATTAGGAAATTCTTGGAAGGCTTTGAGACCTGATATTTAGAAAGGGAAGGATTCTAACAGACAAAGGTGAGGAAGGGGTGTTGTCTAGGCATGGGAGACTACAAGCCTGTGTTAAACATTAAAATAGGAGATAGAGTGTTGCACTCAGTGTGGCTGGAACTCAATATGCAGAGGAAAGAAGTGTGAAATAAGAATGGAAAAACTAAGTTGGAGACAATTGTGTATGTCCAAATCAAGGAAACCATATTTTATCTGAGGGGCAATAAGGCACCACTTATGGCCTCCAAAGGGGGTTACAAAGAGTGCGATGTGATTTAACAAAAAGGGAAGGAATAGTGATATATGGTCAGAAGCGTTATTTTGTCTCTTCCGTGAAGGATTAACAATTAACAATAAATAGCATTTAGAAAGCATATTGATACATATATCATCTCATTTGGTTCTCAGTCTCTACAGCTGAGGAAACTGAGGCAGATGATTTGCCTAGGATAACACAGCTATAATGTGTCTGAAGCTGTTTTTGATTTACTGTTTTTCTGACTCCAAAACTCATGTATCACAAATAAAAACAAACCTGAGAAGAAAATCTCTAAAGTATACATTATCACAGAGTGGCGATGGCACCAAGATTCTGATTCTGGGTAAGTCTCTACCTAAAGCAGCAGCACTGGTATAATGAAAATAAAGCTGGATTTAGCATCAGAGGACCTGTGGTTCCCTTACTTTATAGATGATGACCTTAGGTGGAAAGTCAATCATTTTGGTCTAGTTTCTTCCTCTGAAAATGATGAGGCTGTTCTCAGGTCCCTTTTTATCTCTAAAATCTATGATCCTTCCAAGGAAGAAGTCTGCTGCTGCTCTGAAAAGAACACAATGGGATCAACTTAAGAAGGAAGCCAGGATGAAAACATTTTTCCATGGGATTCAAAGTGATATTTGGAAACTCACTGTGGACTCTTTGGGAAATGGGGTTACTGTAGAGCTATTTGATACAGAATAGACAGTGCTTGTTCATTCCCTTTCCTGTTCTCTGATACATTGTGACTGGCTTTCTTGCAAGTGAAAAGTTGATGCTAGCCTTTTTACCCTAGTGGAGAAATTTTTTCAGGTTTCTGGATAGTTAAGCTACAAAGCCTGACATCCCTTGTCCTACCCACAAAAGTGTAACTTGATGATCCAGGCACATATATGTTTCTCAGAACTGCAAATGACTTCCAGAAATTATTTTAAGAGCTGGATGGGAATATATGAACATTAAATATTTTAATACCCCAAAAACCAAAATTGGGGGTGTTTCACAGAAAAAAAAGTTTTTCTAAAGGGTTTTCTTTTTTTTTTTTTTTCCTGTTTGTCCATTCTTCCAGAATCCTGGGCATGTTATTAATTTCTGTGGGCCTAAGTTTCCTCATTTCTTGTTCACCCTTCATTTTTGAAGAGTACCAATAATATCACAGTGATATTTTGAATTTAAATGAAGCAGCATTGTACAAAGTCCTCAGACTAATGACTGCAATGAGGTCCCACTTTCTTGTAGTCATCCAAGTCCAACGACAATAAAAGACAACTCGGATATGGGAAAACTGGGACATTGATTGGTGGAATCCAACCATTCTGGAGAGCAATATAGAATTATACCTAAAAAGTTATCAAACTGTGAATACCCTTTGATCCAGCAGTGCTACTACTAGACTTATGTCCCAAAGAAATACTAAAGAAGGGAAAGGGAGCTGTATGTGCCAAAATGTTTGTGGCAGCCCTTTTCATAGTGGCTAGAAACTGGAAAATAAATCAATGCCCATCAATTGGAGAATGTAAATTGTAGTATATGAATGTTATGGAATATTATTGCTCTGTAAGAAATGACCAGCAGGATGAATACAGAGAGGCTTGGAGAGACTTATGAACTGATGCTGAGTGAAATGAGCAGAACCAGGAGATCATTATACACTTCAACACTGATACTGTATGAGGATGTATTCTGATGTAAGTGGATATCTTCAACAAAGAGAAGATCTAATTCAGTTCCAATTGATCAATGATGGACAGAATCAGCCACACCCAGAAAAGGAACACTGGGAAATGAGTGTAAACTGTTTGCACTTTTGTTTTTCTTCCCAGGTTATTTTTACCTTCTAAATCCAATTCTCCCTGTGCAACAAGAGAATTGTTTGGTTCTGCACACATATATTGTATCTAGGATATACTATAACATATTTAACATGTATAAGACTGCTTGCCATCTAGGGGAGGGGGTGGAAGGAGGAAAGGGAAAAGTAGGAACAGAAGTGAGTGCAAGCGATAATGTTGTAAAAAAATTACCCAGGCATATGTTCTGTCAATAAAAAGTTATAATTAAAAAAAAAAAGAAAGAAAGAAAAGACAGCCCAGGTTGCAATAGATAGCCTTGATATCTTCAGCCCGCTTCATGGCTTGCTGGAACAAACTGTTCTTATCCACCTGTTTTCCTGGGGAATGTCTTCACTCTTAGTTTGAAGCCTATTAGTTACCCTCAAACTGGTTTAGTTCTTCTGCCATGATGGTTTTACTGTGCATACTATAGCTCCTAGGAGCCCCAAATGAAAGCTGGGTGACTGGCTGGATATCAAAAGTGGATAAACAGACCTAAAAAGGGTTCAGCAAGCCCTCACACTAGAGATGCTAGTCTTCCTTGAACACTCTTGATATCCTTTGTCACCTACATCACAAGTCTTACCTGTGAGCCCTGAATTTTTTTTTTTATATCATCAAACTAACAGTAAATAAGTCCCCCCAACTAAATGGTTCCCACCTCAGAGGTGTGATAGAACTCAAAAACAAAAGGGAACTGCTAGTCATAGTAAACAGCCTATCAGAGGCCTGAAGCATCACAAGCAATACCTTTAGCCATGAGAAGGGTTCCAGGTTTCCCCTGGATATTATAGTCTCATTTTCATTCCTCAAAAATTGGCAGAATTTCTAGTAAAGGATTTAACTACAGAACATTTAAAAAATTAGAAGCCACAACATGGTTTCTATAAGAGAAAATATGACTAACTAATAGGCTGGAGTTCTTTTGGTTGGGGGAAGGGGAGGTGAGGCATGGGAGTAAATAAGCAAGTGGCTAATGGAAATCCAATGGACATCATTTTCCTTTGATGATTAAAATAAAAGTCTCTGATAAAGTTCCACACTAAAGACTAGTTACTAATTAGAATCACCATAGGGCCAGTCTTCTTACAAGAGGATTAATCTGTAAATTTAATCTGTAAAAAAGGATTAAAGTTAATAGAGAATATACAAGGAATATGAAGAATGAGGATCTCCTAAGTATGAGCTAGGCCCAATTTTAGTTTTGTAAATATGTAAGAGGAGAGAACGCATAGTGAAATATCCAAGCATACAAATCAAATGCAACTCTCATCACTAGACAGAAGAAAAATAAATATCAGGAATATCTTATAAGGTTTCAGGAGGGAACATAAAAACGGCAGTTAAACTTCAACATGGACAACTATAGGGCAAGGCAAAATCTTCTCAATTCACATAAATCAACTTAGAACTCTAAAAATTATCACAGACTATACCCAAAAGAAAATAGTTGAACCAAAGGCTTTGGGTTTTTGAGGTTGACATTATTATATATAATCAATATCTCTTATGAAAAAGTGCCTGAGTACTCGTCAGAAAGAAGCAGAATTCTAGATGAAACATGCTTTGGAACTGGAAATGGGCACCCTACTATGTTTAAACGACAGGTGCCTGTGAATTGGAACACCACCTCCTACGTGGTGGGAGAATTGTCAGAAGCAAAGGTTAAGATGGATAGGGGCTAAAGGGTTGATGACTCTAGGGAAGGGACTTTTAACATTTTTTTAATACCATGAATGCATTTGATGGTCTGGTAAAGTCTATGAATTCTTCTGATTAATGCTTCTGAATTCCTAAAACAAAATATAAATGATTACAAAGGAAATCATAGTAGACAAATAAAATTATCAAAATTTCTTTAAAAAACAAGTTCACAGACCCCAGCTTAAGAACAGACTGATTTCAGAAAAGTCTGGAAAGATTTAAACAAACTGATGCTGAGTGAAGTGAGCTTCAAAACCAAGACAACATTGTATACAGTTAAAGCAAAAATATGTGATAATCACTCCTATAAACTTGGGATGGAAAGTGCCATCCCCATCCAAAGAGAGAACCATGGAGACTGAATATAGATCAAAACATACTATTTTCACTTTTTTAATTATTGTTTTGTTTGCTTTTTCTTTCTCTTAGTTTTCCCCTTTTGGTCTGATTTTCCTTTCACACCATCACTAATATGGAAATATGTTAAAAATCATAGTAGATGTACAACCTACATCAGATTGCTTGCTGTCTTGAGGTGAGAGGTAAGTAAAGGAGGGAGAAAAAAAATTGGAATTCAGAATCTTACAAAAATGAATGTTGAAAACTATGTATAATTAGAAAAACAGAATACTATTAAAATGAAAAAAAAATTTTTTTAAAGACTTATCACTCTAGGGTAAGAAGTAGGAAAACAGTTAAAGGAGGACAATAGAAGATGAAAGATTGTGAGGGACAGGATGCTCAGGATATGGGATCTTTTTGTGGTATATTTCAGGGATATCTCTCAGTCTCAACTCACCCTTTCTTTCCATCTGTTGGTTCCATAAAATGATTTTCCTGTCCTGCCTCCTCAATGCTACATAGTACCTATTGCTACTTTTTAAAAATTTACATTTAACTTCCAATTTTTTTAAGTTTCCAAGAAACTGGAAATTGAGTGAATGCTCATCAATTGGGGAATGGCTGAATATGTATATATTAGAATATTATTGTTCTATAACAAATAATGAGCAGGTTGATTTCAGAAAAACGTGGAAAAATTTACATAAAGTGATGCTGAGGGAAGTGAACATAACTAGGAGAACATTATACACATAAGATTATGTGAAAATCAACTGTGATAGACTTGACTCTTCAACAATTCAAAGAACTTCCAATAGACTTGGAATGTAAATGCACCTAGAAAGAGAACTATAGAGACTGAAGGGGGAAAGAACTATGGAGACTGAAGCATACTATTTTCACCTTTTTTGTTGTTGCTTGTTCTGGTTTTTTCCCTCCTTTTTTCTCCATTTGATCATGATTTTTCTTGTACAGAATGACAAATATTGAAATATGTTTAACCTATATCGGATTACTTGCTGTCTTGGGAAAGGAGGTGGGGGGGAAAGGGAGAGAAAAATTGGGAACACAAGGTTTTGCAAAGATGAAAGTGAAAACTTTCCCATACCAGTTTGGCGTATAAGATACAATAGCCAATGACTACAGTAATCTACTGTTTGATAAACCCAAAGACTCCAGATTCTGGGATAAAAACTCACTGTTTGACAAAAATTGCTAGAACTGGAAAATTGTATGGCAGAAAGTAGGCATAGACCACTATTTCATTCTATAAACAAAGATAAGCTCAAAATGGGTACATGATTTACGTATAATAGGTGCTACTATTAGCAAATTAGGAGAGCAAAGGTTAGTTTACCCATCAGATCTTTAGAAAAGGGAGAAATTTATGGCAATATAGAGAACATTATGAAATGCAAAATGGATAATTTTGATTTCATTAAATTAAAGACATTTTGCACAAACAAGACCAATGTAACCTTAGAAGGAAACAGAAAGCTGGGGAAAAAATTTTATAGCAAGTGTTTCTGATAGAGGCCTCATTTCTAAAACATATGGAAAACAGTCAAATGAATGCTATATTTTGTCAAATCCTTTTTCTGTACCTATTAAGATAATCATGTGATTTCTGTTAGTTTTCTTATTAATATGGTCAAATATGTTGATAGTTTTCCTGATAATGAACTAGTCCTGTATTTTTTTGTATTAATCCCAGTGATTAATTGCTGTCATCTCTTTAGTAATATTTTATTTAGGGGCAGCTAAGTGGCGCAGTGGATAGAGCACAGTTCTGAAGTCAGGAGGACCTGAGTTCAAATCTGCTCTCAGATACTTAACACTTCCTAACTGTGTGACCCTGGGCAAGTCATTTAACCCTAACTGCCTCAGGGGGGGAAATTATTTAAAATCTTTGCATCAATATTCATTAGCGAAATTGGTCTATGCAACTTTCCTGGCCCAATGAGACACAAAATAGCCCTAGTTTTTCACTAGCTCCTCTACTCTAAGGTAAGCATACAGTCCTTATCCTTCTGGGTCTTTCAAATAATTTTTATTGTTATTTGTCATGGAGGAACAGAATATAAAAAGACTCTTTTCTAACATTACATAATTATAATAATTAATTTAGTATGAAAAAGAATTTCTCTTCATACAGGGACTGAGGAAACAGAACTATGGACCTAAAATATTACATATTGTCAAACATGGTTTTATTGAACTATTTTTTTCTCTTTAAAAAAAAAATCTTGTTCCAAGAGACAGTTCACAGAATAAAAGTATGGAAGGAATATATTCAGAAATAAATATGAAATGCAAACAAAAGTTATTGATAAAAATGATAATTTAACCTCCCTATTGTACTCCCGCCTCTCCCCCCCTCCAATTAGAAGACAAAAGTCACAAGTAAGTGTTAAAGGTAGTCTTTGGGTAGGATTTCAGGAGGATTAATTCCACTACAAAGGTTTGGAAAGCATTTCATTTCTGCTTGGAAAATATTCCCTGATGCTAATTCACTCAGGCAAGAAAGGAGAAAAAATTATCCTAACACATCAGGAGCCTTTCAGTCCTGCCTCCCTTAGCTCTGGTGAGAAATCTTTCAAAGTCCCACCTAGTTATACCTACAGCATTTTACTTGTTCTGGAGACTTTACTAGACTTACTCATCTTTCGTCTTCTATTGTTCAAAATCCAAACCAGAGCCCAGTGCAGAGCCCAAAGACAAGAGAGTACCAGAGCTCAGACAATTAAATCTTGAGGCCTGTTTGTGAGCCTACAAATCTACTACAATGTCAAATGTTCAGACAGTAACCAGTTCCAGGAATTAAGAATCAATTCCAAACCTCTGGTCCATAACACAGTACACAAGGAAATGGAGAAATGGATTCCAAAGACAGCTCCTTTTTACAGCCAAGAAAAGGAATGAGACTGTAGGGTGGGCTCTTCCTAGACTAATTAGTCAAAGAGATAGGCCTGAGGAGAACTATCAATACATACTGCCTATCATCCAGGTCGTCAGAAATATAGTCCTCAAATTAATACCATAGATTTCCTGTTGAACACTGGTTTCAGCTCTGATGTCTCAGAAGCAGTTTCTAGGAAAGTGGATCACTAGTTATCCTTGTCCATCCATCCTAAGAATCTTCTTCCTAGCTTAAGAGCACCCTCTGCATCCGTTCCCGAACTTCCTTAGGTCCCAAGGATATCATCATCTCTGCAACAGTTGGGCCTCGCTGAAAAAAAAAGGAAAAATCCTGGGATCAGATTCCTAAATGTTCAGGAGGCATCTTCTACCTGCTTTCACAGTTAGAGAGGGACCATGTTGTGGTTTGGTTAGTCTTTCTCAGAACTTAAAGTTTAAATGGTTCAGAGAGCCCAGGGGAAGGATATTGAGAAGTCAGCCAAACTCACCTGCTGCCCACTGAGTGCCATTCGGAGCAGTTTCATCATTCTGACATATTCAACACCTTCTGTCTTCTCTGAAAGTCTTTTCAGCTCTTGGTTCAGCACTTCCTGAGTGAGAGAAATGCCAGGTGTTTCCAACAACCTAGAAGAAGTCCAAGTGATTCATGATATCTTCCAGTCTTCTAAGGGATTCTCTTTAAAGAGGGCCCCAAATGAAGGAATACAGACTTGGAGAGAATTTCCCAGAAGGCTCAGCAACAGGGCAGAATATGGTAATTATCAAACTTCAAAGCTACTTTGAGAATAAACTTACTATGAATAATTCAACGTGGCTAAGTATGAAAAGTTTAGAAGGATCCAGGAAAAGAGACTCTCCTGCGTATTATTAGTTTCCCAAACAGTAGGCTACAGGGTGACCAAAAAGAAGAAAAAGAATCCATTTCTATGCAGGCAAGTGGAAATTAAAAGGGACACCACCAGGAAGTCAGAAAATTGCAAAAGCTTCAGAATAGAATAATGAGTCAATTAGATGACAGGAGGATTAAGGTTTCTGATAAACAAAAGTCACTAAAAATGGCAGAGGTAACTTATCACAAGGCCTCCTTTATCATTTATATAGATATCTTCCCATATCCCTCTTCCCTTTCATGGTTAAACAACTTGAAAAGGTCAATGACAGTCAATGCTTTTATTTCCTTTCCTCTCACCCTCTTCTTAACTCTGCAATCTGGCTTCCAACCTCATGATTCAACTGAAGCTGATCTCTCCAGTTATCTTAATCGACTAATCTAATAGTCTTTCTCCATCTGCATCTTTTTTTCTCTCTCTGTAGCCTTTAACACTGTTGATTGTGCTCTTCTCCTTCATACATTCTTCTCCCTGCATTCTCACGCTCTCCAGGTTCTCTTCCTTTCAGGCACTTTCTCAATATCTTTCATTGAATCTCCACCAAAATCACAGTCACTAACCATGGGTGTGCCCCAAGCTTCTGACCTAAGTTCTCTTCTCTTCTACCCCTATATCATTTTGCTTAGTGAACTCATTGGCTTCCATGGATTCAATTATTGTCTTTATGCAGACAATTCTAAGATGTGCTCTAACTTCTCTCCTGATCTCTAAATCTCATGCACCTGGTCATCTTAAACCTGGATATTCCATAGCTATCTTAAACCAACATATTCAAAATTATACTCCATTATCTTTCCTCCCAAACCCCTGCTCTCTTCCTAAACTCCATATTACCAATGAAAGTAGTCCTACTTTCCCTGTGTCATCCTTGACTCCTCACTCCCATCTCCCCACCAAACCCAATCAGTTGTCAAGAAAGTTGCCATTTCTCCTATCTGCCCTCTTCTCTCTGGACACTGCTACTACCTCAATGCTCCATCCTCTCACTCCTAAATTATTACACTTGCTTCTTGCTTGATATCTCTGACTCATTTCTCCCCACTCCAGTCCATCATCCATTCAGTTATCAAAAAGATCTTCCTGAAGTATGGATATAATCATGTCACTCCCCTATTCAATAAATTGCTGTGATTTGCTATTATCTCCAGAATCAAATATAAAACTCTTGTTTACCTTTTAAAATCCCTTTAATCCTGGGCCCAGAGCTCTAGTCTTTTTTGCACTTTACTCTTCTTTATGCACCCTGTGATTCAGTGATAGTGACTTCCTTGCCATTCTTTGCATAAAACACTCCATTTCCCAAATAAATGTATTTTCACTAGTTGTTCCTCATCATCCCTGCCTCCTGATTTTGTTCAGGTCTGAGTTAAAATCATTCATTCTCATTTATTCATATTCTCTCTCTCTCTCATTCTCTCCTCCCCCCCTCCCCAAGACAAAAGTAAAATTGTCTTGCCACTTTTCCAGACACTTGACCTTAAAATAGTCACAATGGTCAGTGATCAGCACTAGGTTAGGTGATAGTAGGTCTCATATCTAGTGATTGCCCCCTTTCACCAACCTTGAACAAACCACTAACATTGAACTTTAATGCCTCCAACTAGAACCCAAGAATTATATACCATGTGTGTCCTCAAAATATTCAGAGGTATTCTGGACGTTTATTCTGGCTTGCACCCTAGGATCCTCAGGACAAATAACACCATTTTATTAATCTGTCCCTTTACCATTTGCGGGGTACACTAATGGCTGCAAAGCTATGGACAAAGAATGAGTGCCCGGAGGTTAAGGGGCAGGGGCACTCACTCCAAGACCAACGTAGCAATCACATCCACTTCTCCTGAGATGGTCTGCAGCTGTGCTCGGGCCACAGCAGGGCGAGTCCAAAGATAGGAATATGTTGGTGAGACCAAGTCCTGCAAGCGACTGATGCGCCCCTATTAAGAAAAAAGAAAGAGCTGTCAGAGAGAAACCTCAAAAGAGATTCTCCAAGAAAATCTGGGCAAGATGAGCAGAAGAAGAATGGCTCTATGCGTCTTTGTATTGTGTTAGAGCACAATGAAGAGGAAGGGGAAGGACTATATCATCATCCATGATGACATCCTATCTTACCTGGGTCCCTACATATAAATGCACACTGTACATACCTGTCCCAACAAAAGGATCCTCTCTATGTAGTCCTCACTGAGGACGTCCTTGTCCTCCAATCGTTTTCCATACACATCTTTCACCATGGCCTGAAGCTTCTTCACAAACTGGAGCCTCCGAGCCTTATCATTCAACAATCGAATCAAATGCAGCCTATAGGAGAGTTGAAATTACAGATCTGCTCCAAGAGAAAAGGGATGTGAGAGTACTATAAAGGAAAAGGAGATAGAAATAGAGGAAAGAGAAAGTGCCTACTATAATACAGGAAGCATCCATATTCCTGCAGTATAAGTGAAAAAGACCCAAAAAAAGAAAAAAAAAGAAAAAAAAAATTTAATCCAGAATACCATATTATCCCTCCCTGTCCAAAGGAGGAGAAAGAAGATGCTTTTATTTTTACAGATGGGAAAATAAGGAAAATATAATAAAGTAACATTTACAAGTAAGTATAGTTAGAAGTTAGGGTTTCTGGTTTATTTGTCGCCTAAGATATGGTGAATCCCAGGCCCCAGAAACTACAGGGGTAAAGTTGAAAACAAGAACATTTGAGACTCAAAATGATGGAAATGTCCTGGGAGATCAGGTTAAAAAATCCCTTGAACCCCTTTATGATACAGAATTGAGAACTCGGAGCCCTTTGTCTTATTAGCAAATCTATAACTGCTTTGTCAAATATCATTTTTATTTTTCACCCAGGACTCCCCGGAATCAGTTTCAGGACGCCAAACCAACTTATCATGCTTCACTTTCCTTTAGTAACCAAGTACACTTCTTATAATTTTGCAGCAATAACCAGAAAAGACAATAAAGACCCAAAAAGAGAAAGCAAAGCCAGAGTCTCACTTCTTAAGGTTCAGGGATTACTGCTCTTCAGAAAGAATTCTGTTCTAACAATCATGCAATAAAGAATTCACAGCATACTGCTAATACTATTACTGTTATTCCATTTCATCTAAATAATTTAATAACTATCTGTATCATGACTGAACCCAGAGGTTTATAGTTAAAAGGTACCATTCAAAAGATTTAATAAACAAAATCCAAAATATATAAATTCATGGATGAGCTAGGGGAAAAAAACCCACAAAACAGAACTGAGATTCTCAGATCCTTAAGTAAATCTGATCAAATGAGACATATTTTTCAATGTAGTCAATGCAGGAATGTATTTTGCTTGACTACACATATTTATAATAATGGTTTCTGCTACCCAATGGGTAAGTATGAAGGAGAAAAATAACAAAACTGACTTGAGAAATAAAGGAGCTCTTCTTTGAGGAAAAGCCATCCTCCTGTACAGGGTCCCCAAAGAAGATCTAGGCTATACCACCCACCTGTTGAATTCAGGAAGTTTCTCCAGATCCAGCAGGGCTGAATGAGTGCTGACCCCACTTAAGTCAAACTGTTCTATCAACTCTGGCAGTGTCCTCCCCATCTGGTTCCCTGCAAATCAGTCAGATCTGTCAGGGTGCACTCTTCTCCTAGGAGGTCAAGCTCCTTTCCCCTTTTAAATTGTAAGTTGATTCCCAAGATAGACCAAATTGCCTCTCAACACATAAGGATGAGAAGCATCCAACTTTTTCTATAGGTTACCATTCATAGGGCCAAGCCAAGGATTCCAGGTCAGGCTCTTAGTAATTAAGGCACCTTGTAGAGTAGTTCCAGGAGCCTCTTACTCTTAGAAACCTCCTGCCTCCCCTGTCTCCCCTGATCACTGTACCTGCAAATCCTGAGCCATAATTGGTGATGATGTCTAACAAAGTCTCTGGAAGAAAGCCAGCTGAAGCAAAGTGTTCCAAAAAGATGTCTCCTTGACGCTTGGACAACTTGCTGCCATCCTTATTGAGAAGCAGAGGCAAATGGGCAAAGTGGGGTGGTTCCCAACCCAGGGCCCTGTATATAAGGAGATGTTTGGCAGTAGAGACAAGCCACTCAGTGCCTCGAAGAACATGGCTGATACCCATATGATGATCATCCACCACACAGGCCAAATGATAGGTGGGGAAGCCATCACTCTTGAGGATCACAGGGTCACCCTCAACATTGGCAACTTCATGTTGGTTCCAGCCATGTACCAGGTCCTGGAAAGTCTCAGCTCCCTCCTCCAGACGGAAGCGGACAGTTGGCTTGTCGCCTGCTGCCAATTTCCTGGCTACATGTTCAGCACTCAAGAATCGACACCGATTGTCATACCTATTGAAATTTCACAGGAAATATTTTCAGTCCAAGAACCCCTAAGCCCAAGACATCCTAACTTTGCTTGAGCCAATCAACATGAGCTAGACTACACTAGGTTATATGTCATAACAAGTTGTATAAAAATAGGATCCGGAAACATAATATACAATGACTATGATTGTAGTAATGAAAAGAACCAGAAAACAATCAAAATGAAAAGTTGTAAAATTACAAAGAACATGCTTGGCCCCAAAAACAGTTGTCACAGCTGTTCTCTTCCACCCCCCATTGCAGTCCCTCCTAGTTTTTTGGTTTTGTTTTGATGTGTTGATCAATGCCACTAGTATTTTTTCTTTTCTTCTTCTTAAAAAAAAAAAAAATTATGTTATAAGCAATAGTCACTGGGATAAGAAAGGAAGGAATGGCTAGAGGATGATGGTAAAACAAAAAAAAAACAACAATGTAATAAAAATGTATTTCAAAAAGAAACATAGCAATCGAAAAATATCATACTATAAGAGTCAATTGACAAAGTGTCAGAGATTTCTTGGGGTTAACTACCAAGATCATGTTCTGTACCGGGGTGTCTGATGGTTCCTTAAGGCCTCTTTTTTCAGCAGCTCCAGGCGCTGGGGGGTACAGAAGCAATAGTAAGCAGCTCCAGTCTGCAATAGTGCCTTAGTGGCTTGTGCGTAGAGCTCGAGGCGTTGAGATTGCTGGTAGGGTCCAGCAGGACCTCCACGCCGAGGGCTTTCATCAGGAGGAATTCCTGGAGCACAAGTAGTAGTAGGAAGTTAGCATCGACCTGTAAATGCCCCATCCATGCAAAATTCATCAAAAGACTGAGAATGAAAGCTCACTGAGAGACTCACAAGTAGAACACCTTCTCCCCAACTACATCCTGCCTCTCTTTGGTCCCAGTGAACAAATTTATATCCACATCAAGAAACATTCCCCAATATTAGTAGAGTGCTGGCAATAAATATGGAAATGTTAGAAAACTTCCCTGGCTTCATAGGGTTAACCATGAAGTTGAGAAATAGAGCATACCTAAAAAGAAGATAAAAGGCAGGACACATGGAGCCCTGAGAAGTGAAATGGAAATTCACATATGATCAAATTTATTAGGTTTCATACTATCATGATCTCTCTGATTCCTCCCTGTTATAATCCTCTCACTGCCCTATAATTTCCATAACTGGAAATTAAAGATATTTCCCACAGTCAATAGCATCAGAGTCAATCCAATGGGGCAGGTTTCCCAAAAGGCCTTTCTTTTCACTTGCTTAATCTCTGTCCTCCCTTTCCCCATCAGCAGAATACTTGGAAGAAAGGAATAGCTTTGCAAACTTCTCTAAATCTCAAGAAATAACAGAACCAGAGTTTCTCCAGAGTGGATACTTGGACTTTCCACCAAACCTTTGTTTCATTCCCTTTCTACAGAGAGGTATCTGCTAACCTAAGGATTTTCCCTAGCACACTAATGTATTCAGCATCCTCCTCACTTCTTCCTCAAAGAAATTAGGAAGTTATCTTTAAATCACAGCTGTCGGAAGACCTCTTGTGGCCCTTTTTACTTTTCTAAATGGAAGGGAAGAGCCCTGCTTCAGAGCTGGTTACCACAGTTCTTCCTTGGAAAAGAAAACTTTTATTACTGGGTTCTGCAGGAAGTTGTTCATATTACCCCAGGGCATACCTGCCCATTCCAACATGTCCTCGATGTTCTCAGCAGCCCCAGGCACCAAACGGGTTTGATCTGTGTCTTCCAACCTTAAGATGAAACTCCCTTTGTATTTCTTGGCAAAGATGTAGTTGTACAAGGCAGTGCGTAGGCCTCCCAAATGCATGAAGCCTTGTTAAAAGAAAAAAAACTTTCAAATTATGCTAAGCAAATGACTAAAATGTTTAAACATTTTGACTCAGAGAACCCATCCTTATAGGCATATATAGCAAAAAGGACAAAGACAGAAAGACCCTTCATGTGCCAAAATACTTATAGGAAATAACTGAAGACAAAGTAGACTCCCATTGAATGGTAAATAGCAAAACAAACTGTAGCAGGTAAAGGGAATGGAGCATAATTGATGAATATGACGAGAGCAGAGACATGTGGGAAGATTTTAAGAAGGGAGACAAAGTAAAATTAGCAGAACCAGAAAAAACGCTATACACAATGACCACAAAAAAACTACAAATGGAAAACCTAACTGAACAATGTGTAATTAACAACCATTAACTTGGCCCAAAAGAAGGGAATATGTACCCTGCTCCTTTCTTAGCCAAAGTGAGGGTTTATGTATGTGAAATTGTGAATATATTGTCAGATTCAGCTGCAGTTTGTTTTTTCCTCTTTTTTTTTTTTCCTTTTTCATTCACTGCTATGAGAGAGAGGTTTCTAGGAAGGAAATTGGAGAGGTTTCACAGCATCCTGGGGAGAGAGCTGTAAGAAACCTTAAAAGACCATCCAGTCATATCTATTTCAAGATAATGGAGATGGAAAAACAAAAGATTAATTTGGCTTTTTAAAAGAAAAAATGAACAAGATATGAAAAGCTAACAGCAACGAACTGGTAGAGATCTGCCTATCCAATGCAAACTATGAGATACTACTTAGCTCAAAGGCCAATGAGAGGATATCTGCATTTAGGGGGCCCATAAAGTCTAGGATCCATGTTTTCAAACTCTCAACATTCCAACATATTTCTACTTGATCATAAACTATCATTCCAATTTTCTGACCCTCACTGAGACCTCCAATATTCCTATTCTTCAGAATTTTCACCAGATATTAGCCCTGCTCTGACTTTATGCTCCTTCCTGTACAATATGCATCCTGTCATTCCCCACATCATTTCTACATTGTCCTTTGCTCTCAAATTCTTCTTATCATTTTGCTACTTTTCTTTCCAAATCTGAATTCTGGATTATTCGTAGTCCTCTTACATTCCTACTCATCTGAGGCTAACTGGAGCTGGCTTAAGTCATACAACTATACAGGCTGGGTACAAAGTGGGGTCCTCATAGAAGAAAGGCACTGCTTTGTATTCACTCCTAATTGATTCCTATCTTACTCCCCAGCCCCCTTCCTCAAGTGCTACACACCCCTCCCATTCCATCTCAAGAAGCTAAGGACCCTGCCTCTTATTTTCCGGCAAAACCTGAGGCCATTCAATGTGGGCTCCTTATTCTCCCATTCTCTAAACCCTTTGATATCATATTCCATTCTTTATCCATTCTCCTTCCCAGGCTTAGGCCCTCTATTGGGATGCAGTAGATCACATTCTCTCCCAACTTTTCCTTGAAACCTCAATCATCCTCTCTCTCTGTCTTCAATTTTTCCTTATTCAGTTTCATTTTAATGCCTTAAAAACCCAACAGATCCTATCAGCCCCTATACAGTTACCCTATCTTTATCTTTTTTCCCTTTCTTGGCCAAAGTCCTAGAAAAATTAAACTATATTTAATGCCTTCATTTTTCTCTCCTCTCACTCATAAATCTTTTGACATTTGATTTATAATCTCACTACTCAACAGGCAGTATCTCCATAGTTACCCATGATCTCTTACTTGCCGAATGTGATGGTTTATCTCAGTCCTGATCTGTCTTAACCTCTCTCCTGCACCTGACACCATTCACTACTTTATCCTTCTGGATATTCTTTCTTCTATGAGTTTTCCTATTCTATTACATTTTTTCCTAGATCTCTTAACTTTTTGACCACTATTTCCCAGTCTGTTTTGCTGGATCATTATCTACATCACACATCCATCCTAATTGTGGATTGTGAATGTTCCCCCAAGGTTCTGTCCCAGGCCCTCTTCTCCTTCTTTCTTATTTAGCATTTTATTTTGCCCCAGACTAATTACATGTAAAAACAATTTTAATATTCATTTTTAAAACTCTGAATTCCAAATTATTTCCTTTCCTCCCTTCCTCACTGAGAAGGCAAACAATGCAATATAAGTTATACATGTGTAGTCACATGAAGAATTTCTGTATTAGTCATGTTGTAAAAGAAAACACAGATCACAAAAAAAAATAAAATAAAATAAAACAAAATCTTACACCTCAAGAAAAATAAAGTAAAAAAGCAAGCTCCAATCTGTATTCAGACACCATCAGTTCCTTCTCTGGGGATAGATAGCATTTTTCATATGTTTTCCAGAATTTGTCTTGGACAACTGTCATTGGGTCACTGGAAAATAGCAAAGTCATTCACAGCTGATCATTTTATAATATTGCTGTTACTTTGTAAACAATACATTCCACTTTGCTTTCATTCATGGAAGTCTTTCTAGATTTTTCTGAGAATATCTGCTCATCCTAAGACACAATAGGATTCCCTCATAATCTCAAACCACAATATGTTCAGCCATTTCCCAACTGATGAGCATCCCTTCAATTTCCAATTTTTTGCCCCCAGAAAAGAGCTGCCATATTTTTGTACATATAAGTAGGCTCTCTTCTTTTATTCCTCCATACTCTCTCTCTTGCTAATATCATCATCTACCATGGATTTAACTAGCACTTCTAAGTGCATGAGTCCCAAATTAATATATCCAATCCCAGCATACCCTCTGTGTAACCCATGGCTTATTAGACATTTGAAACTGGACATTAATTGTTCATTAGTCCATAAAATCAACATGTCCAAACCATTTATCTTTCTCTCAAATCCTCCCATTTTCCAGACTTCCCATTTATCATCTCATCATTCTCCTCAAAATCTCACTCTTTTTCACCCCATGCTTCCAATCAGTTGCCATATCTTATCATTTCTTCCATAATATCTCTCACAACTCTTCTCTTCACTCACACAATTGATACCCTCCTACTAGATCTCCCTGCCTCAAGTATCTCTTACCATCCAATTCTGCTACCAAAGTGATTTTCCATCAGTACACTGGGTTACTCCAGTGACAGCTTCCTATCACTTCTGGTTTAAAATAGGAACTCTTCTATACAGCTTTTAAATCGAGGCACAATCTGGCACCAACTAATCTTTTCAGATTGATTAGACTGTACTTATCTCCTATACTATGCTATCCAGTCAAGCTGGACTTATTCTTTTAGTTTGCAGGATATTCCATCTCTCATCTTTCATGACTTTATACTGGCCATCCCCTCACATCCCTTTCCTTCCCCCCCCCCCCTGAGGCTGGGGTTAAGTGACTCGACCAGGGTCACACAACCAGGAAGTGTTAAGTGTCTGAGGGCAGATTTGAACTCAGGTCTTTCTGACTTCAGGGCCACTGTGCCACCTAGCTGCCCTCACATCCCTTTCTTAAGAGGAATACTCTTCTTTCAAGACTCAATTCAAGCTTCTTCTGATCTCGTGAATGATCAGTACTCACCAAACTACTCTGTTCTTAAATATTTTGTATTAATCTGTATTTCTTCTCTTCATATCTATTCTGTACTCACTTATTTATGTATTTATTGTCTCCCCTTGTTAAAATGTAAGCTCTGTGAGAGTAGAAATGGGTTCAATAGTTTGTATTTGTATTCCCAGCACTAAGTTCATTACTTGGTGGTGAATTAACTTTGCTTGCTGATTGTTTGACATGCTTCACAGGATCAGAATTCAACAGTCAGTCAAGTACAGAGAGCATAAGTAAAACAAGAAATTTATAGTCTCCATTTTAAAGTCCAAGAAACTGAAGCTAATACAATTTAAGTGACGGCCTAAGCTCAAACAAGTTGTAAGTGCCTGAGGGAGTGTGAGAATGCAGGTCTTCCTAATTTTAAGTCTGGCATTCTATCCTCACCATATACATAGAAAGCTTAGTTACTTCTGAAGGGGCCAAGGCTGGGACAAAGAAGGGCCTATATTTTCAAGCAGAACAGAGAAAAACTAAGGGTTTCTCTGCCTAGGAGTAAAAAATGGCCCTAGCTTGTTGAAACTTCAAATTCTTAAATTCCATTCCTTATATCAACAGCCTCACACATCTCATTTAGCTAACCTGTGTCAAATCACATTTGGCAAAGCTAAAGATGACAAGCATTTCTTCTTGTAAACTTGAAATGAGAATTTTTTTTTCAAAGTTAGGTTTTCATCCAATGCAATTAAATCAGAATTACATTTCCCTTGATTGAGGTGTTGGCTAAGTGCCTCATTCCCTCGAGAGTTTATTTTTTCACTTCGTCTTCAGAGAGGACTTAAAAATATAAATGCAAGTTTTCTGGGAAATGGCAGATTTTCTTTTCTATGAAAACAATGCAGAATCTGCTGCCTCAGCACCAACTTCTGGCATGTCCATGGCTTACCCATAAAGCTTCAAAAAGTAGGTAGAAAGACCCAAAAAATGCCATTTAAAAAATCATGTGCATACAGGTATTAAAATATATTTGTAAAATTTATAAATAAAATTAAGGATACTTGTTCCTACTCTAAAATTGCAGCCCTTTTGGGCCATAAAGATTAGTCTTCCTAGCAGAAAACTGCTTGGGAAGATTTCAGCTAGGGACAGCCAAGTAGAGCAATGGATAGAGTGAGGCCTAATCAGAAAGCCTCCTCTTCCTCAGTTCAAATACGGCCTCAGACACTTCCTGGCCGTCGGGCTAGCTGACCTGGGCAAGTCACTTAACCTGGTTTGTCTCAGTTTCCTCATCTATAAAAGGAACTAGAGACAGAAATGGCAAACGCCCAAGTATCTTTGCCAGGAAAACTCCAAAGAGAGTCACAAACAGTTGGACATGAGTAAACAACAGAAGGTCTTTAGCATCTTCGCTGTCCAGCACAGCACCTGGCCCAGAGTGCACCACCTCTACCGCGAGTGGCAATTCTAAGATAAAACCCACATGTTACAGTTTCATCTGATGAGAATGGGCACACCCTACAAAGTGAATCCATGAAAACCCAATTGAGGGCTGGGAAAAGTTTTACAGATTTAATATTGTAAGTAGATAATGACATCGCGGCAGTTTTTACAAACTCTGGTGTTAGGGTTAGGAGATTACAGCTAACCGGCATTCCGTACCAAAAAACGCTGGATACTTAAAACACTTAACACGGACTAAAGGTGATTTACACGGAGCCCCTCCCCTCCCCCACAGGAGCACTTCTAGGGGGAGAGATGAAGGACCTAGTGAGGAAAGATATACGTTTTCTGTCAAGGGCAACATACGGATCTGTCGTAATTTGTTACGAGAGGGGATTTCTCCCGAGAATGGGGATTCACTTGGGAAGTACGATTCACAAAGTTACAATAAAACCCCATCTTTAAAAAAAAACCTTACGCGGGATATGTTAGTATCTATGTTACGCACTTCACAGGCTGACTGCAAAGTTCCACTGGAAATGTCATGTTCATCCAACAAGCACTTACTAGGACCCGCAGCGTATGGAAAGGTGAAGGAGGAGACGCGGCTTTTGCTCTCCACCCCCTTGATTTTTTACAAGGCCATTTGCATATATGTAAAATTACTCGGTAAAAGTACTGTACATAGCGCAGCAAGGATAAATCTCCCTGGGGTAGCGGGGGGGGGGGGGTGGTCAGGGAGAGAAGGGAGCTCCTTTTCCTTCCTCGTAGTCCATCCCCCCCTCCCAAGTCCTAGTGAATTTCTCTTCCCTCTTTCCCCACCCCCCACCCCCGACCGGCTCCGTAGCTGAGCCTACAAACCCCCCTGAAGGGCAGTTAGTTACCTGTGGGGCTCGGGGCGAACCTGACTCTCACAGCGGAGCTCTTCGGTCCAGAGCCCCCACAGTACCCGCGCCATCGCCCCGCCCCCCAGGGAGCTCGGCCAAACGGAGCTGGAGCAGCCCTAGCAGCAGAGCAGCCATGTGGGACTGAATGCACACGTGGCTAAACAGGTTCACTTCCGGGCAGGGCGCTAGCCAATCGGCTCCTCCCTTTTCGAGGAGGCGGAGCCTCTCTTTAAAAGGACAGGGTCCCTTTTCACGTTGTACTGGAGAATCCTATCTCCGTTTGGGTGGGAGTACTGACTCTTCGCCAGTTACTTCTCACACCTTTGGCCGAAACGAGAGGAGGGTATCCGTCAGTCTAGGAAAGGGGAGGCAGGGAGAGCTGGTGAGTCTCCATAGGAACCTCCACCTGTTTCCGGTGGGCGTGTGTGTATGTGTGTGTATGTGTATGTGTGAGTGCGCGCTCGTGTGTGTGGGGAGGGGGAGAGTACGGGCTGAGACGGGGGCCAATCTCGTCTGCTCGGCATTTCCCGGCGGCCCCCTCGCTGCGGTGGGTGTTGTACACAATCATCATGGCGGCGGCCGGAGCCCCGGATGGTGAGTATGGGGGGCAAGCTCCGGGAAGAGAGGACCGGCGGGCGGGCGAGCGGCCCGGAGCCGGGGCAGTGGAGGAAGGGGGCGGAAGGGAGCGGTGTAGCCCCGGAGAGGAGGGAGGGTGAGCGAGTGGAGCGGGCGGGCCGCCTGTCCGCGAGGGAGGGGGCCAGGGCCGGCGCTGCGGGTTCCCCTCGAGGGGCCTGCCCTGGAGCCCGAGCCCGGGCACGGGCGGGTGTCCCGGGGCTGCGCCGAGCCGAGGGAAGGCGCGGCAGGGGGTCGGCCCCGCCCCTCCCCCAGCGTCCCGCTCGCTGTCCCTCACCGCCCCGCGCGCCGGGCCCGAAATGCTGCCACCGCCTCTAGCTTCGGCGCCCCGCGTCCGTCCCCCCGAAGAGGCGCAGAAGGCCAGGGTCGCCGCCGCCCCCACCTCGCACTCCCGTGGGTCTTGTTTTGTGTTTAGAAGTCGAGGAGCCCGGCATGGAAACGGATGCCCAGAAGCTGCAGCTCAACTGCGTGGACGCCGAGGCTGAGACCTCGCTGTGCTCCTCGTCTTCGCCCTCGGCCGCGGCCGCGACGGCCAAGGGCAACCTGCAGGCAGACCCGACCCAGGGGGGCATAGCCAGCGCCCAGGCCTCCGTCAGCAACGGCGACGACGCCGACACCGAGAAGGAGCTGGTGGATCTGAAGATCATCTGGAACAAGAACAAATACGACGTGCGAGTGCCTTTGGACAGCACAGGGGCCGAGCTGAAGCGAAAGATCCACTCCATTACAGGTAGGTGTCCCTAGGGGAGGGGGGGCAGCGTGACCAGCGGACGCGGTAGCTGCCCTTGGAGCTTATCAGTAACCGGAGCCACCGAGCTTATGTAGCAGCTTTAAAGTTTGCAAAGAACTTTGCCGAGATCTCATTCGATCCTCGTGACAGCCCCGGGAAGGAGTTGTTATTATGTTGCCCATTTTACAGATGGAAAAATTGTGGCTGAGAGAGGTTGAGTAACTTGCCCAGGCAAATGCAGGGAAGTGTCTGAGGTCAAATTGGAACTCGGGGCTGCCTGACTCTAGATTAGCTATGCTCCCTAACTGCCTCCAGGGTAAAAGTCCCGGCTGTGGGCAAAGCTTTTTAAACTCGGGGTCTGGGACTAGGTTTCAGGATGGCAAAATATGACTGCGTGTGTGTGTGTGTGTGTGTGTGTGTGTGTGTGTATACACTAAGCTATATATGTTTGTTTATCTGTATATGTCTTTATTTCAGCATAATTGGTTTGTTTAGTAATTTTGTGTTTTTGTTTTGTGCATTTAAAAACATTCTGCAAAGAATTATTTTCTCTCTAAGAAGAGGTCTGTAGGTTTCACCCATCAGTCAGGGATCAAGAATAAGTAATCTTTGCTAATAATAATCATAGTTCACTTTTTAAAGCTGGCGTTAAGGTTTACAAAATACTTTATAAGGATGGCTTCACTGAATATTCTTTTCCTCCCCAAACCCCCTGAAGTAGGTACATTTTTTTTAATCATTTCATTTAGGAGGAAATTTAGGCTTAGAGACATTAAGTAATTAACTCTGCATTGCACAGCTCATCACTATGTAAGGAAGGATTCATATCTAGGTTTTATTGATTTTTTTAGTACAACACTTTATCCACTGTGTCCCCCAAATGCCAATCTCACGGGTGGAGGGAATTGTCTAAAGAAATGGAATCACCAGGTTAGGCTCCCCTCCACCACCACCACCACCCCCCAAAAAATCTTAATTGAATTGGATAGATCCAAATAAATTCACCCTTGATTTTATTCCTCTCTCCCATACTTAAGGCTTACCACCTGCCATGCAGAAAGTTATGTTTAAGGGACTTCTACCTGAGGAGAAAACATTACGGGAAATCAAAGTAACCAGTGGTGCCAAGATTATGGTGGTTGGATCTACAATAAATGATGTTTTAGCAGTAAACACACCCAAAGATGCAGCACAGCAAGAAGCGAAAGCTGAAGAGAGTAAGAAGGAACCACTTTGTAGGCAGAAGGTTGGTGACTTATTGATTGTTGCTGGTGCTAAGAATTTGGGGTTTGTGTCATTTCTTGAAGCCTGGCCTGTTGGTTCCATTCTTCCCTGAATAAGCCTTTTCCTCCCCATAGTCCATCATAAAAATCTGAAATGGCATTCTGGATGTATACCTCTAAAATTAAGTTGAAGCGGATCATTTGCATCATTATTTGATTTGGGATGTAATTACTGTATCCAAAGTCTAACCATATAAAATTAAGGGGACTATATATTCCATGTTGTGGAGCTCAGAATTGGGGGTAATAATTTCCTCTAATATACCATGACATCACCCTTAGAAAAAAATGAGTTGGTGTTCTATATCCCTTTTCAGAGGAGTATGACCACAGCTAGCAGTAAATATTCCCAGGTTTGCTTTCTTAGGTAAAACACCCAGAGTTCTTGCAGCCAGAAACAATAGTTTTCATATCTGTAAGACATAACTCCAGATGTATTTAAAAAGTCATATGAAACTTTGTTTTATAAATGGATATACACTGTGTTGTGTTACCTGACCAAGGTAAACCAAAAGCTTTGTCCTTTATAGGAAAAGGCAATTTTAAACTAACATTAGATACATTTTTCTGTCCTGAATTTTCTTGCAAACTCCCCTAGCTCTGTTATTTTATTTTAGTGTCCTAGGGAATTTTCTGCATTTTTTTCTTGCCATACAGATGTGTAAATCTATGCACATATACTTTCCTAATAATTAATACTATGGTTCTGTTTATGTTTAGTACATCATATCTTTTGTGGCCACAGAATACCCTTAACTATAAGGTTTGTGTTTCTGACGCTGACTTAATAAGCCTAAAGCCTTTGTAAAGCATGATTCAGTTATGCTGTTAACATACTGACTTGTTCTCCTGATGCAGGTTATGAGGCATAGCACTCCCTAAGGAGAGAAACCCAACCCCTGGATTTTTTTTTTTTTCACCCTCTTTAAGACTATATCGATGTCAAGCTCATACAAAAGCTGGGAAGAAATAGAAAATGTTTTTTCTGGCATTCTTGCTGCTCATAGTTAGGGATAGATTCTTTGTCATCTTCCATATCCTGAAGATCTTTCTTAATTGGCAAGAACTTTAAATAGTATATCAAAGAAATATGATTTAGTGAGAATGGTGAACCATTATGTCTTCAAATTCATTTAAGAAGCATTATATGCACAACCTCAAAGTATTGGTGGCTGATTAGGGCTTTCTCTGATTAGTATTTCTTAATTCAGATGGAAGCCATCAATCTCCTCCAAAGTCTGTAATAACATCATCATCCCCCAAAAAACACACAAACCACTTTCCAAGAAAAGAAGCATCCAACCTTATAAGAATTTAACTTGTAAGGAGATTTTCTCCATACTTTTAAAGGTATAATCAAGTGAGAGTTTGTTATTTTTGATATTCTTTATTTCTGAAAATTTAGAATTTAGAATTGACATACTATGGTCTTGTATTTCTTTCAGCCACATTTTTCTATGCTTGTTTAGCTAGAGACTATTTAATAGATAGATAAAAACTTTGGGGAGGAAGAGGTTTGGGGGTGATCAGGGAAGTTAAATCTACTTGAATTTAAGGGTACTAAAAACTTTTTAAAAATACTCTCAAGTATTCATTATCTGGAGTGCTTTTTAAATCAAAATATTAGGATAGAAATTTTTTTTTTCCATTTGAGTCATTCGTAGATTTCAAAGTGATACATTTTGTATTTTTAAAATGCTAAGATAGCTAAGAGCTATTGCTTAAGAAGAAGCAAATAACCTCACTTCAGGCATGTTTCTCTGCATTGTAATTTCTGATTTATGTTCTAGCAACACAGAAAAGTGTTAGATAAAGGGAAACCTGAAGATGTGATGCCTTCTGTTAAGGGTGCCCAGGTAAGCAAAGCCCCTTGACCCATTGTGGTCATTCTGAAATTTTGTGGCCAATCTACTGTGTTTGGTTTCCTGAAATTCCTTCAAATTCTTCTTCCCCTCACTGTTCAGGGGATGAATAATTTTTATTGCCTGTATTCTATAGTTTGGTCTGTTCTTTGTTCTTTTTACCTTATGATAGTCTATCACTACAGCAGTTTTCTTATGTTTCCAGGAACGATTGCCAACAGTACCTTTATCAGGCATGTATAATAAGACTGGAGGAAAAGTGAGACTCACCTTTAAATTAGAACAAGACCAGTTGTGGATTGGCACTAAAGGTAATCCACTATTGATGTATATCATATTTTTTTCTTCAGAATAAAAGTGTTTCTGTTGCCTATATGACCCTTATTCTAAACTAACTTCTCTTTATTATACTCTAGATATTACTCATTGTTTTATTTACTCCTTTACACATTTAAGTTCAGTTGTTCCCTTTTTAATTATCTTTTCAATTTCGTGTTAGTGCCTCCCAATTAAGAATTCTTTTTTTAGGGCTATTAAGTTGCTTTCTAGGCAAGTGAAACAGCTGTGCTATATAATAGGAAGCACTCTGGACTTGGATTCAGGTGAGAATTGGCTTTGAATCCTGCTTCCAGCTCTTAGCTCTTATTGTGACATAGACAAGTTCCTTAAAATCCCTGAACCTTAGTTTCCTCGTCTGTAAAATGGGGGTGATACCTGCTTTTATCTGTGAATCAAATGAGATTATGTAAAAAGTAAATCATAAGCAATTAAAGCACTATATAAATGGCAGCTATTATTAATTATTAGCATTATTTTGTTTAAACTATGTCTTTGCTAAAGTAATCATTAGTTAAAGAAAAATATCTCCTTTACACTGATTATTCTTTTTTGTAACTCTCTTTCCAATTGTCTTGGAGGGGAGAGAGTAGGAAGAGGCTAGGAAATCCTTAAGATACTGAAAACCACTTTTTGTTAAAGATGAAGACGCTAGGCAATTATGAATGCTCTCAAATCAAGCCTTAGTGGTTTTCTAACGTCATTTGTTGTCAGGTCAGATCATAACCAAGATCTTTTGTCCACTTCTGTGCCACAGAAACCTTAAAAAGCTACCTTCATTATTACTTGTCCAGAAATAATTGTACAGTATCAACTGTGCCAATTTGTAAACTTCCCAGCAGAAGATAATTGGATTTTAATCTGGGTGAGCCTAGACATTAAACAATGCTAGGTGTCCTCAAATTGTTGATTTCTAGTCTTGGGTTACTCAACAAGAACTTGACCTTGTTGACCTTCCAAAACATAGTTTATTTAGTTTTTGTTGTTGGTTTTTCCCCAGAACAGTGTTTTCATTAATATAGAAAGTTCCTAGTGAGGAAACAGGCCAGTGTTTATCAAAGTCAAAATTTGATCATATCTTCATACTCCCAAGACTAGCTCCAAGTCCACTGTACAGCACTATCTCACTTTGAGAAGAAGCTTACAGTTATGTAGAGCTTTACAATCTACTGGGTGTTTTCCTCCCCAAAGCCCTGTAAGATAGGATTGTACAAGTATCAATTCCAACCTTACAGATGAGGAATCTTAATCTCAAATTGTAACTTGTTGAAGTTCACATGCCCTATAAGAGACAACTGGGATTCAAAACCCAGATTCTTTGATTCCTAATCCAATGTAAATTCTGCTAAACCATTTAATAACATCAGAGCCCCACTACTAACTTTTTCAAGAAAGAATTTTTTTAGGTGTAGTAGTAACTAATTTAGATGGTATGGAATAATATGTTAAAGCTGGAATGGACTTTTAGAAGTCATCTATTCTAACCCATTCATTTTATAGATGAGGAAACTGAAGTCCAAAGTAACATTTTTTTCCACTAGCACACAGATAATTAGTAACAGGTTGTAGAACCCAGATTTCTTAAATCCCAGTTTTTCTTCTGAGTCTTTCGCTATCTTTTTTTCCTTTGTATCTGTTTTTGCAGCTGTCATACTTATGTTTTATGTGTCTGTACATACTCAATGTGCCCTGGATCTCTCCTTACTATTTTTGTTTTGTTTTGTTTTTTTTGTTTGTTTGTTTGTTTTTATCCTTACCTATGTCATTGTTTCTTCACTGCCCTGCATCCTACTTGCTCTTCCTGTCCTTACTTGGCTTACCTTTGTATAGCCTCATTTTACTCCAGTTGCCACTCACTGCCCTCTTCTTTTCTCCTATTTGACCACCATTCCTAAAATTGCCATAAAACGTCTTTGGCCCATGTGTGATGCATGGTATCTGGCAGGTGTATGCTACATGAACTCTGAAAGATTTTTTAAGGTAATTTTTAATGTGTGTGTGCATGTCAGGGGTAGGGAGGAAACAGGGGAAGAATGGGAGGCAGTTGCCTGGGGTATATTTCTGAATAGAATAATATAGGATTTAAGGGTGGGAAGAGGAGAAATGATTGGGAGATGTGCCTAAGTGAAACTTTCTTAGGAAATTTTGGTCTGTCAGTCTAAAAGTATTTAATAAAACACCTGTTCCTACCTCCCCTCCCTGACCAAGCCTGCCCCGGGCAGTAAAAGCACATCACACATCATTGGGTTTATGCAATAAGCATGCAAATATAGTACTTTGGCTATTGAATGATAAAATTTGTTTAATTCCAACAGAGAATTTTGTCCTTGTTCTTTATAAAGATGGACTAAATACATATTGGCAGATCTGTTCATTATCTGGTGTTTTGGATAAACTATTTTCTGTTTCTGAATGGTTCCTCTTAAATAAGGTTTCTTAGAGAAGAGAATGGTTTTAACGACTAGTTTTTGTGGGTAGAGAATAGTCTATCTAAAGTAGGAAGGGGAAAGTATTAGAACCACAAGTGTTGTTAGAGAATCATGTCAGATTTACTGAAATTGGAGTGCCACTTAATAATAAAAGTATAATTCCTTTTAACATAGAGCGAACTGAAAAATTACCCATGGGCTCCATTAAAAATGTGGTCAGTGAACCTATTGAAGGACATGAAGATTACCACATGATGGTAAGTAAGCTGCTAGCTTAGTAACAGAATATATTCAGTATTTCATTCCACCAAATTGACACTTGGAATTTTGTATACAAAGAAAAAGAACTGAGTCCTCAGAATGTACTGTAATGGTGCCCTTATGTTTCACATAATACAGTTTCATGAACTTGCTCCAGGGTAGCTCATTTCTATTTTCTCCCCTATGTGGCTTTGAGTCCTGTTGCTACAGAATAGGCAGCTTTTTCCAGTTGTCTCCTAGGATATGTATTTACTAACCCTTGTATTTGCACAACTTTGCTTTAAGACCAAATAAATAGCTGTGAAGAGTAGCAATGGCTTGGGAATTTTCACTTTCAAGTTTGAGCCAAAAATAAAATACTAGTTTGGGATAAGGAAGTACTCCAGGCAGTCAACTGTTTGCAATGCTGCTAAGGTATGTCTATTTTTTGCAATCTTTGGACAGCAGTGATGGTGCTGTAAGAGTTAATGCATAGCAGTGTGCTTTCTTGTGATTTGGGAGGGGGAGGAGGGGGGCTAAACAAACCTGTAGATCTTTTTTTTTTTTGCTCCCAGGTACTAATTCAAAATCCTTTCTTGAATCCAAATGGATTCCTTTTTAGGAATCATAACTAAAACTACACTGACTGAAGTGAAGGTTGAAGTAATTATATAGCTAATTTAGGCAAATGCTGCTCTTATACAGAAATGGTCTGAGGAATAGGCCACTGGAATAATGACTACAGAACCATGTTACATTCTTCCTGGAATGGGGGGGGGATCCTGAGCAGAGGTACATAGAGAAAAGACCAACTTTAAATAATGTTTGCTTTAAATTTCTTGGGCATTTTGTCACTGGTTATGATCAAAATAACCATAAGAGATTTTTTTTTTTTTTTTTTTTTGTCTACAAATCTTCATATGATTTAATTGTGGAAATTGTTTAGGATTTTTTCAGCTGTCATATCTTAAATGTATTAACTTTAGCCCCTATCCCTGTAAAGGAATAAGGAAATAAATAAACATGATTTTCTTATGCCTTATGCCTTCAGATTCATAGCTGATCTGCCTGTTGTAGGCTTGTGGAGAGAGAATAGGTAAAACAAATTGGCTGTATTCTCACTCTTAAGGATAAGGAAAAAGTATTTCCAGCCTGCAATGAGACAGCCTTATACCATGAGCACTTTCTGCTTTCATTCTCTCCATCTTCCTCCAGCTTTCCCTGCTACCATAACATTGGGAGGAAAGTTAGGGCTTGGATTGAGCTTCAGGAATGATACATTTGGCATCCACCCCTAACCTTTGACTAATTACTTGCTACCACGTGATTTTTCCAGAACTACTAAATAGGTTTGTCACCACGTACAGTAATTGATTTAGAATTACTTCTGCCTTTGTAGTTTTTAAAGTCTTGTGGTGAAAGTGATTTTTTTAAACAAGCTTTTTTTTTTTTAGCATTTCAAAGAAGGCTTGAAATCTTAACAAGCTTTTAACTTAAATGACACCAAATGGGTCATCCCTGCCTTAAAATCCAGTAAGTTGCCATGGAGAAAACCCTAAATATGGATTTCATTTCTTTTCTTACTATTGTGAACATTGTATTTGACCCAAGAATTCTACCTTTCTTATCTAACCAAGAAAGTTTCATCTGGAATATTGAATCACAGGTCTAAAGGAATTTATCCTTTTTGAATTTTGCTGGAAGAGGAGTGATTCATTGTTAGTGTATACTGAGGATCCTGTTTCTTTGGTGTCCCTGGCTCTGAAGTACTGCTTGGTTTCCTTTTTCCCTTTCAGGCATTTCAGTTGGGTCCCACCGAAGCCTCTTACTACTGGGTGTATTGGGTTCCAACTCAGTATGTGGATGCAATCAAAGACACTGTGCTGGGAAAATGGCAGTATTTTTGAAAGCACTTTCACCTCTGGCACAGGAGACTGACCCAAAGTGAAGGACATTGCTGGGAGAGGCCTGCAACATGCCCGGATTTCATAGTCCTGGAACTTTTATTAATTCAAATCTGAGGAGATATTGACTGAAGCCAGAGGTGATGTACTTTCACCATTAGTTTACTTTTAACTTAAAATTGCAAAATCCCTTCCCTTCAGTCAGCTTCAAACCATATTTAAAGTGAATACGGTGGAAATCAATAAATCTTAATTCAGAACGCGTTGTGTGGAATACTCTTAAGTGTTCTGAGAGTAGATCTGCCAATTTCGTTTAAAAACAAATGATCAAAATATATATATATATCTGGGTTTTTTAATGTGATTTGAACTAAAAAATATTTTCATAAATCTTTGGTTGCAAATGGTTAATTTGAGCTGATTTGTTGTGACAGAGTTTGAGGCACATTTTTTTTTTTTTTTAATTTTCCTACTTATAAATTGTAAATGGTATGCAAAGTTGGGGGGGTGGGGTTAGTAAGCCATATTTTTCTGGCCTTTGGTTCAGGTTTGACCTGAACCCTCCCCTCCCTCTCAACCTGTCTTCCCCTTGCCCCCCAAGAACAATTGAGCTTTTAATTTTTATTTTTAAATCCAAAGATGATTTATTTTTCCTCTTCTCTGTATTTCTCTACCCCTTCACTTTTCATTTCCTGTGATCATTTTGTTTCTTTCTATTTTGATGCTGACTGATCACACAATGGGGGGGAGGTGGTAAGGGACACATCATTGGGTTTTAAGCATCATATCCTACAGATGCTCATTTTAGGGCATAGTGACCCTAAAATTGTTCCCATCCCTCATTCTTTCTTTGTGAAAATCCAACTGCTCTTGGTATAAAACATCTTGCCCTGAGGTTCCAGATTCCCATGCAGGTCAGCTGCCTCATTTTAATGGCTGGCAGAATTGAGCAGAGGTCCTACAATTCCCTAGACTATCTTGGGTGTGACTGGTCCATTGTCATGACAATTCATAGCAGAAATAGGCACCAAGAGTCCTGGACAGTTGGAGGTCTTTCTGACATGGCCTATCACTCTCCATCGTGCTGGTTCATTTTGCCACTGGAGTTAAGAAGAACCAGGCATGGTTCCCCTAAAACTCTCTGACAAATGGCAATGAAGTCAGGTACATTCCTATTTTTCTTTGGACATCATTTAAAAGAATTTTTTGGGGGAAGTCTAACTGTAACTTTAGTCATGCTTCCTATTTCTTTTTGGTCATTCTGCTCACCAGCCATTAAGTTCAAGTGTCCTTTATCTCAGGTTCAGTCACACTGACCTTTTCTATCCTGGAAAGGTGCTTGCCATGAGTTAATGATATCTAAAAGACAAGACTGACTCCATTGGACCAGCAATTGCCCTTCTCACTTATGTTCCTTGTGCTCCTGGTATCCTCGGTCACTTTTTTTTTTTTTTTTTTTTTGATGGATTGATAACTTCTGAAGGTAGAGGGAAAACTCTTGTGTTTCTTCCCTTTGCTGTTGTCTTTGAAATCCCCCCTGTCAGATGCAGGCCTCTGGGTTAGGTCTCCAAGCTTAACCGGTCAGCAATGGCACAGCTGACCTACAGGTTTTAGGTGGCTCCCTTCTCAATGTGTAGAATATATTTTAGTGTGTGTTTTTGACTGAGAATGACTATGCAGTGTAAGCCAGTTGTGAGAGCTATTCTGTACCCTTCATGTCTAATGTGTAGTTTGGGAGTCCAGCTCACACAAGAAGAATAATCTGCTGCTTATTATATTGCAGTTGTTCCTAAGTTATTTAATGTATAGGAAAATCATTTTATTGTCAGTAAGGGCATAAATATTGTATATGTGTTGGAAGTTTCTTAGAAACTTTGTTTCCATCCTTTGAAAGTAGCAGTAACTGCAGCATTTGTATATCCAATTGTATATCAATGTTCAGTTTCCCCAGCGGGGAGACAGTACAGTATATGAAGGAAAGTCTGTGTGTCCTACTCTCGGCAGCCCATCAGTGCTGCATTGTACAGCTCTGCAGACCAAAAGGTCGCATAACAGCGTGCATTTCTGGCATCAGCATGGTCTTGGTTTTAACTTTCTCCATCCATTGTATTCATTTCTTCATCTAGTGATGTCATTTGAACAAGCATTTATTAAAACCATGCTTGCTATATGTAGAACACTGTGCTAAGCACTGAGTAAGATGTGGAGTTTATAGCAAATAGAGTCCTTGTCCTTACAGGTCTTACAGTCTAGTACTCTGCCTTTTCTTTTAAACCCACCCCACTTGCCTCTTCTTTAAAAAAAAAAAAAAATCCATTTCTCTATCCTGCTTGCCTAAAATAATGTTTTCAGAGCCTCAGTGGTATATCACCTTTCATTTCCCTTTATGCTTTGGACAGCCTATGCTCTGGTGCATCACCTCCATTTTCAGCTGAGCCATAGTATTAAAATTGTTCTTCAATTTATTCTCTATTATATCCTGTTCCTAAAAAAGAAACTGCTTATCTGCCTATCGTCAGTACACTAAAATATGATTTAAGCTTGGGTGAGGGATTTATTTAGTTTTGGGTGTGTATGTATCTCTCTCTCTCTCTCTCTCTCTCTCTCTCTCTCTCTCTCTCTCTCTTCTCTTTCTCTGTGAAATGGTGCTTTTTCCTCCAGAAGTAATTATTACATATTATCTTACAATAATGTAAGTTACACCTTTTTCATATAGAGCTGTTCATAAGAGCCAGAGGTTTTAGAATGCCCATTGCAAAGCTATCTGTATTTGTTAGAGAACATTGTAAGATTGTCTAACTATATGGATGAGGGTTTGTTTATAGCTCTGGGGACAGATCTGTCTCAAGGAGAAGAGAAATAGAACTTAAAAGAAGCCATGGAAAAAGGTGTTTGATTTAAATCTGTGCCCTTTTTGGCATGCTCTTATAAGTATTACCATAAAAATCAGATCTGTGATTGGTTTCAACAGGTTTATTCAGCCTAGTGGATTTTTTTTAAATCAAATTTATATACAAAGTGGAACCACAGCTCCTCTTATGGATAAGATAATAGTTCCTTAAGATTATTTCTATATCTTCTCTCCCTTCCATCCCTGGTCCTGAAATTTATATGAGAAAAGAAATCTAATTTTTTCTGAGTTTGGTTGATTTCTTTTAGTGTGATAAGGTACATGTAATAGGAAAAGAGAATGATTTAATCTATCCTGGCTTCAAATATTTTCTTTCTCTCTTATCTTTCCCTCCCCTGCCACTAATTGGTGGAAAAGATAATGAAACCTATGTAATATAAACAGATTTCCTTGAAAATGGGAGGAAAGCACATTTATCATTTGAGAGGCCAGATGCTTGATGTCCCATTCATTTCAAAAGATTCTTACATGCTTCCTGGACTTTGTTCTTTCCCAGAATATTAATGTCTGACCTTCTGTTCCCATATGTTATTTCTTACAGGCATAGAATCTTAGTTGAAGGCATTTTATGAGGACAAGATAAAGAGATCACCACTGAGGGCTGGCTACTTTTCACTCTGTCTTATTTGGCTTGTTATATGTCAGCCTAAAAAGAATAGAGTTTGAAACTCTTTAGTATTAAGGAAATCTCTTAATACAGAAATTTTCCTCGTAGCAGTAGCATAATTTAAATGAAATTGGATTAAGCTAAGGATGCACTTTGTTGTAATGCATTGGCACAGTCTTATGGAGTGTTAGCAGAAAACCAAGCCTTCTGTCTTTAATGAGTATGATGCCATTTATTACATAGACTTCTTAGGGAGTCGCTGCTTTGCATTAAAAGGGCCAAAGAGATGAACTTTCCCACATTGCCACATCTGTAAAAAGTTGCCATATTTCAACAAGAAATCTTTTTCTTCCTGTTCTAGCTTCTAAAATGTGTCTACTGAAGCAAACCAGAGTATACTATCCTAATTCCCCCTCCCCCTTGTTTGATGTGCCAATTAAACAGTGCAGGGTTGGCTTTCTTTGGGCAGTCATCGTCCACAACTCTTTCTTCCCCTCTCCCCCTCCATCACTGGTCTTATTCATCCATCTTGTCTTAGAGAAAATTTTTTTCTTGGTGTCATGGGGTTTACAGAAAAAAATTCATCTCCTGATAGATTTGGTTCCTCTGAAGTTGAGGGGTCAGGAGAACTGTGGTGATGCAGCACTGGATGGCTTTACCTTCTAGGCTAGGTGTGGCTTCAGTGATTGTGATTCTGACTGCTTTCTTACTTTCTAAGCAAGTTATTTTTTATTTCTCAAAAAGAACTTCCGCTGCAGAATTATTTGAAAATGAAATAGACATAAGTACCACTTGGATGGTATTTTTATTTTATTTTTAAATAATCAAATGCCTGTTTGGGGGTAAATGAAAAATATTTAGTCTATTAGATTTGCACTGCTGGATTTTTTAAGTGTAATCTCTACTGGTTATCTCATTGTTTATTCTGTAAGATTAGTCTTACCAATTAAAGTTTGATAATTAATTCTGTGTCTTTGATTTTTTGTTTATCTTCCACAATGAGGAATAAACTGGATGTGTACCTCTGTTGGTAATCAAACTTTCCCAGCAACTGAATGAGTCCATTTCAAGTCATCAAGGGAGACAAATGGGGCGAGAGCCATCTTTTTGCCAGCTTTGACTAACCATGTTCTAGTAAGAGAAATACACTATATTTATATATATATATAAATATGGGAGCATGATCATTATTTAGACTATAGGATAGCTATATCCATATGATAGGTACTATCTAATTTATTGTACTTAATGTATGTCTACTAAATGTTTTGGGATACCCAAACATACCTCCTTTTCTTGTGAAATTTATAGTCTGACTTGGTGCTAAGAGGAAAGATGACTACATCACGTTTGTAGTCGGATTGGCTTTATCTTGAACCCATTTCTACTTTGAGGAAAATAAGGCTTTTAAAAATCATTTGGTTTATTGATTCTTTTCTTCAGGTAAGATGGAAAAATAACTCCCTGCCTAGATATATAGTCTGCCTCAGTTTTGTCAGCCAATTTTTCAAAATTTCTTACGACTACTTTCAAGTAGATTTCATTTACTTTTATTCTTAGTGTATACTTAACACATGTCTGGTAATTGTACTTTTTTCCCCTTGTTCTTTCCAAAGGTTTTTATTTCCAAGTGTGACATTACATCATTTTGCCATGACTAGATTTTAATGGTCTTCTGAAGTTGACTAGCCCATTCCTAGTAATTGCAAGAGTGAATTGGAGAAGGGAGGTGGTTGAGTTAATCTTTGAAGCTTTTCCTGAAGAAATGGGCTTTTGACCTGTGATTTCATTCTTTCCACAAGTATTTGAGCATCTCCTGTGTGCATAACCCAATCTATGGTGGACATACAAATTAAAATAATAGATCACCAAAATGTGTTTAATGTGTATATATATATATACATATAAATGTGATTCAATTAAAAGGTAACAATTCAACTATTTATGAAGCATTGGTATGTACCAAATAATTATTGGGGGAGGTAAAGGAAATACAAAATTCAGATGATAGTCACTCCTTCCCTCATTTCTTGTGGTAACAATACTACTTATAAGAGAACTGGAAATGCAAAATAAAGAAGAAACCATTATGGAATTAGGAAATTTTCCTTGGTTGGGTAAGTGTCAAACACTGTATTAAACCTAAAGAATATCCTGGGATCCTCTCTTTGGCCCCAAAAAGACATGACTTTTTTTCTCCAGACAACAGCCCCATTGTCCTTAACAGCTCTGGAAATCTGTCGTGAGATGATTGATACATTTTAGTGGAAAGACATGGGATTATAGGTATGGAAAACTGCTTATGCTACCAGACATGGATCATATGCTGTTGATTTTACTAAACTTTTTCTTTGCTACAAGGCCCATTGGAGGTAGATGGAGGTATAGATCAAGAAATGGCCGCTAAAAATGGCATCAATGAAACTTTTTTTTTTTTTTTTAAATTAGGAAGAGGTGGCCAAATATCAAATATTAAAAGAAGATTAAAAGGGTTGCATATGGGAAAAGAGGCAGGAAAATTTCTCTAGGATACTGGTGATATTTTAACCTCGTACTTTGTCTACCTACTCTTATTTCTCCAAGCCTTCTCAGACTACTACTGCTACTAATAATTAGTTAATATTAACATAGCACTTACTTTGTGTCAGGCATTGTGCTAAATACTATCTCCTTTGATTCTCACAATAATCCAGAGAGTTAAGTGCTATTATTATCCTCATGTTACAGATGAAACTGAGGCTAAGTAACTTGCACAGGGTCACACAGCTAGTAAAGTATCTGAGACCAGTTAGGTACTCTGATATCTCTGACTCCAAATTCAGTCCTTTATTCACTGTACCAATATTGAAAGCTTTCATCAACTAGTCTTCAGCCTTTCCAATTTTATCTGTTTACTAATCAATCTATGGTTGGCCAGGCTAGAAACGCCATCTCATTTAGGGACTGACATTTTCTCATGATTCTCTTTTTTGGTTCCTCTTCCTCCCTACAACCCCATACTTTTCCAAGATCTGTTCTTATTTTTTCACCTTACTCTGTAAATATATATATTTTTATAACTACTGGAAAAGAGGGGTAAGGGGTATTGTTCCATATCTTCTTAAAATATCTGAACACAAGAATACTTTGAAGTTTGGTATTTTAGGGTTTCATAAAAATACTCAACTTTTTGCTTAAAAGTGCATAGTTTTCAGTTTAAAGATCTCACCATTCCACTTCTCTCCTATTCCAGCCTACTTCTATGCAAGGTTAAGAAAGGATCTCAGGTTGAGCTGCAGATTGTAATGAAATCACTTTCCTTCCCCCCTTCCAGGTCAGTCAGCTGTCAGCATGACCCCTTCCAGCCGGCTAGCAGCACTTTATTACCAGAAGCAGTCTCCGAATGTGACTAACAGGGAAAGGGATAGGAGGTGGATACTTAACAAGGACAGACTCAAGGGATGAGATCTCTTCAGTTTGCACAGACATATAGAGTATTGAAGGGGCAGCCTGAGTCTATAAAATCATCTCATGAAGGGGGCTAGGAAGGGAAACATATCTGAATCTAGATACTAGAATGAGGGTTCATCCTAAGACTTGAGGAGGGTAAGTGGAAAACAATTCTACAACTCAATTTCCAAAGACTTGGGTCAAGTGAAAAATGTCAATCAGTTCAAGAAGTTTTGATTATCTATCAGCAGATTTATGAGAGGATTATTAAAGAAAGCTAAAAATGTTTAAAACTTTTGAGATGAATGTCAGGGAAGAAAAGAAGCCAGAATTCTCTGTATGTCTCAACCAGAGACTGAATCTTTTTTTCTGCTTGAAAAGAATCAGATTTTGGGGGAACTTTAGGAGTGATTGGTGTTATATTGAATACTGTATATACTTCACTTCTCTAAATAAAAGGAAAAGCAGATTTAATAACTAATTGGAGAGTGGGAGTGAAGGGAGAGAGGAGAGGAATATAGAGCCACGGATTATATACAAGTCAACCATACTATCAGGAGGTTCCTCCCACCCCCCAAAAAGTGGACCAATTAGCATGTAATCCTCTTTAAGAGGATTCTCAATCTAAAGAACTTTAATGATTAGGTTAAAAAAAAAAAACTTTGATACTGCATAATTTATGACAGTTTTCATTTTATGTATTAATAATTTTGAGTGTGTATTCTTTTCCCTTATAAATAAACCCTAGAAAACACTGCCTTGTGGTCTGGAATGTATAATGAGAGTAGAAAGGAAAAGGAAGTAAGGAATGAATTTGGTTAGATAGCAGTATCAAAAAGTGGGGTATCTGCACTAAAGAACCAAAGTGAGTCATGAGTGAGAAGACTTGGTATCTATAGATGGGATTAGTAATCAGGGAACACTTAGACAATGGTGAAAGCCCTGTACCAAAGCCAAAGTTATCCCCCTGTTGGCTCTTGCTGGTGCCTTGGGCAAATGACTAAATTACTAAAATTCAGAGCTTGGATCTCTTTATCTTTTATGGTGCTCAGTTCCTTCTGCTATTTTGGAGCCTCTGCTTGCTACTCTCTAGTTCTGTGATCAGTGTTGGGCTGAGAAATGACATAGACCCTGAACCCTACAGCTCTTGGTTCTAAGTCCAATTGTCATTGGTCATTTCCAGCCTATGGGCTTAACTGGACTTGGTACTTTCTGACTGATTATTATTGTTAGGCATGTAATCTCCGTACAACTGGTTCATCACAGATGATGCCTAACTTCCATCAAATTCCCCATGAGCTACTGTTCCAAACTTCCTCTCCTTGCCTCAAGACTAAACCATCCTGTCTCTCCTCAACTGGAATGCTTATCACACACTTCATTGAAAAAAATAGAAGCTATGCTACATTGCCCTATTTAGTGCACACCAGAGCTAACAGTCCTCATATTTTAGTTCAGCCAGGTGGCTTTTGACCTCACCAAAGCTTCTATTTTGTGTCCTTTGATCCCATCTTCTGAACCCTTTGTTTACCCCTTCCTATTTTTAATCTCTTCTTGTCTACAGGGTTCTTCCTTGCAACTTATAGATGTGTTCAGTTTTTTCCTTTTTCAAATCCTTACTTGACCATTTATCCTTAAACTCCAAACCTTTTTTCCACAACCACATTACTAGAAAACCTAAACTATTAGCTCGCCTCTCACCTTCCTGCCCCACCATTCACCTGAAATAACTCTTTGCAAAATTACCAATTATCTTTTAATTGCTAAATCTGCCCTTTACTCTTGCCCTCTACATATTTTGATACTATTTTAAACAGATGCCTATTCCAACTTTAAAATCTCTTGGTTTACATACTTGTATGACCACTGAACTGGCAACTATATTCTCCTCTATACTGAACATGTTCCTCATGCTCTGCATAGCCTTTACATGTAGATAACTTATATCAATGTTTTCTTAGCATCTATAATGCTATCACCACTGCCCTTCTAGCCTTCTTTCTGTTGAAGACACCATTACTTTTTTTTTTTTTTTTTTTTTTTTGAGGTTGGAGTTAAGTGACTTGCCCAGGGTCACACAGCTAGGAAGTGTTAAGTGTCTGGGACCAGATTTGAACTCGGGTCCTCTTGAATTCAGGGCTGGTGCTCTATCCACTGCACCACCTAGCTGCCCCCTGATACCATTACTTTTAATCATCCAGAATCACAGTCTAACTTCTTTCCTTAAATTTTCACTTCTCCCTCATAAATTACTGTCTTGTTATTTCTACCTCCACAATGACTTACAACTCTCCCTTTTTCTAAATTTATAATCCCACCACTCTGGTACAGGTCCTCTGCACTATTGCAATGGTTTTCTAATTGTACACTGCTTCCTGCCTTCCAAAGGGTCTTCTGAATACCTTGTAAAATAATCTTTCTAAAACAGAAACCTGACCACATCATTTCCCTGCTCAAGAATTAAGTGATTCCCTTTGACCTCTCTAGAGTACAATATGAACTCCTCTTTTTGACATTTAAAGCCCTTTACAATTCCTATTGCTTCCCTTCTTACATTTCCAACCACCTAATTTACTTGCTATTTCCCAAACTCCCATGTTCTATCTCCTGTACCTGTACTTTGGTTTAGCCTGTGTCACCTGTCTGAAAGGTGCTTCTGCCTTTTAGAATCTTTACCTTCCAGGCATAATTCAAGAATCACTCCCAATGGAAAAACTTTCCTGATCCCTCCTTTCTCCTTGTGCTCTTAGTTTTCCTCTGACTTTCATTGTATTTATCTCCTCAGCTCTGTACAGAATGTAAAGAGGCTAGGAGGCTTTTTTCATTTTCTTATTGTACTTTTCAATGGTGTATTTAATGCTTAATGAATTGACTCCTGGGTCCCTTTCTTTATAAACAGTTTTCCCTTAGTGTAATGTTCTTTTTCTCTAAATCATACTCATTCTCTTGGAGCAGGTTTCTTGGGGTGCTTCTGGAGGCAGCCTTAGTTTTCAGTTCAATTCAATAATCCCAAATACAGCCAGGAGTTAAAGTCCCTTACTGGCTCTTTCCAAATCTTATCTCTTTCACTTGGGGGCTCAGCTAGTTTTCTGGAGGCCTTCCTCTCTCCTTGATTCCCTGAGAGCTCTTGTCCGAATGTCTCCGAATCCAAAGGTCTGGCCCTTCAGCCTCCAGCCTCTCCTCCTCCCAATGTCTCCAGCCAGCACAAAGGTAGACATGGGAATGAATCTGATTCTGCCTCCAAGAGTGTAGGATTTTGGATTTCTGGTGCCTGGCCCTGAGAGTTTCTTGCTTATATGGTGCACACTGAGTATACACACCAATCATTTCATCACTCAGAAATCATCATTTGTAGTAGGATTAAATCAGTGCTAAATTAGATTTAATCATTGTCTCCTCAATTCCACTTAGTACCTTGTTTCAAGTTCTGGCCCATAACATCTCCTTGTAGGATCAGATCAATCATATTGAACCTTGCTAAATTAGATAGTTGTCTCTATCAATTCCAGTGACTTTGCACGTTGTAAGAATCTTAACACTTTAGCAATCTCCATCTCCCTCCACCCAACAGATCAAAAGGTTTAACTTCCCATGTATTCTCACAAATAACATTTGTGACAACTGACTCTAATGGTGGGATTTCAAATTCTAATTCCGGTAGAATTGCCACTCATCACATTCACCTGATCTTCGGGCGCTGATACCCCAGACGGGAAGAATCGTACTGACCTCTTCCAGGTCCTAATTTTCCTCCGCCCTAATTTGCCCATGAGAGGTGTCTGGAAGAGAAAGTGATTATCTTCACAAATAGTCCTCTCTTCAACCCTGCGGGGGAATTGTCATACACAGCCAAAATGACGATCTACATTTATATATATATAATTGTCATACACAGCCAAAATGACGATCTACATTTATATATATATAATTGTCATACACAGCCAAAATGACGATCTACATTTATATGTATGTGTGTGTGTGTGTGTCCTTGCTCAACCCTAACCCTAAGGTAGGTTTCTAGTGCAAGTCCTGGACCCATTACGCCTGAAGAAACGTGGACGCTGAAGTTAAAGGACTTCCCCTCTAGTAACCGAGTTCGTTGGACTCGGAAACGGCATTTGAACTAGTCTTGGCCACTCTTTTAAGTACAGCTTTCTGTTCCTAAGCCAGGCTGCTCAGCCACAGCCTTGCAGCTACCTGGCAGCCAGAGTTCACCGAGCACTGATGTACACCTTCCTACCTTTCTACTCTGGACTTTCTCATTTACTCAGCTAGGGAAGGGCCAGTGGCGTCGGAGCTTGTTCTGGGAATGAAGGGCGGGTGCTAAAGGCAAGATCCGCCCCGCTGGAGGTGGCTCTCCCGCCACTCCCACGCCTGGGTTTAGCACTGGGAGTCCACAGCACTCCGAATCCGGTCCTGCCAACACACTCTTTGGTGGTGGGCAGCATGCCAGCCGGGCACGCAGGCAGCAGCAGCCTCCAACGCCTCCCGCTGTCCCCAACGCAATGGAGAGGGCTGGTCTCCCGCTTTGCCTCCTGGCACTGCTCTGGCCGTGCCTGCCGCAGGTGAGATGGACCCTGGGCACCAACCCCTACCAGGGGAAGGCTCCACACTGGGGGCAGTGCCTTTGTTCTCGAGTTGGACTGTGGTGTTTGGGGGAGGGGGAAGGGATCGGCTCTTACTCCTGCTCTACTACCAAAGTGAGGGAAGGAAACTTTCGAGCAGCCCCCAGCTCCACTAAGGAATCCAGGGGCTGGTTAAAGGAAATGGGGAAGGAGAGTCATGTCCCCAGAACACAGCGAGGTTCGTGCTTAAGAGGTGGGAGTGTGACCAAACCCCGATCCCACAAAGAAGTAGGGACAGCAGGGATCTAAACCTCTAGCCTGGCCCAGCTGATCCATTTGAGGGCCTTTTCCGATCTTGAAGTTGGACTATTACTCTCCCTTTGGACACTTCAACTTCTGAACGAGCTCCTGCCTCTGCTACATCTACTTCAATGAGTTGGAATTCCATTGCTAGCATGAGCATCCCTTCGGTGCCGGCATTGCTCATTATATTACTGCATGCAAAAAAAAAAAAAAAAAAAAAAAAAGCTGATGAGCCAATAGCAGAGGAGCACCAAACAGCTCTGGAGACAAGGGCAGGGGGAAATGGATTTAACAAGGGCTAGCATTCTTTCACTTGTGGAAGGAAAAAAAAAGAGTTTGAAATCAAGGAAATGTTAAGTAAAATCTCAGAATGAAAGAAAAGTCCAACAGCTCCCCAAACCTGCTCTATCTCCACTAGCCCTGAACTCTATTGAGGAATGGAAGGGTGATTCCACTCCCAAGTCTCATAGTGCTGAATGACAACTGCCCATCCTACCCTTTATATTCCCATTCTGGTCTCTGCTGCCATCTTGCTCAGGATCCTGGCTTCAAACATTACCTATCCAAGGCGTGAAACCAAAGAGGAAGGAGAAAAACCTGTACCAAGGAGAAGAATGTGGTTTCTTGACTGAGATAGGATGCTGCTAGCTCTAGAACAGGGCAGGACTTTTGTGGCATAGGGAAATAGTTTGTGAGAGTAAAAAACAGCTTTAGGGAGGAAGTAGATGGCAAGGAGATGGAGTTCTTACTCGGGGAGAAGGCAGGGTGCTAATCCTGAGGGGCTAGGTGCTTCCACTGCTGTTTGTTCAGCCTTGCCCTGTTTGCCCAGGGAGTGGTAGTGGCAGTGGCGGCGGCAGCAGGTGGGTGAGCCCAGGTTAGCCGGATGTAATGGGAGCCTCTGCTGGGGGTTCACCCCTCCCAAGCTCCATACATCTTGGTTTTGTGGCCCCAATAGCTCCTGGCACCAAAACCAGTTTGACCACTTTGAAGAGGGAAGAAATGTCAGGAGGGAGAAAAGTCTTCAGCTGTGAGGAAAGTCAGAAGGAATGGGGAGGAAAAGGCATCCCTGTTGGATCCCTTTCAGTTTAGAGACATGAAGACATAGACATTGGGGCTTCCATCTCCTTTGCCTCTTCCTCATCCTTTTCCATTCCCTTCAATTGTGTAGCTTCTTATGGGATTCCATTGATGGAGCAGGGAGAAGGACTATCTTCTTCCTGGTCTGTATATATCTTGCACCAATTCATTTACAAGTTATCTCCCTCTTTAGAAAGTCATCAAAGCCTACCAGTGCAAAACCATTTGTTGGTTTGATTGTTGCAACCTATTGGATAATGATCCCAAGAAATAAGGACCTAGAAGGCTGTCCTCAAAAGGACCTAAAACCACTAGGGTTTAAAAGGTGGGGACAAAGTTTACATGGTGCCTTCCCCTGAACTTTTGTTCTTTATGCTGAGGCTTATAGGGAAGAACAGGAAGCACCCCCGAAGCCCTGCTTTTCATATCCACTCTGGATGGGAGTCTGCATGCTGTTAGCAAGAAAACCGGTGATATCCAATGGACCCTAAAGGATGGTGAGCCAGGCCCTGAGGGAGAAGTACCCATTGATTCTCCTAAATTCTCCCAGAGTAGTGATAATAATGGTGTCTACCTATTTTCTAAGGGTTCTCAGGTCTAGACTTGAGTAACAAAGGAGTATGAGGCCCCATGAGCAACTTCCAAAATTTAGGCCTGCAGGAGAGTTGTCCTTGGCCATGATATGGGTGTATTCTTGAGAGGAGGAAAGGACAGGGGCAATAACTCTTAGCACTTTATCACTTATTGTCCTTATTTCTGCAGATCCCATCATCCAGGGCCCTGTTTATGCCACAGAGTAAGTATCCTCATGACTGTGGCCTGAGAAGGGGAGTGATGAACAAGGAATGAGGAAGAAGATCAACAAGATTCTGGAATGGAAGAGGATAGATTTTTTTTTAAGGATTGGGGGTTACAAATGCAGGGGAAGAAAAACCAGAGTTCTGGACAGTAAAAGAGAAGAAAAGGAAGTAAGATTTGGGATGTGGATTTAGGACATGGGAACAGCATTCTAAGTCAGGGAAGAGAGGAGAAGCAGAAAGACCAGACTTATTTGAGAAACTAAATGAAAGTAAATTGATATTTTAGAGGGAAAATGGAAAAATGGAGGAGGGAGTTTGGAGTTGGCAGAAGAGGATTTTAGTCAAATAATCTTCCCACCTCTACTTGCTACAAGCTCCATCTCCCAGGGATAGCCTTCTCCAGGCAAGATAGAAGGACAAGCCTCTGGATCAGGCATCAGGTGCAATTAGGGTCTCCTTCCCAGCTCTCCTCCCCCCTCTAATATGCACTTCTCCTTCTTCCCCAGACCAGCCTTTCTCCCTGATCCTAGTGACGGCAGTTTGTACATCTTAGGAGAAGAGAGCAAACAGGGTCTCATGGTAGGTGCCCTTCAGGGATGGAGCCCTCGACCCAGGCAGAACTTTTGGAGAGGTGGTGGAGAATGGGTGTGACAAGTACTAGGATTTGAATCTAAGAGACAGCAGAAGTATCCAACTTCTACACAGGAAGGACCTGCCCCTTCCCTCTGGAATATTCACGGGAGGCAAGAGTGGATAAAGTCAGAACGTCTTAGCATCTCTCCTGCTCAGCCTAGGCTGAGCTATCCCTCTCCTTTCCCATTCTCTCACAGAAACTCCCCTTCACTATCCCAGAGCTGGTACATGCCTCCCCCTGCCGCAGCTCAGATGGTGTCTTCTACACAGGTAGGGAGAATTTTTCAGTTCACATCTGTCATCTTAACGTTCACATTTCAGCCTCCCCCCACTTCTTGTCTCATAGCACACGCTCTTACACACACACACACACATACACACAGAGTTCTGACTACCTCAGACTACCCCTGGCTTTGGGAGTGAGTGGGGAAACTTATCTGAGGGAGATGAATTCTATATATAAGGGTGAGAAGGGGGCACCCATAACTCCTACCAAGATATAAACAGAGGTTTTTAAATGTAGAGGACAAAATATTTCAAGGAATATCTGTTATTTCCTCATTCAGGAAGGAAGCAGGATACATGGTTCATGGTGGACCCCAAGTCAGGAAAGAAACAGACCATGCTATCCACAGAGGCGTGGGATGGACTCTACCCCTCGGCTCCTCTCCTATACATTGGCCGCACACGTGAGTGATAATGTTCATTTGTCTACAGAGCAGAGCTAGACATCATTTGTCCAGAATATTGATACAGCAATATCACCAGTTCACTTGAGTAATGGATCTAGTTTTGGGAGCCTGTAAGTACTTCCTACCTAGATATAAGCATGCATTCAGTTAGTCAAGTCATTCAATGAACATTTATTAGCATTATATGAAGACATTGAGGGCAGCTAGATGGTGCAGTGGATAAAGCACCTGTCCTGGAGTCAGGAGGACCTGAATTCAAATGCAGCCTTAGACACACTAACCCCAGTTGCCTCGCCCAAATAAAAAAATTTTAAATGAAGGTTTTTAACTTTTTCAACAGAGAAAGTTAAAAAAAAAAAATCCTTCCCTCAAGGAGCTAACATTCTAATTGGAGAAACAACATGTAAATAACTAGATATACATAAGTTGTATGCAGAATAGATGGACGGTAATAGGGGAGAGGAAGGCACTTACAGCTAGGGAGATGGAAGAAGTCTACAGAAGCTGGATTTGGAGCTGAGTCTTGAGGGAAGAAGCCAGAAGAACTAAGAGTTAAAGGTAAATAGGCAGACTATGCCAGGCACGAGGGAGCTAGATTGTTGGGGCACTTGTCATTAGTGGGTAAGGAAGAAATCTGTTTGCCATATAGACAGCAGCTCCAGCACAATGGGAAAACCTGTGTTCAAATGTCACCACTGTACTTAATATCTGTGCAGTCAGTCAGTAAGCATTTATTAAGCACTTTGCAGCAGTGTACTAAGTGCAGAGAATACAAAAAAAAAAAAAAAAAAAAAATTTAAAAAAAATAAAAAGGGATTCCTGCCCTCAAGGAACTTACAGTCTAATGGGGGGAAAACATGTAAATAATAGGTTACACAAGTTATATGCAGAATAGATGGACAGTAATAGGGAAGGGGAAGGCAGCCTTTTGGATCTCAGTTTCCTTCTCTGTACACAATGAGAAGGTTGTACCAGATGACCTCTGAATTTAGAGGTTCAGTTCTAGATATTTTGAACCCAAGTTTCTTCAGCAGGGGATTGGGAGGTAAGGGTGGAAGGGAGGAATACTTGGAGAGAAAACATTTCTAGAGGGCCATGGGAAAGGAGGTGACTCCACTCACCACTTTCTAGAGTACACGGTCACTATGTATGACCCCAGATCCCAGGCCCTTCGATGGAACACTACCTATAGAGGCTACTCTGCACCCCTCCTTGACCACTTGCCTGGTTACCGTAAGTAAAACCTATCTCGGGATGATCCTGAATGATCTTTGTCATGACTACCAGGAATAATCCTGCCAGCTGCAGTGATTGAGGCTCCCCTGGGATGTTGTCTGAGTGGGATATGTGGGAGTGGCCTTATTGTCTTCAAGTATTCTCAGCCCCTTGGGCATCATCCTGCAGTTTTACCCAAAATATCTAGGACCAGCTCCCAGGAGAAAAAGGGAAAAGAAGTCTAGGTGGTCAAGCCCAGAGGGGGGCTGGCAGCTCAGTATCTATGTCTGCAGAGGTGGGCCATTTTGCATCCAGTGGGGAGGGCCTGGTGGTTACCGTGGACAAGGAGAATGGAACAGTTCTATGGACACATGACTATGGCTCACCTGTAGCCGGTATTTATGCCTGGCACCAAGACAGTCTACACCGGCTATCCCACCTCACCATGGCCCTGGACACCCTGCGCTTCCTCACCCTTCGTTCCAATCATATCCGCCTGAGGCGCTGGGCCCAGCCTCCTGGAACAGCAAACAGGGACTTTTCTACTTCCGAGACGCAGTTGCTGTAAGTGTCCGGTGGTTTCTAGGGGAGTCAGCATACCTGGGCTGGGCTCAGAGGCAGCTATCACCTGAAGCAAGGAGGGCCAAAACAGACTGCTAGGGACATACTAGCTACCCCCACATCCCACAACGTGCCATCTGGAGAATCCCACTCAAGGTCAAATCAGTCTTTGACCTCTCCTCTAGTAGAATTTTTATTCTTCTAGAAACACCAAACTTCTTCACTCTCACAGTTCACTTGGGACAAGGATATAGAAGACCTCACAGAAGCCCAAAGCCCAGCAACATATCAAAGAACCTCCATTTCTTCTTGTCTTCCCCTTCTTTCCCATCCCTTCTGCCCAAATCTGAGCCCCTTATCCTTTCCATCATGAACCTTCCCTTGCCCAGGTCTGAGTGAGGTACCCCTCCCACTTTACCCTCACCCTAAACTGAGTAGAGCCACCCTCCTATTTCCTCCTGTTCCCCTGTTCTCTCTTGTCCTTCCCTAGGCTGACACTGTACGTGGGGAAGCATGCGGCCAGTTTCTATGCTTCCAGTGCGCTGGTCCACTCGGGTGTGGCACTAGTGGTGAGCAGGGGGAACCCTTACATGGGTGGGAAGAATGGGCAAATGACTAAATAGGAGCTCCCTTCATGACTTTTTTCTTCTTCCTGCAGCCCCGGGGAGTCACCCTGGCTCCAGTAAAAGGACCCACCACGGAGGGGGTGACTCTAAGTGACTCAGGAGAACGTGAGGTCACACCCAGCACAGCTGTCAGATACCCTCCCGGCAGTATAACTGCTCTCCATAGCTCATGGCTTCTCATTGGTGAGGGGGTACTGTGGCACTGACAGCAACCTTCCTTTTCTGTGTTTTCCCCAATTAGAATGTAAGCTCCTTGAGGCTTAGCATTGTCTTTTACTTGTATTTGCATTCTCGGTGCTCAGTGCTTGGCAAAAGCCTCATTGACTGAGGAACTGAAGGAACACTCTGGCTTTAGTACCTACAGTCCCAAGTGCGAATCCCATTCTGCCACTAACCACTTTGTGATCTTGGGCTTCAGTTTCCTCAGTTGTACTAGATTTCTAACATCCTTTCTAGCTCTAAATCTGTGGAAATGTGGATCCTCATATTGAGCCAAAATCTGTTTCTCTGTCACTCCTACTTCTTCCCCTGAGACTAAGAGAAACAAATCTCATCCTGCTTCCATGTGAAGGGTACCATTCCAATAAATGAAGACAGCTAGCTCTCTGTCTTTTCTTCCCCAGTCCCTCCTGCTGCTTACAAATGATGATAATTGGCACTTATGTAACACTTCCAGATTTATCAGCACCTTAGATACACTCTCATTTGATCCTCATAACCACCTGGTTAGGTAAGAAATAGAGAGACAGAGGATTTATTAAGGTTTTATTATGTGCCCAGCAACATGCTCGGGATACAACTGCAAGCAAGACAGTGCCTGCCTTCAAAGAGCTTACAGTCTAATTAATCAGGGATGACAGTTCATGAAAGGGAGCTGGGAAAACAAGGGGGAGGTGGCTTGCTGTGGAGCGGGTCAGGAGAGCTTGATTTAGACATAATAAAGCAAAACCTTCCCTACCAGAGGCTGGGAGTCAAAAATTGTGGGAAAGAATGAAGGAAATAATGGTAGGAGTGAATGCAGCAAGAAACAGACTTAACACAGTTAGTTATAGGCCAAAGACAGAATTTGAATCTGTTTCTTTCCTGGCTCTATATCCAGGGCTCTTTCTAAGTCATCTTTTCAGAAATGGCATGATTTCTTGTTTCTTCACATTTCAGTTACCTGGTCCTCTAGATATTCTCAATTATTTAAGTCCTTTCTAAGATGTAGCACTTAGAGCTGATCTCACTAACCCAGATATATCAGATCCAGGGAAGTCTGGAGTCATACTGGGTTCAAATCACAGCTTTGCCTCTTAACTGCCACTTACTATGACTTTGGGGAAATTCCTTAACTTCTCTGTACCTCGTTTCCCCATCTGTAGGGAAGGGATATTAGAAGTCTAGTCCAGCTGAGGAAACTGAAGCCCCAGCATCACAAAGTGATTAGTGGCAAGATCTAGATTTGCACCTAGGTCTGCAGCTTTAAATTTGTGAGCCTGTGAGACAGCAAGGTAGTGCAGTGGAGAGAGCACTGGACCTGGCTGGAGTTCAAATCCTGCCTTGGATATTTTTTAGCTATGTGAATTTAAGCAAGTCATGTATTCCCTTTCAGTATGTTTTCTCCATCTGCAAAAAAAGGGTATTATGATAGTGTCTAGCTCAGAGTTATTGTACCAAATGAAGTAACACAAAGTGTTTGACAAATCTTAAATTACTATCATCATCATTACCATTATATATCTAACAATTCCTTTGTTCTCTACTTTGTTTTTACTAGTTTCACTTAAAAGTCCCACTAGCTTTTTCAGGTGCCATGTTGCATTATTGAACCAGACTTAGCTTTAAATCCTTTACCCCCACCCCCAGGTTTTAGTGCCTCTCAGACCCATAAGATTATCTGGCTCTGTCAAAGACTTTCATGACTAGATGATCTCTGTACCTTCTCTTGCCTCCCCTACAACAGGCCACCATGAGCTTCCCCCTGTTCTACACACCACCATGCTGAGGGTCTTCCCTCCCTCGGGGTCTGGGACAATGGCTAAGATCAGCCGCTCCAATGGTGTCCCACTCTTCCAAGAGGTTGGTTTTCAGAGGAAAAGAGAGGGAAGGGAAGGGGAGATGAAGAGGGGAGGAGAAACCTCAGAGGTGATCAGTAAAGAGACTGAAAGCAATCCTGGGCTCTAAGCGGAGGGAGATAGGACATGTAAGGTAAGAGCCTCTCTGCCCCTCCAGCTTCTTAGCCTGAGCCAGGAGGTGACATGGGGTTTAGAGAGACTGCCAGGGCCCCAGCCTGAGCAGAGACCCCAAGATCTATACCCAGGCTCTGTATCTCGAGACATACTGGTAGCCGGCCTTACCACCCTCCTACTCGGTGGCTGGATCATCTTTCTTCTGTGTCAGGTAAGCTCAAGTGCCTCCCCCAGGACTGGCAGCCCCAAGTTCTGCCCTCAATTTCTTCCACAAAAGACTGAGAATCTACATTTCTGCCCCTACATTCCTTCTCCTTCCAGGATCCCTAGCTCTATTCCTTCATATTCTCTTCACACACACCCTCCAGTCCTACCTTCAGGATCCCCAGTTCTGTTTACACCTAAAATCTTTAGTCTTAATCTTTTGACTCTCCCCCAACACAGCATTTCCCAGTCTGCTCCCAAGATGTACAGATCGGCTTCCTAATCAGTCCCCAAGACTCTGTGTCTTACCCTCCAGTACCCTATACTGCAGCCCCTCATCCTTCCCCCCAGTAACCCCAGCTCTATACCTTCCCCTTAGCTCTGGCTCACCTTCTCTCCCTTACTCCTGAATCCACCCTAACCCCCAGGACTTACCATTAATTTCTAAGAGAGAAAGGGGAGGAAGGGTTGGCATGTCTGTCTTGATTTTATGTACCTGGCCTTTATTTAGAGTGAGTATGGCCCATCCAGGCCTCAAGGTTACAGCTGGGATGGGCCTCTGTTGCTGAGCCATTATTTGCTCCCTGAACAGCGCATACAAGAGAAACATTATGGTCCACTGGGAATTCCAAAGCCTTGCCCTTCCCAGGATCCACTTCCTCTACCCCTGGGGGCAGCCTTGAACAACCAAGGAACCCCTTGGAGATCTACTGCCATCACTCCATCCTCCTCTGATCCCAAACACCCCACCTGCAAGGTCCATTCCAGCCAGAGTACCCCAGGACCTGGAGATACTGAAGGTTAGTCCTGTGTCCTCATTTGCTCTCTTAGTAATGATGCCTTCTGAATAGGAGAGTAGAGAACTGGAGTGCCTGGGTAATAGAAGAAAAGAAGAAAGGGAGGGAGGGAGTAAAGGAGGGGAAGGGAGAAAGAGAGAGAGAGGAATGAAGGAAGAGAGGGGAAGGAAGGAAGGAGGGAAGGAAGGTGGGAAAGGAGGAGGAAAAAAGGAAGGGAGGGGAGGAAAGAAGGAAAGGAAGGAGGGAGAGAAAGGGAAAGAAGAGAAGAAGGAAGGAAGGTAGAGAGGAGTGAAGTAAGACAAGCAGAGAAAGGAAAGAAGCGTTTATTAAGTGTCTACTCTATGCCAGGTACTGTGCTAAGTGCTCTTTTATCTCATTTTATCCTCACAACAATCATAAGAGGTGGGTACTATTATTATCATCATTTTACAGATAAAGAACTGAGGCAGACAGAGGTGGTTAAGTGATTTGTCCAGGGTCACATAATTAGTGTCTGAGGTCATATTTGAACCCAAATCCTCCTCCACTGTGCTACCCATCTCTCTCTAGGAAGAAGGCAAAACAGAGTGACAGGGGCAAAAGAAGGGGAATTAAAAGGAGAGGTTAGAGAAGGAATTGTTGTGACTATCGTTTTCTATACAATATTTAGATTTTTATAGTTTTAGCTTTCAAAAAGAGTTTACTTCTCTCCAAAAAGCTTGAACAGGCAATTCTGTTCACTGCCACAAGAGGACAGTAGCATACCACATCCACATGGTCCAAGAAGGAAAACTGGATTTTGTATGACACCAAATAATGGCTTTCTGTGTGAGCATCATTTCATCATGAATTTGTCAAACCTTATATATCAGGATGGAATTATTTTAAAATCTCACTCAACAACAGTTAATAGCATTTACTATGTGTCAAGCACTGTACTAAGAGCTTTATAGTTAACATCTCAAATCCTCACAAATCCTTTTGAGGCAAGTGCCATTATTATCTCCATTTTACAGATGAGGAAACTAAGGCAAGCAGAAGTTAAATGGTTTGCTCAGCCTCCTCATAGCAACCCTGGGAGGGTTCTATTATTATCTCTGTTTTATAGATGAGGAAACTGATTTGGTCAGGATCACACAGGTAGGAAGTTTCTAAGGCCACATTTAAACTCGGGTCCCCTTGATTCCAAATCTAGCACCTTATCCATTGTGCCCTCAGCTACCCTGAGTATGAAGATGAACCTCTGCTGCCAGAAGAAGGTGACAAGACTTTCTTATCTTTGTCCCAAATGTTTGACCTCTGAAAGTCCAGATTGATGTCTGCTAAGTTTCCCCATTCAACCAACTTTACAAATTATACTTAGCTACCCCCACAAAGTTAGAGATTCATCTGTATTCTGACTAGAAGGAACAAAGTTATTTATGTACATTTGAGAAGATGCTTCCAATCAGAAGTGTGGTGGTAAATATTTAACAACCAGCACTCCAAAGAGAATTACTTATTTTTAAATTTATTTGCATTTTTAACAATTTCTCTATTACTTTTTAAAGTCTAGAAGATCAAAATAATAAATCAAGGATTTGATGATTTCTAATATATCAATATTCACACTGTAAATCTGGACTTGAGACTGATGAATCTAGCCTTCCCCTGCATCCAGCCCACTTTAATCAAGCACTGACCAACCCTTGGAAAGAGGAAGTTGAATTCCTCAGACCAAAGTGTTAGACTGATTTTAAAAAGATATTTATTTGTGATTTAAACCTCTCTGCAAATGCTGTTTTCCTTCACCTAATCATGTCACCCAAATGATTTTTGGCTGTATTCAATACATGTAATAATGATTGCTGTTCTGTTTTTGTTTCCCCAAAATTTTCAAAAATGACATCATTATGTAGTACAGTATGGCTAACTGGCTGATCAGACCACTACAAGCCCTGAAAGCTCTATCTATATGGAGGTCAGAAGAAGCAATACAAGGACATTCTCAAGGTCTTCATGAAGAACTTTGGAACTGATTGTGGGAGATGCTGTTCTAAGACCATCTAGCACAGCATGCCTCCATCAAAGAAGGCACTGTGCTCTAGGAGCAAAACAGAGTTGCAGTAGTTCGAAAGAAACCTGAGATGTTCCTGTGGATTATTTGTGTCTGACCTGGTATAGAGCTTGTATTGGGCTGATCAGGCACAGTTGGACACACTGTAATTGGAGTCCAACATAGTGAGGTCATTTTGGTCCTCTTTGAGAAGGAAGGACAACAAATGATGCTAGAGGGGAAAATTCATTGGCTTTGGAGTCAAGAAATCTGGCTTTACGGCTCACTACATGTACGAGCATCACAAATTCAAATCACTTCACATTTCCTGGACCCAGTTCTTCATCTCTAAACTAAGGAAAGGAAGTAGAAGATCCCTAAAGTCCTTTTTGGCTCTACTTATACCATGTTCTCAGGTAGCTAAGTATCATCTTCTCCACATTACAAGATGGCAAGGTCCAGTGGGAAATGTCCTGACCTTGGAATCAGAGGATTTGTTTGGCTCCTGATGCTGCCACATATTTCCAGTGCAACCTTGGTCAATGTACTTGCTGTCTGTGAGCCTCAGATTCCTTAATTATAAAATTAAAGAGTTGATCTAGACCTCTATGGTCTCTTCTGGCAGCTAGTTGGTATAATAGATAGAATGCCAGATCTGTTGTCAGGAAGAGCTAAATTCTGATGCAGCCTCAGTCACTTACTATCTGTGTAATCCTGTGTAAGTGTTAATCACTTAACCCCATTTGCCTCAGGTTCCCTTCTGTTACCCTCTCCCTTTCTTTTCCCTCTTTCCCTTCTACTTCCCGATAGGTTGAGACAAGTTTCTACATCAAACTAAATTTGTATGATATTCCCTCTTAGAGCCAAATTCGATGAGATTAAAATTTAAACAATGCTGCCTCAGTTTCCTCATCTGTTAAAAGAACTGGAGAAGGAAATGGTAAGCCACTATAGTATTTTTGCCTAAAAAATCCACAAAATGGGGTTATGACAGTAACAAAAACAAAATCTCTTCTAGTTCCAAACTTAATGAAACTGAGTTTCCATGGGAGATAAAATAGCTTATCCAAGGTCACACAGTTTGTTTCAGAAGTAATATTTGAACTCAGTTCTCTGGCCTCCAAATTCAGGGTTCTTTCCATGATTTCCATGATTCTGCCTCTATAATTGTATGCTAATTTTGCATTGTCTATTGTATTCACCGAAAAGAAGGTACAGGGGATAGAGCTCTGCATTTAGAGTTCATGAAGACCTGAATTTGAATTATGTCTCAGACATTTACTAGTTGTGTGACCAGGGCAAATCATTTTACCTTTGGCTCGGCTTTTTCCTATAAAATGGGATAATAACAACACCTCCTTCCTAGTTAATGTGAGGATAAAATGAGATAATACTTTCAATAAAAAAATTAATTTTTTTCATGTTTATTTTCCCCAATTGCATGTAAAACATTTTTTAGTTATATACATAGTCAATTTTCACATATTTCTATATGAATCATGTTATGAGAGAAAAATCAGAACAAAAGGAAAAAAATCATTGAAGAAGAAAAAAAAGTGAACTTAGCATGTACTGATTTACATTCAGTTTCCATAGTTCTCTCTCTAGACGCAGATGACATTTTCCATCCATAGATTATTGGGATTACCTTGGATCACTGAACCACTGAGAAGAACCAAATCTATCATAGTTGATCATCACACAATCTTGAGGTTACTGTGTACAATATTTTCCTAGTTCTGCTTCTTTTGCTCATCATTAATTGTAAACGTAAATCTTTCCAGGCCTTTCGAAAATCAGCCTGTTCATAATTTTTTTATACAACAATAATATTCCATTATCTTCATATACCACGACTTGTTCAGCCATTTCCCAATTGAGGGGCATCCACTCATTTTCAAAATGTCTTTGCTATCACAAAAAGAGCTGCTACAAACATTTTTGCACATATGGGTCTTTTTCCCTTTTTTATGATCTCTTTGAGATACAGACCTAGTTATGGCACCATCTTGAAACCTGGCTATGTGTATATGTATATGAGTATGTGCTGTTTCTAGACATAATTCCTTCTTTCTAAGACTTGTTCCTATGTACTTTTTATTTCTCCACAATGTCTTCCTCTAAGCAGAGAGCCAACATGTCTAAGCCAACATGTCTATTACTTATATCTCCTCAAATTCTCCTATTCTTAAAAAATTGAAGAAAATTGCATAGATGAGTTCATTTAGCTTGTTCATAATTAAATTATAAGATTCTTCACAAGCAGTCTTCAGCCTCTTTCTTCAAAGAGGTAGAAACATCATCATTTTATCACCTATCTGTGATGCAGTAGAAAGAAAAGCACAGGGTTTGGAATCCAAGGACCTGAATTCAAATACTGCCTCTATCTACCACTCTGATAATGGGCAAGTCATATTTTTTGCGGACCTGTTTTCTTTATCTATAAAATAAGGGGGTTGGATTAGATGATCTCTGAGCTTCTTTCTAGCTCTAAATCTCTGTCATATCTCTCCAATATATCCTCTTAAATCTCTCCAATATATTCTGAGTTCTAATTGGGGCAGGCCAAGTGGGACTTGGTCCGGGGCCACCAGATTAGGCAGATGCAAAAATTTGACACATATGCATTTCTTAAGCAGCTCTAAACAATTGAATTTAGATGTTGTTAGCAAGAATTAGTTAAAAATCGGATATTGTTACCATAGCTACGGAAAACATTGTTAATAACACCTATCTGTGAGTCATTTTATAACTAATTACTCTTCCTACTCATCTAATTGGTCTTAATTATTTCTTGTATTATTTTTACATCATCAATTACCAAAATTGAGGCTGAGACCCAATTTATATCATTGCTCCAGGCACCAAAATTGCTAGTTATAGCTTTGAAAAACCTAAAATTGCTGTTCTCTGTTATAAGAACTTCTGGATTTCTTGAACCTCTGCCATGATTTCTTATAACATTCAATTATCTCTCTAAGATTTAATATAGTATGTACTATTAATGTTTTATACTGCTATTAATTCCCCTTCCTTGGACTCTTCAATTAAACTCCAGGGAGCTTTCACTTTCCTTCCTCATAGAAATGCTTAAATGGTGAGAGCAGAATAATTAACTTATCATTTAATTAATTAATTAATTAGTTACAGAATCTGATCAGAGTGGCAAGTTGCTCTATTCCAGAAGCCTAAACCTCCTGGCTGATCATATCTTTCTGAAAAGTCAGTTATTGATGCCTTGCTAAAGAAGGAAAAATACTCTTTCTTTTTAAAATAGTATTTTATTTATTTTATTAATATGCAAAGTTAATTTCCAACACTCAACTTTTCAAAATCTTGTGTTCCAAATTTTTCTCTCTTTCCTTCCATCCTCCCTCTCCAAAGACAAGAAGCAATCTGATAGAGGTTAAATATGTATAATTTAAAAAGGAAGAATATTCAAGATTTCATTTCTGCAGAACCCTTGATTTTTGGAGTGATGGTGGTCTTTGGTTTGCTGTATTCTGATTCTCTTCTACTTGCCTGGCTACTTACTTGCTTCTAGCCCATCACCCTGGTTTAATCTCCCGTGTCTACATATCCAAGGTCATTCAGTCATAGTTTTAGATCTGGAGGGAACTTGAGAGATCATTTGATCTCATTCATTCATTTTGTAGATTTTTTACAGTGGAGGAAACTGAGACCCAGAGAGATTGAATTTAGATGTAGATAGCAAGAATAATTTTTTAAAATTTTAAAAATAGTTTACTATTTTAATAATATTTTATTATTTAATAATAGTTTTATTTTATAATTTATTATTTAAATAATAGTTTAAGAATCGTTTTTAACACTCATCTTTAGCAAGAATAAGTAGTTTAAAATGACTTCCTTAAGATGGAGCTAGTTAGTGGCAAAGTTGATACTAGATCCAAGAGTTCTTTTTTTTTTTTGGGGGGGGGGCTGGGGTTAAGTGACTTGCCCAGGGTCACACAGCTAGGAAGTGTTAAGTGTCTGAGACCAAATTTGAGCTCGGGTCCTCCTGAATTCAAGGGAGGTGCTCTATCCACTGCGCCACCTAGCTGTCCCAATCCAGGAGTTCTTAACTCCTAAACTCAGGTCCTCCCTCCCCCGTTCCCCACTTCCTTACTTCCCCTAGATTAGGATGGCAGGATTATTTTTTAAGTTTTTAGTTTTAATTCCAAATTTTCTTCCTCCTTTCAATCTGTCCCTTACCAAAACGAGAAGGCAAGAAATATGATGTCCATTATATTTACAAGGTTAATTCATGTTTTTCCCCCCTCTACTTCACCTACTCTTGTTGGGAGAAGGAAGGAAACAAGCATTTTTTTTAAAGTGCCTACTATGTGTCAAACATTATGTCAGGTGCTTTACAACTATTATATTGTTTGATCTTCACAACAACTTTGGGAGGTAAATGCTATTATTATCTACATTTTACAGTTGAGAAACCTGAGGTAGAAAGAAGTTAAGGATCTTGCCCAGGGTTACAAAAAGTAATCAGTGTCCGAAGCCTGACTTAACTCTGGTCTCCCTGACTCCAGACCCAGCCCAGCACTCAATCTACCAAGCCTCCCAGCTGCCCTGTCTTTGGTTTAAAATGCCAGTCTGATCTTTGGCTTTGGAATTGTTTCCTGAATCTGCATCATCTTGGAATGTCATAGAATCTTTTCAACATGCCTATAATGGATGGACATACTTTTTTATTCCCCCATATCCATTCTCAGTATGTCTGTATGTTTTATTCCCAGTCTTTGCCTTGATTTTTTTTTTCCAGTCCTATTTCTAAGATCTACTGTTGGCACAGAAATTTCTCTATATGCAAATAATAAATGTGATAATCATCAAATTGATGAGAATTAGGTAAGGAGTACCCAAATGAAATTAGGGTTAATTGAGGTCTAGTGACAGGTTCAGGGTACAGGGAGTCAAATAGAGCTCCCCAGAAATCCCTTTGGATTCGGTGCAAGGATACAGAGTGGACTCCAGTTTCCCTCTTTTATAATGAGGGGGCTTTTGGTAATGTTGAAGGGATCTGTGGGTGGAGTCCCATGTTGGTTCCTGACTGATTTCTGTCAGGGTTAGAATTTGAATAGAATTCAATGGGTTTTTAGGTAAGGAACTGTTTGTGCTGAGGGTGGCGGTTGGGGAAACTTGAGCAGATCATTAGAATGGGGGCTGGGACAGCCCAAGTTAGCTCAGATCCGATGGGGACTGGGAGAGCCCGGATATCTCCCATTGAAATTCATGGGAGGGGCAGCTAGGTGGCACAGTGGATAGAGCACCAGCCCTGAATTCAGGAGGACCCGAGTTCAAATCTGGTCTCAAACATTTAACACTTCCTAGATGTATGACCCTGGGCAAATCACTTAACCCTAGCCTCAGGGAAAAAAAAAAATTCATGGGGGCTGGGAATTAGAAAGGAATCTTAACCCACATCAAAATCAGTCATGATTGTGATTAGCTAAAAACATCCTAAGCATTCTCTTCAGCATAAGATGAACTCTTTCTGCTAAGCAGTTGTATGCCAGATGTCTCACACATAGTAGGTGTTTGGAAATATTGATTGATTGATAAACAGTAGTTGATGTATGCTTAGCATTTCCCATACTTGCATGCATACTTTTATACAGTGGTCCTCAAACTTTTTAAATAGGGGGCCAGTTCATTGTCCCTCAGACTGTGGGAGAGCCGGACTGTATGTAGTAAAAACAAAAACTCACACTCTGTCTCCACCCCTCAGCCCATTTGCCATAACCTGGTGGGCCTCATAAACATCCTCAGTGGGCCGCATCTGGCCCGAGGGCCGTAATTTGAGAACCCCTGCTTTTATATATATTTATATACATGCTTAAAATTTCCCATACATTTAGACCCACCCATTGCTTCTCAGCCCCCTTCACTTTCCTCTCTAAGGATACTCATGTAGCCACACTCACAGATTGGTTTCCTGTCTTGCCAAAAAAAACCCCACAAAACCTAACAAAGACTCCCAAAGTGAAACAAAATGTTGCCAACAGTTTTCTGTGTCATTTTAAAATTTTAATTCTATGTCATTCAATTTTTAAATTCTATGTCAATTTAATTGGGAGCAAGCTCGGTTGTAGGATTTGAGAGATCATTTGATCTCATTCATTCATTCTATAGAAATAGACCAATCTATATGCAAATATATGTCTATTTCCCCCTCAGGATAGGGAGTTGTTCCTTTTATTTGCTTCTTCATTATTGTTTTACTTAAGTGAGTAGAGAACTCTTAAAGCTTCTCTTTTCTTCTTAAAAGGAACCCTCTAGGTCCCAGCTTCTTAAAATTAGTTCATGACCCCAAATGGGATCATATAACTGAATGTGGGAGACACAAAATTGTGATTTATTATCAGTAAATGTAAAGTATAAGAAAATGTATATCTATTTCATATTCCTAAATACACGAAGTCATGTAAAAATTCTCAAGCAAAAATTTAAGAAACCTTAATGTAGACTATCTTGCTCATTCTCTTTCTAGGATTCCCACTTTGAATGCCTCATCTTCCTCTGATTTCAAAAAATTTAGCCTCTACCCTGATCATTTTTGGAGCCAATATTTTGCTGTATTCACCCTTCCACTTAGCTATTTTTAAGACATAGACCTGGTAGTACTACATAGATTTATATTTTTCACATCTGGGAAGACTTGGGACCTAACAAGTTCAATACAACTTCTTTCCTTACTCTTGTGTCTTACTCCATAGCTCTTAGAAATCACAAACCCTTAGAAATTCTTTTTATATTATAATGATCTCTTCTTGAGGACTCTGACGCAGCAAATCCCATTAGCCCACAGGATCAGTCAGCTTACTATTTAACTTGAGGAAAACTGTTTACTTTCGGATTCACCCATTCTTCTTAGACTATAAGAGATCCCTGATTTGGTTTGGTTTGGTTTGGTTTTCTGTATCTGCTTCTCTTCTACTTGCCTGGCTACTTACTTGCTTCTAGCCCATTGGCCCTGGTTTAATGTCCAGCATCTACATATCCAAAGTCATTCAGTCATAGTTTTAGATCTGGAGGGGATTTGAGAGATCATTTGATCTCATTCATTCATTTTACAGATTTTTACAGTGGATGCTGTTATGGATGCTGAGAGTTTGCCACCTTACTTCTATTCTAGATTTCTTTTCACCTCATGTGCTAGAGTAGAAAGGATAGTAGAAGGAGAAGACTTGAGTTAAATTACAACTCTCCAACACTACCAGCTAGGTAATCTAGGACAGATTACTTAATTTTTCTCACTCATTTTCTTCATTTGTAAAATGGAAATAATATGCTTGTTATACTTTATCTCACAAGGTAATAAATAATATCAAACTACATCTATTTTTAAACATTCCTTTTTACCTGGGATATTGGAAGGGAACAAAGAACGGAAAATGATGGAATGAGCCATAAGGAGAAGAGGGAAAGTCATTTAACCTCCAATTGCTAGGGATGAAAGAAGGATGGAGAGGAAGATGGCAGAGAGACACAGAGAGAGAGAGAGAGACAAAGACAGAGAAAAAAGGAGACAGACAAAGAAGAAGGAGGATGAGAAGGAAGAGGAGGAGGGAAAAGAGTAGGAGAAGAAAAAAAAAAGGAGAAGAACAAAAATGAGGAGGAGGAAGGAAAAGGAAGAGAAGGAAAATGATAAAACACAATAGGAATAGAAAAGTTAGAAAGAAAGTAAAGAGTTTCCTAGCTGAGTAAAGAGAACAAAAAGAGGGAAAAGTGATGAAGGAATGTGAGGAAGAAAAGGGAAAGGGAAAGCTGGGTGTTCCTAGGAATACAGGAGCCTACAGGGAGGTGAGTTTCCTTAGGCCCTGCTCCCTCTTTTCTAGCCCCAGATGAAGAGCTCACTGTGGTGGGAAAGATCTCCTTCAACCCTAAAGATGTACTGGGCCGTGGTACAGGTGGCACCTTTGTGTTTAGGTGAGCAAGGTCCAGGTAGCCAGCCTTACACTTCCTACCCACCAGCCCTCACTCAACTGTGGGGCCCAAAATGAGACCAGCCCACTTCAGGAGGTGATGGGGCTAATTCTTGGGGTGGGCAGGAATGCCTTCTATCTCTGAGTGCTTATTCCTCCCTCTCTGTCCAGGGGCCAGTTCGAAGGACGAGCAGTAGCTGTGAAGCGGCTACTTAGGGAATGTTTCAGCCTGGTGCATCGGGAGGTACAGCTACTCCAGGAGTCCGACTCCCATCCTGGAGTGCTACGTTACTTCTGCACGGAGCGGGGACCCCAGTTTCATTACATCGCTTTGGAACTCTGCACAGCCACCCTAAAGGAGGTGAGCTGGACACCAACAGGGCCTGTACCCTTTACTCCTTTCCAGGTGACAAACAGTTCCCTGATAACCTAGGTCAGGAAGATGGGCTTCTCCATTAGCTGACATTTATGCAAATGCCTTGTATTTACAAAGTGCCTTCAGATATTTCATTTGACCCTATAATTTGCAGGTGGAGAAGACATGATATTCTCTTATTGTACAGTTGGCAAAAAACTGAGGCACAAATAGGGTAATTGATTTGCCTGTGATCACATGGCTATAAATTGGAAGTTAAGATTAAAACCCCACCCTTCTGATTTTTTTTTTCTTCAGGTTTCTTCCCAGATTACTAAACTATTTTACTCCAATAGTCTCTTTCTTGCCTATGATAAGAACAAAGATCATTTCCCAATAGCAGGAAAGATTGAAGGAGGAAATATTAGAAGCAAAAAAAATAAAAAAAATTTGAGAGTCTGTTTTAGTAATTCAGGAACAGAAAATTGAGTCCCAGGACTAGTGACAGTAAGAATAAAGAGAAAGAAAGACCTTTTAAAGAAAGAAAAGATAAAATTTAGTAGCACAGTTTGAACACAGGGAGGAGGTTCAAGAAAGATAAAATATGATATAAATGCAAATTCAACATTTCCTAAACATTTAAGTATTTGCCAGGCACTGGGTGAAATGCCTGGAAATAGAAAAAAGCAAGTAAGCCTTTAAGGAACATGGAAAACAACATATAAAAGAGTCTTGGAAAAGGGGAAAGGGTAATGCATTACCCAGAATAGAGATAGCTAAGTTTGAGGTGGAAGTCTGGATCTGAGCAAAATTAAAAGTGAAAGTTATATGCCTATCAGAACTCAGGATGTTTCTAGTTCACAAAGTTCTAATGGAGAGGATGTGGAGATGATGGCCTGAGTGGAAATAGCATGGTGTGGATATGGCTTGTTGTGTGTCAAACACTATTCTGGACACTTTAAGGATACAGAAATAAGGACTTTATAGAAGTCTCTACCCTCGAGAACCAACACTCTGTTGAAAGGATACAAGCTGTTTTCCCTTTTAGTTATTTCCTATTTATCCTGTACATAGCTTGCTTTAAATTTGTTTCCTTGTTTTCTCTATTAGATTGTAAGCACCTTGAGAGCAGAGACTTGTCATTTGCTGCTTTTTGTATCCCCAGTGCTTAGCACAGTGCCTGGCACGTAGTCAGGACTTAACTTTTATTGAATGAATGAATGAATATATCATGTCAGGTTACTGTGCCTGGAACACACTTGGCACTTAATTACATAAAAGACACTTAACTATACAAAAATTCAGTCTCTTCTTTTAAGGAACTTTAACATTTTATTCAGGAAGACAAGTATGTGTAGGCATATACATAATAAGTATAAAGGGAATACAATGTAAAGATAGCTAAATATAAGATAGTTTGAAAGGGAAGGAAGTAGCAGTTGGAGGAAATCAAGAAACTGTTGCTTAAGCTACATCTTGAAGTGAGGGATTCTGAGGCCAAGGAAAAGAAGAAGTACATGGAAGTCATATTCTATCTATTCTTGACTTTTTAATACAGCTAGAAAGTTCCAGGGGGATTGTTTGTTGGAAAGTGTCAAAAAATGCATCCCAAAAAATAGAGATTGTTTATTAAAAATAAAAAATTTTTAAAGCCATTTCCCTCTCCCTCCCCCCCAAAAAAGACACAGAAAAAAGGCAAAGAAATAAATTAGATGGAACAGCATGGTATAGTGTAAAGAATGCCAGTAGAGTTAGAGGTCTGGTATTTGAACCCACCTTTGCTACTTACTGTATGACCTTAGACAGTCATAATACTGTTTGCCTCATTTTTCTCATCTGTAATATGAACTGGAGAATGAATTGGCAAATCACTCCAATATCTTTGCCACACACACAAAAAAAACCTAACAACAATAAAAAACCCAAATGGGTTCCCAGAGAGTTGAACACAACTGAAATACGTCTGAAAAAAAAAATGAAGGGTCAGATTTGAGATTTCTTCCAATTCTGAATATTTTATGCCAGAAGAAAAAATTCCAAAGTCATAGTTAGATATAACTGAAAATGACTGAACAATAGCAGCTATTTGTTGCTAATAAATTTTAAAAAGGCAAACTTTTCATGAGGTCACATAACTCATTAATAGAACTGGGAATCTCACTTAAGGTCAAGAACACTTCTGTCACTTTTGAAGTAGTGAGGTGACATCTGAATGAAGCTGTCCAATGGGTATTTACCAAGTTGGGACTGAAATTTAGACTAGAGGTAGTGATGATGGTATTTTTCTTTTTCTTTTCTTTTTTTTTTTTTTCCAATCAATATTTATTGTTTATTTTTTATTTTTTTATTATTTTTTAAATTTTATAATTATAAAATTTTTTGACTATGCATGAGTAATTTTTTTTATAACATTATCCCTTGTATTCATTTTTCCAAATTTTCCCCTCCCTCCCCTAGATGACGGGCAATCCCATACATTTTACATATGTTACAGTATAACCTAGATATAATATATGTGTGTAAATCCAATTTTCTTGTTGCACGTTAAGTATTGGATTCCAAAGGTATAAGTAACCTGGGTAGATAGACAACAGTACTAACAATTTACATTCACTTCCCAGTGTTCCTTCTCTGGGTGTAGTTATTTCTGTCCATCATTGATCAACTGGAAGTGAGTCGGATCTTCTTTATGCTGAAGATATCTACTTCCAGATGATGGTATTTTTCCAAGAGCAAAAATAATTGGGAATAGATTAGGTCACCAAAATGGAGAGTAAAAAGAGGCTAAGAACTGAGCCTTTAGTACCAGCCATATTTAGATGGTGCAAAGTAGAACCAGAAATGGAGAGAGAAAAGTTGGCCAGAAAGAGAAGAGCCCAGAGACCACCATGTTTCTGAATCCAAAGGTGAAGAAGCAGCATCTGACAGAGAAATCAAGCAGTGTCGTATAAAGAGGTCAAGGAAGATGAGGATGTGAAATTTAGTGATGGAGAGAGTTTCACTTGGGTGATGGTTTGGATGAAGGCTGCTGGGTTGTAGGTTAAAAAGATAATGAGGAAAGAAAGTAGTTTTATACCTATAATCAGCCAGCTTAGCAATGAAAGGGTCTTTCAACCTCTTTGATTTAAATGAGACCATAATTAGTAGAATTCATATTTTGTTTTAATAGGGAGAAAGGAAGGGAGGTCCTTCTGAGTAGAGAAGCTTGACAGGTGGGAGATTAGCTATGCAGAACGTGGCCTGCATTTAAGACTTGGTCATTGTGTCTGATGATTTTGTTTCAGTGTTTTCCTTTGATCAGAGAGAGGGTTTGTTCCCATGGGAGGAAGGTATGAAGTGAAATTAGCGATAAAATTACTTTTAAAAAGGAATAAAAATATGGAGGGTCATCGTAGTTTTAACATCTTGCTGCCTCTCTCTCCTCAGTATGTTGAAAATCCTGCCCTGAATTGCTTGGGCCTTGAGCCGGTAGCCCTGTTGTACCAGCTGACATCTGGCTTGGCCCACCTACATTCTCTGAACATAGGTATGGAGAGTGGGAGTGGGAGGGTTAATGCTAACTCTAAATCCCAACGGAACTTCCCTTTCTTGTCCCCAGTGAACACTACCTACCCTCACCAAATCCCCTCCTTCCCAGCCTGCCTTCCTGTGTTTCTCAGTTCACCGAGACTTGAAGCCCTGTAACATCCTCATCACGGCCCCAAACAGCCAGGGCCAGAGCCGAGCTGTCCTCTCTGACTTTGGCCTCTGCAAGAAGCTGCCAGTTGGACGACACACCTTCAGCCTCTGCTCTGGCATTCCGGGCACCGAGGGCTGGATTGCCCCAGAGCTCCTACAAGATGCACCCCCCCAAAGTCCTGTGAGTGGGCTTGTTTCTGTCTACAGTCAAGAGAGAGGGCAGAGATTCCCAAATCACCAAGCGCTGTACTGATTGGGGCTTGGTCTCAGCATCATAAGTCTTTTCTTTTCCTAGGATTCCAGGCCAGTCAGTCCATAAGCAAGCATTTATCAAGTATGATATGACTCCCTACGTGCCAGGCACTGTGCTAAGCTCTCTAAGACAGTTTCTGTTGTCAGGGAGCTCACAGTCTGATGGGGAAACTACACATAAACAACTATGTACAAACAGGAGCTATACAGGACAAACTAAAGATAAACAAGAAGCAAAGTTATTAGCATTAAAGGAGGATGGTGTGGTAGTATTTTGTTGAAGATAGTATTTTGGCTAGGAAGGGAGGAGGCAGAGCTGAGGAAAGGAGAAAATTCCAGGTGTGGAATATAGCTAGGATAAATGCTGTAATCTTCAGAGATTTCCCTTTCTAACTCATGATAACTCAGAGCCTCAGTTTTCTCATTGTAGAATGAGAGGGATTGGACTCCATGACCTCCGATATCTTTTCCTGCTCTGAATTTATGATGATTCCTAAGGCAGGAGCCTGGCCATGAATGGAAATTTGCATTTAGGTCTTTTTAGTCACACTTAACTAAAGTAGAACTAAGTAGTACCCCGATAATACCATCTTTCTTCTCTGACTCCTGCATCCTTCCCACTCCTTTTCCCAAATGTCCTTCGAATCCCTCCTACATCCCTCTTTCCTCCCTACAAGAATACAGAAAAATATGTCCAGTTTATTCTGCATTCTGTATTTTGATCCAGAATTATAAATAGAAAGGAGAGGTCTATTTTGGGCATGTTCAGGTCTTGGAGAGCCTTGAAATGAGAAAACAATGGAAAGTAATATATGTAGGCTCAGAGGAAAACCTAGACCAGTTGTGGAATTAGCTTGGAAAGGCTTTCTGGAGCTACAGTCCATTTTCTCTCATTCTTGCTTTGTGTCTGCAGACCTGTGCCGTGGACATCTTCTCAGCAGGGTTGGTATTTTACTACGTTCTCTCAGGTGGGGGGCACCCATTTGGGGACAGCCTACACCGACAGGCCAACATCCTTGCTGGGGCTGTTCATATGGACCACTTTGAGGAGGAGACACATGGTAAAAAAAAATTAGGAAGGGAGGGGACTGTATTCAGAGCCCTGGGACCCCCTTTCCTCCCTCCTCTGACCATCTTGTTCATCTGGGAATGGATAGAGAACCTGAGGGAGGATGGCAGCTAGGGAAGGAGAATGATGGAAGACCAACAGGCCTGGCTCTGACAGCCATTCTTTCCACAGAAAAGGTAATCGCTAAAGAGCTGGTGGAAGCCATGTTGAGCCCTCAGCCCCAGCTTCGGCCTTCAGCCCTATCAGTGCTGGCCCATCCCTTTTTTTGGACCAGAAGCAAGGAGCTTCAATTCTTTCAGGTAAAAGAGGCAGTCACACCCAAGAGAAGAGAAAAATCTTTAGGGAAGAAGGTCTTAAGATGGGTTTGGTCCTGGATATAGGTAGACATGGTTCTCCAAAAGCCTCTGATCTGTCACAGATCACCAGCCATGGGTGACATCCTCTCACTTTCATATCCATACCTAGATGGGTAAAGGTCAGGATTTGGATAAAGAATAGCCCAGAAGGCCTACCAGAAATTCTAGGGATAGATCCCTTTGAGCCCTGAGGCTGACACATAGCAATGAAAGCCAACTTAGGCAAAGTTAGGATAGTTTCCCTATTTGTCCCACAGATGATGTTCTTTTGTGATAATTCTTTCTGTCTTCCAAGGCTGCCATAAATTATTTTTTGCCTTTGTGGTTAAAAAAGGTGCAAGTGAGGGCTCATTCCCCATCACCCAGAGTGGTGGGGAATTACATAAAGTCAGATATTGGAAACCCAGCTTTCACAGGTCCCATGGCCTCTGGCTCATGGGCCCAGTACTTTAGAAGTTGAGAGTTATGAAAATGGAGGATCGGGGGAGATAGGAGCAGACATAATGACAGCTCACATTTCTATTATGACTTTTTTTTTTCCTGAGGCAATTGGGGTTAAACGACTTGCCCAGGGTCACACAGCAAGAAGCGCTAAGTGTCTGAGGCCAGATCTGAACTCAGGTCCTCCTGACTACAGGGCTGGTGATCTATCCATTGCACTATCTAGCTGTTCCTCTATTAGGACTTTTAAGATTTGCAATGCATTTTAGATACCTGATGTTATTTCATCCTCATGAAGTGAAGGTAATGAAGTCACCTAGTAAATATCTGAGGTGACATTGGAATCCAGCTCTTGTTGCTTCCAAATCTAGGGCTCTCTAGGCACTATCCCATCATGCCTAGTTTCTATCGTACCCTCGAGTGAATAACCTGAAAATCCAGGCTGAATATGGTCTGTGCCAAACTTTTGACCCAAGATAATGTCATCTTATGTTTTCTCACTGGCTAGGATAAAAAATAAGCATATACATATCAATGTATTTAGAACTAGAAGGGATAGTTTAGAAAAGTATGTGTCCCACCAATCACAAGTGGAAAAGGGAAACCTAAAATCTAAAAAAAAAAGGTAGGGTGACACAAGGCTGGAACAAAGAAAATTTAATTTCTGTGACCTAAAATTCTCCATTGGAATTAAGAAGGGAGGGACAGCTAGGTGATGTACTAGCCTGAGTCTACCAAGTTCAACTCAGTCTCACCTCCTGAGTTCTATAAACCTCATTCCCTTGACTTCTACAGCACCAAATCCCATGCAGAAAATGCTTACATGCTTATTTATATATTGGTCCCATACATGGTCTTGTCGCCACACCACTCTGCAAGGAACCTTAAAGGCAAGGACTAGACTGTGTCCAGACCTGGGGGCTCAATGACTTTTCTGGTTGCTCTAGGATGTCAGTGACCGAGTGGAGAAGGAGGCTGCAGAGGGGCCTTTGGTGATGGCTCTGGAAACTGGAGGCAAGGTGGTGGTCAGACAAAACTGGCACAGTCACATCTCTGGACCGCTGCAGTCAGGTGGGCAGGATAAGCAAGGACCGGGCAGAGAAGTTGCTTGGCCGGGCCTCTCTTACCAGAGAACTGAAGACTGAGACTGGTTCTTTTAGGCCAGGCCATATCCACATTTTCCCATTCCCCAGCAAAGGCTAATACAGGCCTTAATCCCTCTCTTGCTGTTTCTCCTTTTCCCTACCCTCCATTTTTCTTTAGACCTGAACCCCTTATCAAGTCCCATGTCTTCTTTCCATCTCCCTCAGACCTGAGAAAGTTCCGATCATACAAAGGGACATCCGTTCGCGATCTTCTGCGGGCCATGAGAAACAAGGTATGGATTTTCATTGGATCCCTAGGAAGGGGTCTGGGGAGGGAGGCAGCTGAAGTCCCCAGTTATAGGACCACTGGCTGAGGCAGAGTTTTCCTTTCCTTCCTCTAGAGGCATCACTACCAGGAGCTGCCCACGGAGGTGAGGCAGGCCCTTGGCCAGGTGCCTGAAGAGTTTGTCCAGTACTTCACATCACGCTTTCCCCAGCTGCTCCTGCACACACACAAAGCCATGGGCAGCTGTGCGTCTGAGAGTCTTTTCCAGCCCTACTATAGGACCGAGGGCACGGGGGATAAAAAAGACAAGGCCCCAGACTGCAGAGGAAACAGCTGAGCAAGGCCCTGATGAGAACAGCCCTGTGAAGGACATCTGCCAAGGAAGGGGATGGAGCAGAGCAGCATACCAGCATGTGGCCCAACTCTAACATGCTAAAACACTAGTTCTGGGGAGACCTTCCCCGATGCAAAATGCAAAGAACTCACTTCCCTCAGATTGGCTTGGGGGGGGATTCCTCATTTATCTCTAGCTAGCAGAGGAGTACTTCCCTGTTGGCTTCCTCTCAGCTTCCGGCATACTGCTAGATAGCCCCTCAAAACTCTCAGTGACTTTTCATCTGAACTTTACAACATTGTGAGATAAAGACTATTAACCTGCTCCCCATTTATATATTAGAAGCTAAGGCTCAGAAAGCTACAGATCATGTCAAAGATGAGGCTTAAGGAACTTGGATCTTCCTGACTCTCTACCTAATGTAACATATCAATGTGCAATCATCAATGACTGGTGTCCAACTACAAATAAAATTCTGCCCCACAGCCTAGCCCATGGTGTAGAGTGACTGCAGGAAAAGCAGCAGGACATGGACAGGCCTCAGGGATGGACCCACTGGGCTCACCCCCTCGGTTCCACCCCCACCCAACCCCCATCCTCAGGGCTGTAGCCCTAATAATCAAGGAGCACATTATGTACAAAACCTGAGTACTTGCAAATTAATGTTTAATGTTTACAAAGCCAAAGGGGCCAGAGTTCCTTTAAAAAAAATTTCTGTACAGTTCAAGGAGAACAAGTAGTTCTAAGACACACCACCATGTACAAATAACTTACACATGAACTTTCCCTTCCCTATGGGACAAAGACAGGGAAGAGAGGGAGTCAAGGTTATTATTCCAAGGTTTTTCTTGTTTCTCCTTTTTTTTTTTTTTTTTTGGTGGGATGGGATGGACACAGATCCATCCAGGTCAGGCACGGACACATTAAGAAATAAGGCTAGGGGACAAAGGGAGTCATCCACAGAGCCCAGGGTCCAAGGCCCTGTGGGGAGAAAAGGGGCCAGGGTAAGAAGCAAACAAAGTCTCAGACAGCCTACGTGGAGGACTTAAGACGGGCTGAGGCTGACCGGGAACTAAGCAATTTGTCCACCATGGTACGTGCATAGCGCAGGCGGCTGGCCAACTCCTTACAGCAGCCATGCTCTTCCAGAAGGCTGAGCTTGTATGTTCGGAAGTCCCGCTTCTCATCAATGTAAGTCACAGCTGCCATCAGTGGGCAGAGTATCAGCTTTGTATGGTCCTAGAAAAGTGAGAAGACAGGGCAAGACCCCAAAGTGACCTCAGAGTCAAGAGTCAAAAGACTCAAACTAGAACTTGAACTGAAAAAGCTATGTTAATCCAAAAACCATACTTCACAGCAGTGGAGAAAAATCAGAGTCAAGATTAACATTTAGATCTTTTGCTTCTAAACTCATTCTACTTCCACCCAGTCTAGGCCTCCAGAATGGCACACCTCACCCCTTGCAGGTCTCTTGACCCACCTTAACACTTGAGGGCTCACCTGGAAAAAGTTGATTTGTACAGTGCCATTGCTGAGGTGTAGGATAATGGCGCTGCGAGTGCGAAACCAGGTACGCAAGTAGGGAAGGCGAGCCAGCTCATCACCTTCTCTTGGGGTGATGTTAGCACCGGCCTTCAGCAAGTGCTCACTCATGTAATTGCGGAAATACTTGAGAAGAGTAATCTAGTGAGGGAAGAACATTAAAAAAAGGAAAGTGAGAAAGGAACATTAAAACCCACAACCAAAATCTCTGGAGAGCCAGGTTCTTTCTGAGATAGTGGGGGAAATTCCCTCAAAGACAGGAGGAACAATGAGAGACTCCAGACAAAATGCTACCCACCGCCCCCAGAATGGTCACCAGTTCCCCAGCTCTTAACCCAGCCAAACCAGCTTATGGAGAAGCTACTGACCTATTTTTGATCTCACCTTTTTGGTCAGCGAGGAAGGATAGGAACGCACAGTGAGGTAGGATTCTGAGCCATTCTGCTCGATGTATTGCAAACTATCCCCATCATTATACAGAATAAGCCGAGTGGAATCATTAAACAACACACCCACACTGTTATCACAGAGCTGGTATCCTAGGTGGAAAAGGGACAGTCAGACACAGGTATATTTTCTCTGCCATATGATATTACACAATGCTTACCTAACCAATTCTGTATGACTCTGATGAGAAAAATTCCCCTTTCCCCCCTCCTCTCTGGGACATGTCAGTCAAAGCGAGCTTCTCATTTACTTTCCATTTGAGATAAAGAATCAACCTACCCCAACCCAATGAAAAGGCTTTGGGGCCAGAATTCATAGGCATTTAAGGCTCTTGAGAAAAGAGGTCAAGATAGGAATGTCTACTCTGAGGGAGGGGGTCTGCAAGAGGAAATTTTTATCAGCCCCTGAGTGAGCCAAAAGGAAGATGGCTGAAACCTACCAAGGCCATACTTGTCTGAATAATCCACCCATTTGCTGACCCAGAAAATGGGAATGCAGGCAGGGTCCTCTGCCTCCTCTGAAAGGGAAACAGAATATTAAAATTAAGCCACAGAATTCACAGAGGTGAATGAGAATTTATATAGACCTAATTTCCTTCCTCAACAACACATGAATACCTTTTAAAACATCCTTATAAGTGGCTATCTAGCCTCTACTAGAAAATTTTCAAATATAATTAGCTCACTATTTCCTACAGCAACCCTTTACATTTACTAGATAACTCAAAGGCTCCAAGTTCTCTCTATACCAAAGACAAAAATCTGCCTCCTAAATTTCAGACCTAAAGCATCCAAGGAAAATGAGATCCAAAATCTTACTACTTCAGAGTCCTTCAAATGGAGATCATTTTCCCTTTCCCTCCCACTTAGGAAACACAATGAAGAACAAACTGAAGTATAGCTTGGAGGAAATCTTTTCACATCCTGCCTTGAGATAGACCCACCTTGCCTCACCAATCTCCGATCAGAAGGCTTTGCTGCGTTGACACTGAGCAGTTGCTGCAGCATGTCAGAGAGGTAGCAGTCAGCAGGCCCATTGGGCTCCTGAACTATTGGTTCTTCTTTTTCAGGGGGCTGCTCAGGGGCAGGGCTATCCATTCCTGGGGAAAGAAGAGGATGGGGAGAGATAGGTTTACAAAGCTAGTGACAGACAGGCAGGTTCTCAATACCCTAAGGATTCAGATGCTGCTCCACTCAGTCTTTGCTCTCTTCTCCTGGCTACACAGGAAGCCATGAAGGCCAAGTTCTTCCCAGTCTCACTCCCTCTCCCCCCATGCCAGGAGGAGGCTTCCAGGTAACCTACTTCTTTCACAAAAAGGAGGACCAACATGGAAGGCTCAGCCGAGTTCTCCCCAAAACCCCCTCCAAACAACTTTGAAATAATGCCTCAACTCATATTCTGGAGAGGACCAGAGCGAAACATTCTTATAACCCAATACAACAGTGTTGGTTGAAAAGACAGATCTGTGACTTGGGAGAGTTAGGCTGACCCAGAGATCCATGTAGATGAAAAAAACAGGGATGGGGCTAGTGGTGGGGACAGAAGCAGCAGCAGGCTCAGGAGTTCTCATCACAGCAGCTTGGAAGCAACAAGAACTTCCAAACTTCCAGAACTAGTTCTGAAAACAGCTGTTTAAAAAAACCTAAACTTGGGGCAGTGCCCCTCTGCCCGCCCCACACTCAGAGCAGAGCCTAACCCTGAGTTCCAAATCCAGAAACTTGATAGAAAAATGACAACAAAAAAAGCTGACCACAAAAAGCTACTATGGTGACAGGGAAGATTAAGACACGACAAGGAAACCAAAACAGCTACTACATTCAAAACCTAAAAAGAAATTAGATGTAAGCCCAAGAAGAATTCTGGAACTGGGGGAACGGAAAGGGAATACAAAATTACCTTGTTTCTGAAAATAAAGTGAGAGAGGAAAAATTAGTTTTAAAAAATGAATGCAATGGAAGAAAATTTTGAAAAGACAATTAAGTTTGGTTAGGGAAAAAAAAAAAAAAAAAAAGAAAGAAAATAACACCATATGGAGTTGTGAACTGATCTAACCATTCTAGAGAGCAATTTGGAACTATGTTAAAAGGGCAATCCAATTGTATATACCCTTTGATCCACTATTAGAACTATATCCCTCACAGATCAAAGAAAAAGGAAAAGAACCTACATAACATAGTTATACCAGCTCTTTTTGCAGTAACAAAAGATTGGAAATTGAGAAGATGCCCATGGATTGGAGAATAGTTATAAACAAGTTGCGGTATATGAATGTAATGAAATACTATTGTTCTTAAAGAAATGAAGAGCAGGTGGATTAAAAAAACATCCCGCTGAGTGAAGTGAGCAGAACCAGGAAAACATTGTACACAGTAACAACAACATTATAATGATCAATTCTGAAACATTTAATTCTTCTCAGCAATACAAAGATCTAAGACAATTTTTCCCCCCTGAGGCAATTGGGGTTAAGTGACTTGCCCAGGGTCACACAGCTAGGAAGTGTTAAGTGTCTGAGACCAGATTTGAACTTGGGTCCTCCTGACCTCAAGGCTGGTGCTCTATCCACTGCGCCACCTAGCTGCCCCAATCTAAGATGATTCTAAAGGATTTCTGATAAAAAAATACTATCCAGAGAAAGACCTATGGAGTCTGAATGTAGATCAAAGCATATAAACATAGTATTTTCATTGTTTTTTGTTTTATTTTCTTTCTTGTGGCTTTTCTTTTATTCCAATTATTCCTTCAAAAAATGATGTTGAAATATATTTAATATGATTTCACGTGAATAACATATATAGAGAGCATGCCATGTTGAAGAGGGGGGAGGGAAGGGAGGAAAAAATATGAAATTCAAAAATTTTAAGTGAACGCTGAAACTATTTTTATATTTAATTGGAAAAAAATAAAATTAGTTGGGGGGGGGGGGATAGGAGAAAATTATACTTAAAATTGGCCAAATGGAAAGAGAAGAATTTATTGATGAAAAAACTCCTTAAAAAGCAGAATTGGCCAAATAGAAAAAGATGTAGAAAATTCCTTAAAAAAAACCAAACAAACAAACAAAAAAAAAAACAACATCAGAATTAAACAAGTGGAAACTAATGCTTCATAAGACACCAAGAAAAAAAATCAAAATCAAAAAAGAACTCCCTGGAAAAATAACTGACATGGAAAATATATCAAGGAGAGATAATTTAAAAATTATTGTATCACTCGAAAGTTATGATCAAAAAAAGTGCCTAGACATCAAAGTTTCAAGAAATCATCAAGGAAAACTTCCCCAATCGATATCCTCAAACAATAGGATAAAGCAGAAATTGAAAGAATCTAACAATCACTACCTGAAAAAGATCCCAAAAGGAAAACTCCTGGGAATATTATAACCAAATCCCTAAGTCAAAGAGAAAATACTTCAAACAGCCAGAAAGAAATCAATCAAGAATCCTGGAGCCTAGATAAGATTGATGAGATATGTGGATTCTAAGAACTTTACCATTATTAGGACAGTTAGAAGGATTCTACATAAAGGGTACAGGAACAAATTGGGGGAAATTATCTCACATCTAAATTGGTTCAAAAGGGAGAAATATATACAGAAGAGGAAGGGAAAGTGACAAGAAAAGGGGTAAGGGGTAACAAAAGGAAGCAGACAAAAGGCAATGGTCAGAACCCCTTTGAGTTTGTGTTTTCTTTCACAACATAATATAGTAATATGTTTAGCATGACTAAACATATATATACAACCTATGTCAACTGCTTACTGTCTCAGAGAGAGGTTGTGATGAGGGAAGGAGAGAAAATTTGGAATTGAAAAATGTTTTGTAAATATGGATGTTAAAAATTGTCCTTACATGTAACTGGGGAAAAAATAAAACATCTTTTTAAAAAGAAGTAAGCAGAAAGATAGAATTAAAATAAGGGACTGGGGCAGAATATATATTACACATCAGCTGAAGTAAAAAAGGCAGGCAATCATGATTTCAGACAAAGCAAAAGGAAAAACAAACTGATTAAAAGGGATAAGCATGGAAACTTCATCTTTCTAAAAAATAAAAAAAACCACAGACAATGAAGTTGTACCATTATTAAACATATAAAGCACCAAATGACATAGAAGCTAAATTACTAAAAGAAAAGTTAAAAAGAATCACAGTAGGGGCAGCTAGGTGGTGTAGTGGATAGAGCACCAGCCCTGAAGTCAGGAGGACCGGAGTTCAAATGTGATCTCAGACACCTAACACTTCTTAGCTGTGTGACCCTGGGCAAGTCACTTAATCCTTTGCCTCAGCAGGAAAAAAAAAAAAAAAAAAAAAAAAAAAAATCACAGGTGTTAACAGACAGTAAAACTATTATAGTGGGATACCTCAACTTTGCCTTCTCAGAACTAAATAAATCTAACCATAAAAAATCAAGAAGATGACTAGACTTTTAGAAAAGTTTCATGTTAGACCTTTGGAGAAACTAAATGGGAGTATATCCCTTTCTCAGCTGTCTGTACATGGCATCTTCACAAAAATTAAAAATGGAATTGAATCCAAAAGAACAAATGGGTCAAACAACAAATCACAGAAATAATAAATCCATTAAGGAAATGACACAATGAAACAAAACTCCAAAATTTGTGGGATTCAGTCAAAGCAATTCTTAGGGGGGAAATTTATATTTCTAAAACACATTAGTAAAGTAGAAAAAAGAGCAGATTAAAGAATTGGACATTGAACTAACATATATAACTAGGAGCTACTTTTATGAAAAAAGATAAACCATAGGTTAATTTGATTAAAAAGAAAATCAAATGAACAGAATTAAAAATGATTTTTTACTCCAATGTAAATGTACCACAATAAAAATGAAATTAAAGCAATTATTACAAGTTATTTATATGCCAGTAACACTGTAATCTAAGTGAAATGGAGGAATATTTACCAAAAATATAAACTGCTCAGATTAATAGAAGAAACTGAATTTTAAATAATACTATTTTGTAAAAAATTTACTAAATCATCAATGAGGTAGGGGTCTTACAAAAAAATTTCCATGACTAGATGGATTTACAAGTGAATTCTACCAAACATTTAAGGAAAAATTATTCCCAATACTATATAAACTATTTGGAAAAATAGGTAAAGGAGTCCTGTCAAATTCCTCTTATGATACAAATATGGTTTTTATATCTGAACTGGAGAAAACAAAAACAGAGTAAGTCAACTATAGTAAAATCACATACTATGACTATTTGAGACTTATACCAGAAATGCAAGACCATTTCAGTATCAGGAAAACTATCAGTATATTTGGCTGAACCAATAACAAAAGCAATAAAAATCATTATTATTTCAACAAATATAGCATTTGACAAAATATAACACTCATTTCTATTAAAAACATAGGAAATTAATGGAACTTTGCAGAAAATGATAAAGTACTTTAAAACACAAACAAGATTTATGTCACAATGACAAACTCGAAGCCTTCTCAATGAGATCAGGAGTGAAGCAACGATGTCCAGGATTGCCACTATTATTCAATATTACACTAAAATTGCTAGCTATAGCAATGAGTCAAGAAAAGTAAACTGAATAAAAATAGGTAATGAAAAAACAAAGCTATCATACTTTATAGATGAAATGATGGTATTTCCTAACCCTAGAGAACCAATTTTTAAAATTCAACAAAGTTGAAACAAATCCACATAAATAATTAGCCATTTCTACACACTACCAATAAAACCCAGCAACAACAAATAGAAAGAGAAATAAATTCTATTTAAAATAAAGACAGGCAACATAAAATACTCGAGTCTACGTGTCAAGGCAAACTCGGGGATTATATGAACAAAAGCACAAAACACTTTTCACAGAAATAACATTAATTGCTCATGGGTAGGCCAAGCCACTATAATAAAAATGACAATATTACCTAAATTAACTTAATAATCAAGCCACCAAAAAATTATTTTAAAAAAACTAGGAAAAAAATTCTTCTGAAAAAACAAAAGGTCAAATATCAAGGGAATCAATGGAAAAATGAAAAACAATAATAATAAAAGAAGTTTCAGATCTAGCAATTCCAGATTTCAAACAATATCACAAAGCAGAAATAAGCATAATAATCTGGTACTGGTTATTTTAATATAATCTATCATGGATTATCATTACCTAAGATTACCAATGAACAAAATTGACAAGAAAAACCCGAAAAGTCATTTATAAAAACTAGGCACCATATACTCTGCTTCTTACATCATATACCAAGATAAGGTCAAAATGGATAATAAAATATTTAAGACATGAAGGGGAATATCATTAAGTAAATTAGGGGAACAAAAAGAATGTACTTGGATAAGGTAAGAGTTTTTAACCAAATGAGAGAGAGAGAGCGCATCTCACAGATTGTAAGGATGTTCAACTGTGAAAGGCTTTCTCTGGTCAAGACAATGATGAATTCTGGATGCAAACTAGAGCATAGTGTTTTCTTACCCAATTTTTGTTTTCTGTGCATTTTCTTTTGCAGTGTGGTTAATATGGAAATATGTTTTGTTTCAATTCCTTTCTCTGAAACTGGTTTCCTCAAATAGAAAATGGGAATAATATTTGTCCTACCTAATTCACAAAGTAGGTATGAAGCAAGAGCTTTATAAATCTCAAAAAACCACACGTGTTATTAATTTTAATCTATCCAATGCTTTTTATAGTTTATATAGTAAGAAACTGAAGTCCAGAAAAGAATTTTTTGTATCTTTGGGGGGACAAAAGATTCTTCTTACTAAGAAGAAACCTAAATGTCGTTACTTATGATTCACATTTTTAACAGGCTTAAATTATTTAATAAAAAGGCTTACAAAAACAAAAAAACAACTGTCTCTTGCTAACAACTGAAACTAAAAATTTAGATGTCCAGCAGACTAAATTACTTTTTCTTTAATAGAACAAAAACACTTCTAATACCTCAATAGTTATACTAACAAAGTAGAAGAGTTAAACAAGTTAATCCTTGCTATCACAATACCAACTGGAAGAAACTCTCCCTCTCTCCCTTCCTGCTGTTGTGTTCAGACAAAGCCACTCCAGAAGTCAGTCAAAAAAATTGTTAAAGAAATCACTGTGTTAAAATGTAGTGAGTATGTATTTTCCTATTCTTGAATTGTGAAGGATGTCATATGAAGATTTTATCAAATACTTGAAATACATTTTTGCTTTAATCTTGTCACTTAATTCCTAGAAATGGGATATTGTGGATATCTGACTAATGCAAATTATCAACCTATATTTGGAAGAACCTTAGTGATCGAATGAGTCTAAACTATATTTTTCTAACAGAAATTCCTAACCTGGATTCTGTGACTTTTTCTTCTCTTTTTTTTTCTGTGACATTTTTCCAAGAAAACATTGATGACTGTGTTTTAATATAGCTACTTAATTTTGTAATCCCATGTATTTTATTTTATACATTTAAAAACAATCTGAGATGGAGCCCATAGGCTTCAACAATCTGTCAAAGGGGTCCATGGTACCAAAAAAAAAAAAAATAAATAAAAAAAAATAAAATAGGAACTCTTAAATTATATAGGAATTTTTTTTCTAATGACTCCTTAAGAAGTAGTTATTTATATATAACTTTTTCTTGAAGATACTGTCAAAAGACTTAAAACTGAAAAGGGAGTTTTATCATTTTTATACTAGCTACATTTCAAAACAGTGACTTACTCTTGTTTTTATAATTCTCCAGGTTAACTGTGCAGCTACCCCTGAATGGTGAGTGATGGTTTGATTTATCCAAGCTTAGAGTAAGTGGAAAGTGACTCTTCTAGGCTAGGTGATTCTGAGGGCACACACCCCCTGGAGGACCTGGAATTAAGGGCCAATTTAGATGCTGTAGTACAGAGCAACCCTGCCACCTGGGCTAGATACCACCTCCCACATGTCAGCCTTGCACCTCAGGATTAACCTCAGGCCAGTCTCCTCTTTTTGGAAAGGGTAGAGATTACTTGGCCAACACTAGCTGCTGGTTCCCCACCTCTGCTCTATTCAAACACCCCAAGGAGACCCCACTCACCCTGAGGGTTAGGGTAGGGTTGGGTTCATAAAAACAAAAAAGTCTGTGGGCTGAGAAATTCTGTTCATTTTCAAGGCTTCATTCATCTAGTACCTTCTGTGAGAGGTATCAAATACCCTAAAGGCTAGATGACCAGAAGGCACCAGGGCCCAAAATCTAATCTTTCCACTTAGTTGTACCTTTATTGAGAGCCACGAGAGGCTTCCGGCCTCCAGAATCCACACTGTTGGGTGCAATGGAGAACCTTGGTGCGATTGTGAGACAGGTAGTGGGGAGCCGGGAGGGGATGTAGCCAGAAGAAAAGAACTCATCATTGAGAAGCTCATTAATGGTGGGGCGGGAAGCAGGATCAGAACGAAGCATCTTCTGGATGAGGGAGGCAGCCACAGGGTTGATGTGCTAAAACCCAAGGGAGAAGACAACTATGAATGAGAGATGAAAAAAATTACAGCTAACGTTTATATAGAACTTTATGGTTTCCAGAGAATTTTACACATATCATTTCACTTGAAGCTCACAGTACTAGTTAAATAGTAGAAAGCGGGCCTAGGAGCCAGCAAGAGCTCAGGATGAGCGGTGTGTAAGTCACTTAACCTCAAGGATGCTAAGCTCCAGCTTTTTAAACTGTGTTTTGCTACACTCTTGGTTGGTGAGGAAGATGCTAGGCCATGTATTCTATCAGGCAAAACCTTACCCTGCTGAGGGATTTTCAACTCTAGAAAAAATAGCAGATAAAGGGAAAGGGCTCCATAGAGATACTGTGGAAAGGTGGGAAGAAGAGAGATCCTTTGTGATCACAGCTTTCTATTTTTCAGGGGCTGTCTTACTACCTCACACTCTTTAGATAAAGTGTGTACGGCAACTTTCTAACTAAATCTGGTTTTGTAACTAAATATGGAGGGTCGCAAAAATATGATTTTCAGTAAATGTCTGATTTGTTTACTTATTTTATATATTTACATACACAGGGTCTTATAAAAAATTCTCAGGCAAAAAGGGGTCTTGAGTAAAAAAAAGTTTAAGAAGCCTTGTTCTAAGCCACTCTTTCAAGGATGTAAGTTGCAGGGAAGCTGCAGAGGGATTTGAACTCAGGTCTTGCTGATTCTAAATACTTTGCTGCCTAAAGGGCAGTTAGCAGTAGCAGACAAGTGACAACTAACAAGCTCTGTCTAGGTCACCAATACATAGAAATCTGGATGCACTCATTTGAGGTTTTGCCAGGATAACTCCCCCATCTCAGAAAGAATCATGACCTTGCACATACTATCACCAGAGTTAGGTAGAAAGTTGCTTTAACAACTCTGAGATACCACTACACATCTGTCAGATTGGTTAAGATGACAGGAAAAGATAATGACGAATGTTGGAGGGGATGTGGAAAAACTGGGACACTGATACATTGTTGGTGGAATTGTGAATACATCCAACCACTCTGGAGAGCAATTTGGAACTATGCTCAAAGAGTTATCAATCTGTGCATACCCTTTGATCCAGCAATGTTACTACTGGGCTTATATCCCAAAGAGACCTTAAAGAAGGGAAAGGGAAATGTTTGTGGCAGCCCTTTTTGTAGTGGCTAGACACTGGAAAATGAATAAATGCCCATCAATTGGAGAATGGTTGGGTAAATTGTGGTATATGAATGATATGGAATATTATTGTTCTATAAGAAATGACCAGCAGGATGATTCAGACGGGCCTGGAGAGACTTACATGCAGTGATGCTGAGTGAAGTGAGCAGAACTAGATAACATTGTACATGGCAACAAGATTATGTGATGATCAATTATGATGGACATGACTCTCTTCAACAGTGAGATGATTCAAACCCATTGCAATGATCTTGTGATGAAGAGAGCATCTTCACTCAGAGAACTGTGGGAACTGAGTTTGGTTCACAACATAACATTTTCACTCTTTTAATTGTTTTTTGCTGCATTTTATTTTCTTTCTTATTTTTTTTCTGATTTGATTTTTCTTGTGCAGCAAGATAATTGTATAAATATGTGTGCATATATTAGGCTTAACATATATTTCTAACATGTTTAACATATATTGGACTACTTGCCATCTAGGGGAGGGGACCAGGGAGTGGGGAAAAATTAGAACACAAGATTTTCCAAAAGTTAATGTTGACAGTTGATCAATAATGGACAGAAACAGCTACACCCAGAGAAGGAACACTGAGAAAGGAGTGTAAAATGTTTGAACTATTGTCTTTCTACCTAGGTTACTTATACCTTCAGAATCCAATTCTTACCGTTCAACAAGAAATTTGGTTTTACACGCATATCTAGATTATACTGTAACACTGTAATATGTATGGTATTGCCTGTCATCTAGGGGAGGGAGTGGAAAATTTGGAAAAGTGAATACAAAGGATAATGTAAAAAAAATTACCCATGCATATGTACTGTCAAAAAAAATTTATAATTATAAAATTAATAAATTATTTTTAAAAAAAAGAGTTAACATTGAAAAATTATCCATGCATGTTTCAAAAAATAAAAAGCTTTAATAAAATAAATAAAAATATGAAGGAAATTGGACTAGGAAAGAAAAAAACTCATTGTAAACACTTCAGCTAAGACTAAGACAGCCCTTGAGAAATAGAGAGAAAGCTGTGATCAAAAAGGAATCTCCTCTCCTCAGGTTAAGTCTGGATCTTTCTACAATGTCTCCACAGATTCTCTTCCCTTCTTCTCCTGCTATTTTTTCTAGGGTTGAAAATCTCTTAGCAGAATAGGGGTTTGCCTGATGGCATACCTGGCATAAGGTACTATCATCAACAAAAGGCATAAGAGAATATATTCAAAGCTCTCTGAACTAGGCTGAACAAACCCAACCCTACAGAATGAAATCTAATATTCCTTACAATGACAGGGTGAGAGGTCATTGTTTCATGGACAAAATCCTCCTCTGCCAAGAGACACAGAATTTAATTTTATTTCTTATGCACACGAAAATACCTGGCCCCAAGGAAATCATAAAGGAGGAAAAGGACTCACATGTGCAAAAATGTATGTAGCAGCTCTTTTTGTGGTGGCAAGGAATTGAAAAATGAGTAGATGCCCTTTAATTGGGGAATGGCTGAGTAAGTTATAGTATATGAGTATTTGGAACATTATTGTTTTATAAAAAATAATGAACAAGATGATTTTAGAAAAGGCCTGGAGGGGCAGCTAGGTGGCGCAGTGAATAGAGCACCAGGCTTGAATTCAGGAGGACCTAAATTAAAATCTGACATCAGACACTCTCTAGCTGTGTGACCCTCAGCCAAGTCGCTTACCCCAATTGCAAGGAAGGAAGGAAGGAAAGAAGGGAGGGAAAAGGCCTGGAAAGATTTGCATGAACTGATGCTGAGAGAAACAAGCAGAATCAGCAATACATTATGCACAATAACAGCAAGAATGTGCGATGATCAATTATGACAGACTTGATTTTTCCACTGGTTCAGTGAATCAAAGCAATCCAATAAACTCTGGACAGAAAACACCGACTGAACCTAAAGAAAGAACTATGGAGACTGAATATAAATCAACAGATGCTATGTTCATTTTTTTCCCCTTTTTTCTTCTGGATTTTTTTTTTCCTCTTGTGGTTTTTCCTTTTTGTGCTGATTTTTCTCTCCCACCATAAATCATAAAGAAATGTATATTTTAAAGAAATGAATGTATATGTATAACCAGAAAAAAAAATTTTTTTAAAGAAAGAAAAAAAAGAAAGTACCTGGCCCCACTTTTGGCTCCTGACTAGATTTAGCGGGTTCTCTCCAGAGGCAGTGAAGTGTTTACCAAAGCTCCAGTTCTTCTGATCACCCCAGCTCCACTTAAGCATCACAGATTCAGAATCAAAAGGGACTAAGCTAAGACCCAAAAGATCCAGTGATTTGCCCCATAGACGTTATTAAGTAGGGGCCGCTAGGTGGCGCCACAGTGCAGAGTGTCAGGAAGACATCTTCCTGAGTGGAAAACGGCCTCAGACACTAGCTGTGTGACTCTGGGCAAGTCACTTACTGGGCCTCAATTTCCCCACCTGCAAAATGAGCTGGAGAAGAAAATGGCCAACCATGCTACTATCTTTGTCAAGAAAACCCCAAATGGGGGCATAAAGTCAGACATGGCTGAAACAATTGAACAACAAGCATCCTAAGTAGAAAACACTGGTCCTGAGCCACAGAGCCAGAGTTCAGTGAATAAAATTCCCTCCCACACTCAGTGTGTTCTCTGGGAAAAGCAGCTGAGAACAGAACACCCAAGTCTTCCAAACTGTTTACTCCTCTCGATGTTTAGATAGTTTTTTTGTTTTTGTTTTTTGCTGAGGCAACTGGGGCTAAGTGACTTGCTCAGGGTCACAGTTAGGAAGTGTCTGAAACCAGATTTGAACTCGGGTCCTTCTGACTTCAGGGAGGGTGCTCCCTGTGCCACCTAGCTCCCCCTCTTGGGTAGTTATGAAACACTTTATCTGACTTTAGATCTTTGTCACTGAATTCTTTTAAAACTTCAAGTTTAACAGAAAAAAGTGTTTTTGTCCTTGTGTCTCTTAGCACTTGGCATAATGCCTTGTACAAACCAAGTACATAAATATAAAAGGGCAGCTAACAATAGAAAAATAAAGTGAATAGAAAATCTATACTGACAAGACTAGGGTTTGCCACTGAATAATTAGCAAATCATTCTGTACAGGAATATATATATATATATATATATATATATATATATATGTACACACACACACACACACGGTAATTTCTAGAATGAAGAACGTAAGCAACTTGATTTCTTGTAGGAAGTGGCACTTGAGCTAAGCCACTTCCAGGTGGCAGAGGTGAGGAGAAAATGTATGAGGGATAGATACAAGCCTGTGCAAAGATATGGAGACAATAAAAAAAAAGGAATATGATTATAGAGGGGAATGACAAATAGATCAGTTTGGAGTGTAATGAGAAATAAGGCATCTTATAAAGGGCTATAAAATTCAAAAAAAAAAAAAGGACTTTTTTTTTTATCCTAGAAGCAATTTGGAGCTACTAAAGCTTAATGCACAGAGAAGTGAAATGGCTAAGTCTATGCTTCAGGAATAACAATTTAATGTCTATGTAGACAATGGATTGAACAGGAGAGACTAGATGCATAGAAATCTATTAAGAAGCAAGTGCAATACAAACAAAACTCCTGAAGCAAAGATAAGAAGGGAAGCAGAAAGCTAGGAAAAAACTTTTACAATTGGTGTTTCTGATATTTCTAAAATTTAGAGAACTACACAAATTTATAATTATATAATCCATTCTTCAATTGATAAATGGTCAAAAAATATAAAATGAAATTTTCAGATGAAGAAAGCTATTTCCAGTCATATGAAAAAATGCTCTAAATAGTTATTAATTAGAGAGAAATGCATAGTAAGATAACTCTGAGGTACCACTTCACACCTTTCAGATTGAATAAGATGATAGGAAAAGATAAATGTTGGAGGAGAAGTAGGAAAAGTGAGACACTAATACATTCCTGGTGGAGTTGTGAAATGATCCAACCATTCTGGAGAGCAATTTGGAACTATGCTCAGAGGACTTTCAAACTGTTTGATCCAGCAGTGTCACTACTGAGTCTGTATCCCAAAGAGATCATAAAAGAAGGAAAAGTAGGGGGCAGATAAATGGCACAGTGGAAAAAGCGCTAACCCTGAAGTCAGGAGGGCCTGAGTTCAAATTCAGCCTCAGATAAATAATACTTTCTAGCTGTGTGATTCTGAGCAAGTCATTTCAAAAGCCTCAAAAAGAAAGAGGCAAAAGAAATGATGAGCAGGCTTTTTTCAGAAAAGCCTAGACTTACATGAACTGATACTAAGTGAAGTGAGCAGAACCATGAGAACATTGTACACAGCAACAAGATTATATGATGATCAACTCTGATGGAAATGTCTCTTTTCAACAATGCAAATTAAAATAGACTTAGGATGGAAACTGCCATCTGAATCCATTTGAAGAACTACGGAGACTGAATGAGGATTAAAGCATAATATTTTCAGCTTTTTGTGTGTTTTTGCTTGGTTTTCTTTTTCTTTGTGGTTTTTTTTTCCCCCTTTGATCTGATTTTTCTTGTACAGCATGACAAATATGCAATTATGTTTAGAAGAACTGCACATGTTTAACCAAATCAGATTGGTTACTGACTTGGGCAAAGGGGAGAATGGGAGAAAAATTTGGAATACAAAATTTTGTAAATGTGAATGTTGAAAACTATATGTATGGAAAAATAAAAACTATTTTAAAAAGAGAAGCAGCAAGTGCAATAATACTGGCAAGGAGTGTTAAAGATCTGAAGGTGGTAGCTGTATGAGTGAAGGGATCATTTATACATGAAAGATGTAGCCTTCACATTTCTATGACAATAGACATAGGAACTTTTGTCTCATAGCATGCTCAGATGAACCTGCAATCAGTGGTATATCTACTCTGGAAGCTCGGCCTACCTTGGGAATGCTATATTCATTTTTCTTAATCCTGATGTAGGTCTCCTTTAAGCAAGATGTTTCAAAGGGTGGTTTGCCTACCAATAAGGTGTACCTGCAAAGGCAAAGAAGGGAGATTATATCTAAGGGGAAGCCAGAGCTCTTCAAATGTAAATTAATCCCAAATAACCAATAATAAAACCCAAATAGAATTAAGAGTTGAAAGGAAATCTAGCTTCACCTCTGAGTGGTAATCCAAACTACTAAAAGACCAAGAGATAACATGGTCTATTGGGAAGGTCATTGGTACTGAAGTTAGGACCACCTGCAAATACCACCTCAAATACTTATTTGGGCAAATTTTTAACTTCTCCTTAATTCTAAACCAGGAGGTTTAGATCACTAATGAAGAGGAACTAACTTCTGGTCAAAACTTTCCATTCCACTGTTGAGCAACTAACTCAGGGACATTTTTTCCTTTGAGCAACTAACTCAGGGATATTTTTTCCTTTTTTCTAATATCATGCAAAAGTTTGTCTCTTTGCAACTTCTACCCATTGTTCCTAATTCTTCTCTCTGAAGCCAAACAAGAGGAGCAATTCTTCTCTTCCACATGACACTCCTCAAAATTCTTAAAGTAACACTCATGTTCCCCTTTTCTGCAGACTAAATTCTTTTGTCCCATTCTTTCAAATGATTAATTTTATTGGATACAAGGCCCTTCCCTTCACAATCAAAGTAGCCTTCCCCTGGACATCATTCAGCTTATCAATAATGTCATTTCTAAAGGATTTTGGCCAGAAGTAAACACAATACTCCAAATGGAATCTAAGTATTAGAAGATGATCACCTCCTTCCTTAATGACTGACTAGAAGTGTTGCCTCTAAATTCAGACCAAGATCACATTAATTTTGGCTGTCATATTATACTGGTGACTAATAAATATTGAATTTGCACCCTAAGATATAAAGAACTTTTTCAAACAAACTTTGGAACCATGCTTCCAGCATCTTATACTTGTGAAGACAATTTTTTAATAAGTCAAATATCAGGATTGAATAACCCAGAAAAATAATTTTCAGGTCCAGAGGCCAAATTAACAGCAAAGGGTATTAGGTAATGGTTGGAAGAGGTCCTCAGTGGGATGTTAGTATCAAGAAAAACAAGTTTCCATTCCTCCAGTTCTCTAAGGATCTTTTTCCAGATAACCACAAATCATCTAAAAAAACAAGTTAACTCTTCCATGGGTCCTGCCCACCCTCTCACTGTCCCCAGAATTCAGGGTTCTTGTATGTTTCACTGTTACTAGAATTCCATCTTCCCTGGCCTATCTTTCTTTCTATTTTTCTCTTCCTTGCAACATAGTCCTTAGGATAATGGAGAGCTAAAAAAAAAAACTCCAAAAGACCAGCACTTGTCTATTTATAAAGGGAGGATTGTCTCTGTCATTCTTGGGTTCCTGATAAAGAACTAAGTTAGTTCACTACTCACATGATACACCCAATGGACCAGACATCCACCTCAAAGCTATGACCCTTCTTACTTAGCACCTCAGGGGCTATGTAATTGGGTGTTCCACAGAGAGTCCTCTTCCGTTCACCATCATATTCTACTCTGGTTGCCAATCCAAAATCACCTGTAATAAGAGTAATAAATCATTCTTCTTTCTAGGAATCTAGATTGAGTTGATCCATTTAAATTGTTATTGAAGACTACTTCTGGCACTTAGCAGCCTAGGAGACCCTTTTAACAAAGTTGTCCCCATTGTGGCCTACAATTTAAAATATAATTTTTCCATTTAATCTCCCCAGATTGGGCAATCTAAAATCTATGAGAGAAAATTACCTCCCCTGCCTCATCCCACTGTGTATGTGTGTTGGGGGGGAGACGGGGAGGGGAAAGGAGGAGAAAGGGAATAAAGAGGGGAGGAATGATATCCTCCCTTGTATAATAGGTGCCTGTCTCCAAATTTTTTTGAAATATGATCCAGATTTCCTTTTGGTTTCCACTGTAAATCCAGGACCATGTCTTTTCCCTCTGGTTCCCCAGTTCTACTATACAGAACAAAGAAAAGCATGGTTTGTTGATTATTTCCATACTATCCTTTAGCTACCAACTTGTGGCTGCCCTCACCTCCCCATCTCCTACCTTCATCCTCCTTTTCTTATAAATATGGAGCTGTGTGATAAATGTGGAACTATGTTATATGTTAAACCTACATTGGATTGTTTGCTGTCTAGGAGAAGGGAGTGGAGAGGAAAGGAAGGAGAAAAATTTAGAACACAAGGTTGCAAGGGTGCATGTTGAAAACTATCTTTGCATGTATTTTGAAAATAAAAAGCTAATATTTTTTAAGAAATCATGGAGCTGTGCAAGGGAAATTATGATTCTGGGCAAAGTTCTGCAAATATTTCAGGATTAAATCTTCCCCAATTTATAATTTACTTCTTACTTAACAGTTAAAACAGAAGTCTATAAAACTGTACTAGGCCAGTTTAGCCTACCCCTAGAAAGAGATAGTAACTTATTCCCAGGTTCTTTTGCATAAGGGTCCTGGGTAGCCACCCCGCCTATTCATCAAATTCTTGTCTTCCTGGACAAAATCCCAGCCTGGTTAAGGATTGTGAGAGGATTCCCAGTCTTACCTATCTTCACCTCCATTTCATCATTGAGGAAGAGGTTACCCAACTTGAGGTCTCTATGAATAACTTTATTTTCGTGGAGATATTGACAGCCCAGGACAATCTGGCGAAGGTAATACCTGGCCTCAGGCTCGGTCACTGCTTTCCTTCTTTTATGAAGCTCCAGCAGGGACTGTGGAAGGCAGGGAGAAGAGACTAGTTAAAGGGTTTCAGAGCTCTTAGAGCAGTAGGGGCTGGTCTGGGCCTAGGCCTCCTTCCAAACCTAGGGGAAGATGGGGGAGCAGGCGGAGCTACTCCACCGTAATCCTGCTTAAGAAAGAACTCCCAAGTGCCCCCCCCTTGCTCCCCGGTGTGCTGAGTCCTTGAAGGCACTTGGATGATCCAGACATTCTTGAGGCCTTGAACTTGAAAACCCAAGATAGAACGTTGGGTCAGTTTCTGGGTTTATCTCAGCCCAGCCCCAACCTCCCCTTCCCCCCACCACCTCCCCAGGCTCTCGATAAGTGCCCACGCTGGTCCTATGGTGACCGCTTGGTAGGGAGATAGGAAAGAAAGCATGCCCCACCCCCACTCCCTCCTCCTTCCAGCAGGCCCTCTGCTCCCCGGATAGCAACCTCGGACACCAACGTCTTCCGACACCCCGCATTCCCCGAGAGGTGCTCACCCGCCTCCGGCACAGCTCTAGCACCACGAAAACGAAGTCGCTGTCCTCGAAGAAGCCGTGGAAACCGACGACGTGTTGGTGGACCAGGCTCTTGTGGATATTGATCTCCATGGACATCTTCTCCTTCTGGTGCGGCTTCAGCAGCAGCGACTTGGGCACGATCTTGCCCGCAAACACCTCCTTGCTCTCCAAGTCCGAGAGCTCGAAGCACTTGGCGAAGCCGCCCTTGCCCAGGAAACGGCCCCGCAGGTAGCGCCGCCGGGTGCGCGGGTCCACTAGCACCTCGGGGATCTCCGGGGTGGCCGCGGGAGGGACGGTCGTGGTCCCGCCGCCGGCTCCGGCTCCGCCGACGCCGACGCCAGGGACTGGTTTGCCCCGGAGCTCCGAGGAGCCCACGCCGGGCTGCCGCAGGGGCAGCTTCCCGGGCGCCGCGTTCATGGTGCCGCCGCCGCCGTCCCCAGCTGGACCCGGCGCCTCTCCCTGCTCCGCCGACTGCTGCTCCGTGCTCCTCCCGCTGCTTCCCGGCTGCCTAGACGTGCCCGGGCGCAGTGCTGCGGCTCTGGTTCGGTTCTGGTTCGGTTCCGGCTCGGCTCGGCTCGACTCGGCTAGACTCCGCTCTGCCCAGCCTCAAGCGGTGCGGCTGCAGGGTCAGCGCAAATAGCCCAGAATTCAAACCCAGCGCCGGGAACGTTACCGAGCGGTCCGCGCCGCCGATTGGCTGCAGCGATTTAAAATCCAAACCCGCCTACCGCGGGGCACTATGGGAGAGCCTTAGCCTCCACCACCTCCCTATTCCCAGCCCCACTTCCGAAGGCAAGGCAAGCTTTCAACAAACTTTATTGACAACGGTCGGGAGCTGACAAGTTTGGTCTACCTAGGGCTGAGGTCTAGGTACAAGTTGAGCCTACTACCCACAGAGGAAGGGATGGAAAAGCAAGACGGGAAGCGACCAATGGCAGTCATTGCCCTAGAAAGAAATACTAAGAAGAAGGAAATAGAAGATTGGTCAGGAACTATCTAGGAGCTGCGTATCGTTAATCTAACCTATAATTAAACCATTTAGCGTTACTAAATGGTCACCCAGTCTTTGCTTGAAGATTGTATGTGAATGTGTATAAGTGCGTATGTTTGCATGCGTATTGTTGTGCATGTGTGTATATATGTACGTATGCATGTTTGCGTGTATTTGTGTGTGTGCTACTTGCGTGTGTATATGCTTGTGTACATGTGCATATTTGCGTGTATTGTGTATGCATACGTATGCATGTATATATGTGTATTTATGTGCATGTGTATATGTGTGTGTGTGATATACTTAGTATCTCTATGACCCTGAACAAGTCATTTAACCCTGTTTGCTTCAGTTTCTTCAAATATAAAATGAGCTGGAGAAGAAAATGACAAACCACTTCAGAAATTGTCAAGAAAACCTCAAATGGGGTCACAGAGTCCGACACGACTGAACCACAAGATACAAATGTATCGACCTCCAGAGACAAAGCATATATGCTTTTGAGAAGTTTTATTTGCTGGGAAGCTTTTCCTGAAATGGGAAGTAAATCTTCCTCTCCATAACTTCCACTGGTTCTAGTTCTGCCCTCTGGGACCAAGGGAAACAAGCTAATCCCTTTTTGACAAAACACTTGTAAGCAGCATTTTCTCTAGTCCTCTCTTTCACTTGCTTCTCTGCCCGACCTCGCCCCAGTCTTTTCTTTACCGTTCTAAATATTCTTGAATTCCTCCTCATATGACAGAGACTTCAGTTCTTTCACTAACTTCTTCACTTTTTTGAACCCTCCCCCATTGTCTAAGTCCTTGAAATGTTACTGCTGTATTTAAGAGCCTTCATGGATTCCTTGATAACTCTAGGATTGGGTGTGGAATACTCAGGAATACTTAAGGATACTGTGGAAGATTCAGGGTCAGGTCAAATTGGTCTATATGCTATTCCTGTTCCCCAGACTTCGTATTTCATAGGGTATCCTATAAATTCATTCCTCACAACTCGATTTCACTGTCTCTTCAGCTCTGACTTTGTGTAGTTCAATTCCAATGCTGCTTCTTGCTAGAAACCTTTTCAAGTCTTCCCTCACTCCATCCCCTTTGTTACTAGGTTTTCCCTCCTTAAATTTTTAAGTATTTACATATGATTTGATCAGTGAAGTATTGAAATCATCTCGTATTTGCTAGAAAGAAAGTCATTTAAAATTTTGATTTTTAGACTTTAAAAAAATGATGAAAATAATCCATATTAGAACCGAAAAGTTCATCATACAATTCCAAAGGACTCATGATGAAAAATGCTATCCACCTCATTCAAGAAAAAGAACTGATGGCATCTGATAAAGACTGAAGCACACTATTTTTCATTTTCTTTCCTTCTTTTCTTTTGACTCAAGTTTTCTTCCACAAAATGACTAATGCTGAAATAAGTTTTACATGATTGAACATGTATCAACTTGTCTACTGTCTCAGGGAGGAGAGGGGAGGGAGGGAAAGATAAAACTTGGAACTCAAAACTTAAAAAAAATGCTAAAAATTGTTTTTAATACAATTGGGGGGAAATAATGTATTTGAATATTTTTTAAATGTCATGATTACATTTTTCTAGAGAGCTAATTGTTGAACATTTATTAGCACTCTGCTGAATTATTATTATATTTTATTATAAACTTCTTGAAAGCAGAGGATGTTTATTATTTTGTCTTTTGACTTCCACCCAAATAATTATGTTGTTTTCTATAGACATACTTTGTATTTGCCTTGCATACTTGTATATATCATGCATATCCTCCCAGTATTCTGTCTTGGTATAGTACTTAGCAGATGCTAAGGTACTTAAAATTTTTTTTGTGGAGAATTTGTAGGAGAGTTGGAGAATTACTCTAAGATCTAACCACAGAAAGTAAGGGACCACCATTTCTCAAAATATGAAGAATTGAATCAAATTTATAAGAATGCAAAGTATTCCCAATGAAAAATAACCAAAGGATAAGAACAGGCAGTTTTCAGATGAAGAAATTAAAGCTATCTATAATCACATGAAGAAATACTCTAAATTCACTGTTGATTAAAGAAATGCAATTCTAAGAAAAAAAAAACCCTCACACCTTTCAGATTGTCTAAAATGACAGAAGAGATAAGGACAAAACTTAGAAATGATGTGGGGAAATTGGGACATTAATGCAACATTGGTAGAGTTGTGAACTGATCCAACCATTTTAGAGAACAATTTAGAACTATTTCCAAAACACAACCACCCTTTGATACAGCAATACCACTATTAGATCTAATTCCCAAAGAGCATATATAATGCAAAAACTATTTGTATCGGCTCTTTTTTGAGGTGGCAAAAAAAATTAGAAATTGAAGGGGATGGCCATCATTTGGGGAATGGCTGAACAAGTTGTGGTATACGAATATAATGAAATACTATTGTTCTATAAGAAATGAGGAGCAGCTAAATTTGAGAAAAAACCAACATAACTTATATGAAGTGATACAAAGTAAAGTGAACAGGACTAGGGGAATATTGTACAGCAACATTGTATGATGATCAGCAATGAATGATTTAGCTCTTCTAAGCAATATGATGATACAACACAATTTATAAAGGACAGAAAATTCTGTCCACATCCAGAGAAGGAATTGATGGCATCTGAATGCAGATCAAAGCATATTATTTTTCACTTTATTTTTTTCATGGTTCTGTTCTGTTTCTTCTTTTATAATATGAAAATATGTTTTATATGACAGCAAATACTGAAACCGATTTCAAATTGCTAGCCATCCTTTTTTTCCCAAAAATTTTTTTTATTTTTAAAACATATGCAAGGATAATTTTTCAACCTTGACCCTTGCATAGCCTTGTGTTCCAGACCTCATTCCCCCACCACCTCCCCTAGATGGCAAACAATCTAATATATGTTATACATGTTAAAATATTTTTACATATAAATATGTGTAAATATAGTTATACAATTCTCTTGTTGGACAAGAAAAGTTAGATCAAAAAAGAAAGAAAAGTTTAAAAAAATGTAAGCAAACAACATCAAAAAGAGTGAGAATGTTTTGTTGTGATCCACATTCAGTTCCCACAGTCCTCTCTGAGTGTAGATGGCTCTCTTCATCACAAGATCATTGGAACTGGCATCAATTGTCTCATTGTTGGAAAGAGTCACATTCAATTAGAATTGATTGTTGTAACAACAAAATTCGGTTCAGCATATATATATTGTACCTAGGATATACTTTAAGATTTTTAATATGTATGGGAATGCCTGCCATCTAGGGGAGGGAGTGGAGGGAAGGAGGGGAAAAATTCGGAACAGAAGAGAGTACAAGGGATAATGTTGTTAAAAAAAAAAAAATACCTATGCATATGTACTGTCAAAGAAAATGTTGTGATTATAAAAATTAATAAATAAATGAATTAAAAAAAAAGAGAGAAGAAGAACTAAGCCCTCAGAACCTGCCATGAATCCTGGAAAATAATTTGAATTTCAGGTATCATTGGAATGATTCAGAATAAGAAAACAATCTTGTGATTTAATCTCCTTAATTACATGGAATATCCCTACTCCCTTGTAAGGTCCTGAGAATCATGTAGGAAGAAATATTTTCTGATGTTCTAAATGGATCACTTCCATAATCTTTTATGTTATCTTAGCCAAAAAAGAAGGAATATGGAGCATACATTCAACATAAATACATCCTAAGCCAACCCTCTGAAGACGGTTTGATATATATCGCTTCTCTTTACAGGCTCTCATCTAATTTAATGACTGTGACTGGATTAGAAATGCAACTGGGTAGGGAGACCAATGCTTTGGCCATGTCAGTTACTTGAGCAGTGAGTGTTCTCATTGGATTTATTGAATTTATTTGAGGACCCCCAGGAAAACCAAAATGGCCCCTGTTACCAGACATGAATCTTGTTTGACCCAAGATATAAATTTTTCATGGAATAAAATTTCGAATAAAATGTCCTGATTTTCAAAAAAAAAAAAAAAAAAAAAAAAAAAAAGAATTGATTGTTGTACAATATTGATGTTGCCGTGTATACTGATTTTCTGGTTCTGATCATTTCACTTCACATCAGTTCACGTAAATCTTTCCAGGCCTCTCTAAAATCATCCTCCTGATCGTTTCTTATAGAACAGTAATATTCCATAACATTCCCATACCATAACTTACTCAACCATTCTCCAACTGATGGGCATCCACTCAGTGTCCAGTTTCTTGCCATTACAAAAAGGGCTGCCACAAACATTTTTTTCTAGCCATCCTTAAAGAGGGAAAAAGATAGAAAGGGAGGAAGAAATTTTGAAATCAAAACTTTATAAAAAATAAATGTAAAAATATGGAAAATGTTTAAAAGAATTGCACATATTTAACCTATATCAGATTACTTGCTGTCTTGGGAGAAGGGGAAGGTAAGGGAGAGAGGGAGAAAAATTTAGATCACAAAGTTTTACAAAAATGAATGTTGAAAGCTATCTTTACATGTATTTAGAAAAATAAATTACTATTGGAAAAAAATAAATGTTAAAAAGAAAATAAAGGACCAATAACATGTGAAATAACATTAAAGATCTAGGCACTCCTAGTATCCAAGGAAGAATAAGTTTATATATATAATTGAGAGAGACAAAATCATTTGCCTCTAGCACTCAGAAAATTGTCTTTATATCAAGTGGCCCTTGAAAGATAATCCATCATTCAAAAGTCAGCTTTATGTATCCTGGGATTCTTAAAAAGATAGGAGAGATGAATTGGGGTGGGGCTGAATAGAGTAGAGTAAGGACTTTAAGAGAAGGACAAAGGATAGCTAGAAATATCAAAGATGAAATGTGCCTCAAAACACAGAGATAGGAATTGTCTCAAGGATGGTTCTTTTCGATTTTAAAGAAGGGAAAGGGAGCTGTATGCGTAAGAATGTTTGTGGCAGCCCTCTTTGTAGTGGCCCAAAACTGGAAACTGAGTGGATGCCCATCAGTTGGAGAATGGCTGAATAAATTGTGGAATATGAATGTTATGGAATATTATTGCTCTGTAAGAAATGACCAACAGGATGATTTCAGAGAGGCCTAGAGAGAATTACATGAACTGATGCTGAGTGAAAAGAGAAGGACCAGGATATCATTATATACTTCAACAATGATACTATATGATGATCAATTCTGATGGACGTGAACATCTTCAACAATGAGATGAACCAAATTAGTTCCAATAGAGCAGTAATGAACTGAACCAGCTACACCCAGCGAGATGACTATGGGAGATGACTATGAACCATTACATAGAATTTCCAATCCCCCTATTTTTGTCCACCTGCATTTTTTATTTCCTTCACAGGGTAATTGTACACTATTTCAAAGTCCCAATTCTTTTTGTACAGTAAAATAACTGTTTGGACATGTATACATATATTGTATTTAACTTATACTTTAACATATTGTCAACCTGTATTTGTCAATTTGCCATTTGGGGGAAGGGATAGGGGAAAGGAGGGGAAAAGTTGGAACAAAAGATTTTGCAATTGTCAATGCTGACATTGCATACATCTTGTAAATAAAATGCTATTTTTAAAAAAATTTTATTTAATTAAAAAAAAAAAAAAAAGGATGGCTCTCTTCTCTGAGACCAGAGGTCAATTGAAGCCAATCCTGCTCAGAGAATTGTGTTGAGCCATTAGTGAATTGAATGTTGCAGATGGAATGGCTGTTTTATCTGTTCTCTCCATCCTGTATATCTGCTTTTGATTTTTATTTATTTAGGTTATGAATGTACATCCATTTTTATGTATTTCCATATGATTCATGTTGGAAGAGAAAAATCTGAATAAAAGGGGAAAAACTATAAGAAAGAAAAATGGTATACTTCAATCTGCATTCAATCTCCATAGTTCTCTCTCTGGATGCAGATGGCATTTTCCATCCAAAGTTCATTGGAATTGCCTTGGATCAGTTACTTGCTGAGAAGAATCAAATCTATCAGAGTTTTCATCATACAATCTTGCTGTTGTTATGTAGAATGTTTTCCTGATTCTGCTACTTCACTCAGCATTAAGTCTTTCCAGATTTTTCTGAAATCAGCCTATTCACGATTTCTTATAGAACAATAATATTCTATTACATTCATATGTCATTTATTCAGCCATTTCCCAATTGATGGGCATCCACATATTTTCCAAATCGTTGCAAAAAAAAGAACTGCTAACAAAAATTTTTGTACATAGGGGTGCTTTTCCCTTTTTGATATTTTTGGTATACACACCCAGTAGTGGCACTGCTGAATCAAAGAGTATGCATCATTTTATAGCCCTTGAGCATAGTTTTAAATTGAACTCCAGAACAATTGGATGAGCTCACAACTCCACCAACAATGCATTAGTGTCCCAGTTTTTTCACATTCCCCTCCAACATTCATCATAATCTTTTTCTATCATCTTAGGCAATCTGATAGTTGTGAAATAGTTTTGCAGAGATGCTTTAATTTGCATTTTTATTGCTTTTAATAATATTTTATTTCCCCAAATACATACAAAGATAGCTTTCAACATTCACCTTTGCAAAACTTTATGTTACAAATTTTTCTCCCTCTTCCCTTTTTGCTGTTCCCCAAAACAGCAAGCAATCTGTTATAGGTTAACCGTGTACAATTTTTCTGAACATATTTCCATATTCAGCATGCTGTGTAAAAATTAAATGGGGGAAAATACAAAAAAAGAAAAAATACAAATAAACAAACAGCAACAGAAAAAAGTGAAAATAATATGCTTTGATCCACATTCAGTCTCCATAGTCTCTCTCTGGGCTGGGATGACACTTTCTATTACAAGTCTACTGGAATTACCTTGAATCACAGCATTGTTGATGGGATACAAATCCAGTAAAGACACTGCTAGGTCAAAGGGCATGGGCAGTTTGATAGTCCTTTGAGCATAGTTCCAAACTGCTTTCCAGAATGGTTGGATCATTTCACAACATCACCAACAATGCATTAGTGTCCCACTTTTCCTACATACCCGCCAACATTTATCATTATCTTTTCCTGTCATCTTAGCCAATTTGAGAGATGTGAGATAATAGCTCAGAGTTGTTTTAATATGCATTTCTCTAATCAATAGTGATTTAGAGCATTTTTTTCATATGACTAGAAATGGCTTTAATTTCTTCATCTGAAAATTGTCTGTTCATATCCTTTGACCATTTATCAACTGGGAAATGACCTATTCTTATAGATTTAACTCAGTTCTCCATATATATTAGAAATGAGGCCTTTATCAGAAACATTGGTTGTAAAAATAGTTTCCCAGTTTTCTGCTTCCCTTCTAATCTTGGCTGCATTGGTTTGTTTATATAAAACCTTTTTAATTTAATGTAATCAAAATTATCTATTTTGCATTTCATAATATTCACTAATTCTTTGGCCATAAATTCCTTCCTTCTCCAAAGATCTGACAGGTAACTTTCCCTTACTCTTCTAATTCACTTATCGTATTACTGTTTTTGCCTAAATATGTACTTGTTTCAACCTTATCTTGGTATGGTATGAGATGTTGGTCTATATTACTTTTTCTCTTACTAGTAAGTACCACACTCTTACTTTCAAATCCTTTGTTAGAAATGTTCCCAATAATTTTTGTCAAATAATGAATTCTTATCCCAGAAGCTGGAGTCTTTTGATTTATCAAACAGTAGATTGCAATAGTCATTGACTATTGTGTCTTGTGTACCTAACCCAATTCTACTGGATCCACTCTATTTCTTACCCAGTATCAAATGGTTTTGATGACTGCTGTTTTATAATATAGTTTTAGGTCTGGTATGGCTAGGTCACCTTCCTTTGCATTTTTTTCATCAGTTCTCTTGATATTCTTGACCTTTCATTCGTCCAGATGAATTTTGCTGTTATTTTTTTTAGTTCTATACAATAATTTTTGGTAGCTTAGTCTATAATTTTCTTTCTCTGTTTTGGCTCTTCCTGGCTTAGGTATCAGCACCATATTTGTGTCATAAAAGAAATTTGGCAGGATTCCTTCTTTGCCTATTCTTCAAAATAGTTTACATAGTATTACAATTAATTATTCTTTGAATGTTTGGTAAAATTCACTTGTAAATTCATCTGGCCCTGGAGATTTTTTCCTAAGAAATTTGTTGATGACTTATTTAATTTATTTTTCTGAAACAGGGTTAAGTATTTTATTTCCTCTTCTATTGATTTGGGAAATTTTTGTAAATATTCATCCAATTCACTTAAAATGTCAGATTTGTTCACATACAGTTGAGCAAAATTGTTCCTAATTATTTAATTCCTTCTTCATTTTTGATAGTACTCATTTGGTTTTCTTCTTTTTTTTTTCTTTAATCAAATTAACAAAAGACTTATTTAGTATGTTGTTTTTTTCATGACATTAACTTAGTTTTATTTATTTGTTCAATAGTTTTCTTACTTTCAATTGTATTAATCTTTCTTTCAATTTTCAGAATTTCTGATTTGATTTTTAATTTTTTTATTTATTCTTTTTTTTTTTTTTTTTTTTTTTTTAGCTTTTTCAGTTGTATGCCCAATTCATTGATCTTCTCTTTCTCTATTTTATCCATGTAAGCATTTTTGAGATATAAAATTTCCTCTAAGAATTGCTTTGGCCACATTACATAACTTTTGGTATTGTTGTTTCATTACTGTCATTCTCTTGAATTAAATTACTGTTTTTATGATTTGTTATTTGGCCCACTCATTCTTTAGGATTAGATTGTTTAATTTCCAATCAGTTTTTAGTCTATCTTTTCTTGGCCCTTTATTGCATTTAATTCTTATTTCATCATGATGTGAAAATGATACATTAATTATTTCTGCCTTTCTGCATTTGATTGCAAGTTTTTTTATGCCCTAATATATAGTCAGTTTTTGTCTAAGGGTCATGTATGCAGAAAAGACATATGCCTTTCTAACCCTATTCAGTTTTCTTCAGAGTTATATCATATCTAAGTTTTCTAAGGTTCTATTAACCTCCTTAACTTCTTTCTTCTTAATTTATGGTTAGACTTGTCTAGTTCTGAGACGAGGAAGTTGCAATACCCCACTAATATAGTTTTGTTGTCTATATTTTCCTGTAACTGACCTAATTTGGATGCTATAACATTTGATGCATATATGTTTAGTATTGATATTTCTTTATTACCCATGATACTTCTTAACAAGACATAGCTTCCTTCCTTATCTCTTTTAAATATATCTATTTTTGCTTTTGCTTTGTCTGAGATCAGAATTGCTCCTCCTGCTTTTTTTTTTTTTTTGCTTCAGAATATATTATTCTGCTCTACCCTTTTACCTTTACCCTGTGTGTATCTCTCTCTTTAAAATGTGATTCTACTGGGAATTTAATGTAAACTGTTTGCACTACTGTCCTTCTACTCAGGTTACTTATACCTTCGGAATCCAATTCTCACCATGCAACAAGAAATTTGGTTTTACATACATATATATTGTATCTAGGTTATACTGTAACACATTTAATATGTATGGGATTGCCTGTCATCTAAGGGAGGGAGTAGAGGGAGGGAGGGGAAAATTTGGAAAAATGAATACAAGGGATAATATTGTAAAAAAAAATTACTCATGCATATGTACTGTCAAAATTATAATTATAATTATATATATATATTATATATAATATATTATTTTAATATATTATATATAATATATAATATTATATTAATAATATGAAATATATTAATATATAATATATAATTATATATGTATATTATATAATTATAAAATTATAATTATAATTATAAAATTAATTTAAAAAAAAAAGAAAAGGTAATAAAATAAATAAATAAATAAAGTGTGATTCTTATCAGAAACTATATGAGCAAAATTACAAAATACTTTCCATACAAATTAAGTCTGATCTAACCAATTGGAAAAATATTAAATGCTCTTAGATAGGGCGAGCAAATATAAAAATGACCTACCTAATTCTACCTAAACTAATCTATTTATTTAATGCTATACCAATCAGCCTCCCAAAAAAACTATTTTAATGACCTAGAAAAACTAACAACAAAGTTCATATGGAAAAATAAAAGGTCAAAAATTTCAAGGAAATTAATGAAAAAAAAAAATCAAATGAAGGTGTCCTAGCTGTACCAAATCTAAAATTATATTATAAAGCAGCAGTTACCAAAACCATTTGGTATTGGCTAAGAAATAGACTAGTTGATCAGTAGAATAGGTTAGGTTCAAAGGACAAAACAGTCAATAACTTTAATAATCTAGTGTTTGACAAACCCAAAGACCCCAGCTTTTGGGATAAGAACTCAATGTTTGACAAAAATTGCTGGGAAAATTGGAAATTAGTATGGCAGAAACTAGACATTGACCCACACTTAACACCATACACCAAGATAAGATCAAAATGGGTTCATGATCTGGGCATAAAGAATGAGATTATAAATAAATTAGAGGAACAGAGGATAGTCTACCTCTCAGACCTATGGAAGAGGAAGGAATTTATGACCAAAGAAGAACTAGAGATCATTATTGATCACAAAATAGAAAATTTTGATTATATCAAGTTGAAAAGTGTTTGTATAAACAAAACTAATGCAGATAAGATTAGAAGGGAAGCAATAAACTGGGAAAACATTTTTATAGTCAAAAGTTCTGATGAAGGACTCATTCCAAAATATAGAGAGAATTAATTGACTCAAATTTGTAAGAAATCAAGCCATTCTCCAATTGATAAATAGTCAAAGGATATGAATAGACAATTCTCAGATGAAGAAATTGAGACTATTTCTAGCCATATGAAAAGATGCTGGAGGTCATTATTAATCATAGAAATGCAAATTAAAACAACTCTGAGATACCACTACACATCTGTCAGATTGGCTAGAATGACAAGGAAAGATAATGCAGAATGTTGGAGGGGATGTGGGAAAACTGGGACACTGATACATTGTTGGTGGAATTGTGAATACATCTAGCCATTCTGGAGAGCAATTTGGAACTATGCTCAAAAAGTTATCAAACTGTGCATACTCTTTGATCCAGCAGTGTTACTACTTGGCTTATATCCCAAAGAGATTTTAAAGAAGGGAAAGGGACCTGTATGTGCAAGAATGTTTGTGGCAACCCTCTTTGTGGTGGCCAAAAACTGGAAACTGCCCATCAATTGGAGAATGGCTGAATAAATTGTGGTATCTGAATATTATGGAATATTATTGTTCTGTAAGAAATGACCAGCAGGATGATTTCAGAAAGGCCTGGAGAGACTTGCATGAACTGATGCTGAGTATCATGAGCAGAACCTGGAGATCATTATACACTTCAACAACAATACTGTACGATGATCAATTCTGATGGATGTGGCCCTCTTCAACAATGATATGAACCAAATCAGTTCCAATAGAGCAGTAATGAACTGAACCAGCTACACCCAGCAAAAGAACTCTGGGAGATGACTATGAACCATTACATAGAATTCCCAATCCCTCTAATTTTGTCCACCTGAATTTTGGATTTCTTTCACAGGTTAATCATACGCTATTTTAAAGTCCGATTCTTTTTTTATATAGCAAAATAACTGTTTGGACATGTATACATATATTGTATTTAATTTATACTTTAACATATGTAACATGTATTGGTCAACCTGCCATCTGGGGGAGGCGGGTAGGGTGAAGGAGGGGAAAAATTGAAACAAAAGGCTTGGCAATTGTCAGTGCTGTAAAATTACCCATGCATATATCTTGTAAATAAAAAGCTATAATAAAATAAAGCAAAATAAAATGTGTTTCTTGTAAAAATAACATATATTGTAGGATTCTGGTTTTTAATACGATCTGTTATCTGCTTCCATTTTATTAAAGAGTTCATTCCATTCACACTCCCATTTATAATCATATTGTTATAATGTTATAACATAATGTTATAATCATAAAATTCACAGTTATGATTACTAGCTGTATATTTCCCTCCATTCTATTTTCTCTCCTGTTTATACTTTTTTCTCTCTTTTCACCCTGTCTTTTTTCACCATTGTTTTGTTTCTAATTATTCCCTCCCTTAATCTATCCTCCCTTCTAACACCCTTTCTCCCTTCTCTTACCCCTTTCTCTTATTATTTCTACCCTCTCTTCTATTTAGCCCCTCCCTTTTCTTTCCCCTTTCTTGTCTTTGATTTTTAAAAAATCCAAGTATTGGTCTTTATACTTGTCTCTTTTAAGTGTTACTTTATTAAAAGAGTTCTGGTCTTTTGAGATTGTAGATCCTGTAAACTCTGTCTTCCAAATGCCTGCTAGTCTTACAAGTTTTGTCATCTGCAGATTTAATTAACATACCATCTTTACTTTTATTCAAATCATTGATTAAAAATATTAACTAAACTAAGGTCAAGCAAAAATCCTTTGGGCACTCCACTGGCAAACTGATATCAAATAATTAATGACTTCTCTTTAAGCATAGTCATTTGACAACTTCCAAAGCTATCTAATTGTGTTATCTGAATAGCTTATATTACTCCTACAAGCATTACTCAGATTTTAACAAAATATACAAAGTATATCCAGAATATTCCCTAATCTTAGACTCAAAAGTAGATCACCATTTCACTTGGGATCAATTGACATCCACTTAAGCCAGTTGGCACACAAGAGGGATTCTAGTTGGTTCCACAAGAGGATCTAATTAGAAACTTCTAGACAAGATAATTCATATTTTTTCCATACTCCTAACTGATCTTATCTTTAGCTAAACAAGATATTCAGACACTGCCAGGCTGAAGGAAGGATTTAACTTGTAGAATGAGCCCCTTTAGTCATGAGTTTCTTAACTCCTAGTTACTTATTCAATTTCTAGAAAAGAAAGGGATTCTAGTTTAGCATCTATAATGGCCTTGTGAAATAAGTTTACTAATTGTCATATTGATATATTTAGGAAATTAAAAAACAGGCTGAAAATTTTTAAACTTAATTTTATATTTGACCTATATAATTTATAATTATCTACTAAGTAACTAATAAAACATTTTTATAAGAACTTAATCATAAGTGAACTCATTTAAACATTGCCAAATTAACTTTAATTGTAACAAAAGGTTCAGGGATGGGATATATAAATACACTGGGTAATCAGTTTCAAAACAGTGCATATCAAATAAGTTGTTTATAAGAATACATGTTTGCACTTTAAAATATAATCAGTAACCTGGGTGGGAGGAAGGAGGGAAAAATTTGGAACAGAAAGTTTTGCAAGGGTCAATGTTGAAAAATTACCCATGCATATGTTTTGTAAATAAAAAGCTTTAATAAAAAAAAACTTTATTTTATACACAAATATATTTAACTAGTAACAGGCAGATGACAAGACCAAATGTTCATTTACTTAGTTATTTAGAATAATATATAAAGGACTAAAATTCTAGGCTAAATGGCTTAAATCTTATACTTTTATCTTATTATTTATCTTATTATCGTACCTCAGATGTGCTTGAGTAATAGCCTGAGATAAATATTTAAAAGTGTGTTTAACCAGCCCTGAATTCAGGAGCACCCTTCAAATCTGGTCTCAGACACTTAACACTTCCTAGCTGTGTGATCCTGGGCAAGTCACTTAACCCGAGCCTGGGGGGGGGGGGGGGAGGGAGAGTATGTTTAGATTGATTACTTATCATGATTATAGAAATTTGCCATGAAAGGATAGGAACATGGCTTTAATAAAGGAAAATTGCTTCCCTAACTTAATGTCAACCCCAATCATATAGATAAAGTCTGCCAAAGTGGAAATGTTTCACTGAGAAATCAAGTCAGGGAAATCATAATTCAGTCCATGCCAAGAGTCTTTTCCATGAGGAGTCTATCTGCAATTCATGGAGGTCAACCCCATAGTGTTCCTGGCATCATTGGCCTAATAGCATTTCTTGGTGATTATATTAGGAGTCAGCTACTTCCAATAATCATATTTTTGGATGGATTCAGTTATTATGGACCACATATCAGTGAGAACAAGTATTGCCCTTGTAAGAGATATTTGCTATTAGAGGGAAAAAACAGGGATATAAATCAATACTGGTCCTAATGGCTTATACTATTGGCTCAGAATGATAAGCAGCCAAGAATATGGAAATAGGTGAACCTGTTTTTTGTATGGAGAAAATGAATTAGAAGAACCCAACCTTAGCCTTTCCCAGGTTATCTTCCCAACTTTATTCCCAAGGACAGATGTCCCTCTCATTGAGCTTCTGACATTTTTCTTAAAGGACTCATTTAGAGGTGACCCAAGAACACAGTAAATCTTAGACTGAAACTCAAAAAATATCTTTAGAATCCGAAAAAGATTTCACCTCAAAAAGTAGTCTCATTAATCATAGTAAGGACTGGACACAATTGTCAATATTCCCAAGTTGTTGCAATAAAAACAAATAAAATTCATCAAGTTGTAGCAATAAATAAAATTTATTTGCTTAATATTCCTTTCTATTAGTGTTTGTCTTTCACAAAAACAGCTTAAAATGATAAAAAGAGATAATCATTAGACTTTTATGAAGGAGTATAGCTGGAAACATTTAAAAAGACAGATATCTCTCTCTTATTCAACATTTAATGTTAAGTAGTTAAAATGTAATTTCAGTATAGACCATTCCAGATAGAACTTCATAATTCACAATAGCCTTATACTATAAATTCACACTTACCATAAATTCCTAATTACCACCTCTGTCATCAAAGAGTGCTCAATTGTGAAAGGATTCCGTTTTCTAAGTGAAGCAATACCAAAGATATGTCCAGTTACATTGGTCTTATTATAGTAACCCTAATAGCTTAACCAATAATCTTATAATTTTTCATAAATGATTGCTGATTTTAGATGAAATTTCCTCTTTAGAATAGCAAATACTTCAGAATATTAATACTTTCCAAATATTTTCTTTTCCTTTAATAGTTCTGCTCAACATCTAGATTAGAAAGAAATTGTGATCCTAAATAATGTATAAATACAATTGTTGGAGTTCAGTGGCACTCCAAAATATTGGGATTCTGGATAAGGGTTGCAGGTAAAATAACATCATGGACTTGGGATCAACATGATTGGTGAAGTTTGATAATGAGAGCTAACAATAACCCCATTTCTTCTTTCATAAAACTAAGAAGTGCTCATTATTTGAATCCAGATGTGAGATAGTAGCCCAGACTTTTGGATGACAAACCAGACATCCTTGAAGGATAGCTTAGTGGAATATATGTCATCAAATTCCCTTTTTTTCTCACATATTCTCCAATGTGTACCACATGATTCCTCGATATTCCCAAGGTCGGTTAGCCTGGAGTTTCTTGAAAAGTTTGGGGATCTCTATTTTTAGATTTTCTACTACATCATTCTCCCTCCAACAGTTAGGACCAAATTCATTTGAGATGATGGGACAAAAATCTCATCTTTTGGAACTGTTTCAGGCTGATATGGAGCATAAACCTGGCCCTGCCTAGTAGGTCTAGATCAAGGACAATAGATGCCTTACTTAAAGATGATAGTTAGCATTGGGAGGGGATGCTAGGCTTTGAGATAGGGTACTGGACAGTACCTGGCAGAATAAATAGTTGGAGGTGCATGACTTGAAGCCTAAAAAAGATAGAGGTCATTAGAAAGTTAAATAATATAGTAACAAGAAGATGATTAGGCCAAATACTCATTTACCTCATTGTTTAGGATTATTTTCACATTTTCAATTTAAATTTTTCAATTGAATATTTTCAATTTGAAAACAGCAAAATTTTACATACTTGCATTGTGCTCATATCTGCTACTGACCACTTGCTCTAATTATAAATATTTGCTATAAGAGGAAAAAGCAGAGACATAATTATAATAGCGTCAAATTGGTCCTTCAGGCTTAAGCCTAAAGGCACATATATAGCAGGATAAAACATCTTTAGTTCTGTTTGATTTCAGGTAAGAGTCACATTTGACAATTGCATTTCATAGTCAGACCCAGGAATAAATATGTAGAAAACATTTCTGTTCAAAGGAACACAATTGGGAAACTGAGTCAGAAGGATTCCACCTTAAGCAAAGCCAAGGCCTGGGGCTCTTGCCCAGAAATAGACCATCACCAGTAACAGTTCAGGATCACATCTCAATACTCCATGAGAGTAAAAATAATTATTGGTTTACTAAGACTCACATACATAAGAGATTTTACTTAACATCTTTCACTTGTTTTTTGTTTCTGATTCTTCTTGAGTTTAAACTCATCCTGGTGTAAAGAGCAATCATTAGAAATCATTCCTAATTATGCTTGTACATCCTCAGCAAGCCAAGTTCATTGTATAGGAACTCCATTACTCAAATTATCTTATTTCCTGGACCTGATGACCTTGTTCACTCCAACGGTTTCAAGAAATTTGACAAGTCCACAAGTTAATTCACAGCCCAAAGAAGGGGCTGAATTTGCTGCTCCTGTCTGCCCACCCCATCTATCCTTAGGGCTTCTGTGAGCTATATGCCCTTTGCCACCTCCCCCAACTCTGTGAAGAGGGAAAGGAAGCTGCCCACCCTCATACTCCAAGCAGAGGCAATTCAGATAAAACTTTCATATCATCCCTTCCTTTCCACATACAATAATCACAAGTTTTTTATATTAACATTAACAATAATTCCAAATTACTTAGTTAACAATCTTACAACTTTCACAAGTGATAGCCAAATTGTTTTAGCTGTAACTTCCCCTTAAATTGGAAGCAAAGCTGAAAACATCCAATTTCCTGAAGAGTAAATAGTTAACTAGGGTTAACAAGGCTGATAAAATAATGTATTTGGTTTTAAACTTTCCATATTCTTTTAGTTGTTTAGTTCATTCTCTAATAACATTCAGGTTACTGGATGACAAGCCAAATCTGGGTTTTATAATATCACAAAAATACCATTACCTATCAATCAGTATTTCCTGAATTTCTTTACTCATTACTGGACCCAATTTCCCAAGCTGTTGCAACTCTGGGAGTTCTCCAGAAAGCTTAGGCTTTTCCTCCTGTTTCCTTAAATAAGTTTTCCTTTTGTCTTAGGGAGAAAACAAGATAACTCTTAAAATTCAGATAAAACATAATGTATCAAATGGATAGGAGTCTCATATAATCAAATTTCTAATTTTAACACACACACACACACACATCAATTTTAAAAGTTAGGTTAAAATTAACCAGTACTTTAGTTTGTGAGATTCCCTAATTCCAATCAAACTCAATTGGGGGGGGGTATTTCCCAATTCACAAAAACTTTTTTTCTTTTTCTGAGGCAGGAAAGGGTTAAGGGCAGGGTTTTTAACTTCAATATTCAGGCCCTCACCTTAAATTTTTCAAAATATAGCCTTCATGACACTCTCCTGAATCATGCAAATACAGGTTGGTTTACTACAGTAGTTTTTTAAGTGACAGCAAATTTATTTTCTGTTTTCCCAAAGTTTCTAAACTTCTCAAATACTTTTCAATCAGTTCCTGTTTCTCAAGCTTAACTTTTCTCACTTTCCTTTCTATATACATATTCTTTTAGTGAACTTTGATTAAAGCCTCTTTAAACTGCACATGCCTTATTTTTATCTTATTTTGATGCAAAACTTCTCCCACTTTCTTCTATTTGCCTTAACCATCATATCTCAAATGATCTTTATTGCAATGAGTATACTGTCTCTCCCATCTATGCATCCCTGTTGCAGTCAGGGAAGAAGAAAAGTATGGAGAGAAAGAGAAAGACTTTCTTTCCATGTCTGCCCTTAAACAACAAAATAATTAATCCTGTCAATTGCTTTGGAACCTTTTTAAACTTGTCAATCCTACTTTTCCTTAAAATCTACACAATGGTATCTCAAAACTTACTAAGATATTTCAGAAGGTGGTAAATTCTTGGAATTAGCCCCAATGTCTTAGGAGTTCTTTTTTGCAATCTTAAAATGACTAATTGCCAAACTGTATGATTCATCACCTCCAGAATCACTAAGATGTTTTTACTGATTCTACAACTTCAATTATCTAACTTTCTTTCTATAGTCCAAACTTGGCAAGTGTTGCAGACTTTTCCTTTTTTCTTATAACACAATCTCCCATAAAAAGACTAAGATAGAAATCAGGAATGTTCATAAATTTTTCTCAGTGTTCATTCTAACTACAATTCTTAGAAGTTATTCTCTCTGGCCAGCTCCTATTCATTCATTCGTTTGTTTATTCATTCATTCAGTTATTTATTTGTTTGTTTGTTTGTTTATGTATTTATTTAAATTAAAGGCAAAGCTGATTTCAGAAGACAGATGAAAACACAAAAGAAAGCTTACTATACAAACTAGTTGTTGCTAGGATCTCTGCCCCTTCTCAAAACTCTACAATGAGTTTGGTGAGGTAAGGAATCCCACCCCAAACCCAGAAACATTCTGAACACCAGATCCTCATGCATACTGTGGCCAGGACTTAGGGCACTGCCAGGAGTGAGATAGCAAAGCTGGTTAGTTTGTCTAGCATGAAAGAGCCAGTGACATTTCAAACACTGGAATGCTGCAGCTAAATGCACAGCTCAAACACACAAACTGGGGTAGGGTTGACAGGGGAAAGGGAAAAAGAAAAGCAGAGAGAGGGAAGGGCCAGAGAGAAGCACGGAGGGTTTTATACTGCCACTAGGGTAGGGGCTTTTACCCTTTTGGAGACCTTCCAAAAATAAAAACTCATGTCAGTGGTAATGCTGCAAGTGCTAGAGGGATCTAATGATTTCCAAGGAGGAGCACTGTGCACCCCATCTCCTGCCAGCTCCAGTGATTCCTGGGCTCCTGACTGTGTTCTGCAGCTACATCTTAACTCTGAGGTGCTGAACTACTCATCCCTACATGAGTGTGTGTGCACACACAGAGACACACACACACACTGACAAAGGAAAAAAACAAAACCCAGGGGAAAATTTATCATCAGAACAGCAATTGTACGTTTAGATTCTTTCCTTAATTCCCCCTCCCAAAATAATACTTTTTCAGGAAATTACAGAAATATTATTTTTTTCCCTACACAAGAAAATTTCCAGTTCTCTTTCCTCCTAATAAATATCAAATAAGTTTATTTCCCTTTCTTTGTACCTTTTCCAAAATGGACTGCTCCATTTTCTCCTGTGTACGTCATTGCATGTGTCCAGAGTGCTTTGAATTTCACTCTGGAGGTAAAAGGTTGGGGCCTGGTGCTGTGCAGGGACCTGGGCAGTTGGGCCCATCTGAATGCAGTTTCAATCTCTCAAGGTAACAGAATCTAGTTCAGAGCATAAACATGACACAGGCATTCTACAAACACAGAGACAGAATATCAGGACAAATACAAAGTGAGCAATTAAAATACTTAATTGATTCTCCAAGACGTACAAAAGAAAATGAGCCTCCCCTATTTGAGATCATGTAGAACAAATTTGTTCCTGTTATTCAGGAGTCAGTCCTGAGAAATGTAAATGGACTGTCTCATCTCTGCTACAAGACATGGGTGATTCTGTTCCCATAGCATGTCACTTTCAGTGTCCTGGGAGTGAGAAATGTCAAGTGTAACTGAAAGGGGAAGTATGCAACCAAAAGCATAGAGCTCACTGATGACCCAACAAGCTTTCCTAGAAGCTTGGGATGTCCCAGCTATAGTACAGAGGGAGCTCGCTTACCTTAAGGAGGAGGAGGACAAAGTCTCTAGACTTAGATCCCATCTCTGCCACCAAAAATGCTGGTGTTCAGTGGGACTCCAAAATATTGGGATTCTAGACTGGAATTCCAGGTGTCTCCAAAGAATTTGAAAACAGACCAATTCTAAGTCAACAGAGTTTTACTGTAATTGTAATACTAATTAAAGCAGACTAAATTCCAAAAGAGAAAATAGCAAAGAGCAGAGAGCAAACAAGTCTACTTTGGGGAGTCAGATAAAGTGGGCTCCAAATTAATTGTCCACGAGTATTTTTTTTAACCAATTGTTAATTAAAGAAGCAATTCAACTGAAAAAGACAATCATGATTAGGTCCAATGAGGAAGAGTCTTGGGAATTGGGTAAAAAGGGTTAATGATGGTATCAGGCTGTCCAGAAACTAACTCTCTGGACGATGAAAGACTTAATATTCAATGAATCCCACTCCTATCACCATTAAATGCCAAACCCTAAAATAAATCGAAGTTGTAAGTGGAAGAATAAAGCAACTTTGAGATAACAGGGTAGCAAACCGACACTGGGGTATGTCCCATGAGAGTGCAATGGATTTCCCAAACCAGAAACCCATTTAAAAAAAAAAAAAAAAAAAAAAAAAAGGTCCTTATGGTCTAAGGAGGAGAGGGAAAAGGAGATAGTATGAAATAGCAAGTCCTGGTCATGAGATACCAGCCACTCTTGATAACCTAAGCAAGGAAAACTGTTTCCTTCTGATTGTTTTGCCCTTCATGACATAAATCCCCATGGTAAGGGTAAGGGCATAAGGAGCTACTATCTGATTAAAACTTATGAAGAAAAGTTATAGGGTGGGACTTAAGCTGTATTAATGCTAGGAGCCCTCAGAATGCTTCTGTGAAGCTTCTGTTTAACTCCTAAGGTATATGAGGGCTGAGAAGGACTGGAAATGATTCATTCCATCTTTGATCTTATATACCTTAGTATCATTATAGCATACTGAATATGTGTGAACTAGAGAACCATCATCTCATCAATTCACTGAGTTAATATCTTGTTTCAAGTATACTTTTCCAGAGTTCCGGCCCTCTACAAGCTGTGAATCAAGGTAGAAATGCAAGGACACCTGGAATCTGAACATTGCTAGAATGGTTAAGAATTAATATTAATTTGATATTAAAATTTTTCTATAATGGAGTAGGGAGGAATAGATATAGAAATTAAGATAAGATTAAGAATAGCATTTTTATACAACCACCCAACTCCTTTGCAGAGATAAGAGATTCATGAGTGTGATATACTGCATATATTTTCAGACTTTTCTGACATATGAATTAGTTTTGCTGATTTTCCCACTCTTCCTTTTCTTCTTTAAGAATACCACTTGTTGGGGCAGCTAGTTGGTGTAGTGGATAGAGTACCAGCCTTAAAATCAGGAGGACCTGAGTTCAAATCTGGTCTCAGACACTTAACACTTCCTAGCTGTGTAACCCTGGGCAAGTCACTTAACTCCAATTGCCTTAGGAAAAAAAAAAATACCACTTGTTTATCAGGGATGATTTAGGGGGTAGGAAAGGGGAAGAAAGGATCTTGGGAGAAATGTTGGTGACATAAAGAAAACAAAAGATATTAATTAAATTTTTTATTTTAAAAAAGAGTGATAACTGAATAATCAGTGGTGAGACACACAGTTAGGACTGGGGAAAGATGGAACAGATAAGCAACATTTTCAGAACAGTTAAAAATTAGATATACTATCTCCCTACCCCCACCAGAAGCATTTAGATAGAAGCCAGTGTTTTAACCTTTATGAAACATTTCCTCACATTTATTATTAATTTTAGAAGGGAAGCCTCAGAAGAACCCAAAAATGGTTAAAAGAACAGAATTGTCTTTTGAGAACATATTCAAACCTTCTATAATGTATTTAGTCCATGAATATTTGTGTCTGACCTAAAAAGTGGAAATTTCTGAAAGTGAAATGGGCTTACCAGGACATACATACATGTAGCACACATCATTGTAAATAGCACTAGGTTTGACAAATGTTGAAAAGATAACTAATAGTAACTTGTGATAACTATTGTATACCCTTTATGATAATAAGTCTGATAATCTTGTGTAGTGTCTACTTTAAGAATGATTAACCCTAAAATGACTATGTTTCAGATCAACAAACAAGAGACCAGACTGGGAAGCAAGAAGAGGAAATATGGATGGGTGGGGCCTTCCCTTCCCTTTGTAAATAGGAACAAATGGGCTTTAGTAATTAGAAATGGATGTATGGCCAAATACAAAGATCCTGGTGATTTCCTATAAAGTTCATGAATTTATTTGGGGAAATTGCTTACACTTATTAGTTAGTAATATAACAACAAAAATTGTTCTCTTCTTCCTAAGACTGAAAAAACTTTCTCCAAACTTCTTGAATCTTTGAAAGTAAAGGAGAAAGACAGGAACAGTGGTAAGTGGCCTGTTTGTACATGTCCTTTTGCAGAGCTGTATAAAGTTCCTATATTCCTTTACTGAAAAACTTGTAATGGTCATATAGCTAAAGTTTTACAATGGATTTTATACATATCATCTCATTTGAATCTCACAACAACTTTGTGAAGTAGGTGCTATTTTTCCCATTTTATATATAAGGGCAGTTCAGAAAAGCTAAACACCTGGTGGAACAGCTAATAGGCATCAGAGGCAGGATTTGAACCCACATCTTCCTAATTTACTCTATTTACCATACCACTGTGCCTTATTAGGAAAGAGTTTCCTCTTCCTTTTTCTTAAAGAACTATAAACCTGTGTTCCACTTTACCCTATTCCTTCCTCAAAAAACTTTTAATGATGAAGAACTTTTATTTCAAGTATCTGTACAGTGTTGGACTTAATCTTAGACAAAATTTGGAGAAGGAAATGGTAAATTACTCCAAAATTTTTGCCAAGAAAACCCCAAATGGAGCCACAGAGTCAGACTTGACTGGGAAAACAACAACAACAACAACAACAACACTGGACTTAACTAGGCAAAACTGCTGAGCTATGGAAGATTTGAATCAGAAGTTTAAGTCTTTATTCTAATACTTATTACTGTTACAAGTAATTTAACATTTAAGTCAGTTTCTTTTTCTGTGATATAGAGATAATGGCATTTGTACTGCTTGCCTTAAGGGATGGCTGTGAGGATCAAATGAAAAAGGGACCTAGCTAAGGGATGCCGATGATCTGTCTTCGAAAGAGAAAGCATTGTCCTTGGAGTCATGCACAGAAACTAACAAGCTGTGTGACTCTGGGGCGCTTTTCCTCAGCTGTAACATGGGAGTGATAGCACTTACCTCAGTGTTGTGAGGATCTGAAGAAGGTAATAGGCAGGAAACTTTAGCTCTGTAATCAAACTTTAACTGAAGGAGGAGGGAACTCCTTTACTGTAATTAATAGAAATTTATTTACAAATATTTACACCCAACCTCAGGGACATAGTCCTGAATTAGAGGAATCAAATTTGTATACCAAATATAGGTGCACATGCATGCAACAGTCAGTCCTTGCCCCTGAACGGTTTACAACCTACAAGCTAAAACAACGGGGATGCTTAAGAACGTAGCAGCTGCCAGGGTATCACGGAGATAGAAGAAAACAACTGTTAATGGTGTCCCTAGAAGATAACCCGCCTGCTCCCGCACAAATGATTAAAGTTCCGGGCGTTGCAAACGGAGCGATTAAATGTAACCTTGACAGCTTAGCACGGATGCTATTTTTTCAGAGATCTGTCACTTTAGGCACTTTCCACTGTATAGCTAAGAAAAGAGCGTCTCCTATTCATAGTGTGAGGGGATTGGAGCTGGAAGGAATCTTCGAGCCCCATCTTCCTCACAGAGCCCCCCGATTTAAGTCCATGGAAGACGCTGGGTTTTTTGTTGTTTTTTACAGCTATTCTACCCCAAGTCCAGTCCCAGTCTTCTGTGGGACCAGCGTCCCCACAACGGTCCAGCAGCCCACACTTCAGTACCAAACTGCAGCTTCAGGACTTTCGGGTTGTTCATATTTGGCACCCCGTTTTCCACCCCGCCCATCCAAGAACAGGAACGCTGGCACGGTGGACACATAACCCCACACCGACCTAACCACGCAGGGACGAGCCAAGTTTGGGGCCGGGTTTCCCGGGGCCCAGCAAACAGCTCACCTGCGCCCCTCACCGGGAAAGGCGAGTCAGCAGCGGCAGGATACCCGCAGCAGCTTCAGCCAGGGGATGGATGGTTCAAGAGTATGAACCCAAGTGGCGGAGAGAGCTGAGAAAGGGAAGGGCACTAAGCTGGGGCCGTGCTTTCTCTCGCTGGGTTTGGGGCGCTCAGAGAAAAGGGAGCCGCGAGCGCTAAGACACGGCGCAGCTGTGGCGCTTGCGCATCACGGCTCGGGACGTGGAGCCCGTCCCCACCGCCCCATCGGGAGCTGCTACTGGGAAAGTCTGGCGGCGCCGGCGAAGCGCTGGGCTGAGGCGGCTCAGGTGGCAGGGCAGGTGCACGAGCTGCAGGAGCTCCTGGAACAGGCTCAGCACGTTCTCTCCTCGCTTGGCGGACGCCTCGAGGTAGATGCCGCCCCACTCGAGCTCCACGGCGGCGATCACGGCGTCGGGGAAGCTCCCACCCGGCGCCAGGTCGCTTTTGTTGCCCACCACCACGATGGGCGGCGGGCTGGGCGCTTCCCCCTTGGTCTCCAGGATCTCGGCGCGCAGCCGCCGCACCTCCTGGAAGGACTCCGGTTCCTGAAGCGAGTAGACTAGGGCAAAGGCGTCCCCACGGCGGATCCCCAGCTGCCTCATAGCCGGGAACGAATAGCTGCCGCTCGTGTCCATGATCTCCACGCGCACCTGCTGCGCGTCCAGTTCATACTCCAGGCAGTGCAGCTCCTCCACCGTGCGCTTGTGCTGGGACTCAAATGTGTCAGCCAGGAAGCGCTGGATCAGCGCGGTCTTGCCCACGCCAGCCGCGCCAAAGAAAACCAGGCGCACGCTGGACTTGGGTTTGGTTGGGTTCAGGGCCATGGGGTCGGAGCTTGAGGGATCCTGTGAAGGACAGACCTGCACGAATAGATGCGACACCAGAGTGAATCTCAGAGCTAGGGATCTCATAAAAATAAATCTTCCTTTGACCAACTTTCCCTCAATAAAGCGTCTGACCCTTGCTATCCTGATTTTATAGTATGCGTTAGCCAATGAAGGCCCGGGGAGGGCAACCCAGACGGAAAACGGCTATTGGTTAAAAGAAAATGCATACCTTTAAAAAGACTCCCCTCTCCCACTTACTTCCTCCTCATCCCTCCCACTTACCTCTTCCCTTTTAACCCCTTTCCTTCCTTTCTTCTCACCTGGTCACCTACTGTTTGGAGTTTCACTGATCCTAAGATCCTAAAAAGCTCCACCCACAGGGTTCCGAAGCCTTAGTTCACTGGGCAGACAGGATTGAAGACGGAGAGACTCGGGTCTGGTCGAATTCGCCAATTTGGGGAGCCGACAGACTCTGGTTAAGTCAGGGAGCAGCGAAGACAATGTATCTTTTTTTTTTTTTCTTTTTTCTTTTTAAACAAACAAAAAAGACAATATTTAGAAATTCAGAAAAGTAAACCTTCTATCGTAGTCCTACTAATTAAATCACGATATTCAAAGATTACCCCTGCTGGGGTAGATGTAGGAAGAGGTACACAAATTTCCTCGCCTGTAAACTTCTAGGGACAACAGAACTTGAGGTTATGGCTTGTTCACGGAGGTGTGTGTGTGTTTATAGCAGCTCAAGTGAACAATAAAAACTGTGTTCTGAGCAGCGCTTGGCATTAATGGCGATACAAGAAAAACAGTAACAAGATTTATAGAGCACCTGCACAGATGTCTCATTTAGTCCTCGGAACAACCTAACTGGAAAAATACAGCCAAATAAGTTTATTCCTTACCACTTGCAAAGCTACTGATTGTAAATTGAACTTCAGCTTTGGCTTCCTTTTCCTTCTCCACAGTTGTAAACTTAAACTCAAATGTTATTAAGAAACTTTTATTATCTGCAAAGTGACATCTCCTGGAATGTAAAAAGCATCCAGGCCCAGAGTTTATAGTCTGAAACAATATTTGCTTAATTGCCCTTGTTTCCAATTAATTTTTGTTATCTTTTTTAAAAATCACTTTCATCTTTGAATATGTCCTTCCTGTCCACTCAGAAAGTTATTCCTTTCCAATTTATTTATAATGCACCCTTAAAAATCACACTACCTCAAATTTGTAGCTATCATTTTACAGATATGGCGTCTTCATGCCTTGGTGCTCCTCCTTCACAAATAACCAATCTGTTACATCTATTGTTCCACCATGGATGTAGAGATGAAAGGAATTTCCAAGAGCGTCTAATCCAACCTCCTCATATTATTATTATTATTATCTTTTTTTTTGAATGGGTGAAAAAGCATTTATTAAGCACTTAGTATTTGCAAAAAATATAAAAGCCCAAGAAGGCCCCTTCTCTAAAGCCTAGTTAATACTCACTGGTCTCAGGACAACTAGGTGGCACTTATCTCAGGCACTTAACACTAACTGGCTGTGAGACCCTGGGGAAGTCACAACCCCAAATGCCTCAGCAAAAAAAAAGCCATATATATATATATATATATATATATATATATTCACTGGTCTGCCTTCATTGTGTCTATAATCTTTAGATACTATCAGGGTCCTTAGTCATTCATCAAAGCAGGATCCCACTCATGTGATAACAGTTCTCCCTACTTTGTTATGGTTTTCATTGCCATTCTGGTTTTCGTTCCACCTAGCTGGAAGACCAGTTTGACTAAAATAATAGTTACTTTTATGAACAGTCAGCTTATGTTCTCTGTCCCACCAGCCAATGAATAGTAAACATTGAACAGTCCCTCTAGCAAAGTATTTTATTATATCAAATACCCAGAAGGTAAAGAAGTTTATTTCATCTGCCAGATTCTCATGATAGTTATTTTGCTTTCCTCATCCTTTGTCTGGTCATTTCTCTGTAACTGTCTATCTTAAGTGTAAACATTCCCTTCTGGGGTGGGGTTCAAAGTTCATCCATCACAGCTTGCATTTGTTTAGTCAGCAATGGAGTTACTAAGGTTTCCTTACCAAATCAAAGTTGCTTTTAATTGATAGTTTTGCTCTAAACTCTGGTAATTAGTGAGATGGAGAATAAGGAACAGTGGAAAAAGATGGTTGTCTACCTGAGTAAAGTTGGACAAATTACTTAATATCTCTAGACCTCAGTTCTTCATCTGTTAAATGTGGAGTCTGCACTAGAGAGTCTCTAAAGTCCTTCCCAGCTATAATTCTTTTTATCCAAAGATCTCTTCTGGCTCTAAATTTATGATCCTATGACTGCTGCTGTTTGAGTACCCTTGTAAAAGGCCTTTATCTGGGCCATCCTACTCATCCTCATGCTGAATCCCAGCTGAGTCTGTGCCTTACTTGAGCCAGGATTCCTAGATCAAAACACCAGTCACCTTGCCAAGCCACTCTACTCTTAGTCACAACTCTAATTCTATTCTCTTTGTAGAGAATATCTTTAGTTTTCAATTTTTTGGGTTACTCTCAAGCAGAATTGTCAACAATAGATTTGACAAGTGGGCATCATTGCTGCATTCAGTGATGCCATCAAACAGAAGTTACCATTTAGTGGCTCATGAACCCCTTGGGGGTTCGTGATGATACTTCAAGAGATTTGTCCTAAAGATTCTTTTATGGTTCCTTGTAATTTGCTGTTGTCTCCAGAAGCTGCCGATCGCTCTCTGGGAGGAGATCTGCTGTGTCAACTCAAATCTCTTGGACAGATTCTTCTTCCTGTAGAGAGCTGACTTCCCTTCCTGCAGAGAGCAGCCTCAAGTCTGGTCCAGAAACAACTCCCTTTTTCCTCCAAAGCTGCCCTCTTTATCCTCCCAGAGAATGGGCATGGGATAATGCAAGGGCTTCTGGGAAGAATTACTTCAACCAATGAACTTGCTCCTCCTAAGCATGCAAGCTCTTCCCCAGGAAAGGCCGGAACTAGAGAATTGTCAAGTACTGACTTAGCACTTAGTAAGAACCTAATATCTCATTATCTCATTAGCACTTAGTAAGAACCTAACAGTTCCTAAAGCAATAAATAATTGTCAAAATGATACAAATATAATTTTTTCTTTATAACAAAAAATACATTCATTTTTGAAGCATATAGTGCTGTCTCTTTTTTCTGTATTCTTCACATAATGAAAGTTTCCAAGATATACATTTTAGGCTCTGCTCTTTAGGCACTGTCTACCATGGCCTTGTAGGACTTATCCCATCAATTCCCTTTTTCCATTGTGCCTCATTCCCAAAATAATGCCAATTATTGTAGATAGAAAACATTGTCTCAAGAGAAAAGATTGCCTCTAGCAGGCAATCTTGCCCATGCAAGAGCATCAATTGATCTAGCTATTTTTTCACTTCATCTGGCAGGAGAATCTTCCATCCTAGGGGCTATTAACTTCATTACAACAATTATTAACATAAACCCCCCTGAAATATCCCAATATTAAACAGCACTATTCATTTGATCAGTAATAATTACAGCAGTCCTGCTTCTCCTATCCCTACAGGTCCTAGCAGTCAGTATTACAATGCTTTTAACAGACTGCAACCTAAATACAACATTCTTTGATCCCGCTGGAGGAGGAAACCCAATCTTTTATCAACACTTATTCTGATTCTTTGGACACCCAGAAGTATATATTCTGATTCTACCAGGTTTCAAAATTATCTCTCACATTGTTACATACTATGCAGGCAAAAAAGAACCTTGCGGATACATAGGTATAAAATGAGCAATGATATCCATTGGATTCTTAGGTTTCATTGTATGAGCTCACCATATGTTTACTGTTGATCTAGATGTAGACACACAAGCATATTTTATATCAGCTACAATAATCATTGCTATTCCAACAGGTATTAAAGTTTTTAGCTGATTAGCCACCACCCTTCACGGAGGAAATATTAAATGATCCCCTGCAATACTATGAGCCTTAGGTTTCATTTTCCTATTTACAATTGGAGGCCTTACAGGAATTGTTCTTGCCAACTCATCCCTAGATATTGTCCTTCACGACACATATTATGTAGTAGCTCATTTCCACTATGTTTTATCTATAGGCTCTGTTTTCGCAGTTATAGGAGGCTTCTTCCATTGATTCTCACTCTTCACAGGTTATATACTTAAAGACACATGAGCAAAAATCCATTTCTCTATCATATTTGTAGGGGTTAATATAACCTTTTTCCCTCAGCACTTCCTAGGTCTTTCAGGTATACCTCGACGATACTCAGACTACCCATATATATTATTATATATAATATATATTACAATATTATATTATAATGTTATTATAATATTACATATTATACTGTAGTCCCATAAAAGAAAATTCATTTGATGGACTGGTGTTACAGATTCTGTTCATAATGCTCCTGTCCACCCTTCCCTGTTACCTCTAGTAGATTAGTGCCTCCTTCATACTGTCTCCTTGTACATTTAGAAAGGAGTCTCTTACTAATCTTTGTTATTCTGTTGCTATTGCTGTCTGCATTTATTTATTTCTCTGATTTTTCTGTTGTTTGATGTGTTCAAGAAGCAAAAAAATCTCTTTATTTTAGGTTTTCTTTCTAAAAATGTTTCAAATTCTTCTTTATTATCGAACATTCATCTTTTGCCTTATATGGTTAAGCAGGCTTGCAGGATAGGTCACCTTGGGCTTCCATCCTGAGCTCCATTGACATTTCTAACACATTATTCCACTCCATCCTCCTTTTTCTAGTAGATTCAGAATAGCCTTGTATTATTCAAATAACTTTTCCATTGTAGTTGAAGATCTTTCTCTTGATGGCTTCTAGAACTAATTTCTAAATTTAATTATTAAATTTAATCACTAAGACAGTGATTTTTTTTTGCTACCTTAGATTTTTTTTCTAAAAGTACACTATGGCTTCTTTCAATTGGAATTTAATTTTTTATGTTCAAAAGTTCTGGGCAGTTTCCTTCTACTATATCCTTCATTAAGTTTGTTTGTTTGTCATGTTCTTCTGGGAAATCTATAATCTTTAGAATGTCTTTATGCATCCTTTCTTCAAGATCAGTATGTTTTGCTTGCATAGTGACTATATTTTCTTTTAATGTTCTTATTTTTTGCTTTCCTTCTGAGTTTTTTTTCTTTTTCTTTCAGGCAGTTGGAGTTAAGTGACTTGCCTGGGATCACACTGCTGGTAAGTGTCAAGTGTCTAAGATCAAATTTGAACTCAGGTTCAAAGAACTAGTGCTCTATCCACTGGACACATATTTCTATTTGCATTTATGATAAATTGTTTTCTCTTTTGTATCTGGTAAAGTTTATCATTGCAGATTCAAATTTTGCTGTCATCATTATTTTTGCAGTGTTCTCATAATTCTTATTTCTCTTTTAAACCAATCAGGAACAATGTGTTGTAGTTCCATCTGCTTAAATTCTCTAGGATACTCTGTTTCATCAAGTGTTGGATCATTTTCCTTTGTTTTGTAGTATTTGTGGATGCCTGTACTAGTTTACTAACTTTGGAGGTCATCTTTTCTTCTATTTTTCCTGTTGGCTGATCTCATTCTGTTCAAAATCTTTGAGTTTAGTTCTTCATGAAATCTTTGATACTTTCCATTTTTCTCTTTTCCCTTGTTTTCCTTTTTATTCACTTCTTGACTCCCTCCCTCCCTTCCTTCTTGACTTCCCCCCCATGGAAATCCCTCCCTGTGATTATGGTTTCCTTGGCTGGATGTCAAAAGTATTTCAGCCTTTTTTCAGACTGAATTTATAATTCAGGAGCCTAAGTCCTTGCCCCAGCTGATCAGAATCAGCTCCACCAGGGTGCTATCTATGCTCAGCCTTGATGGAGTACTACGTAGTCCCCAATATAAATGTAACCTGTCCTGGTGACCTGTCCTACTTCCTCTGCTTCTCAGTCCTCTGGCTGGCACTGGCCATTCAGATCTTTTCAATGTTGGTTCTTCTGGACCGAAGCCTCTGGAAGGCTTTTGGTCCTGAAGGGATGTGGCCAAGCAAGCTGTCCAAGGAAACTCCCTGGAGCCAGGGTCTCCACAGTCCTAGAAACTAGATGTAGACGTAGATTTTTAAGCAAGTATCCATGGATGTGTTAGTATAGCCTAGATGCTAGCAGTATGGAAGGTACAAGAGGAGTGCTGAATGAACTCAGAATCACTAACAATCATTCCCTGAACTGTTTTTAAACATTCTTTTGGATTCTAGAGTCCTAGACTACGGAGATAGCTGAAGATGCTTTATCTTCGGCACTTAATTTCTGTTTGGGAAAAGTTTGAGAGATTTGCGGGAGAGGTGTCAGAAAAAATGTCAGGTAGCACCTGAGTAAAGGTAGAGGCAACATTTATAGAACACTAGCACCTAGAGTCAAGAAAACTTGAATTTGAATCTTGCTTTAGAAAATAACTGGGCAAGTGACTTAACCCTTGTCTGCCTGCCTCAGTTTCCTCATCTGTAAATGAATATAATAGTAGAACCCACTTCCTAGGGTTTTGTGAGGATCGTTTGTAGAGAGGAGACATTTGTAGAGAACTTTGTAAATCTCAAAGTGATCTATAAAGTCTAGCTATTGTTATTATAAGAAACAGAAGTGAAGGAGGAATGCATTTGAGACATTTCAGGTTAGTTTATACATTGTCAAGGAATGATAAAGAGGACAGATGGATTCAAACCTAAAATATATAAAGGGCATTAATGTGCAATAAACCCAGAAAAATAAACTAAGGCCATATTGTGAAAGACTTTAAGTGTTAAACAAAGGAGTTTATATATTTTACTAGAGTAATAAGAAACCAGTTAAAGCTTCTTGGCCAGGACAGAGCTGAAAATCCTCCATTTCTTATTTCTGGCACCTGGGTAAGGAAAGTTTAAAGGCTTAAAAGAAGTTTAGAGGCTAGAAGTTTCCAACCTGTCAGTAAACCCCCTCAGAGCAGTGGGGGGAGTGGGGAGGGAGGAGGAGACTCAGGAGTTATTGCAAGGTGTCTGTAAATCCCATCAGATATTGTTACTTTGATCTTTCTTCAGACCCTGTGAGATTTGTCATGTGGATAATAGGTTTTGTGTTCCCGGGTTTTATATTACCAATACTTCATTTGTGCCTAATTGGAATTTTTTTTTACCTAGTGTTCAGAAATAAAACATAACCTTCCTTTCTGCCAAGATGTCCCTTCTGAAGTATCTGTCTGAATTATTTACTTACATATTTCACAGTGTCCTTCCTAAAGTGACATATAGTTTAACTAGATTAAGTGAGTCATTATGTTATAGTGAAAAGGACAGAACATTCCCTAAAATCTAAACCACGTGTACTGCCTCAACCCACAAAAGCTCAAGAAACATGATAGTACTAAAAATGCCTATTGTGAAAATTTTTGAGGTTAAAAGAGGGTTGTTATAATACACCAAAATACTTAGGAACCACTATTTTTTTAATCTGGTAGTTTATTTTCTATATACATGTTAAAATAATTTTCAACATTCATTTTTGTAAGGCTTTGTGTTCCAAATTTTTCTCCTTCTCTCCCTTATCTCCTACCTCCTCAGGACAGCAAGCAATCTGACATAGATTAAATGCTGCATTCCTTTTAAACATATTTCTTTATTTGTCATGTTGTGCAAGAAAAAATCAGACCAAAAGGAATAAAAAAAAAAAAAATCACGAGAAAGAAAAAGCAAACAAACAAAAAGGTGAATATACTGTACTTCAATCCACATTCAGTCTCCATAGTTCCTTCTCTCGCTGGATGTGATTGGCATTTTCCAACCTAAGTCTACAGGAATTGTTTTGGATCATTGTATTGCTGAGAAGAGCAAAGTCCATCACAGATCATCATTATCTAATCTTGTTACTGTGTATAATATTCTCCAGGTTCTGTTCACTTCATTCACCATCAATTCATGTAAGTCTTTCCAGGCTTTTCCAAAATCAGCCTGGTCAATATTTCTTATAGAACAAAAATATTCCATTATATTCACATACCATAACTTATCCAGTCATTCCCAAACTAATGGGCATCCATTCAATTTCCAATTCCTTGCCACTACAAAAAAAAAAAATATCACAAATATTTTTGCATATGTGGGTCCTTTTCTCTTTTTATGATCTGGGATATAGTAGTGAAAGAGTCAAAGGGTCAATGGGTTTGCACAGTTTGATAGCCCTTTAGGTATAGAGGAACCACTATTATAAGCCCTATTTAAAATGTACTCCATGTACTGTTCATAGGATCAGCTAAGGCAGGAACAGCCAGATGCTCTCTCTCTCTCTCTCTTCTCCGTGTCTCTCTTTGTCTCTGTCTCTGTTTCTCTCTGTCTCTTTCTGTGTCTATGTTTCTCTTGTATGTGTCTCTGTCTCTCTCTTTCTCTGTCTCTGTCTCTGTCTGTCTGTGTGTGTGTGTGTGTGTGTGTCTGTCTGTCTGTCTGTCTATCTGTCTGTCACTCTCTCTGTCTCTCTCATTCTCACCCATCCTATATACATGATCTCCATATAATCTAAACATATTGATCCTTGAAGACAGAATGCATAGTGAGAATGTAAGGACTATATATGGGATTCTAAGAAAAATACAAGTCAAAAAACCAGTAAGAAATTGACCATACTCTTTATTCTTGAGATTCCCGGATCTTCTTCTTTTCTATAGTTATCCCTTCCACATCATGACTTTCCCTATCACAATTTAATATATCACAGGTCAGCAAAAGATATTAAGTGGGCATTTTGTGTAAGTCACAAGTCAGCAGTTGACCAAATATTTAACCCAAATTTTACAATAAGGTACTGTAAATACTCCACAAAAGAAAAAGAAAAAAAAAAAAAATCAGACTTCTCTGGTACAAAGAGAGGGCCAAAATTTTTTACAAAGTTTTTCTAGATCGCAGGGTAAAGAATGGTGATTACCATGCCCCTAATTTTCTTGTTGTGGAGGACTATCAGGTCTTTAAATACACACACACACACACACACACACACACACACACACACACACACCCCACCACACCAGCAATCTTTACCACCACAGAGCTGTTTCATAACCAAATATTTAGAAAGATCTAGCTACACTTGTCACCCCAGGCTATTCTTTTTTCTCTTTCCCTGAGTCTTTTAGAATAGATAAAGGGCTGCTAAATGGCCTGGCCTGCCCCCATCTCCCCCCAGAAAAGACCAAAAAAGGAAAAAGAAAAAGGAAAAGAAGAAAGAGTAGATAATACTCACCATCTCTACTTCCCCACAATTTTCTACTAAACTTTTCTCTTAGAGTCATTGATAAAGAATAACCCAACAAATCCAACTGAAAAATCCAATGGCCTCTTCTCAGTTCTCATTCCCTCTGACTTCAGTGCATTTCATACTATTGACCATCCCTCTCCTGTTATCTTAGTGTTTTGTTTAATCTTGTGGTCTCCTCCCATACTAATGAAGATAAGCTGAGTTTTTAAAAAGTCAACGGAGTTTGTAATTTAGTCTATTTTGTTTCAGTTTATTCCTTTTGTTTTCATATTATATTCATTTCTGAATATAACTCTCCATTCATTTACCTAGTAACAAAAATTTTAAAAGAGAAAAAGAGCAATTGAAAATCAGCCTGACTTCCTCTGATCATATGGGCAATATCCTGTATCCACGTTTTTCCATCTTTTCAAAGAAAGGAGAGAGGTTTATTTGTGGGCTATGATTATTCCTTTGTAATTAGTATCTCTATACTATAGATTTACATCCCAATGCTTGGGTTTTTTTTCCTCTAAGTCTGAACAAATGAGCTTCAATTATTTGAAACATTCAACTGAGAATCTGGCTAAAAAAGGAGAATTTTTTTCAGTAATGATAAAGATGATCTATAGAAAGATTATTTTAAAAATCATCTTCTAAAAGCATATACAAAAAAATAATATCCACAAGCACAGCAAAATAAATAAAATTAGCATTAGAATCAACAAAAACTGATGCATTACCAAGGTTTGGTGTTATGTAAATACCACATTGTCAAAGTTAAAGGGCATATTCTTCCTTTCTGAAAGTTGATCCTTCCAAAGATAAATTCTGTAAACTATCTTTGCATATATTTGGAAAAATAAAATATTATTTAAAAAAAGAAAAGAAGAGAAAAGTACAAGTCAAAAAACTTGGATTACAAAATGTGAGAAACACTAGGAAAAGGGAATCAGAGCTCCCAGAGGCAAATGACACACAGATAAACTGTGTTGATTAACTCATTTTCCAGGAATGTGTGTGTGTCAGGGGTACTGTTTGAGAAGTGTTCATTGAATCAAAACAGAATGTATTAATAAATCATTAAATAAATAAATTATTAGGATTTTGGGGAGTGAGTAAAGTCGATATTGAGAAGAAAAAGAGAGGAGGAAATGAAAAAAGGAAAGAAAGTTAAAATTCTTTTCTACATACTAATGATTTATTTTAATAGGGAGTATACATTTAATTAAATTCTAGGATGTGCTGGAACTGGAGTCAAGAAGACACACCTTCCTGAGTTCTAATATGACTTCGGACACATACTAGCTGTATGTCCCTGAGTAAGTCACCTAATTCTGTTTGCATCATTTCCTCTGTAAAATGAACTAGGGAAAGAAATGGCAAACACACTCTAGTATCTTTGCCAAGAAAATCCCAAATGAAGTTATAATTAGACGCGACTGAATAAGTTGTCTTGAGTCTCTGTATTTGTCATGGAATTAAAGATAGAAGCTTAATATTTTGGGTTGCTCCTTCCTAACAGTTTTTGCCATGTAGATCTTACTTTATTCCATTGTTTCTCATTCATAGCAATTCCTACAGGTAAGAAAAAAATGTTGCACCATGGATTGAAGTTTTCTAAGTCTGTGCAGTGTATTATTAACTTGTGATTTTCCTTTCACAAGCCATGAAATAATTTTCTTGGGTCCATGCCTTTCTATTCTGCTGTGCGTCATTTGCCTCTGGGAACTCTGATTCCCTTTTCCTATTATTATTTCTCACATTATGTCATTCAAGTTTTTTTGACTTGTATTTTTCTTTTTTTTTTTTTAATAGCATTTCATTTTTCCAAATATATACAAAGATAGTTTCCAATATTCATCTTTGCAAACCTTTGTGTTGCAAATTTTTCTCCCTCTCTCCCTAGCTCCTTCCTCCCCAAGACATAGGTCAAACATGTACAATCCTTCTAAACATGTTTCCATATGCTGTGCAAGAAAAATCAGATCAAATGAGAAAAATACATGAGAAAGAAAAAAAAAGAAATAAACAACAACAACAAAGGCAAACTATGCTTTGATCCACATTCAGTCTCCATAGTTCTGAAATATGAATGACATTTTCTATCACAAGTGTATTAGAATTGCCTTGAATCATGTCACTGTTGAAAAGAGCCATTGAGTTATGCTTTTCTAGGATATACAATACACATACACACGTGCACACAAAAACATAGATATACACATACATAGAATACATTCTCTTTGTGCATCCTGTCTTCAGAGATAAATGTGTTTCAATTATATAGAGATCATGTTTTCTTTTAAAATTATTTCTTTTTGCTTTTCATCTTCTAGATATTTATGCTTCTGTGTTTGCTCTCCTGTTCATTTATTCTCTTTTTTCTTTCTTAGATGAGACTTCCTATAGTGAATTCTCATTTTTCTCTTCAGGCCATAAATTTTGCTTTCATAGTCCTTGTTTCTCTTTTAAACCATTCTGGAACATCCTGTTGTGGTTCCATGATCTCTTTAGTATCCATAGGATACCCTGTCTCATCTGATATTGATTAATTTTCCTTTGTTGTGCAATATTTGTTCATAGATATTTTGGACTTGTTTAGCTAATCTGGAGGCCATATTCCCTTTGGTTGTTAATATCTTTCCTGTTTATTTATCTGCTTGTGTTTAAAGTCGTTAATTGAATTTCTTTCCTCCAGAGATCTTTGGTAATTTCAGTCATTTTTTCTTCTTCTCATATTCCATTATTGCTCAGATTCTGACTCTTTGATGGTAATTTCTCTAGGGGCTATATCTCAAATCTGTCTCAAATGACTCCTAGTTCTTAGTCTCTTTCCCAAGTAACTTCTATAGGGACAAAAGTGGTCTCACTTGGATGCTAGTCTCTTTCCCTTAGATTCAGTGGAGTGTCACAAAGCCACACAGACATGTCCTATTTTAGTTCTTCCTCTATTTCGGTCCTCTGACTGAATTCTGTTACAGCTCAGAATGCTACTGTGCTGTTGTTAGAGCAAATTTCTGCCTTTTGTTTTTGTATGGCACTGGAAGAAGTGGAAGGACAAAGCTAAATTCTACTGCAAGCCTATGGGTAGGTTTAGAAAGCTCTGCTGCTGGAACATGGTAGGGGGCTAGTGATGATAACAGAAGGATTAGGGATTTGTCTTCTCTTCTGTGAGTTCATTGAATTGAATTTATTAGGAATCTTGTTCTAGATGACAGAGACAAGCAACAATGTTTTATCGATTATGAATTTCTAGGTTTAAAAGTTAGAGGGATTGTAAGGATTGGAGAACATGTTCAGTGCTATTTTGGATTAATTATATAACCCAGAAATCTGGAGTAGCCTTATGTTTGGACTCCCTGGCTCAGGTCTGTTCCTAAAGTAAACCACCTTCCATACTGTTGCCTAGTACTGGATTTTAATGCCTCTGGGATAGAAAGAGTGGCTGAGACTACTTTCTACTCCTATTCAATAAACTCCAGTGGCTTTCTGTCACCTGCAGGATCAAATACTCTGATAATTTTTTTCCATTAATGTTATTTATTTTTTAAATTAATTTTTATAATTATAACATTTTTTGACAGTACATATGCATAGGTAATTTTTTTTTTTTACAACATTATCCCTTGTATTCCCTTCTGTTCTGAATTTTTCCCCTCCTTCCCTCCACCTCCTCCCCTAGATGGCAGGCATTCCCATACATATTAAATAACTTATAAAATACTCTGATAATTAAATTAATACTCTGACAATTAAAACCCTTCATAACTTTCTAGTCTATTTCTATTTATCCTGCATAAAATTTCCTCCTTACAATTATAGATTATAAGATATATATATATGTACATATATGATAAATATAGATTATAAGCTCCTTGAGGGTATCATCTATCTACCTCCCACTTAATAAGAAAATAGAATAAGTCACTTAATCCCAATTAGCTTCCCCAAAGAAATATATACTAATATAATGATAGTGATATGAAATAGTCAGTACTATCCCATATGTATTTATTTACTAAATTCCCTTATCTCAATATTTTTCTTTAATCATTTCACTCTAAGATAGGGGATGGAGAGAATAACTATGTAAGATCTAAGAGCTAGTCTTTAAAGAAAATCTTTCTAGAGTCCCTTCAGGATTCAGTAGCATTCCCAGCCTTTGTCATATTCCAGTTCTTCAAATCATCATAATTCCGATTGGTCAAAAGTTTGAATTAATTGAACTAGTGTGATTTTCCAACTCCATCTATTACATACTTTTTCTTCTATTTACTTCTGTCCTACTCCATTTGGGACACCAGACTGACATCTGTGACTCTTTGTGATGGGGTGAATTAGTAAATGTCTACAATCAGCTCTCTAGGAAAAAAAATGTATGTATTTTTAAGTTTAGCATATATTATTTTTAAATTTTAAGTATAATACACATTATTAAGTTTAAGATATATTACTTTTTAGTTTTTAGGTTTAATATATTATTACATTTAATATATGTTATTAATGCTTTCCCCATCACTTTCCTATATGTAGACACCAAAACAATAAACCAATCTCTAATTTGTGATGTTTGCTGACCCCCAAGGTATAAATGTTCACATAGAAAATTTAATTATGTCTCTCTGACCCTAGTACACTCCTAAGTTGGGCCTTGAGTCTTCTGAGCTTCAGAAAAAAGACATGAAATGTCTACAGTCTTCACTGGAGGTGAATATTTGGTCTTTGGTACTAATATCAGAGGTGTTTCTTCGTCTGGATGTCATCTAGAATTTGTCATAGAGCCTCATCTTCATGTCAGCCCCTCAGGTTTGGATAAGAACTCTTCTGTTCTATCAAAGTGAAAGGTTTACTAAAGAAATAAATTTCAATTTATCAAGTCTTTTTCTGGAATAACTAATTCCAAACACTGACAGTGGCTTCCTGGCTTGTTGTTTGTTTGTTTGTTGTTTGTTTGTCTTTTAAGAGAGTGAAACCTGATATAATTTAAGTTTTCATGAAGACTTTTAAGAATTCCTGTTCCTATGCCCAAAGAGCTATAAAATTGTGCATTCTTTTTGATCCAGCAGGGCCACTAATGGGTCTGTATCCCAAGAAAACCATAAAGGAGAGGAAATAATCCACATGTGCAAAAATGTTTATAGCAGCTCTTTTTGTGGTGGCAAATAATTGGAAAATTAGTAGATGCCCATTAACTGGGGAATGGCTGAATAAGTTATGGTCTATGAAAGTAACGGAATATCATTGTTCTATAAAAAATGAACAAACTTATTTTAGGAAAGCCTGGAAAGATGTGCACAAACTGATGCTGAAAGAAACAAGAAGAATCAGGAATACCTGTACACAGTAACAGCAAGATTGTGCCATGATCAATTATAACAGACTTGTTTCTTCTCAGTAGTTCAGTGATCTAAGGCAATCTCAATAAACTTTGGATTTAAAAATACCATCTGCATCCTGACAGAGAACTATGGAGATTGAATGTAAATCAATATATGCTATGTTCACTTTTTTTTTTCTTTTTCTTGTTTTCTTTTTTTTTTTTTTTCCCTTCTCTTGGTACTCCCCTTTTATTCTGATTTTTCTCTCCCAACATGATTCATAAAGAAATGTGTTTTTAAAAAATGAATGTACATGTATAATAAAAATAAAACAATTAAAAAAAGAATTCTCGTTCCTCCTCTGTTTATGTTCTATAATAATACTCAACTCTCCAAGGGTAGAAGCTATTTTATTTTTGTCTTTATATCACCAACACTTAGTAGAGTTCCTGGTACATAGTATATACCTATGAAATCTTTATGGATTGATTGCTTCATTCATGTGTTTCTTCTCCTCCTCTGCCTTCCTCTTGTCTCTATGTCTGCTTACATCCCCTCACCCCCTCACCATCCATTCTTTTTTGTAATCTCATGGTAACCTAACACTGATTTGCCCTCAGGATTAGAGGGAAGCTCCAGCTCTCCATAGCCAAAGTGTTAGAATGTTCTGAACAGCTGCCATCAAGCATCAGACAGGTCTCAGTAATCCCAAGCCTCCATGGTGTCCCCTTTCTCACTTGGCTCTAAAACAAAATGTTCTGGGAACAAGATAAATAAATAAGCTGGCTTGCACACCTTGGGTGTGCCCATAGCCACCAGGGGGCTCTCCAAGGTTGCTGTGAACTAGATCTCATAAAAAATAATATTATGTGCCCACCTCTGAAACAAAGGACCTCAGGAACCTCCATTTTAGGGAAATGGAGGCCCAAGAAGCTAACTGACTTGTTCTCCATTACCCATAACTATTCTCTCCCTATCCAGATCCTAATCCATCTTTCAAATACCTCTAGGTGATGCAGTGGACAACATTCTGGGCCTAGAGTCAGGAAAAACAAATACATCCTCAAACACTTACTAGGAAAGTCATTTAGCCTCTGCCACAGTTTCCCCAACTGTAAAATGAGGATAGCAATGATACCTCTCTCACACAGTTGTTATGAGGCTCACATAATATTTAGTACAGCGCCTGGCAGAAAAGGTGTTTAGTAATAAATGCTTGCCCTACCATCGTGCAAGGGGACATAGGTAGTAAATAATAATGTGGATGGTATTTGAATCAGGGTCCTCTGCCTCCACATTCAGCCCTTTTTCACATAGCATCACAAAGCCTTCCCCTACATATGTTTAAAGTTTGTTTGAAAGCATGTCCATGAATAGGGAGCTGTGCTTATGATTTCATCTCATAGGAAACTCCCAGATGGGGACACTCTCTTAACCAATGCAGGGTAGTCCCTTCCTGCCAATTTATAATTTCAGAATTGCTTAGAGCACTTGAAAGATTGAGATCACCAACGAGTATGTGTCTGGGACAGGACTTGAAGCCAGAATTTTATGCTTCTGAAGCCAGCTCCCTATCCACTGAATCTCATTGCCTCTCATCAATAAAAATTGGAAAATTATGGGGCACAGAGTGCTGGCGCTGTAGGTGCTCACACAAGGGAGAAACTAGTTCTGCCAAATTTTAAAAGAGGTTTGATTAAAAAGGGGGAGAATCCTGACATGCTTCAGAGTAGGATCAGTTCCTCATCCATGCTGGGCTGCACCCACACTCAGCCGGGCAGTTGGGAGCATTTCTTCTAGGAGTGACAGCAGATGCTGCTTTGAAACCCAAGCCAGATCTCACCACAATTCAATCTCTCTATTTACTGACTTCCAAATCCTTTGTGGACCTCCCTGTTTTCTTCCTTTGGGTAGGTTTTCCTGTTTTTGAAAAGATGATCCTTTTCCATTGCCCCTTTCATGGTGCCATTGACCATCTGGGGTTATTTTCTAAGCATATTATAATTTTGTTTCTTGTTCAACCTAGCCTCTGACTTCCTCAATCATGGTTCTGACAGCTGTTAATTCTCCTTCAGTTGATGGCTTTTCAAAGGATTTGAAGTCTCTAGGGAATCTGGTCTATTTAATTTGCTTGGGAGATTTTCTGGATATTATTTATGAGACAAAGTACAGACTCCATAGGCTAGTTGATATACACAACTTGGACCCCATCTACTTTTCATTATTTATCTTCCACTTCTCCCCCTACAGATGCTTTTCATTCAAAATCAATTGATTGCATCATAAATCACTTTTCTGCAACTTACAGTTTTCGAGAGTTGAGAGGAAGGTAGAGGATGCTTTGAGAGGAAAAGTGATTTACCAGGGTCCCTCCCATAAACAGAATCTCTGAATTGCCTAATGCTGCTTCTTACCTGTTCATCTCCATTATCCATCATCTCTTTTCTTTCTCCATTTGAATACTGCCTGTCCTTCAAGTACTTCTAAGCAACTGGTGGATAAATTACTGGGCCTAGAATCAGAAAGGCCAGAATTTAATCTACTTTCAGACATTTACTAGATGTGAAGTTTTGAACATATCACTTAATCTCCATCTGCCTCATTTTGCAAAATGGGGATAACAATAGTATCTATATCATAATTTGTGGTGAGGCTCAAATAAGAAATATTTGTAAAATAAAGTATCCGTGTTTAATAAATGCTTGTTCCTTCCTTCCCACCATCCCAGACCTCACTGATCTCTCCCTTCTAGGAATTTCTATAGAACTTAAAGTCTCCCTTTGTTAGTGATCTTGATTTGCTTTCCAGTATTTCATGTATGTATTTTGTCTGATTTTAAGGCATGGTCCTTAAGAAAGAATTCTAGCCAATGAACCCCAACATATCTTGGGTGGGTTCAGAGATTACAAAAAAAAAAAAAAAAAGCTTTTAAGAGCATCTGTAGGTAAGGGTATGTAGGTAAGGAAGGGTTATTGGTTGTTGTTATTGTTTGTCCCTAGTTCTCTAAAAGGACTGTTACATGAGGAGGTAATGCTATGATTTTAATTGGCCACAAATAGGTCTCAGGCCAAGACCCATTTGGTCATTGTTTGGGTCTTGAATGACTCAGATTGACTGAAAACAGCAATCTTTTCTATGTTGGCCAGAAATCCTAAAGGTCTTCCTCTCCCAGATTTATTTGTTTGTTTAGAAGGAGATTCTTTGCCTCGATTACTACTTAACCTTAATCACTGAATGGTTGCCATCTCAGTCAAGCTGAGACTTGTTGAAGATCTTAGCTTAAAAAAGCTGAAGTCTCCCCTTGCATCCACAAAGTAAATTGTTTTATACAATATATGAGGCATATCTGTTTAATTGATATTTTTTGTTTTTCCATTACGTGGATTTTCCTTTGTATCCCTCATCCCCTTTCAGTGTCATTTCTTTTTAACAACAACAACAAAAAGGAGAAAAAATTTCAGCAAAATTGATCAATACATTAAAAAAATCTGACATCATATGCAATATTACACAGTCATGGTCCCTAACCTCTGCAAACAAGGTGTCTTTTTATATTTTTTCTTAGGGGCCAAACTTGTTCATTTTCCACTCATATATTTTCAATTTTTATTTTTTAGCCCCTTTCTCAAAGCTCATTAGTATGGGGCTCTCTACTCACTGGTGGAAATGAATGGAATCCCATACCAATGAGTTTTGCAGTAGGAGCTACATTATTTCAAACCCCATTGACTTTCAATGATGATAATGATCTAAAAAGTGTGGGTGATAATGTAGTTTATCACACTTCTCTCTCTTTATTTACCCTCCAAAATGGGGAATCAAGCCTTTATCTTCTAGAAGCATACCTACTTGCAGTAGGCAAGAAACTACTATACAGGATAGGGAAGTGACTAGTGCATAGATATACAAATCTTAGGGTTTCCTTTCTGCTTTACCATGGAGAGGGACATATGCGAACAATAAGAGTTACTAATATAGTGACACATTGCATTTCTATCAGTTTTAGAAAAGTATTGTACAAATCAGTTTGGACTGGAGAGTTCATACATAGACCCCAACTGTCAGAGGGTACAACACACAGAGAGTCATATATATTATTGTCACAACTGTTTTGAACCTGGATGACTGGGAAGGTACTATTTACAGAAATAGACAAGCCCAAAAGAAGACCTGGATTGAAGGGAAGGTGTCGAGGGAAACAAAAAGAGACAAAGCCTTAAAATGTGAAGGTCTCCTGAGTCAGAACATACTAACTAAAATACATATTAAGGTATGAGTGAATGAGGGCATTACTTTTTCTGAGAGCTTGTTTTGATTTGGTGATGGGAGAAACTTGGAAGGAGAGACTTGGAAATGCCAGGCAACTTCACCTCCTTCCTGGTATTGTTTACTTAGAATAGACCTGGAGGCAATTTTTTAGCCTGGAATTATTTGCTGTTTGCTTCTCTCATAAACCTGAGTTTCTGGAATACCAAATACCAGGTTTCACCATCATAAGGTGTGGTTCCTTTTTTCCTATTCCGAGGTATTAGAGCTAATACTTTTTCTAGTCTTAGCAAGAGACCCAGGTCAAACCACTAGATTTTTTGGTCACTGTCCCAAAGATGAGATAAACTGCTTCCTTCCTTCATTTCAAGTGTTTCTAACTGGCCAGTAAGTCTAGTATACCCTCCGCCCATGGCTTCTCAAGCCAGAGATTTCAGCAGAAGATAAACACATCTGTTTTTTTCTCCTTCCCACCACCCCTCAAGCTCTGGACTAATTGAGTCTTTAGCAAAACCAGTGACCACTACTTGAGGACTCTCAGTGATTCTGTTTCTTAATGCTGAAACATCCAGTAGGTCTCAGGCCAGACTTCCAGAGCACAAAAACAAAAACAAAAACAAAAACAAAAACAAAAACAAAAACAAAAACAAAAAACAAATCCTTAGATATGTGCAAGGGAGAAATGTGAGGAGTCAAAGAGTCCATCTAGCTTACTTAAAAACTCTTAGTCCCCAAAGTCCTTAGTCTGTCTAGTTTTTTGAGTTCAGCTATTCCCAACTCAGGTTCTACTCTCTTTGGCTCTATGAAAGTTGGAATTTCTTCTTAGTGATGAAAGGATAACTACTGTACTGGAAAGAGAACTAGATTTGGAGTCAGACTATGGAGACTTTAATCCCAGCTCATTACTCTTATGATCTTGGGCAGGTCATTTAATATCTCTTTTTCTCATTTGATTCATATGCAAAATAGGAATAATACCACTTCACAGGATTATTGTGAGAATCAAATCAGAAAATGTATATGAAAGCACTTTGAAAACAATCATGAACATAAGTTGTATTATGTTATTGTAATAAGGGGCAACTAGATGGCATTTTAGAGTACCAGTCTTGGAGTCAGGAAGAGTCATCTTTCTGAACTTAAATCTGACTTCAGACTAACTGTGTGACTTTGGGCAGTTCATTTAACCCTATTTATCTCAGTTTCCTCATCTGTCAAATAAGAAGGAAATGGCAAAATGCTCTAGTATCTAAAATCCAGAATGAAGAGTTAGACATCACAAAAAAAAAAATGACTGAAGAACAAATATATTATTGTAATACACCCTCTGAATTCACCTTCCTTGTTTGCACAGGCCTAGCATCTTGAGTTCCCAGAAGGAAGAATATTAGATCTTCCCTCGGTGCTCTAGGCATAATTTCTGATGGATTGAAATAGATTTAAAATATGGTAGAACTGACACACATGTATAGAGAATGGATGTAGCCAATAAATCCCTTCTAATACTAGCTCTGGAATTTCTTCTCTCTTTGCTTCTGGGAGTGGCCCTGATGCTGGAGAAGTCCAGCCCTTGTTTCACTGGGCCTTTCTCCTTTCAGGCCGAAGTGTCTCCCCTGGATCTCTTCCTTTCTTGGTTACTGGTCTTAGCCATTTGTTCTCAGGTCCACCTCTCTTACTGAAAACTTGTCATGGTCACTGCCATTTAAGTGGACTCCTCAAGTACCATTTAGCTTTGACTCATGATATAACCTCTGATGGGATTGATGGACCTTTGTTAGTCTGAATACTCCCGTCTCAGTACACTAATTCATAAGAAATAAGCTTAGTGCTCTTGGACACAGTGAAAGGTACCTGGCAGCTCACAGCAGCCTTCCTTACTCAGAAGGGAAGAGAAGCTTGAAGGGAACGAAACTCCTCTTTAATATATCAGCAGAATTCTGACTCAGCAGCCAAATAAGAGACTTTTTGTCACCATTCAGTGAGAATTTGAATCATATGGCTAAACGGGAAGTAGTGAGAAGCTGTCTGAGCATGATGTGAAGATGGGAAGTAGGGGAAGGGCTCATCTATCACCAGGGTGAGAAGCAGGCTTACCCCAAGTTTTCAGGCTCTTGGCTAACTGAACATTTCCCAAGATTGGGGAAAGAGCAAAACTATCATTTGTTTTTAACAAATGATCTGCAGAACCAATAGAGCCCAGCAGCAACACATAAAAAGAAAATTTCCATTTAAAGTAACTTTAGACAGCATAAAATATTAGGAAGTCTACCTGCCAAGACAAAGCCAGGAACACTTTTCACACAAATAAAGTCAGATCTAAATAATTGGGAAAATATTAGTTGTTGAATATAATAAAAATGACAATTATATCTAAATTAATTTATTTAATGAGTATCAAAACAGTCAAAATGCAAAAAAAAAAAAAAATTCAGAGCTAAAAAAAATAATAACAAAATTCACCTGGAAGGACAAAAGATCAAGAATATCAAGGGAAATAATGAAAAAAATGTAAAGAAAGAGAAAGTAGCTGTATTAGATTTAAAACTATACTATAAAGGGTCAATCTTCCAAACTAGTTAGTACTGGCTAAGAAATGAGAGGTGGATTAGTGAAATAGGTTAGGTACACAAGACACAATAGTCAATAACTATAGTTATCTACTGTTTGATAAACCCAAAGCTCTAGCTTCTGAGATAAGAACTCACTATTTGACAAAAATTGCTGGGAAAACTGAAAAGTAGTATGGCAGAAACTAGGTATTAACCAACATCGCACACCATAAACCAAGATAAGGTCAAAATGGGTACATGATTTACACGTGAAGAGATATATCACAAGAAATAAGAGAGCAAGGAATAGCTTACCTGTAAGATCTATGGAAAAAAGAATTTATAACCAGACAAGATGCATGCAATTATCCATGCAAAATGGGTAATTCTGATTATATTAAATTAAAAAGGTTTTGCATAAACAAAGCTAATATAGCCAAGATTAGAAGGAAAGCAGAAAGCTCAGAAACAATTTTTGCTGCCAGTGTTTTTGATAAAGGCCACATTTCTAAAATATATAGAGAACTGAATCAAATTTATAAGAATCCAAATCATTCCCAATTAATACATGATCAGAGAATATGAACAGGCAGTTTTCAGATGAAGAAATTAAAGCCATCTATTATGTATGAAAAAATGCTCTAAATCACCATTGATTAGAGAAATGCAAATTAAAACAACTCTAAGATTCCACCTCACATATATCAGCTTGGCTAATATGACAGAAAAGGAAAATGATAAATATTGGAAAGGATGTAGGAAAAATGGAACACTAATGCATTGCTGGTGGAGTTGTGAACTTAATCTAACCATTCTGGAGAGCAATTTGGAACTATGCCCAAAATAGAAACTGGGTTTATCCTTTAATCCACTACTAAGTCTATATCCTAAAGAGATCATGAAAAATGGAAAAGAACCCATATGTATAAAAACATTTATCCCAATTCTTTCTGTTGTGGCAAAGAACTGGGGAAGGAGAAGATACCCCTCATCTGGGGAATAGCTGAACAACTTGTGATTGATGAATGCAATGACATACTATTGTTCTATAATAAATGATGAGTGTTGGGATTACTAGGTGAGAACTGAGGTTGTCTGGATGGTGACAAGGTGAGAATTCAGGTTTTCTGGACAATTACAAGGTGAGAACTCAGGTTGACTTGATAGAGGGGGCAAGCTCATTGGCTGGGGTGGTTCTTCCCAGAAGCCCTTGCATTATCCCACGCCCATTCTCTGGGAGGATAAAAAGAGACAGCACTGGGCACAGAGAGCAGATCGGCCTGAAGAAGGATAAGAGTTGGAGGAGATTCAGAGCCAGGATTCAAGAGGAAGACTCTCTGCATTACAGCCTGACGGGGCTCTCTGCGGGAAGGGAAGTCACTTCTAAGGACAAGAGTTAACAGCAACTGCCTGGAGACAACGGTTCACTACAGGAAGAAGAATCTGTCTTAAAGATTTGAGTAGACACAGCAGATCTCTTCCCAGAGAGCGATCCGGCAGCTTCTAGAGACGACAGCTCGCTACAGATGAGCAGGTTTATTTCAGAAAAATTTGGAAAGACATGAACTGATATTGAATGAAATAGGAGATAACTTCCATGAACTGATGTTGAATGAAAAGAACAGAAATAGGAGAACACTGTACACAGCAACATTGTGTGGATGACCAACTTTGATAGACTTTGCTCTTCTGAGCAATACCATGATGAGACAATTCCACACCACGTATCTGCCTGAAAAGATGGTCATTAATGCTAAGAGTTGCAGAGGATAACTTACAAATTTCTGAACAACATGTTTCACCTCCGTACCAGGCAATCCAATGTGATCTATAATCAAATGTTGTAACATTGATATTTGGCATATGTTACCTATTGGGAGGATTCCAGGGACTCAAGGAGCCTGGCCCAGTAGATGTTTGCAGAGGAGGTGGGGTGAATATTTGCTTAGGGAGTATACAAAGTCAGGAATAGAGGATAGACTGGGAACATTTTGTTGATTTCCCATGGGGAAAAACACCTTTGCTTGGTCCCTAAGTACCCCTCATCCCATCTGACCCCTCATTTAGGTTCTATGGTCCCTTTGTTCTCACTCAATTTTCCTTTGGAGAATAGTTCTCTCAATCAATAATCAGAACAACTCAGTTTCCTTGTGTACAGAGTTTGGGACTATTTGTCTGGAGATAGGAGTAGGAATGGAATATGATTCTGCAAAACTCATGGTTCCTTCCCAGAGCTTATGAGTCTAATAGGGGACACAGAAACATGCAGGTGAAAAGGTCACAAATTCATAATGGCAAACAGCATTTTCTAGGTACAAAATTAGTTAACAAAAAATAAAGGCTGAAAGAATTCAGAGTAGGGAGGATTTGGAGGTCAGGAACTATGGAAGCATAAGATCATAACATCATAAATCTAGCATTGGAAGGGACCTTGTTATTCTTCAGTTGTTCATGATCTCACGGACCACATCACACCAGTTCTTTTTATTCTCCATTATCTCTCCAAGTCCGTCTAAGTTCATGTTTGCTGTTTCCATGACACTATCTATCCATGTCATCCTCTGCGGTCCTTTTTTCCTTTTGCCTTCAATTTTTCCCAACATCTCTTTTTTCTGATGAGTCCCAATTTCTCATGACATGGCCAAAGTATTTAAGCTTCAGTAGATGACCTTCTAGTGAATAACCCTCATTAAAGGTCATTTAATCCAATTCCATAATTTGATAGATTTAAAAAAAAGTAAGGCCTAAGGAGAAGTGAGTTGACTAAGATCTCACAGGTGGTAAGTGACAGAGCCAGATTTGAATCCAGGTCATCTGAATAAATAAGGATGCTCAATGAGAATACAGTATTGACTTATTGGGCATGGTTCCCTTGCCTAGTTTCCACAACAGTAGGCCTGCTCAAGAGTCTATATCAGGCTTAAGATTCTAAGACTCTTTATGTATTATGCTTTTGTATGTATATGACCATGAAGTTCCATCAGTGGCTCAAGCCTTAGCCCTCTGGTCCAATCAAGTCTCAATGATGGTTTCTTTGCTTTTGGGGAGAATAAACCTTACCTACATAGCACAGATCTTAACAGATACTGTTCCTAATATAGCGTCATATATAATATGAGGCAATTATACTAGTCTGGTTCAGAATGGACTGAAAAACAAGGTGGAAAGGTTAGGGCCAGATTGTAGGAGACTTCAAGCATCAAACTAAAGACATTTGACTTTGTCTCATGAAAAGGGAGTGTGTACCTTGTTCAGAAATATATGATATTGCTATAGACCAACTTGGTAGTGGAAAGTTCCGATGTTCAATTATCTTGGCAGTATATGGTACATTATCAGCAGTAATCAATTAAAAGAAAAAGAATGAGACAAAAAAAGTGGAAAAAATAGCATACTTCAGTCTGTATTCAAATAATATCAGTTCTTTCTCTGGAGATGGATAGTATCCATCATCATTAGTCTTTCCTGGGCTGTGTTAGATCATTCTGATGCTGAGAATAGCCAAGTCATTCCAGTTCTTCAGCATACAATATTGCTATTTCTATGTATAATGTTCTCCTGGTTCTGCTGACTTTACTTTGCATCAATTCATGTTAAGTCTTTCCAGGTATTCCTGAAAGCATCCTGTGGGTCATTTGTTACAACACAATAATATTCCATCATAGTCATATACCACAGCTTGTTTAGTCATTCCTCAAATAATGAGCATCCCATTGATTTCTTATTCTTGGCCCATGTACATCATTTTTGGGATGCATACCAACCACAAAGATAAACCTTTATTGTTGATTGGTGATGAGCTCAGTAGTAAAGTCCACAATGATCAGTGTCTATAGTTGCTAAGCATTAAGTAAGGATTAGAATGGGTTTTGGGGGGAAATGTTCAAAATAACTACTGATTATAAAATGCAAATAAAAACAACTCTGGGGTAACATCAAATATCTATCAGATAGAATCACTGCACAGAAAAGTAAAGTGACAAATATTGGAAAGTGTGGAAAGTGATAATACACCATTGGTGGAGGTTTGAAGTGATCCATCCATACTGGAGAGCAATTTAATGTTATCCCCAGGGGGATAATATATATAATCTATATGTATACATATATAATCCAAAAAGATGAAAAGAAAAGGAAAAGCACATATATATATATATATATATATATATACAAAAATATTGTAGCAGCTCTCTTTTTGTGGGTAAAGAATTAGAAATCAAGAGGATACCCATGAACTGAGAAATAATTAAACAAGTTGTGGTATATTTTTGTGATAGAATCCTATTGTGCTAAAAGAAAGACAAGCAGGACACTTTCAGAAAAACTGGAAAAACATATAAATTCTTACAAAGTAAATGAGAAGAATGAAGAATATTGTATACAATAGGACCAACACTGTATGATAATTAGTTGTGAATAACTTATCTATTCTTAGCAATATAATGATCTAAGCAATTCTGAAGGACATAAGATGAAAAAATTATATCTGTCTCAGAGAAAGAGTTGATGGAGACCGAATACAAATTGTAGCATTTTAAAAATATTAGTAATAGCATTGTATTTTCAAAATACATGCAAATAAAGTTTTCAATATTCACCCTGCAAAATCTTATGTTCCAAATTTTTCTGCCTCCCTCCTACCCATTCCTTCCCCTAGAGAGAAAGCAAACCAATATAGATTAAACATGTGCAATTCTTTTTTTTTTTAAATTAAACCTTTTTATTTTTCAAAACATATTCATGGATAATTCCTTGACATTAACCTTTGAAAAACCATTCAATTTTTCCTCCTTTTCTCCCACCCCTTTCCCTAGATGGCAAGTAGTCTAATAATTTTAAACATGGTAGAAATATGTATTAAATCCAATATATGCCTACATATTTATACATTTATCTTACTGCACAAGAAAAATCAAATCAAATCAGAAAAAAATGAGAAAAGAAAACAAAATACAGAAAACAACAACAAAAAGAGTGAAAATGCTATGTTGTGATCCATACTCAGTTCCCACAGTCCTCTCTCTGGATGTACATGGCTCTCTTCATCACAAGATCATTGGAATTGATCTGAATCATCTCGTTGTTGAAGAGAGCTACATACAACAGAATACATCCTCATACAGTATCGTTGTTAAAGTGTATAATGATCTCCTGGTCCTGCTCATGTCACTCAGCATCAGTTCATGTAAGTCTCTCCAGGCTTCTCTGAAATCATCCTGCTCATCATTTCTTACAGAACAATAATATTCCATAACATTCATATACCACAATTTATTCAGCCATTCTCCAATTGATGGGCATCCATTAAGTTTCCAGTTTCTAGCCACTACAAAAAGGGCTGCCACAAACATTTTTAAGAGGTGCAATCCTTGTAAATATTTCCCCATTTATCATGCTGCATAAGAAAAATCAGCTCAAAAAGGAAAAGAAGTGAGAAAGAAAAACACAAGAAAGCAAACAATAACAATAAAGGTGAAAATATTATGTTGTGATCCACATTCAGTCTCTATGGTTCTCTTTTGGCATGCAAATGGTTCCCTCCATCACAAGTCTATTGGAATTGGCCTGAATCACCTCATTATTCAAAAGAGCCAAGTCCATCATAGTTGATCTCATAATCTTGTTGTGGCTATATATAATATTCTCTTGGTTCTACTTACTTGAAGAATATTTTTTCTTTTTTTCTTTTTTTTTAACTTTGAGTTCCATTTTCTCCACCCTCTGTTCTCCATTGAGAATGGAAGAAATTTAATATAGGTTATATGTACATAATCATACAAAACATTTCCATAATAATGAGAAAGAAAGAAAACAGGGCAAGAAAAAACCCTCAAGAAAAGTATTTTTTTAAAAGTTTGTTTCAATTTCTCTGAGGGTGGATGGCATTTTTCATAAGTTTTTCAGAGTTGTCTTGGATCATCATATTGCTGAGAATAGCATATCATTCACAGTAGATCATCTTACAACATTTCTGTTACTTTGTACACAGTACATGTGCCTTTGCGTCAACACATGGAAATCTTTCCAAGTTTCTATGAGAGCATGCTGCTCATCATTTCTTACAGTAAATAGTGCTCCATCATAATCACATACCACAATTTATTCAGCCGTTTCCCAACTAATAGGCATTCCCTCAATTTCCATTTCTTTGCTCTCAGAAAAGAGCTGCTATAAATATTTTTGTACATATTAATTATTTTCCTTTTTAAAAAATCTCTTTTGGATACAGATCTAATATTAGTATTTTGATACAGATTTAATAGTGCTAAGTCAAAGGTAAGCATAGTTTTATAGTCCTTTGAGCATAGTTTCAAATTGCTATGTAAAATGGTTGAATCAGTTCATAACCACCACCAATGCATTAATGTCTTATTTTTAATGTCTCATTTACTCCACATCTAATAAGTAGTACTTTAGAGTTATTTTAACTTGCATTTCTCAAATCAATAGTGACTTGGAATATTTTTTTCATATTTTTAGAGATAGCTATGATTACTTCATCAGAAAACTGTTCTTATCTTTTGATCATTTATCAATTAGGGAATGGCTCTTATTTTAATAAATATGATAATGTTTTGAGAAATTAGGTTCTGATCAGAAAAACTTGCTTCAATTTTCTTTTTCACAATTACTCTTGCTAACTGTATTTCCTCTATTTATTTTATTCTCTCACTCATATCACCCAGTCTCTCCTGAACAGCATTTTGCTTCTGACTGACTACCTCTTCTCTCAATCTGTCCTTCCTTTTATCACTTCCCCCTCCACTTAACCCTTTCTTCACCTACTATTCTGTAGAGTAAGATAGATTTCTATCCTCAATTGGTTCTTTGAGCCAATTCTGAGAAGAGTAGATTCACTCATTCCTCCTCATTTTACCCCTTTTCTCCTCCCCAGTAAAAGCTTTTTCTTGCCTCTTTTATGTGTAATCATTTATCCCCATTTTACCTCTCTTTTTCTCTTTCTCTCAGTACATTCCTCTCTTACCCCTTAATTTTATTTTTTAAGATATCATCCCTTTATTCAACTAACACCAGTGCCCTTTGTCTACATAACTCTGTTTAACTGCTCCAATACTGAGAAAGTTCCAAAGAATTACAAGAATCATCTTCCCATATAAGAATGTAAACAGTTTAATCTTATTAAAGTATTTAAGTATAAATCCTTCTTGATTTCCCTTCCCTGTTTCCTTTTTTAATGTTTCTCTAGAGTTTTGTATTTAAAGTCATATTTTCCATTGAGCTCTGATCTTTTCATCAAAAATGCTTGAAAATCCTTTATTTTATTGACTATCCATTTTTCCCTCTGAAGGATTATATTCTAGGTAGGTGATTCTTGATTGTACTCTAGCTCCTTTGTCCTCTGGAATATTATTTTGCAAGCTCTCTAGTTCTTTAAGGTAGAAGCTGCTAAATCTTGTGTTATTTTGATTGTGGCTCCAAGATACTTGAATTTTTCTTTCTGACTGCTTGCAATATTTTCTTCTTGGCTTGAGATTCTGGAATTTGGCTATAATATTCCTCAGAGTTTTCAAGTTGGTACATCTTTCAAGAGATGATTGGCAGATTCTTTCAATTTCTATTTCATTCTCTGATTCTAGATATCAGGATAGTTTTCCTTAACAGTTTCTTGAAAGATGATGTCTAGTCTCTTTTTTTTGATCATTGCTTTCAGATAATCCAGTAATTTTTGAGTTACCTCCCCTGGATCTATTTTCTACATCAGTTGTTTTTCCAGTGAGATAGTTCACATTGTCTTGTATTTTTTCATTCCTTTAGTTTTGTCTTATTGTTTCTTGATTTCTCATAAAGTCATTAGTTTCCATTTACTCTATTCTAATTTTTAAGGAATTATTTTCTTCAGTGAGGTTTTACATCTTCTCTTCTATTTATCTGATTCTACTTTCAAAGGAATTGTTTTCTTCAGTGGATTTTCCCCTCAATTTAGCCAGTTCTTCTTTTTAAAGTATTCTTCTCCACATTGGATTTTTGTACTTCCTTTATCCTTTAGCCTAGTCTGTTTTTTGAGATGTCATTTTCTTCAGGTGTGTGTGTGTGTGTGTGTGTGTGTGTGTGTGTGTGTGTGTCTCCTTTACCAAGCCGTTGACTTGTTTTTCATGATTTTGTGAGTTCAGATGCTTTGGAATTTGTTTAGAGTCATTATTTTAAAGGTATTTGGGGAGTTTGGGGGAGAGCTTGGATAAGCTGTTTTTATTCTTCCATCTTGGCTCTACCTCTCTTGAGCATAATTTTTTCCTTTATCATTTTTGGGTTCTTTTTATTTGCATTTTCTTTTGCAATATGGCCAATATAGAAATATCTTGCATGACTGCACATGTATAATTTATATGAAATTGCTTACCTTTGGGGCATTTAGGTGGCTCAGTGGATAGAGCATCAGCCTTGAATTCTGGAGGACCTGAGTTCAAATGTGACAACAGACACTTAACACTTCCTGGCTGTGTGACCTTGGACAAATCACTTGATCCTAATTGCCTCAGGGAAAAAAAAAAGAAATTCCTTACCTTCTCAATAAGGGGGAAGGGAAGAGAATTTGTAACTCAATTTTTTTTTTAACAAATGTTAAAATTTTTCATTTATACATAAGAAATAAAATAAAAATTACATGGGAAAAAAAAAAGAATGGGCATTTGGATTTCCTTGTCTAATCCTTGACATAAGCACTTATTTCTCAAGTATAATAATAGTTTACACTTACAGAGTTCTTATTATGTGCCAGACACTGTGCTAAGCACTTTACAATTATTATCTCATTCAAACCTCACAACTCTGGTCAGGAAGGTAGATATTATTACCCCCATTTTATAGATGAGAAACTGAGGGAAACATCGGGTTAATTGCCTTGCCAAGGGTCACATCAATAGTAAGTATCTGAAGCTGAATTCAAATTCAAGCCTTTCTGACTCTGGGACCAGAACCCTATCCACTGCACAGCACTCTATAGTTCCTTGAGCAAGATGATGTGACTAAAATGTACAAGACTGGAAAAAATCTGTTGAGTAGGTGAATTCTGTGTACAAATAAGGTCCATGATCTGGGTCTTTGGTTGAAAATCTTGTGATTTCAGTTTGCTAATAAAGCGTATAAGGTCCGGCTAGGCTTGGATAGAATAAAGTTTTTTTTTAGGTGAAATAGCCAAGTGAGTTTCATTCCCCTGGACCTAAATCAGGTTTTTGACCAAAGGGAAGGCTGGGAGATACCATACCCAGTAAGTCTGATGATTGTTGGAGGCTATGGTCAGTGTTCCAAACTTAATCTGAGCCCTCTTATGCTTGGAAGTCATTCATTGTACTCCAGTATTTATTAGGCAGTTACTAATCATAAAAGTGTTACTTTCTCTGATTTCCCACCCTCCCGGACACTGCTGCACCTGCTTGGGCAAAGGCTTGGTTGGTTTTTCCACTGGGTGCTGCCCTCTCTTACCTTTCCAAGATCCTTGTTTACTTTTAGTGAAAGTGGGGGAAGGGTAGAGTAGAGCTGATGGATTTAATTTACACATAAAAAAGTATCAAGATCAATAGCTCCAGTTTCCCTCTAACAACACACCTGACTTCGACTTACACAAATACCCCTCCCAACTACATCCCCTTACTGGAACACCTCTTCTAAAGCTCCGCCCCCCTCTACACTCTCTGCACTGCTTATTTACAGGCTCCCAGGAGAGAATGGGGAAGGGATGAGAAACTAGGAAAGATGGCATAAGGGAACAAATCCCCACCTCACAGAAAAGCATCTGACCTGAGAGGATTCATAGAGCAGATCAGCACAGATTCACTGTTTGTCCTAGGGAGGTTGAATTAACAAACCAGTAAATGAGCTGATAACCTTCTATATAGGTCATCTGGGGAGAAAAAGGTCAAAGACAGATATTAAAATATGAATCCCTTTTGGACATATTTTTGTATATTTTATTACATATTTACATATTGTTTTTCCATACAAGAGGTACATATTTTATTTTAATAATCACAGTAGACATTTCTTTCTATTGCCATATGCAGTATGAATATGATGCACGTGGCTTGTGAAATCTGTGGTATTACTTTGTCAGCACATTTCATTCATACATATATGCAAAAGTCCACCAATACACACATGCATGCTCAAGCATATAGACATGATATGCATAGACAGAGGTACCTGTGGGTCCAGGTGCACAAATATAGATTCTCCCATGATCCTTTGCCTCTTTTTTCCTCTTTCCTCCCATCCCTTTTCCTTTTTTCCGGTGCACAGGTACAGGTAAAGACCTGACTTAGGGCATCCTGTTTGGGGTATGACCTTTTTGGCAGCTTCTGTAAGGAGCTGGCTCTTGATCTTCTGGGGCAGGCCTTGGGCCTGCCCTATAGCTCCTATCTAAGGAACTCTGTGAAAAGTGAAGGCAACAATAAGAAGATATGACTTATTTATGGTATGTTAGTCTAAAGTAGGAGGCAGATTCTGAGCATCCTCAGAAACCTCAGCTCACATAGGAAATCTTTTTCTTTTCTCTCTGCTATCTTTTCTTTCTCTCTTTCATCTTCTGAGGCTGGGGGAAAATTCAGTACTAGGTCCTTGCACACACCCAAAACTGAGGCAGATGTGTAAGAAGAATGATTGGTCTGGGAACATGTGGGAGAAATGCACTTAGAACCAGGACAATTCCCTCTGACAGAGCCCCTTTCTTCCTCCTGTACTGCTGTTGGATGTTCTCCCACTGGTAGAGCCACTGGTAGATTGGTATCAACAAGTTGCGGATAGCTGATCTTCTTAGAAGTAATCATTAATGGGCTACTCTTTGCAAACTATAAAAATCTAGTTGTGGTAAAAAAACAAAACAAAACAAAACAAAACAAAATAAAAACCCTAATAACTAGCATTTATATATATTTCAAATTTGCAAAGCCTAAATTTGCAAAAATTTACTCATTTGATTCTCGCAACAGTCCTATGAAGAAAGTATTAACTCCATGTCATTAGATGGAGAAATGGAGGTTGATAGAGGTAAGTGATGTAAAGTCGCACAGCTAGAAAGTGACTGAGGCAAGCCTTGATTGGAAGGCTGGTCTACTCATCACCCTGACTAGCTATCACAGAAATAGATCTGTGGCAAGAGGACTTGAGTAACTTAAAACCATATGTGGAATTCCTCTGAAAAGTCTCTCACATACTATAGTAAAACAGTTGTACACTGACGGATTGAGATATGAGGTACTGAATTGAAATTGAGGTCCAAAAGGAGGGATACATGGAAGGAGCACTAGGCTTGAAGTCAGGAAGACTCCCCACTCTGAGTTCAAATATGGCCTTGGACACTTAATTGGGCAAGTTATTTCACTTTGTTTATCTCGGTTTTCTCATCTGTTAAACAAGCTAGAGAAGAAAATGGCAAACCACTTCAGTATCTTTACCAATCAGACAAGACACAACTGAAAAACAAGTCAACAATAACTGAATGATAACCAGAGGATACAGAGTTAGAGAGGATAGGGCTCTCAAGGTGCCATGTCTTTGGAAGATAAATCCATTTGTGGTATCAGATAGGATTTACTAGGGATAGATACCAGGGAATCCCTTGATTGAAAGGGCATGGGGACTATTGTTCATCAGTATGATTCATCCTTTCCTCTGTCTCCACAATTACTTAGCTGATACTAAGAAATTGCCTGCCTTGGAGCCATTGTGTTTCCAAGGTCTTAGCAAGATGTTCATTGCCTTGTTTACTTATTAATTTCCTACCTGACTTATTTGTTTGCTGATCCATATCAGTGAGTTGTAGGTTATTGTAGCAAGGAAACTTCCTGATGAATTATTTGTTACTGAATTTCTCTACCCTGGGAGGTGAAGTTGGGGGGGGGGAGGAAAGGGGGCAAGATCAATGGGCTCAGATAACCATCTGCTGGTCAGAATCATCAAGGACTCTTGAGGGAGGACTAGACCCCATCTCATGATAGAAAAAGCATTTCCGAGATTCATCTAATCATTACTATTATTAAGAACCCTAAAGATTTTCTAATCCAGTCAATAAATATTTATTAATTACCCACTATTTGCCAGGCATTTTGTATTGATGAAAATACAAAGGCAAAAAGTAGGCCCCTCTCTCAAGGAGTTCATAATCTATAATGGTGAGACAACTCTGCTTATAGCCTTTCAGCCTTCTTAATTTTAGCATTAGATTCTAAATTATTCCTGAGTCCAGAGGATTGGAACTAGAGCTCATTTCCAAAATTTAATTCTTTTTTTTTTTCCCTGAGGCTATTGGGGTTAAATGACTTGCCCAGGGTCACACAGCTAGGAAGTGGTAAATGTCTAAGGGCAGATTTGAACTCGGGTCTTCCTGACTTCAGGGCTAGTGCTCTATCCACTGCGCCATCTAGCTGCCCCCCAAATTTAATTCAATTCCACAAACATTTAAGTCCTACTATCTAAAAGGCCTAGAGATGTAAAGATATATTCCCCACAGTCCAACTCTGAGTCCCAAAAATTTCCTACAACAAACCACAAGGAGTAACTTTTGTCAACTCCAGTTTATACTTCTGAGATAAATGATTAGGCAATGTCATAACTTAAAAAGCTCAATTTAGCAATAACTAGACATTTAAGAAATCACAAGCACTTCTTATCTTTGAATGATTAAAAATAAACATTGTGGGTTCTGGAAAAACACATAATGAAAAATGCTCTTTTCTCACTGCATAGACTGCAGTGGTCCTCAAACTTTTAAAATCAGTGGCCAGTTCACTGTCCCTCAGACTGTTGGAGGGCCGGACTGTAGTAAAAACAAAAACTCACACTCTGTCTCCGCCCCTCAGCTCATTTGCCATAACCAGGCAGGCGGCATAAACGTCCTCAGCCCAGAGCATCTGGCCCATGGGCCGTAGTTTGAGAACCCCTGGCATAGAGTTAGGGAACTATTTTATGGGGAACTCACACAGGGCAAGCACTCACAAAGTAATCAGAAAAAGCTCTACAAGAACTCTTTCAATACCTTTCTTAAGAAATTTTTTTGTCTTTTTATTTTTAAATAATAGCTTTTTATTTTCAAAATACATACAAAGATAGTTTTCAACATTCCCCCTTGCAAAACCTTGTGTTTCAAATTTTTCTCCTTCCCTTCTCTCCACTCCCTTCCCCAGCAGGGGTTCTCAAACTACCGCCCACGGGCCACCTGCGGCCTTCTGAGGACGTTTATGTGCCCACTGGGTTATGGCAAATGGGCTAAGGGGCGGAGACAGAGTGTGAGCTTTTTTTTTTACTATAGTCCGGCCCTCCCACAGTCTGAGGGACAGAGAACTGGCCCCCCTATTTTAAAAAGTTTGAGGACCACTTCGCCTAGACAGTAAGTATTCTAATATAGATTAAACATGTGCAGTTCTTCTAAACATATTTCCACAATTATTGTGTTGTACACACACAAAAAAAATCAGATCAAAAAGGAAAAGAAATGAGAAAGAAAAACACAAGCAAACAACAAAAAAGGTGAAAATACTATGTTGTGATCCACATTCAGTTCTCATAGTCCTCCCTCTGGATGCAGATGGTTCTCTCCATCACAAATCTACTGGAATTGGCCTGAATCATCTCATTGTTGAAAAAAGCTAAGTCCATCAGAATTGATCATTATATAATATTGATGTTGCCATATGCAATAATCTCTTAGTTCTATTCACTTCACTTAGCATCAGTTCATATAAATCTAGGTTTTTCTGAAATCATCCTGCTGGTCATTTCTTATGGAAGAATAATATTTTATAAAGTTCATATACCATAACTTATTCAGCCATTGTCCAACTTATGGGCATCCACTTGTTTCCAGTTTCTGGCCACTACAAAGAGGGCTGCCGCAAACATTTTTGCACATGTGGGTCCCTTTCCCTTTTTTAGGATCTCTTTGGGATCTCTGTAAGAATTTTAGAATTGATTGCATAACATGGAAGACACAGGACCACCCAGCATGGCGCCCTTATCAGAGAAGGCGCTGTGTTCTATGAGCAAACCAGAATTTAAGTAACTCAAAGGAACCATGAGATGTGTAGAGTTGGAGAAAAATCTATTCCAAATATTCATTTGGACTATTTATGCCTGACCTATGGTAGAGCTTTTTGAACTCCTATCAGTCTAATCAACCATTATCAGACACACTGTAAAAAAGGCAACAACCAATCAGAGTGGGGTCTACTTGGGCAGAATGTTGTATACATTATCTGTGAGGTCATCATATTGGATATTTATAGGATTTTTTCCTTTGTCAAAAGGAAGAGTTCAATTCAGAGGGTGGGTGTGAGACTTTTTTCTTCAGAGTCACATAACAGGTGTCCTTAAGGAATTTACAGTCTAGTAGGGAAAATATGCATAAGCACCTTACAAATAGAATGTGATAAGAGCAAAAGACAGATCTAGACAAAGTGTATTAAGAAAATTTAGAGTGAGAGATCACTTTCCGCTGGCAGGGGACAGATGAGGAGTTTGTGCAGCTATTCATGAAGAAGTTGGCAGCAGAACTCTACCTTGAAGGAAAATAAAGGTGAGAAGAGGTGGGATTCTGTCATGCCTTTAGGAGATTGCATGGAGGTGGAACATTATAGGATCAAATAACTTGGGAATATTTTTACAAGTTATCATATGAATGAGTAAGATGCTATCAGAAAAACCTGAAAGGCCTCCATGAGCTCAACCAAAGTGAAATGTATTGTAAACATAATAATAGAAAAGTTGTGGGATGATCAGCTGTGAATAACTTTGTTATTCTGAAGGACTTATGATGAAAAATGCTATCCATCCTCAAAGAAAGAACTGAGTATGTCTGAATACAAACTAAAGCATCTTTTTTTTAACTTTCTTTTTTTCTTGAGGTTTTTTTTTTTTTTTTGAGAGAGGGAGGAAATCTATGTGTTCTTTTGCAATGTGACTTTTTTTTATTATAGCTTTTTATTTACAAGATATATGCATGGGTAATTTTTCAGCATTGACCCTTGCAAAACCTTCTGTTCCAACTTTTCTCCTTCTTTCCCCCATTCTCTTCCCCAGATGGCAGGTAGGCCAATACATGGTAATATGTTAAAGTATATGTGCAACATGACTTCTATGGAAATGTTTTGCACAGTTTCATAAAGTCCTTTAATGAGGCATATGGGGAGGAAAGGGAAGAATCCGAAATTCAAAATTGAAAAATAATTGTAAAAAAAATTGTTTTACCTACCTGGATGCCCATTAATTGGAGAATGGCTGAATAAATTGTGGTATATAAATATTATGGAATATTATTGTTCTGTAAGAAATGACCAACAGGAGGAATACAGAGAGGCTTGGAGAGACTTACATCAACTGATGCTGAGTGAAATGAGCAGGACCAGGAGATCACTATACACTTCAACAACAATATTATATGATGATCAATTCTGATGGATGTGGCCATTTTCAACAATGAGATGAACCAAATCAGTTCTAATAGAGCAGTAATGAACTGAACCAGCTACACCCAGTGAAAGAACTCTGGGAGATGACTATGAACCACTACATAGAATTACCAATCCCTCTAATTTTGTCTGCCTGCATTTTTTATTTTCTTCACAGGATAATTGTACACTATTTCAAAGTCCGATTCTTTTTGTACAGCAAAACAACTGTTTGGACATATACACATATATTGTATTTAATTTATACTCTAACATATTTAACATGTATCGGTCAACCTGCCATCTGGGGGTGGGGGAAGGAGGGGAAAAATTAGAACAAAAGGTTTGGCAATTGTCAATGTTGTAAAATTACCCATGCATATATCTGGTAAATAAAAACTATTAAAATAATAAAAAATAAAATAAAATAAAATGGAAAAAAATGTTTTATGTGTAAGTGGGGAAAATAAAAAATTATTTAAAAGAAAACCAAAAAAATTATCATATGATCATATACTAGTATATGACTCTGGATAATTTCTTTTATTTTATGTAACACAATGTTCTTATCTGTAAAATTAGAAATTTGTACTAAGTGACTAAGGCCCTTCCCACCCTACCATTCTATAAATCAAATAATGAGACAAGAAAGGAATAGAGCCATCTTACTTCTAGCTTGGGGTCATTCAGTTATTTCAGACTCTTTGAGAACCCATTTGGGCTTCTCTTGGCAAAGATATTAGAGTAGCTGGCCATTTCCTTCTCTAGTTTATTTTACAAATGAGGAAACTAAGGCTAACAGGGTTTAGTAACTGGCCCAGAATCTAAGGCCAGATTTAAACTTCCTAACTCCCAGCTCAGCTCTCTATGCACTGTCCCACTTAGCTGTTTCTGCTCTTTTAACTACCAGAAGAGAAAGCCAGCATTGGGAGGGGGGGAGAGGAAGGGGAGAAGAAGGATAAGAATGAGAGAAGGAAGAGGAGGAGGACAAAGAGGAGGAGGAGAAGGAAGACAAGGAGGAGGAAGGAGACAGAGACACTGGCAAACACAGAGAGTTGGTAAGACAGTTTCCAAAAAAAACCTCTAGGGTCTGGAATGAAATTCAAACATTTCCCATGGTCACTGTGAAGAAAGTTCTCAGTTTATCTTTCTAGTGGACAGTGATAAGATCCTGGGAAGACAAACACAGAGGACAAACAAAAACATTTTAGCAACCAAGAAAACTGGTAGAAAATAGTTCTCTGCAGAGAATGCAAAAGATAATGCTTCAGTGAAAGTCAGATCAGAGAATGATTCAGAAAAGCTGGGGGAGGAGGAAATCTGACTGAGGAGGAAAGGAAAGAGGAAACAGGATCATTCTAATCCATGGCCTAGAACCAAAACTCTGGAGGTTAGGATCATGGATTTAATGCTATTAGGGACCTTGGAGGCCAGCTAGATCAATTCCCCTTTTATAGAGGAGAAACACTAGAAAAGTACAAGGTCACAAAAGTAGCAAATGGCAGAGCAAGGGACTGAAACTGAGTCCTTTGGCTCCAAACCTAGCATTCTTTTTTCTTTTGATGTGTGTTGGGTCCCACAGCTAATAAGTGTCTGAGGCTGGATTAGACTTCAAATCTAGTGCTCTATCCACTGGCTGATCATATATCCAGCATTATTTACATTGTACCCAACATTCTATGGTTCCTTTACATGGATCATTTTTAGTCTTTGAGGCTTTTTGACCATCTTGATCATTCCCTCACCCAAAATCTCCCCGGAAATAAAATATTTGGCTTATGTCTAAGTTTCTATTAAAAAAAAAAAAAAAAAAGGTCCTCTGCTTCCTTGTAAGTTCTTAGACTAACATCTCCAGGGATCCTGATCTATATTTGTTTACTGGACTCAGAGGGCTTTGGAGGGGAAAGTGAAGCGGGTGACTTTGCATAGATTTCCCTCATTTAAATCCAATTCACGTGCCTGTCATGGAATCACCTCCCAGATGTCCTGGTCCTCTTGTCTCTTGGAGACACACAGCAACATCTGTGAGTACAGCTTCCCCGTGGGGACTCAATTGAACTGGTCAGTTGTGTAACACACCTCATTCTTTGTTTCTTCTTTCTTCTCTCCCTTCCTCCTTCCCTCCTTCCTTCCTTTCCTCCTTATTTCTTCCTTCCTTCCTTCCTTCTTTTCTTCCTTTCCTTCTTTCCTTCCTTTCCTCTTTGTTTCTTTGTTTCTTCCTTCCTTTCCTTCTATTCTTCCTTTCCTTCCTTTCTTCCTTCCTTCTTTCTCTCCTCTTTTTTTCCTTTCTTCCTTCCTTCCTTTCTTTCTTTTCCTTCTTTGCTTCATTTTTTCATTCCTTTCTTCCTTCCTTTCTTTCTTCCTTATTCTTTCAAATATAGGCCTATCTTTATTTAAACACACACAAACACACACACACACCAGCCTATGTCCATAAACAATCAATATGCTATTTCTTCTTTGATGGGGGTTCTGCTTTTTCAGGAACTTTTATAAATTTCCAGTGAGTAACTTTTCTAAGGGATTTACTTTGTTCTCCAGACTTCTGCTACTGCTGCCGCTGCTACTACTACTACCCCTACTACCCCCACTACTATCCCATTACTGCTGCTAATAGTATTAGTAGTAGATATGGTAGTTAAGACACACAGCAAACAAGAGTTGAGAAGTGAGAGACACAGTAAGCTGATCTCAATTTTTGATCTGCATCTCCATAAAGTCCCTCCAGGGATTCATGTGTTCTTTGAAACCACTTGGCTCAGCAGGCAGCCATATGTACCAGGGAATCACATGCATCTATAAAAAAATCTTAATAAGTCTCTGCCATGTCCTTGGAGTATTTTCTGTGATTGTAAGGAATCTCAATGGATATCAGCCAAGTCCCTTTTATAACTTTGTACTGAGAACATAAGAAGGTGCTTGCAATTATTTGATAAGACACCTGGAGGCCCAGGAAGAGCTGGCCACTTTTCCTTGTGTTTGATTTAAATCAATCCAAGGCTCAAAGCATGTGCTTCACCCCAGAAATCTGAACAGTTCCCTGAGTGAAACCAGCTGGCTTAAAGGAATGACTACATTGCTATCCCTGGCAAAAGCCCCCATAAATGGGAGTCATATATCAAATAAAAAATTTGGTGTAGTGTCTTCTTTGTTCTATATAAAGCCCATAGTGGAATAGACACTTTGGGGGCTTCACTAAGGAGAGGACGCCTTGCCTGAGATTTGTTTTCCCTCTTTGGGGTTCCCTTGAGCTAGCTGCCTGATTTAGGCCCCACTCTCCCCATCTAGAAAGCCCTGGGATTGATATTTCCCGAACTGGTGATGATATAAGTTACATGCTTGTCTGCTGTCTGTCTTTGTTATTATTATGATAACTGAGCCTGTTAAGCTTACAAGTTTCCTCTTCCCTTTATCTTATTTGAATCAAGATTCCCAGCAGTAATAAATCTGTAAGTCTGTAAATCTGTGTCTGTTGAATGCAAATTCTGAACTTCAATTAACCTTACAGGATCCGGTACTGGCCACAGATTAAGAGATTCAAATGAAAAGTTCCTGCACAAGAATTCTCCAACTAGAAGAAACATAACTGAGGAACAGCAAGGGTCAGAGCCGGACCTTGCCTTTCACCGACACTTTGAGGTATATAAACTGTGCAGGTCTAGGGAAGAGAAAGCATTGACTTTCTGAGGACCCCCAGTGCTTTTTCCACACAAGAGAAACCATGGTCATACTACTTTTAGTGAGAAAGACTATATGGGGTCCTGGGAAGTAGGGTTCACTTACAGGGGTATGACTGCTTATGTCTTAAGTACTTTATGGAACCCTATCTTAAGATAGACTAAAAATATGGGAGACTTCTACTGAGGAGGAAAGAGGAGATTTGTTTATAGATTGGGATGTCAGGGAGCCTCCTGTGTTTTTGTTGGATAAGATTACCCTATAGTCAATGTTTTGTTAGCCTGAGTGCTTTCACAGAGACTAAAGGACTGTTTCTTTTTGTTGCTTTGGATTTGGAGACCTCAAAGAAAGCCAACTTTTGGTGTTGCCAAGTGAGACCCTAGTTGGGTATAAAATGAGTCAAATTTTGATGTTCTCAGAGAAAACTTGAGTAGGGACATGAGCCAAAGAATATGGTTACTGAAAGTGAAGTGATTGAACCTGTGTAAATTGTGGTACTGTCATATGGGTGCATTAATAATGAGAAGAGAATGCACAGGTTTGGTAGTATTTTGTATGTTATTAATTTGTAGAATGTGACTAAAGCCTTTCCTGACAACTCTAACCTAAATTGATTCTTTCTTCTTGTAAGCCATGATAGTAACACTTATGTCAACAATTCAGTTGACAGTTATGTGCAGTCTTATGACACTTCTTCCTTGGCTGTCTTGAGTTATCGCTTAAATCTTTTACTTTAAATTTGTTTTAGTCTCGTCTCCTGGACTAGGCTATAAGTTTCATGAGGTCAAGGACAACTTTGAGCTTAGAGTTAAAGATCTAGATTCCAGATTCAGTTCTTCCACTTTACAACCTGTGTGGCCCTGGAGCAAGTTAAATGACCTTGCTATACCTTAGTTTCTCCATTTGTAAAATGAAGATAATAATCTTTATATAAATCACCTCTATGTGATTTATAAATATAAAGTATCTTGATTTATTTTCTTTGTATATTCCTTGGTGACTAGCACAGTAACTTGTACATTGTAGATAGTAATTAAATACTTGCTTTGTTTTTTTTTTTTTTGAGTTGATTTGGCATCCAGAGTCATTGGAAAAGTCAGAAGTACATCTGTCCTAAAGTATTCTTTAACAAACTGAACTAGCTAAAGGAACACAGTATTTTAATGAGAAAGCAAATTGAATAGGAGTCACCTGCAGGTGCCATGGAAATGCTAGCTTGGAGCCAATGGTATAGAGGAAAAGTATTCCTTCTTCTTCTGCACCTGTTTCCTTCATTCCTAAGAGAGTCCATTTCAGGCCTCTATTGATCAATGATAATTTGTCCTGATGAGCATCAGAAGGCAAAACCTGAAGCTCCCATCTCTTGTGGTCTCCCTTACTCCAAGAATACCAATATACTTCTCTTCATATTCATATTTAGATTGAATATATTATTACCAATAAAGTTAATCTTTGCTTCTCAGTAAACACACCTCAAAAGGCTCATATGGGCCACCAAATGTTGAGGTTGGGAAAGAAGGAGTTTGGGGTCACAGACCTGTGTCTTGAAGTATCTCAAAAGAATTTGTAGGGTGGGGGAGGGGATGGGGGGAAAGAAGGGGAAAATTTGCAGCAGGAGGTTATGCAGGGGTCAATTTTGGAAAAATTACCCATGCATATGCTTTGTGAATAAAAAGCTTTAATTTAAAAAAAAAAAAAGAATTTGTAGGCTTGGACCCATTTCCTTAGCCAAGGGGCAAAGCTTTATTACAATAATAGCACCATTACAAAACTGGCTGAATTATAAGGGAAAGCAGAGAAACAGAAGCAAGGAGATACATTAATCCAGCTTTCAATCATAGATATGTTAATTCTATGGCTTTTAGGTAGGAAGGAGTGGTTCTCAGTTGAACAGATTACTACCAGTCAGGAATGAATTAAGGAGAGGTCTCCCTAATCAGGCAGATTGTCAGAACAATAGCATTCTTAGTTTGGGTGTGGGAAGGGCAAAACCAGGACTTTGGAATCTGACAGATTGTCAGAACAGAAGCCCCCCCCTAAAATCAGGGGACCACAAAATGATATTACATCATTTTCACTTTTTTTCCTAGTGTTTTTTTTTTCCTTTCTCATGGTTTTTCCTTTTTGTTCTGATTTTTCTTTTCTGACATGACTCATTAAAAAAAAAAAAAAACACCATACATCTATTGTTATGCCACAGTTTTCTTTTATTGTCCTGACTCAGTTTCCCTGCTTCTCAGTTCTGCAAAACCTCCCCTCTCCCTTTATCAGAATATTTGATAGAACATCAGAATATCTCTCCCCAAGCTATTAGAATATTAGATACTGTCTTATCAAGATGCCTCTCCCAGGCCTGGAGAGACTTAAATCAACTGATGCTGAGTGAAATGAGCAGAACCAGAAGATCACTGTATACTTCAACAACAATACTGTATGAGGATGTATTCTTATGGAAGTGGAAATCTTCAACATAAAGAAGATCCAACTCACTTCCAGTTGATCAATGATGGACAGAGGTAGATACACCCAGAGAAGAAACACTGGGAGGGGAATGTAAATTGTTAGCACTAATATCTGTCTGCCCAGGTTGCATGTACCTTCGGATTCTAATGTTTATTGTGCAACAAGAAAATGATATTCACACACATGTATTGTACTTAGACTATATTGTAACACATGTAAAATGTATGGTATTGCCTGTCGTCGGGGGGAGGGAATAAGGGAGGGGGGGTAATTTGGAAAAATGAATACAAGGGATAATATTATAAAATATATATATATATATATAAAAAAAAAAAAAAAAAAATGCCTCTCCCCATGTCTGGGGTGCCTCCCCCTGATTATGTCATCCCCTCTCCCGAGGCTCACCCCACCTTGTCAGTCCCATTCCTGCTCTCAGTACCCTGACTCCGCCCCTGCCTCAGTCTACCCCCCCCCCCCCCCCCCCCCCCCCCCCCCGCTGAGTCTGAGCAATGTGTGTATATGCCATTGTTTGCTGGATTCTTGGAGATGGTAGTCTCATTCAGCCCTGGGACCAAACATGGATCCAATTGATCCCAGTAAATCTCTCCATTTAATAAATTATTAAATCATCTATAATCTCTGTCTTCTCAGTTTCTCTGGCATTTTGGAGGCTTCCCACCAAGATGTTAGAAAATGAACAGGATTAAAGATAAGAGACTTTTCAGGCCTCAGGGTGGCTAAGGATCTGAATTCTTGGCCTGGAGAGGCTGGCCCCCTGGATTTTTTTTTCAAAAGCCTCCAGGAAAGAGAGCAGTTTCCAGCCACAAGAGCCTGACACCCCCATTTTGGCCTTTGGAAAGTAAGTCTGTCTGAGTACCTTTTGGGGTACCATCTGTTCTGACTGTACTTATTCTGTTTTGTATGCTTGCATCTGGATTCCCGGAATTATGACATGCTGACAGGTATAAATCCTGGGAGTAGGGTCTTCTGGACGCAGGGGACACTACCTGGTGTCTAAGACACATCTGGTTCTGTGTGCCAATTGGCACAACTCTAGGCAAGATAGCCCCTGGTCTGTGTTAAATGTTTTGTTTCATGTTTTTGGCCATGTGGTCATGTCCATGTGATTTATGTGACTTATTTCTCTGTCACTTGTTTGTCCTGTTAGTTCAGAGCTCTGCTAAATTAAGAAATTTGGGAATTAGTTAAAATTTCCTGGTGATTTTTAAACTTTAAAAAAACTGGCACTGAGATGGTTTAAATTCAGGTGTGGCTTGAATGGAGCTACCTTAGATAAGGCCTCTGGAGAACAAAAGGAGTCTATGCTAATTGCTTTGAACTCAGGCTGGAGAAAACTTCTGATTAGAATGACTTTAAAAATTGTGGGAAATAATTTTACTATTGCCTTTGCATGCCAGATTTGTTCTGAGTATTCTTTTGGGCAGTTTTAAACTGTGAGACATAATTTTGCTGTTGCCTTTTGCAGACTAGATTTGGTTATCTTTGAATATAAGATCTTAAAAACTTGTGGAGTGAAGTTCTGTTAACTTACTTGAAAGGGGTCTGTGCCTCCAATTAGGATCTGACTTTTCTAAGTTGAAGCTTAGAAAAAGTCCTTCGGGAACCCACACCCACCCCATTACTCTCTGGTACTTTAAAGGCTGGGTGGGGTAGGGATCTTTTGTCTTAAACTGGCCCCTACAGCTCTCTGCTGTGTCAGCTACCGAGCACCTAGTTAGCCTGGGGGTCAGGTTAGCTCCCCTTCCCTTTCCCCTATTTCTCTGGAGGTGGAGTGGGGGGAAGGGTGGCCACGTGGAAATCACACACACACTAAATATGCTCAAGCCTTTTCTGCAGAGGCTTGGCTTTGGCAAAAGATTTCAAGAGTTAGGCCGAATTTTAAATTAATTGATCTATAATTTGGTAAGGGCTGTTTCTAAAGGTTTAAAGGATATTTTAAAGAATCTTTCAGATTCTTTTCTGTAGAATTGGGTATTCTGTATAAGTTTAACTGATTGTATCCTGAGCTCATCATTTAAAGGGCTTTTTGTAAGTAATAGTTTTTTCTTTTCCTTTTGAAAATGTTTCTGTTATGGACAATATGTAATTTGGAATATTTGTCTATGTATTAGGTATTTTTAAAAGCAATCTGATTTGTATAATGTTCACTTTTAGGAGCATCTGCTTAGATATGAAAGAAGTGAACTTACTGAGACATTCTTACTGTCATAAATATAAGTCAATATCTGTTTAGGATATGTCTGAAACTTGGTTAATAGAACTTGTTATTAGAAGTAAAATTCTTTGGACTCATAATTAATGCTATTTGGGAGTTTTAAAACTTCACCCTCTGACAGTTAGTGGGACAATTATCTAGAGTAAAAATGAATTAAAACTATTTTATCCTGTTTTGCTGAAAGTTAAGTTTTAACTGCTTATGTTATGGTTGCGTCCCTGCATTTTTTCTCCTGTGATTGACTTCTATGATCAGAGCAATAGTCAATAGAAACTGTTAATGCAATTCAATTGTCATTCCTTGCTATTTCCAATCTGGATATATGTTATATCTGGTTATATGGAATCATTATGTCCTAAATACTTGGCAAATGGGTATTTATCCTGGTCATCTATCTGTTACTAAATATTTGTGTCTGTGGATATTCAGGTTTTTAAAAGTTTCTAAAAAATGAGAGAGCAGAAGTCTAACTGCCATTTAATCTATTAGGAAGCTGCTGGCCAATTCATACCGGGCTCTTGATGTTTTGTATCAGTCTGCTCTAACCTTTATTTCTAGATTTTGGTCAAAATTACAGGTATTGACTTGCTTGCCCCATCTGAAGTTTTAGTAGCAGGTGGCATGACCACGCCCATCCCTCCCTTTTCTGGACAGATCGATTCCTCAGCAGAAAGCAGTTTTTGAGATCACTGCTCCTGATGTAATTTGGACTGATATTGGGGAGTGGGAAAGTAGCTGAATTATTGTTAAAATTTTAACTGTATCACTGTTTAAGATTTGTTAAAACTGGGATTTGTTAAAACTGTAACTACTGCTATATATCTGAGGGATTTTTAGGAAACATTGTACTAGTCTGTAATGTATAAGAATTGTGATTCATTCTTGGGATTTATATGTGGAATAGTCATTTGATAATTTCTTTTCCATGTTAAAAAAAAAAAAAGGGAGGAAGGAAACTGATTGAAGCTGGTCAAGAAATTGGGGGGAAAATGATATATTTTTCTTAGGCACTTCTGCCCTACCCACTATTTCATTAGTTCAGATTGAATTGGAAATTAACTCCTTGCTTAAAATTTACTGGACTATGATTTGCTGGATTATGTTTTAACTTTGAATTCCCTTATTCTGTTGGAATTGCCCCGGCAGACTCAAGTTTTTTGGGAGATTAATTTTTAGAAAAAACCAGAAATCAGACATCTGTCCTGGGACTGGCAGTCTTTCTGATCTGTTTCTCCACTCCTGTTACCCCAGTTCCTTAATTACTATTTCAGCATTTTGATATCAGGACTCTAAGAGTTTGGGGTTGCCTGCCTTGGTCTAACTGCCTAGTTTGCTCAGAAATCTGTCTCCTAGTAGCAGCTCCTGTTCTATCAGAGAGGACAGGTGGAGCTACTCCAGGCCCCACTTTTTCCCTTTTGGAGTCCCTGACAGACTTGGGGTACCCCTCTTAGGGCAATAGGATTATCCTGAGCAATGCTACTCCCTGTATAAGCAAAGGCTGAGTTTAATGCACAAAATGACTAACTCAGAACTGTCCATCTCAAACTGAATTCTCTGACTGAGATGATCCCCAACTGCAAAGGGCCTGCTATTTCTACAACAGAGAGGCCTGTGTGCCTCCCTAAAAGACGAATGCTATTTGATGCTAATAATTCTGAGGTTATCAGGGAGAAACAGATCCTTGCCACAAGTCCTTGCATTTTTCTAGCTTTAGTTTGGCTTATTTGCTTTACATAGGGTTGATCAAAATTATAGTGCTGAGACCTTTTAGAGGAAGGTAATTCAATGATTTGAATAGTTAGAAGAGAGTGTGGAATGTTATTGTCCTGACTCAGTTTCCCTAATTATTCTGACCCAGTCCTGCCTCAGTTTCCCTGTTTCTCAGTACTGCAAAACCTCCCCTCCCTGTTTATCAGAAAACTTGATAGAACATCAGAATGCCTCTCCTCATCCCAAGCTATTAGAATATCAGATACAGTCTTATCAAGATGCCTCTCCCCATGTCCAGGGTACCTTCCCCTGATCATGTCATCCCCTCTCCAGAGGCTCACCCCACCCTGTCAGAGTCCCGTTCCTACTCTCAGTACCCTGACTCCACCCCCACCTCAGTCTACCCTCTGTGGCTACGTGTATATATGTCATTGAGAACTCTCATTGTTGTCTAGATTCTTAGAGATGATAGTCTCATTCAGTCCTGGGACTAAACATGGATCCATTAGTCCCAATATATCTCTCCATTTAATAAATTATTAAATAGTCTCTAATCTCTGTCTTACTCAGTTTCTCTGGCATTATAGTATAACCTGATTTTTTTTTTTTATTTAAAAAAAATGAGCTGGAGAAGAAAATTCAAAAAACAATTTTTTGATTTTCAAATTGTCTCCCTCATTCTCTTATTTTCCCCCTCCCTAAAATGATAAGCAATTTTATATAGGCTATATATGGAATATGTCTTGGCTGTCCTCTCATTCTAAACCCCACTTATTTCTCCTCAACTTTAGATATTCTGTGCCCTTAGATTTCCCTCATTCTAATTGCAGCAGCCTAGGGCCTCCTACTCTATTATTTCAATTTGTGGTTCTCCTCCTCCCAATTTACCTAGAACTCCTCCCCTCTAAAACTTTCAGTAATTCCCTATTGCCTATAGAATGAAATATAATCTCTATAGCCAGGCATTGTGGAAGGCTTTAAACATGCAAACTTCACATTACTATCCTTTATGTTCCAATCAACCCCAATCATGTTTCCCATTCTGCCCTGTTCTTTCCCCACCTCCATGAATTTTCACACAGATTATCCCTTTCTTTGAAACCTAAAAATACTTCCTTCTCAACTTTACCTATTGAAATCTTTATTTTCAAGGCCCCCCTTAGATTCTATTTCTTCTATGATGCTTTATGACTGAAGTGATCTCTCAGTTCTAAAAGTTTTCTAGAATTTTGCATATTTCCTCATCCTTTCTCATATTTACCTTATATGATATTATATGCAGTAGTATTTCTGCCCATCCAAACCCATGTCTTACAGACAGTGGAGGCTTCTTTGCTTTTCATCTTAGTGCCCAATAATGTTTTGCATAGAGAGATAAAGAATGTACTTGAAGTTTCACTGATGCAAAGAAATCCCTTGAAAGGGGACTTCAACCAATACAGTACAGTACCATCTTGGCAATTTAGTCTTAGAAAGTTGCCTGAGAGCAACATTGGATCAACTATGATAAGTAGCTCTTCTCAATAATACAATAATCCAAGACAACTCTGAAAGACTCATGATGGAAAGTGTTGTCCACATCCAGAGTAAGAACTATGGAGTCTGAATACAGATGGAAGCATGCTATTTTCATTTTTTTGTTTTTTTGTTTTCTGTTTTTTCTTTCTTGTAGTTTTTCCTCTTTTGTTCTGATTTTTTTTCATAACATGATTAATATGGAAATATGTTTAAAATAATTATACATGTATAACCTATTTCAGTTTATTTGCTGTCTTGGGGAGAAGGGAGGAAAATTTTGGGATTCAAATTCTTACAAAATTACAACTACTAAGTACATAAAAGGAAAAAGAAATAACCTGTCAGTAACTGAGATGTTGAGTGATTTGCTGGGGTCATACACCTTATATGTCAGAGGCAAGACTTGACCCAAGTCTTTGAGGCTCCTAAGATGTCTTTCTTTAAATGTTCTTTGAATTGAAAACTTAGCCTCATTCCCGAATTCTGCTTTCTACAAGCAATAGATTATCTCTGTGCCAGTGTATTAAGGCTGTGCCCCAAGAAAAAACAATGTGTAGATGTCTATGACCCAACAATTGTGTGTGACTTTGGGTGTGTAATGTGTACACAGTGTGGATAGAGAGATGAGATCCCCACTTTGTGTGCAGACTGAATTTGTGTGTATGTGTGTGTAAGTATCTGCACTTAGAGGGATTTTTATTGAAGTAAAAAGTCATGTTCACTGTTAGGAAAAGACAAACATTTATTTCTAGCTTTCTCTGAAAGATCTATGGATAAAGATTCTAAAAATATCTAGGCTGATCAGTCAGCAACAGTAATTTTCTATGTCAACAACAGCTAAAAGAAAACAGAGCCATCCTACCCCAACTCCCCAGCTGAGCTTAGGCCAGTCATTAGGTCTTCTGGGAATTGGACTGGATTTCTACTGTAGGCAATGAACATGTTTAGGGTAAGATAATTCTGGCCACGTGGACGCTTAGCTCCTCTCCAGCCATGTGAGAGTTGCTCACGTGTAGGCTGGCCTATCCATCAGCACAAGGTCTGTGCCATTGTTTTGGGCTCACCCAGCCTTGAGACAGAAGGCTTTGGAGCAAATTAGAGAGCTCTATGCATTCTTACTCCCATAGGAATTTGTTTTTTAAATGAATTGGCTCAAAGGTATGACTCTCTATTGCTTGAATTTCATGGTCTACAATAGGATCTATTTATTATTATTATTAGCTTTGTATTTACAAAACATATATGCATGGGTAATTTTTCAACACTGACCTTTGCAAAATCTTCTCTTCCAACTTTTCCCCTCCTTTCCCCCACCCTCTCCTCTAGATGGCAGGTACATGTTAAATATATTAAAGTATATGTTAAATCAGTAGAATATATTTTAAGTGATTTGCATACTTTTTGTGTTTTGTAATGACAAAAGACTATGTTTAAACTGCAGTCTAGTTTCTTCCCACTTGGAATAAATGGGTAGCTAGGTAATGTAATAGATAGAATCAGCAAGATTCATCTTCCCAACTTCAACTCTGGCCATAGACACTAACTAGACTAACCTGGCCAAATCACTTTAACTTGTTCACCTCAATTTCCTCTTGGTCAAATGAGCTAGAGAAGGAAATGGCAAACTTCTTCAGCATCTGTGTCAAGAAAACCTCAAATGGGATTGTGAGGAGTCAGATATGACTGAACAGCAACAAAAACCCTTTATTTTCCAGGTCATCAGGAGAATCAATTAATCAATAAATCAGTCAATCAAAAAGTATTTATTATTTATTAAACCATAGCATGTGAGTCAGTGGAAGATGAGATACATGGAGCATACTGGAATTAAATTAGGCTTTTTGTGGCCTTCTCTAAAGAGGCAGCTGGTTCATGCAGTAAATAGAACAGTGGGTATATAGAAAGGAATATCTCGATTCAGATCCCACCTCTGACATTTCCTTAGTTGTGTGACCCTGAACAAGTCACTCAGTCCCTCTCAGCCTCAGTTTCCTTATCTGAAAATGGGATAATACCAGCATCTACCTCACAGTTATACTGTAGATCAGATGAGATAACATACATTCTGAAAATTGTAAACCTTAAAGTATTATACAAATGTTAGTTATTATTGTTGTTGTTATATGGCTAAATGATCTAGCCTAGAAGTAACATGACTACTGGAAGAGAAAATTAAATCATGAATATCAAACTTATGTCAGAGGAAGCACATATGTGATCAGTATGGTTGTCCAATACAAAGTGGGGATTATTGTCTCAGTCCTAGGAGGCCATTAAATGCCGGTGACAAATGAATCCAACCTTTGTACCTATTTATTACCAGGAGCATCAATCGGCACTGATCTTATGGGTCACTATATAAAAACTTTAAACAGCTTTTAGATATCTACTTAACAAAGCCTGATCATGCAGTTGTTTAGTCATGTGCACATGAACATGGCTTTCTGTGACCCCCATTTGAGGTTTTCTTGGCAAAGATAGTCAAGTAGTATCTTATCCAGCACATTTGACAGATGAGAAAATTGAAGCAAACAGAGTTAAATGTCTTGCCCAGGGTGGGTTACACAGCTAGTAAGTGTCTGTGGCCAGATTTGAACTCAGAAAGATGAGTCTTCTGTCTTCAGGCCCAACACGCTATCCACTGTACTACCTAGCTTTCCAACAAAGCCTAAATTCCCTATAATTGGTTTCAAAGTTCTCTATATGACTCCATCTTACATATCCAAGCAAATCCTACCTCAGATAACAGGCTTATGTGACCCTGGAGAAGTCAGCTAAATTCTCTGGGCCTCAGTTTCTTAATTTGTAAATGTAAGAGGCTAAATGGATTTTTATGAAATCCATGATTCTGTTTGTTACTACATTCCATTTAGGCCAGGAGATCCATACTTGTAAGTTTTTTTTATGTTTTTTATTGTTTTTGAGACTTTGATCATGCTATTCATTCCCCAACTCTGGGATTCACAAGTATAGAAATCCCAGGTTCTTCAGAAGTAATGGTGGGTAGATTTCAAGGTTTGTTCAGATTGCTAGAAGCCAGGGGAATGAATTTATAATTAGTTCCAATGTGGATTTGCTATATCTCATGCAACCATTGTAATAATGAGAACTAGTATAATATTGAAAAAAGTTTTAAAATGACAACTTTGATTACATGAAACTGAAAAGCTGATGCCAAAGTTAATGTGCCTGGGATTCTTTTGGAGTAAGAAGGGAAGTGTTCAAAAGGAAAAAAAAAAACTCCTTGTGTAAATTTTCTCTGATAAGGAGTTGTTATCCAAAATATATAAACAATGAAGAGATGTATATAAGATTAATAGCCATCCAACCATAGATAAGGGGTCAAAGGACATGAACAAACAATTCTTAAAAGAAAAATTGCTAATTATTAACACCCAAAAGAATGCTCTAAATAACTAATGATAAGAGAAGCAAAAATCAAAATAGCTCTGAGGTTTTACCTTACACACTGTAAATTGTAAAGATGACAAAAGATGGAAATGGGCTGGGGAGGTGTACATATATTAGTGTATTGTTGATGTTGTTGAGATTCAGTAGAACCTTTTTTTTCCCCTGAGGCAATTGGGGTTAAATGACTTGCCCAGGGTCACACAGCTAGAAAGTGTTAGTCTGAGTTGAACTCAGGTCCTCCTGACTTCAGGGTTGGTGCTCTATCTAGTATGTCACCTAGCTGTCCCTGTAACCTTTTTTTCATAAATATTTATCATCCTTGGTGTCTATTTATCTCTTCATTTTGTCTGTAACTTCTCCTCATAAATAAAAATACCTTTTGGCAATAGCCTTCCCTCACTTGAATCCAATTCACTTGCATGTCATGGTATCACCTCCCTGATCATGATCATCTCTGAGAATGAAAAACAAATCGCTGTGATTTGCATCCAAACCCTATGATCTAATGCCAGACTTCAAACTCATCAGGATGGCTCTCTGGGATGGGAAAGGAGAAATGCTGGAATAAACTGAAGACAGTTAAAAAATGTCAATACAAATTTATTAAAAGCAAAAACAAAACAAAAAATAATGCTAGCATATGATGGATCAAGATCCTTGAGTTAAATTTTCCAAACTGGCCTCTCTATTCTTTATTCGCTTTCATGCTTTTATATTGACCACTCCATATATTAGAATACATTTCCTCTCTTTAAGATACAACCAAAGCAACATCTTCTGCAGGCAGTTCCTTCCTTCCTTTACTAACTTATATTGACCATTTTACAAACTAACTTATATTAACCACAAACATTATATTAACCACCTTTATAAATTAACTTTGTATATATTTATTTTTATTCATTTTGTATATGTACTTGTCTCTTCCATTAGAATGGAAACTCCTTTTGAGTGAAAGTTGCCTCACACTTTGTACTTATGATAGGCCTATTTACCAGCGTTTGCCTGACTAAGCTTCTTTCCTCCTACTCATAGTATGGAGTAGGCCCAGGTTCCTCCTCCTTCCATCCTCCTTAAAAAAAGACAAATCTATCCAGTCGGCCCAGCTTATTTGACACAGCTTATTAGTTAACAAAAGGCAAAAATAGTCCTAGCAAGTGCAATTGGGACTCCTCTGACTTGATGGATTTCTGAAAACCATTTGGGTCACTGCATCCTACCCTGATGACCAGATGAATTCAGGTTGGAGAATAGGGTAGTTTACATCCAGAGAAGCTAAGTAAAGGACTCAGTAGGAAAGGAGGAGATAAGGACGATTGTTGAGGGCTTTAAACTTATGCCAGACTGTAATTATCACATATTTGAACTAGTTTGTACACTAGATTCTCTTTCACTGTAGTAAAAATAGCTATGCACCTGAATGGACATAGATTGGAGTGGGCACTATTGGGGAAGAATACTATTAGAAAAGAGAAAGCAGAGAAAAACTCATTCCAAGGTCATGTTCTTTGGAAAATAAAATCATTCTACTTTTGATATCTTGGATAAAGTTACTTAATAGAAATAGAATAATGACTGGTGTGAGGGAGCCTTTCTTTGGGGGTCAAATGACATAATTTATTCATGTATTTATCTATCCATTCATCCATTTATTTATTTACTTAGCCATACTTGTGATTTCAACAATGCAGGTTGCCCTGGAAGGGAAGGGAAACTCAATTTACCAACTTAATAGTTTTAGAGAGTGACTTGGGGCAGTGTTAAGAGACTTGCCAAAAGTCACAGTAAATATGGAGGGGAAACTTGCAATGAAATCTTCCTGGCTAGGGAGTCAGCGTTCTATTCAGTACACCAGGCTGCCCTTCAAGCTTGAGAGTATTCCACAGTAATGCAACTTCACCTTCAGGTCTAGAATCAGATCATTCTGGCTTATATTGATTAACCAACAATAGGTTCCAGGCCAAGCCCCATGTGGTCCTTGTTTGGGGACTGATTGACTCTGAGTGATTTTGTTTTGAACAGAAACCATGAAGGTCTTTCCCTCTCAGATTAATTTTTTTTTCCTTTTAGTTCCTTTACCTAGAGACTACTTCATTTTTTACTTAACCTTAATCACTGATTGGGTGTTGCTTCAATTAAACTAAAACCTGTTAAAGAACTTAAAGTTTAAAAAGACCAAGGTTTCCCACTGCATTGAGGGCCATCTCCAATTGTCCTTGTCTATTCCTGGCTATTGGATCCAGATGGCTCTGGAGGAGAAAGTGAGGGAGGTAATCTTGCTCAGCCTTCCCTCACTTCAATCCAACTCCCTAAATTCATGATCCTTTTAGAGAATGAAGGGCAAACAATAATCTTTGGGAGTAGAAGTAAGAATGGGCCTACTAGGGACCCAATTGAAACTGGCCAGTTTTGCAATACAACTCCTTCCTTTTCTTTCCCTTCTCTTTCTCCCCCTAGGATGTCATACCTTTACCTGTGGGTGCTCTATCCAAAGAATGTAAATTTTGATAACTGAAAGTTCTTTTTTTTTTAATTAAATTTTTTTAAATTTCATAATTATAAAATTTTTTGACAGTACATATGCATGAGTAATTTTTTTATAACATTATCCCTTGTATTCATTTTTCCAAATTTTCCCCTCCCTCCCTCCCCTAAATGACAGGCAATCCCATACATTTTACATGTGTTACAGTATAACCTAGATACAATATATGTGTGTAAATCCCATTTTCTTGTTGCACATTAAGTATTAGATTCCAAAGGTATAAGTAACCTGGGTAGATAGACAGTAGTGCTAACAATTTACATTCATTTCCCAGTGTTCCTTCTCTGGGTGTAGTTGTTTCTGTCCATCATTGATCAACTGGAAGTGAATCAGATCTTCTCTATGTTGAAGATATCCACTTCCATCAGAATACATCTTCATATAGTATCATTGTTGAAGTGTATAGTGATCTTCTGGTTCTGCTCATTTCACTCAGCATCAGTTCATGTAAGTCTCTCCAAGCCTCTCTGTATTCCTCCTGCTGGTCATTTCTTATAGAACAATAATATTCTATAGCCTTCATATACCATAATTTACCCATAATTATCTCCAATTGATGGACATCCATTCATTTTCCAGTTTCTAGCCACTATGAAAAGAGCTGCCACAAACATTTTGGCACATACAGGTCCCTTTCCGCTCTTTAGTATTTCTTTGGGATATAAGCCCAATAACAGCAATGCTGGGTCAAAGGGTATGCACAGTTTGATAACTTTTTGGGCATAATTCCAGATTGCTCTCCAGAATGGTTGGATTCTTTCACAACTCCACCAACAATGCAGCAGTGTCCCAGTTTTCCCACAGCCCCTCCAACATTCATCATTATTTGTTCCTGTCATCTTAGCCAATCTGACAGGTGTGTAGTGGTATCTCAGAGTTGTCTTAATTTGCATTTCTCTGATCAGTAGTGATAATTGAAAGTTCTAAAGATAGCTTGGGCTTATGGGCTAGGACCAAGCCTTAAACCTAAATAACTCTGGCTCTTATTGATTAAACAACACCTCCTGGGCCAAACCCCACTTAGTCATTGTTTGGGTCCTGATTGGCTCAGACTGAGTGTAAATATTAATTGTTTCTGTTTTGGCCACAAACCCTGAGAGTCTTCTCACAGATTGATTTTTTTTTTTTTTTGACTTGGTGAAAGAGGGTCTTCTCTGCTTCATATCCCTACCCAGTCTTAATCACTGATTAGGTTTTGCCTCAGTCAAATTGAGACCTGGGAAAGGCCTTAACTTAAAAAGGCCAAGGTCTCCCACTGCATCCAGGGCCATGGCCAGTCATTCTGATCTTTATCTTGCTGCTAGACCCAGATGGCTCCAAGGGAGAAAGTGAGGCTGGATGATTTTGCACGGCCCACCCTAAGTTACATCCAATTCACTTCATGTCATGATATCACTTTCCTAATGTCTTGGTTCTTTTTGAGAATAAAGGTCAAACAACATCTATTCAGAAGCTAGTCCCTTTTAATTTCCAAGACTTTGTAAGTCTAGCACATTAGTATTAATTAATAAATTAGTAGTAATTAGTGTTAATTAACTCATTAAGCATGCATGAATGAAGTGAATTTTGAAAGTTGTTTCATGATGGAGACTCTTACTTCATATACTCACAGTTCTTTTTATCCGTGGACTTCACCTAGGTGTCAAGATAGCTAGAATTCCAGGCCTGAAATCCGAAAGAGTAGTCGTGAGTTCAAATCTGATCTCATACCAGCTCACAACTTTCAGATTGGCTAAGATGACAGGAAAAGATAATGATGAATGTTGGAGGAGATGTGGGGAAACTGGAACACTGATACATTGTTGGTGGAGTTGTGAAATAATCCAACCATTCTGGAGAGCAATTTGAAACTATGCCCAAAGGGCTATCAAGTTGTACATACCTTTTGATCCAACAGTTTCACCAATGAATCTGTGTCCCAAAGAGATTTTTTTTTTAAAAAGGGAAAGGAAAAAAGGCCCCACATGTGCAAAAATGTTTGTAGCAACTCTTTTTATAATAGCAAGGAACAGGAAATTGAGTAGTTGTCCATCAGTTGGGGGATGGTTGAATAAGCTATGGCATATGAATGTAATGAAATGTTATTGTTCTGTAAGATATGATAAGCAGGCTGATTTCAGAAAAACCTGGAAAGACTTACATGAACTGATGCTAAGGGAAGTGAGCAGGACCAGGAGATCATTGTACACAACAAGAAGATTATGTGATGATCAAGTGTGATAGACTTGGCTCTTTTCAACAATGCAGTGAGTCAAAGTGATTCCAATAGACTCGGGATAGAAAATGCCACCTCCATAGTATTTTCACCTTTTTATTTGTTTTTCTTTCTCATGTTTTTCCCCTCCCTTTTGGTCTGATTTGTCTTGCACAACATGACATATGTAGAAATATGTTTAAAGGGATTGCACATGTTTAACTGATATCAGAGGGCTTGTTTGTCTTGAGAATCAGGGAGGCAAGGGAGAAAGGGGAAAAAATTTGGAACACAAAGTTTTTTAAAAAATGAATGTTGAAAATTATATGTATTTGGAAAAATAAATACTATTGAGAAAAAAATCTGACCTCAAACTCTTACGAGTTTTGCGACTCTGGGCAGGTTGTTTAACCCTATTTGCCTTAGTTTTCTCATCTGTCAAATGAGCTAGACAAGGAAATGGAAAACCACTGTAATATCTTTCCAGGAAAATCCCACAAGGGGTCATGAATTGAACATGACTAAACAACAACCAAAAAGAAAGTCCATTCTTTTTATTGACAACTCTGAAGCTTCCTTTTTATGTTAAGCCAAAATCTGCTTCCCTTTAACTCCCAACCACTGGGAGTTGTTCTGCCTTTAGAGCCTCACAGAATATTTAATCTCTTCCGCTTGATGGTTCTTCAAATATTTGAAGACAGTTATCATGGCCCCATTAATTTTCTGTTCTCCAGGCTAAACCTCCTTGGAGATACACAGGTTTATCAATGTACCTCCTAAAATGAAGAGCCTAGAATTAATCACAATGCTGTAAATGAAGTTTTGCCAGGTAGAATATAGCAAGGCTACTGTCACTTCCCTCCTACCAGACATGATACTTTTATTAATATAACATATGATTGATGTACAATTAGAGTCCATTCTGGGTTGAGTTGTGGTAGTTACCCCCAAGTCACTGTTTGCCCCAGGTTTTGTAATTAGTGACTGTGGGAGGCTGAGATGACTCTGATGTTGGTGGCAAGGTGCAATACTCCTTTCATACAAATTTATGCTTTTCCCCTTCAAGGTTATTCTTTTGAACCTAATTGAATAAGTATGGAAATGTTGGGGAGTAGTTGTGGAGAAAAGCAAGTTAGAGTTTTTTCACCAATCCTCAGGTATGTTTAGAATCACATACGATGTTCTTAGTATATTGTTCAAGTAGAGAAGAATATTTCCTGCTTTGTTTCTAATCTATTTTTAAAGTATATCACATAAAGTATATTACATGTTTATTCTGTTAAATATCTCCAAATTACATTTTAAAATATTTTACATTCATTTTTTAAAATTTCAAGTTCCAAATTTTCCCCTCCTTTTTGCTTCTCCTTGTGAAGGCAAGCAATATAATTTTGACATACATATCAAGACATACAAAACATTTCCATATTAACCATATTACAAAAGACACACAAAAGAAACTAAAGTAAAAAAAAAAAAAATCTTTCATTCTACAGCCAGAGTTCATCAGCTTTCTCTCTGGAGATGGATAGCATTTTCCATCATGGGTTCTTTGGAATTATTGTAAATCATTGTCTTGATCTGAGTGGCTAAGTCTTTCACAGTTAGTTGATCATCATTACAACTTTGCTGTTACCATGTTACCATTCCACTGCCACTCCCCTTCCCCTTTTTTAGAGGTGATCAGGATTAAATGACTTGCCCAGTGTCTCATGCCTGATTTGAATTCAGGTCCTCCTGACTCCAGAGCTGGTACTCTAACCACTGTACCAAACCTATTTCTTTTTTTTTTTTAATTTTATAATTATAATTTTTAGACAGTATATATGCATGAGTAATAATTTTTTATAACATTATCCCTTGTATTCATTTTTGCAAATTATCACTTCTCTCCCTCTACTCCCTCCCCTAGATGACAGGCACCTAGATACAATATATGTGTGTAAATCCCATTTTCTTGTTGCACGTTAAGTATTAGATTCCAAAGGTGTCAGTAACCTGGGTAGACAGTAGTGCTAACACTTTACATTCATTTCCCAGTGTTCCTTCTCTGGGTGTAGTTGGCCAAACCTGATTACCTACTCTCATCCCCCACTTGTGGTTTTTGTCTTTATAACCCTTCCAGAATTCAGTTCTAATAGTTGATCCACATGCATGTCTGCCTATTTTAGAGGACTATAACATGCATATGTCCTAATTCTATTTGTCTTCCTCAGACCAAACCTTGAGATTGGCAATTGGTGCAGGTATTACCCAGAATTCCTCCCAGTTCCTTTGATTTCTGACCTTGAAAACTTTTAGAAGAGAAATAATGGCCATATTTAGAAACAACATCAAGGAGAGACCAAGAAAGGGCTGATGAGGGAAGAGAAGGCCAGGACTAAGCATCATCCAGGACTCCATTCTGGATTCCCTTATCATAGAAAGTGAAGATTGTAGCCATTGCTTATCTGATGGCTAGGATTAGAGCATACTAGATTGAAAATGAAGTGTTGGCTAAATGAATAAGTATTGGTCGGGGGAATAAAAAAGCCCATTGGTCTAAGCAGGAAATGATAATAGTTGACACAGATCTTAGGCCTATAACTCCTACTCTACCTTCTCCATTTCAGAGCAGTGGGCCACTTTTATTTACCTATCTAATCTTCAATTCCAATTTTCTCCTCCAATCTGGTGATAGGAGGGACAGAATAGGGAAAAAAAAAAACAAAAAACAAAAAAAACAAAAACAAAAAAAAACTTTTGTCCTCTTCTTGACAGCCAAAGTAGCTAGTATTTTAGAAGTTTTACTTTTTTAACTCCTTATTTTCATTCCTGCCTTGTTCGAAGTTATTGGAGGGAGAAATGGAAGGCTATTTCCCATGAGTTTATTTCCATATGAATGTCTGGAATGGGGTTGAAGAACCAAAATCCAAAGAAAAAGGGAAATTTTTTATTTTATTTTATTATAGCTTTTTATTTACAAAACATATGCATGGGTAATTTTTCAACATTGACCCTTGCAAAACCTTCTGTTCCAACTTTTCCCCTCCTTCCCCCCACCTCCTCCCCTAAATGGCAGATATCCAATACATGTTAAATATGTTAAAGTATATGTTAAATACAATATATGTATACATATGTATACAGTTATCTAGTTGCCCCCCCCCCAAAATCGGATCTAGAAAGAAAGTAAAAAAACCTGAGAAGGAAAACAAAAATGCAAGTAAACAATAACAGAAAGAGTGGAAATGCTGTGTTGTAGTCCATAATAAAAAATACATAATTTTAAAAAAAGGTAGGATATATGATTCTGGATGAAGTCCAGAATATACCAGAAATAGCAAAACTTATCCCTAAGGAGACCTATTAATATATTGATTGATACAGATTATGGGAGGGAACGGTAGGAACTATTTACAACATATAACTTCCAATTAAATAATATTTAATACATATTAAATGCTTCTAAGAAATCAATAAGTCATTAGAAATATACACTTGCTGTCCTTCATAAAGTAATATATATAAATATATAATTATAAAGCATTGTTAATAGAGAATCAAAAATAAAATTGAAAATTCAGTAATTAGGATAGATTGAAACCAGAGTACTATGGAAGACCAAAATATTGTTCACAAATGTCTGTACCATTCCATTAATCCATAAAATTAAATATATATATATATATATATATATTGCTATACCAAATGTTCATAATTTCCAGACAGTGTAGAATGAAAAAAATCAAATAACTTGGGAATTGGATGAAATGTGTTATCTTTGTACTGATTGTTAATGGAGTTATCCTGAAATTGAGAAGAATGAAACTGATAATAAAAGACAAAGTACAATAAAATAAATAAATAAATAAACTTGAGGAGATAGACTCATCATATGGAAAATGAGCTGAAAGGCCTACTTGATTGGGAGGAAAATATGCCACTTTTGCCTGAGGATACCTTGGTGCTGATGAAAGGCTTTAGTGTGCTGCTAATCTCATAGAATATTGAAGTCCCTTGGTATACACACCATAAGGATCTAACACTTAATTCCCCCACTAGTTTGTGTAACTGGGTTACTGGTCATTCCTAGTTTGAGCATGAGACTTCAACCACCTAAGTGGTATAGCCTCCGTTGGTTAGCTGTTAGCATCTTTAAAATAGCTCTTTCTCTTTCCACCATCTTTTTGGCTGCGTTTTTGAGGATTTCCCTCTGCTGTGCCCAGCATGGATGTCATGAACTGAACCAGTGAGGAGGGAGGGAGACTTGTCTTTCCTTGCTTACTTTTCTTTTATTCCAGCTCTGAGAAATGGATCTGGGGGTTTTGTTTCTGCTTTGTGTTTCCTCAGTTTCAGGTGCAGAGGTTATCTTGACCTGACTAAGAATTTGAATCATAGTAATCTTGGGGCCAGGATTCCAGGTAAAGTGATGCAGCCAGACAAACCAACATGGTAAATATGAGAAGCCAGGGTGCTTGAGACAACTAGGGACCTGAAGAAATCAAAGCCTGAAGAGAACTTAAAGACACCTCAGAAGTGAGAAAGCTTGAACTGATGAGCTCTCATCTAACCTGCTTGCAACAACTTCACTCTGCTCTTCCCACAGAAGAGAGACATTGATATTCACCAATCAATACCAATGGTCTTTGGGACTAGAATTATGAAAGGGAATATAACTTAACACTTTTGTCTTCCTTGACATCTAACACTACAGTGTGCACTCAGGAAACATTTGCTATAGTCAATAAATCTACCACTATTAAGTCAAATGAGAGGAAAACCAAAATTCTTCCATAACATGGAGTGATTTGACTCGACCTTGTTAACAGTGGTTAAGAGCAAGTGAGAGTACAGTAACAATATAGTCTGAATTTTTGGAATCAGAGTCTAGAGGCATTTTCTAGGTTCTGAAAGTTGAAGGTAGCTTTTGATATTTGGATATGTTTTTTTTCTTTCTTTCCATTTCCCTTCCCCACACCGCATCTAAATGGAAATAGACCTTTATTTCAACTTGTTCCCCCCCAGCACAGGATGGATGGGAGTGAAAATGAGTGCAACTCTTTGCTAACTATAACTTAACCATTGTCTTACTTGAATTTTTTTCACTCCCATCTTTCTTCTTCTGTTAACTCACAAATGGTTCTAAACTATGTGCAATATGGCCCTACCTCCAAAGCTGAGAGACTTTGTTTCAGTACTAATCTCAATTTGGGAGAAACATGCATAGCCTGTAAACTTGGTCTATAAATGCATATATTTTAGACAGATGAATAACCAGGATTTAGAATTGATTAGAATAATGGCATACTGGATTGCATTTGGAATATAGCACAGGGATTTTAAAAAACATAAACTCCCCTCTGAAACAAAAGCCTATGTTTTTAATACTATTCTAAGGGACCAATTTCCATAATGCATCTGAAAGGTAATAACACACAGAGAGGGTACAATAGAGTGATGATTTATTATTTTCAAAATGGAAAATTAGTTTCCTACATAGACCAACCTAATTGCAATTTTTCCCCAGTAGTGTTTCACTGAGGACCTTAAACTCCAAGATAGCTTTAGCAATTAAGTTATGTGAATTCCAAAATTTCTGGGGTAGCAGTGAGCAGACAAAATACCTCCTCCCTGGTACCCCTCCCAAGTACAACCCCCAATAGGCAATGTTGACAATTCTTTATCCTCTCAATCTGGGTAAGTGATGAAAACTGTGGAGTAAGAAACTTTCAAGAGAACCAGGTAGGCTTAGAGGTTAGAATGGCTAATTTAAATTTAATTTAAAGAAGGTTGCATTTTGATGTCTTCACTGGTGACTTGTTTTTATACCCTGGTTGGGGCCACCTTTATAAAAGACAAAAAAAAATTTAATTTAAGTCTTGGAAGGTTGAATTATTGAAAGAAAGATTGTGAAATCTGAAGAGAAAGAAAAGAAGATCAAGTTCTTCACCGAACCTCGGGTTCCTGATCTCCAGGAACATATAGGTATGTACGATCTGACCTGTTTTTTGATTCTTGAATTAGTTATCATCTCCTACCCCCAAGCCCCAAATTACAACCATTTTCTCTCATCCAAATTATTTCCCTTAATAGTTGGCATAATCAAAATCTTCCAGCATTCATGTCTTATAAGCAGAGATTTGATTGTGTTATTGGCTGCTTGAAATGGAGCATATCTGAACAGGGCACTTACATATATACCGAAGTGACCGGCAGCTTGAAAGTGATGAATTAACCTGGTCATTTACTGAAGCTTTTCCACCATTTCATCCGCTGCAGAACAATACACACAGGGAATACAATGCAGGAATGAGTCATTATTTCTAAACTGAAAGCGGAGTTTCCTATGCAGACCAATCTAATTTCATTTTCTTCTTATTAGAATCCCTTTAGGATCTTCCAGTCACAGTGGATATCTTCAACATAAAGAAGATCCAACCCACTTCCAGTTGATCAATGATGGACAGAAACATCTACACCCAGAGAAGGAACACTGGGAAATGAATGTAAATTGTTATTACTATTGTCTATCTACCCAGGTTACTTATACCTTCGGAATCTAATACTTAATGTGCAACAAGAAAATTGGATTTATACACATATATTGTATCTAGGTTATACTGTAACACATATAAAATGTATGGGATTGCCTGTCATCTAGGGGAGGGAGTAGAGGAAGGGAAGGGATAATTTGGAAAAATGAATACAAGGGATAATGTTATAAAAAAATTACTCATACATTAAAAAAATAAAATAAAATAAAATAAAAAATCTTCCAGTCACTAATCAGGTCCAAAAAGACCTTAAGGGTATAACTACATTTCCCTGGGGCAGTAGCAGTCAGAAAATATTTCTATAAGGACTTACTCTAGGTTTTTAACTAAGAAATCTACCTAGCTAAGTGAAGACTGAAGGAATTAGTGTAGACTTGTCAATAAGTATGGGCTCAGAACCTGAGACATAAGAGAAATCCAATCACGGGAAAATAGGAAAATGAAAAAGAAAAGGACAATATAAACTCTGGGACTTAATACTTACAAAGTCAGTATGGCAACCTTCTCAATAAGAAATCTATCTAAATGAAAGGTTAATAACTTATAAATTTGTTGTTTCTAAACCAACATTGAGCTCCACCTAATCCCTAATACTAGAAAAACCTTGAAAACCCTTAGTTTTGGACTAAAGTTATAGAAATTACTGCTTAGTAATATTGAGGAATATTTTCTACTCCAATCAAAGTCATATTGGGTATTAGAAGGGATAGAGACTATTATTACCTAGGTTTCAGAACAATGAATGGAAGCCTGGTCTTTTCTTCAGGTTGTTGTGTGTACTCTCAATTCAATCCAATCCAACAAGTATTAATTGGTTATTTTGTTCAAGGGTCTGTGCTAGGTACTAGGGTTAGAAAAATAAAATAGTCCCTGAGCTTAAGGAATTTACAACCCTGATGTATTGATGGAACAAATAGATACAGTATGTATATGTGTATGTGTATATGTGTGTGTGTGTGTGTGTGTGTGTGTGCTTAAATTCCAAATAGACTTAGGATGAAAAATGTCATTAGCATCCAGAGAGAGAACTATGGAAACTTAATGTGAATCAAAGCAAAGTATTTTCACCTTTTTTTTTTTTTTTTTTTTAATAAAAATGTTGTTTGCTTGTTTGTTTTTTTCTTTCATGTAGTGTTTTTCCTCAATCTCATTTTTTTGGTACAACATGACAAATATGGAAATATGCTTAAAAGAACTGTACATGTTAAACTTATATTAGATGGCTTGCTGTCTTGGGGAAAAGGTAAGGAGAATAAGAGAGAAATTTGGAACACAAAGTTTTACAAAAATGAATGTTGAAAACTATCTTTATATGTATTTGGAAAAATAAAATACTATTTTTTAAAAAAGGGAAAAAAATTACAGAAAGCAAATATAAAGAACAAACTATAAGGCTGGTATGCAAAATAAACTCTATCTTACTTAAAAAAAAAAAATGTGTGATTTAAGGGAATGACAGCTTTATTAGCAGTGGAACTAATTTGATGCATTACAGCAATTCATATGAGAAGGAAAGGCATTTCAAATGTAGGTTAACTATTTTCTGAGGAGGTATTTCTATGCCATTAGTCTGTCATTAGGTAGAACAGAAACACAGAAATAAACAAGTTCCTAAGAAAAGTGGAGGGAGCAATGGTACAATGGAAAAAGCATTAGATATGGTGTCAGAAGGCTTAGGTCTGAATCCCAGCTCTTCCTTGTATTACTTGTGTAACTTAAGCAAGCCTTGTAATTACTCTGAGCCTCAGCACCTCATGGAGGTACAGTCAAGAACCACTGATGGCCTATTTCATGTTTCTAGGCAACAACCCAGAGCCCAATTTTTAAGACCTAAACAGGGCACCTAGCCCCTCCTCCTCATCACTCTGCTCCAGAAACAAGTAAGACCCTGGCCTACAGTCATTTATTGAACCAAATTACTTTTCAACTTGAAGGCAGGAAGATTTCTTAGTGGTATCAATGTGGAAAAACCCATAAAAGGCTAAAATGTTGGAAACTTATCTACTATCTGAACTCTAGGGCTTTTAGCTTTGATCTTATTTTTACCAGGTGACCCTATAGTTACAAAACAATAATGAAATTTCATTTTGCACTTCCTTGTTAGAAAAACAGGGCTAAAAAAGGAGAGAACATTTTTTATTGGACATTTCCAAATGGTTATCCTGCTTAAAAAATGTGTCATGTTCAAAAAGGCTCTGGTGACCATAATCCTTAAAGAACAAAGTTGGTTTTTTTGTTTTTTTTCCCTCTGAGCTAATTGGGATTAAGTGACTTGCCCAGGGTCACACAGCTAGGAAGTATTAAGTGTCTGAAGTCAAAATTTGAACTTCAGAGCTGGTGTTCTATCCACTGCACCCCCTAGCTGCCCCAAGGACAAAGTCTTAACTCTAGTTCAATAGTCAAAATCCTCTACAATCTGGTCACAACTTTAACTTTTACTACTTTCCACATTGAATTATCTACTCTAGGTAGACTAATTTCCTCCTAGACATGATGAATAGGTCCAAATTATATTCACCTATTTCTTTGCTCATCCTTTCCCTCTATTTCTCTACATCAAATATTATCCAAGTCAATGATATTTTTCTCATATGAATATTTTTAAGACTTACTGCCTATGGGGCAGGTGGCATAGTGGATAGAGTATCAGCCCTGAAATTAGGAGGACCTGAGTTCAAATCTGACCTCAGACACTTAAAACTCCCTGATTATGTGACCCTGGGCAAGTCATTTAACCCCAATTGCCTCAGCAAAAAAAAAAAAAAAAAAAAAAAAAAAAAGAAAAGAAAAGAAAAGGGTGGGTCTTCTCTCCCCAACTATATTATAACCTCCCTTTGGGAAGAGAATATATTTTTGTATCCACCAGATCTTGCAGAGTGCTAGACATAGTTTCAGCTCAACAAATACTTTATGAATAAAACATTATATACACATCTTGAGGTCACTATAAATTTTACCTGTAATTTAACCCCAAGTTATTTAACTTGGGGAAAAGATGACTAACCTGTTATTATTGCAAAGTTTGCTTTTTCCTTTTTATTTGTTGCTTTCTCAAGACGGCAGAAACAATGTCAAGTGAACTTTCTTGTCCCTTTCTAGCTTCTTCCCACTATAATAGCTCAGTAAAATCTATGCTGTCAGAAGTGTTAAAATTCAGAAGCTTTTTCCCTTTAAGTAAGAGGAATAAAAATGTTCACTTTTAGAGAAACCTATTATTTTTGTATTTAATTCTGTGGATATCTTTCATTTCTGTTTTGCTAATTTGTTTCAATACTAAGCACTCTGGAGAAACCTACCACAGAGAGCGAGAACTACAAGAGGGATAGGTCTATTTTCTCTTCCAGCTCTTTGGATTGTGAAGTATCCATTATTAATATTAGAGAACAGAACTTTGAATTTAACATGCTACCATTTCTGGCTTGAATTTAGACAGATACATTTTTGCTCATTCCCGTCAGAAGAACAAAATAATAGGTTCCAAGGTACCTGAGAAATAATGAATACAAAAATGAAATCAAAACTGAAAAAGGTCTGGCCCAATATTTCCCAAAGTGTTTTCTGTAGAACTCTTACCATTTCATGGATGGCATTATTCCATGTGAAAATGCAAATAAATACTAGAGACATATTTCCAGTTAAAAGTGTAAAAATGAAATTACATATGCATCAAAAATGCTCTAATAAAGGATTTTTCTACATGAAAAAGGCTTAATTTCCTCTATATTGTTTCAGATTCTTCCCAAATTCCACGCTCCTATTAGAGCAAAGGTAGTGAGATTTCACAGGCTAGAGATGAAGCCTAAGGTAAAGATAGGATAGCATGGTACAGTGGAAAAAACAATAGCTATGGAGTCAAAAAATCTGAGGCCAAATCTTACATGTATTTACTACTGTTGTAACCTAAATCACTTAAGATCTCTGACTTGTTTCCTCAGCTATCCAATGAAGAGATTGTCTTAAACAGCCTCTAAAGTCTGTTTCCAGTTTGTAATCTATGATTCTCTAATCCCTGTGGTATTTTATTTCTCCCTTTGCACTCCAGGCTGGCACTTCTGAATTCTAACAAAACAATTTAAGGTCAGAGTTAGTTTGGGAAAATAAACCATGGGCTTTAATTGAAGTGAAATTTAATAGAGATAAATGTAAAGCTATTGATCTGGGTTTGAAAAAAATCAATTATGCAAGGAAGGATAAGTTGGAGGAAATCTGGTTGGTAAACAATTCACATGCCAGCTGGTTTCAGTTGACTGCAAGCTCTATCAAAGTCAATAGTGTCAAATAACTTTTTTTTTTTTTAAAGGAATATCTTGGCTGTATTATATCTAAGGAAGTAATAATTTCATTGTCTCTTATCAATGAAACTAAGCTCCAAACCACATCTGGAGCACTGTGTTCAATTCTGTTGACAAAATGGACCTCTTTCAGAGGATAGTCAGGTTAGTAAGAGAAAACTTCTTTTGAGAAAACCAGGATTGTTCAACTTTGAGAAATCTTAGAGAAAATGATAACTATCTTCAAACAGAGCAGGAACTAAAGACAAAGAAGAACACTACTTAAAGTACAATACATAGGGGAATATTTGAAAGATTATAATCTGAAAAGGAAACAAACTTATTCAAATCAGAGCTAAAAAATGGAATAGGCTACCTAATAAAACAATGAGTTTCCTATTACTTGAAAAAAAAAAAAAAGCTGAATCACTAATTTGCTGTAGGAACCAATACTATATTAGGATGCTTGACTATGTGACTTTTAAAGTCCCCTCCAAACTCTTAAGATTTTATTTCTATGATTTCATTTCTCTAAGTGATGGTTCAAGGAACTGGTGGCAGTTACAAGTTTCACTCTTTCTAAAGGGAAATCCCTTACCATTCTTCAAAAAGATCAAAAAGAAGGAGAGTTCTGAATTATTGGTCTAATTATTAATTAAAAGTATGTTTGCCTAATTAGAAGTATATAATTAAATTAGGAGCAAGAAGTTTTTCAAGCATCCACAAAGCTGCATCTAGAGAGTCAACATCTTCAAAATGCCTGATACATTTAAAAGATTTTTAATTTAAATACATAAAAGTACAAACAAGCCAGCTAGAAGCTTTACATTAAATGGTTATTAGTACACACTGCAGTATTTATATAATTCACAACTAGCTAATAAGTGTCCAGGCCCCAGGTGATATGTTACACAGGCCTTTTTTGCTACTAATTTCAAAGTTACTAACTCCCAGGGGACATAAAACCTTAGCATGAAAGTTCTTACCTAACCATCTTCCCTGGCCTCAGTTCCAGTTATGTTCTGCTAGACCCAGAGGTAAGGATAAAACTAAGGGGGTGTGAATGATATTAGGTGCCATAAACAAACTCTATCAATAATGACATGTAGTCCTTTTGCAAGTGGTTATATCCAACTTGGTATAAATGTTTGGGAGAAAGCCCAAATGCAGAAATATATTTTTGTAAATGTAAAGTTTAGATCAAATAAGAGCGACAGCCCAGCTTTCTAGACCATCTGGGATAACTGGGAGTATCAATTACATGTTACCCTCCCAAGTTGAATAACGAAATTTACACATTGTTAAACATTAATGAAACAGGACACAAGCTCCTACCCAAATACAAAAAGGATATTTTGTGGAACAAAAAATTACCTAGTTCATCTCCACTCAATAGAGCTTTGGATAGGGCAGAGGATTCAGAGTCAGGTATGTTAAGGATTCAGAATCCAGAATACTGAAGTCACCCACACTATGACTAGAAAACAGCTTTATGGTCTAAGCTTTTACCTTACCTCACATCAAGTGAAAGGGACTCAAATTGAGCAGTCAAGGAACCTCTAACCTTCTAATTATCCATGTATTTGTCACAAATGCTGAATACAACTCCATGTAATTTGGGAGGAAAAGGAACCATCATAGCCCAATTTTAACTTTATAATGATCACAAACAATCGAATGTCTGAATTTTGAAAATTCATAACTATCTATCGATTTTTCAGACTCTAAAAGCAAATGCAGCAGCTGACTGCATTTATTGAGTAACATGAAAGCCATGTATGCATATAAGTGGTAGATTGCCTTTGTGGTTGTATACAATGTAACAGCAAAGAAACCTTTTTTTTCCTTTAACAGCAAAGTAACTTTTTTCCTTGGAAAGTCTTTCAAAAGGAATTTTTTTCCTGGTGTGGTTCAGCAGGACCCATTCATCCGCAGGATGGAGGAATTATGGTATCAAACAAAAATAATTCTGTAGTTCAAAAACAACTTGGAATAAAGTGACTATAAATAGATCTAATTTCAACATGACACTAGATAATTCCTCCAAAAGTTTTGCTTTTACGATATGGAGAAAATGAAAGTTGGAAAGACTGAAGAAAAAAGAAAACCAGACGACCGAGGAGCAGACTGCATAAGATCCTAGTCGTGGGGGGCCCTAAAGCTCCCTTCCAAAGTTCTTCCCAGAGGTCTAATCATCCGAGGCATGGGACATGGGTACTAGACCTGTGTCAGTGGCAAAAACTTCTGGTAGTAGCTCTTGGTGACATCAATCATCAGCTCCTGGGTACATTCTGGGAGCTCTCCGGAGAAGAGTCCTAAAGAAAGAGAGCAGAGAAGGTAAAAGAAGGACCTAGAACTTATGATTTTTAATATTATTTCAGGCAATTTTCTTTCATTACCAGGATCTAAATGTTTATCTTTCCATTTGCCAAAAAATGCTCCAAATAACTAATAATGATAAATACAAATCAAAACAACTCTTGAGGTTTCACCTTACACTCTGCAAAACTGGCAAAGATGATAAAAAATAGGAATAGTCAATGTTGAGAGGTTATGGAAAAATAGGTACAGTAGTATAATATTGGTGGAGCCATGACTCAGTAGATCACTTTGGAAAGCAATTTGGAATTATGTAAATAAATTAACATATACTTTGATCCAAGTATTCTATTTCTAGGCTTAATGTCCCATTGACTGGGGCAGCTAGATGGTGCTGTGGACAGAGCACCAACCTTGAAGTCAGGAGGACCTGAGTTCAAATCTAGTATCAGACACTTAAAATTTACTAGTTGTGTGATTCTGGGCCAAGTCACCTAACCTCACCTGCTTTGCAATGAAAAAAAAAGGCCACTGATATAAAGAAAGTTTCTATATACACACCAACATATTTCTAACAGAATTTTTGTGATAGTAAAGAATTAGAAACAAAGTAAATGAACATCAATTAGAAATGGCTAAACAAATTGGGGTACATTAATTTAATGGAATATTGCTGTGCTAAAAGAAATGGTAATGAATACAGAAAAGCATGGAAAAATTTACATTAATTCATGCAGAGCAAATGAGGTAAGGAGATTTAAGAAAACAATATACACACTGTAAATGGAAAGAAGCATCAAAAAAAATCAGAAGTGAATTGTGAAAAAAACCTACAGAACAAGTCTACCTTGATGAGAAGATACTCCCAATCTCATCCTTTGTAGATCTGAGAGACTCAAAAAGTTTTATATATTGCATATATGTTCAGAAAAATAAATAAATAAAAAATTCACTTAAAATAAAATAGAAATATTTTTTAAAAATAAAATTAAAATAAAAGTAGTCTTTTGGGACAGAGTTGTCTCTTATTCCTTAGTAAATTTCTTTTTTTTTTTTGGCTGAGGCAACTGGAGTTAAGTGACTTGCCCAGGGTCACATACAGCTAGGAAGTGTTAAGTGTCTGAGGACAGGTTTGAACTCAGGTGCTCTATCCACTGCGCCACCTAGCTGCCCCAATAAAAACAAAAAATAAAAAATAAAAAATACACACACACACACACACACACACACACACACACACACACACACACACACACACACACACACACAATATATTATAGACATCCAAAGAACAAGTAGAGACAGAGCTATACTGAAGTATATTCAAATAGAAACTTGTCATCTTAAACTTCTAGCCACTCTGGTGCATTTCTTCCAGAAATCACTTGGAGGTCATATGAATTAAACAAATTCACTCTGGTAAAACAAGAATACATTTCCCTACAAAATCTGACTGAAGAGCTAGTTCACTGCAGCTAAGCAAGAGAAGGAAGGATGTGATATTTTAACAAATAGTCCTGATGAAAACCTTTATAAAAGGTTAGATTCTTTTTGGGTCATCTTTGTCCCATTTTAATTCATACTCTGTGTCAGAAATTCTTATTCTTGGTGAGATCAGATATAGAATATGCCCAGCCTACCAAAAGTACCATGTTGACATTCTACTATTCATGACAGAGGTAACAGTAAGCTAAAGGTCAGGCAGGATTGTATAAAGGAATGGGAATCAATATAGGTGAGTTCTAGTTCTACTCTGTGTGAAATGCTGTGTGAACTTGGCCAATTCAGTTTCCTGATCTATAAATTCAGGGCAAGGATTAGATGAACTCTAGGAACCCTTTCACATCTTCAAATTCTATGATTCTAAGATGATCTATAAAGTTCTTTTTAGATTAAAAAAAAAAAATCAATGGTTGCATAATGCTTATCTCTACATGAATACTTATTCTGAATGCAAGATCAAAGAGTATGTTTGTTTTTCTGATCTGCTAATATTCAAAATTAGGAGTGAAGGAGTTCAAAGTAACATGAAAAAGATTAGGCCAAATACAATCAAAATTTAGTGTTACCTGGACAGCCTGAGAAGACGGTAAATGGTGGAACTACAGTTTCAGGAGGTAATACTGTATTGTCTAGAATTTTGCAACAGTCTTTCAATACACATCGTCGACCCTAAAAGCAAAAATCTTGTTACCAGAAAATATATCAGGAAATAAGGAAAGTAGGGAATGTTTTCTCATCTACTTCTTGGGTGGTTAGTCTCCATTTCTTTCCCACTGATCAATAATGAGCAATTCCCAAGAAAAGTTATAGGTTGCTTAAGCTTACATTCCCAACTCAGCTGGCATATGGGTTCATGCCAGCAAATGATGAATTTATGATTTGTTTATACAAGACTCTACTACTATAGGTATACAAATAACTGAAGGTTCTCAGGCTTGGGGGTAATATATATATATATCTCTATCTCCCAGACTGGGGTTAGGTGACTTGCCCAGGGTCACACAGCTAGGAAGTGTTAAGTGTCTGAGACCAGATTTGAACTCGAGTCCTCCTGAATTCAGGGCTGGTGCTCTAACCACTGCGCCACCTAGCTGCCCCCTATTTATATTTTTGAATAAAAAAAATTTTATGTCCAATTACATGTAAGAACAATTGTTAACATTTGGGTTTTTTTTAAGTTTTGAATTTTCAAATTGAATTTTTGAATTTCCAAATTCTATCCTTCTATCCTTTTCCTCCCTGCTCCCTTTTCTGTCAGGTTATAAATATATATATATATATATATATATATATATTTTATATATATATATATATATGCAATCATGTAAGAAATATTTCCATATTAGTCATTTTATAAAAGAAAACTCAAATAAAAATACAGAAATAGATTCAAGTAACAACTCATGATTTTAAACTTTTAGCCACTTCTCTATACTTCTTCCAGAAATCACTTAGAGGTCATCTGAATTATACACATTCACTCTGGTAAAACAATACTTCTTCTGTATTCAGATACCACCAGTTCTTTCTCTGGAAACAGCATTTTTCACTTAGAGTAGTTTTTTTTTTTTTAAAGATTAACTCCTTTCTTGACAAACCACAGCATTTTTGACTCATGCTGTTTTACATGTGATTACTTTGTTAGTTATATCCTGACTTGTATAATTTGGTGGGGCAAATATGAGGTGAATGAGACATATTTGTTTCATGGATTATGGAAGAAAGAGGTTCTTATTTACTATTTAAAGCTGTACCATTTTGTACTTACAGAAGAAATACAAGTCCTACCTTTCCCACACTGTTATCAATTCACCTTTGCTCTGGTTACATATTTTGGTTTAAGAAAAAATCCTCAGGTGAAAATGTGTTGTATTTATTACTCAGCCTAATGCTGAGTTATTTGGATCTAATATGCTTCCTAAAGAACATTCTAAACACTCTGTTCCAGGTTGGATTTGTTGTTTTCTTTCTTTTATGTGGAAAAATCCTATGTTTAACATGAAAAAGAAAAGTTGCCAAATTAATTTTCTAAAACATACCATTCCCACTTGCCTCCAACTTAATGGGCACAGACCTTGAATACAGTGAATTATCTCTAGGTTCTTAAGCAAAATAGAGGAAATCAGGAAAATCTTACTGCTGAGGTCATCTGAGAATTTTGAAATGCTTAGCAAGTAATCAATGGGAATGATTAGAAATTAATGTTTCACATTTGTTTATTCAAATGGTGACTAAAAGTCACACAAATAAAGCCAACACTACAAACTGTACTTTTGAATTTACATGGGTAGCCTGGAAAGAGCACTTATAGGAGTCTTGAGGTTTTTATTACTTCAGAGCAAGGAGCCTTCTTTTGCCACAAACTTCTTTGGCAGTCTGTGTGAAATCCAAATACCCTTTCTCAAAACAATCTATATTTTTAAATTTTCAATAGTATTTTATATTCCAAATGCATGTTTTTTTTAAATTAAAGCTTTTTATTTTTCAAAACATATGCATGAACAATTCTTCAACATTAGCCCTTGCAAAATCTTGTGTTCCAATTTTCCCTCTCTTCCCCCATGCCCTCCCCTAGATGGCAAGTAGTCCAAATATATGTAAAATTAGTTTTCAACATTTGTTTTTGTGAGACTTTATGTTCCAAATTTTTCTCCCTCCCTCCCTTACCTCTCCTCTTCCCAAGATAGTAAGCAATCTGAAATAGGTTAAATATGTGCAATTCTTTGAAACATATTTCCATATCAAAATAATATTTTTAAATAGTTAAGGAAAATGCTATATTTTAGTTAGAGGTAAGCAAAAATAAAGATGTAATTTTTTCCCCATCCAATTTAAGACCCTTTCAGCACCCACAAACCCTAAATAAAGAATTTAGAATAGAATAAGGGATTCTAAAATAAGGGATAAGTTTAGAACTGGAGAATCTTCTCACTAAATGTTAATGTAGTTCTCATTTGCCTTTAAGAAGATTGCAAATCCCAATCTGAATGAAGTTTCTAATCTGTGAAGCCTTTGGGTGATCTAATTCAAGTGAGAATTTATGCTCCTGGAGATCCTATAGCTATATCTGTAGTGACAAAACTAGCTTGAATGTTAGGTAATTGGAATATTAGAAATTAAAAAAAAAAAAAAGAAATAACAAAGAAAAAGGGAGACTAGAAAGTTGGAAGTTGAGAACACAGAAGGAAGAATATTTAGGCAATCTAAGGTCAGAAGGCTTACAATTACACAGTTCTTGCCTATGTGGACATAGGAACCAATCTGGGCTGCATTGACCACACAATCCTCTTCAATAAAGACATGGTCACCAATGTGTAGAGGAAAAAATGCAACTCTGGAAAATGAAAAGAAAGATGAGAAAACAAAGTTTAATTTATTGTACTTTGAATCTAAGTTTACATAACCACACATCATTTACTCCACTTCACCACTTTAGCTAAAGGTTATTTCTGATGGCTCATATTGAGCATAAATATCAATTGTTTCTGTTTTGGCCAGAAACCCAGAGGATCTTCCCCTTCCAGGTTGATTTTTTTCCCCCGGGGCAGGTAAAGAGGCCATTCTCTGATTCATTTTTTACTTAACCTTAATCGGTGAATAGGCATTGTCTCAGTCAAACTGAGATCTGGGACAGGTCTTATCTTAAAAAGGTCAAGGTCTTCTACTGCAAAGGACCATCTCCAGTCATCCTGATCTGTGTCTTGTCACTGGACCCAGATGGCTCTAGAGTAGAGAATGAGGCTAATGACTTTGCACAGACCTCCCTCACTTAAATCCAATGTGTTCCAAGTCATGACATCACTTTCAGGATATCAGGGTCCTTTTTGAGAATGGAGGACAAACAAAATGACTATTTCTGACAAAAAAAGAATTCTGTGATCAGAACCCTAAAGTTGACAGCAAAGCCCAGGAAAAGATTCCTTTTATTTTGAGATCTTTGTAGTAATAAAACAGATTTAACAAAACTCTTCCCCTTGGAAGAGACAGAAAAAAAAAAAAAAAAAAAAAAAGAAAAGAGCTTTGTTTTCTAACTGGCTAGTTTCAGCTGAGTCTCTAGGAAGTCTGATGATATTTTTAGAGATTAGCCATGTCATTTCATTAGTTGGAGGAACTCCTGGCATGGAAACTCCCTCCTAGAAACAATAACTTGAAGGAAAAAACTGCATTTTCTCTGAAAAATATCTGATATCCAAGACATGTAGAGAACTGATACAAATACATAAGAACAAGAGCCATTCCTCCAAATAATAAATGACCAAAAGATATGAATTTTCTGTTTTCAAAAGAAGAAATCTAAGGCAATACCAATCATACCCCCCAAAAAATTCACATTACTAATGAGAGAAGTACAAATGAAAAAAAGTTTGAGGTTTTGCATTACATACAGAGGACTGGAAAAGATGACAAAAGAAATGACAATTTTTGGAAGGACTGTAGGATGTCAACACATGAAAGTTCTGTTGGTACAGCTGTGAAGTGATATAATCATTCTGGAAAACATTTTGGAACTATTCCTAAAATATCAGTTATCTGTATGTATTCTCTGATTCAATGAAATCAATTAATCAGCATATCTACTAAAGAGGTTAAAGATATAGGGAACTCAAATGTACAAAGACATTTATTTTATAACAGCACTTTCTGTTGTAGCAAACCAACAGAAACAAAATGGGCATCTATCAATTGGAGAATGGCTGAAGAAACTGTTATATATGATTTCATTTCCAAATTTCTAATTGCCTGAAGGACATTTCCACTTATATGTCATTGCCACCTCAAACATCTTAAGGCAATGAAAAAGTACAGAAGTAATAACTGAATTATTGATGGCCTTTGAGAATTTAGGAGAAGTATCACAAAACTGGTGATAGGCAAGTATTTTCACCCTTTTTGAAAAGAAAAAGAAAGTAAATTCTCTAAGCTTTCAATCAGTGAATCTAATATATATTTTTGGCAAAATTTTGGAACAGGTTAGGAAATTGATTTTGAAAGCATTGATTCAATCTCAAGGAGAAAAAGAATTGAAGGGAAAGAACTGGAAAAGAATTCAAGGAGAAAGGGTAAGAAAAGATAATTGGTACAATAAGGTGCATAAAATAAAGTGATAAGTAAAACAAGCTGGTTCAACAAATAAAAGATTAGGAAGAAAAGGGAAAGGAAATGCAGTCTGACTGCCAGGTAAGTTGTTAAGGGAAACAAAGAAAATTGGATGAAAATAACAAGCTGTTAAAAGGTGATGAAAAGTTGTGAAAGTCTTAAAGAAGTGCTTAGGAAATGAGGAGTAAGCATTCACAAGGCTGAGTATCTCTATCAGGATAGTGACAACAAAAATTTAGCTGTGACTGTTACCTATGGTCAAAGTGTAGGATGATTTCTCTCCTACAGGGGAAGGTAAAGGGTCTTAAGAAATATTCTTATAATTCCAGGTTAAAAGGGATGATAATTGACCCAAAGAAAAATATAAGCAAGGCTTTATGGAGGAAAAGGAGTCTACCTGGCAAAGGGAAATTCCCAAGTGTTGATCACAGAAAGCTGTGTTAAGAGTATGATATAACAGCCAGAACTACAATGGCAGTAAGTAAAGGTGGGGAGCTTTGAGGTTGGTGAAAAAAGAAAACTAAGATAAGCCATAGTGAATAAGCATGCTGTGTTCCAAAAAGATGTTATACTCTGCATACTAGAGACAAGTACTATTGGCTTCATTCGTTCATTAAATTGTTATTGATGCATGTGTTAAGTACCATAGAGCAGTACAAAACCCAAATGCTAAAGGAGTTAAAAGAGAATTTTCTTCTGAAGAGTGATGAAGGAAAGCTTCATGGGGAAGTGGCATTTGAGGTACAAGTAGGACTAATAGGTAAAGGTGGAGAGGAAGGGCTCTTTAGATGAAAGGAACTGCTAGAATTAAGGCAAGAAGGTGGGAAGAGCAGGATGTGTTTGGGGAACAGCAGATAGTCTCTTTTGGCTGAAGCATGAGAGGTATAAAGAATAAGTCTGGGAAGATTGAGAATCTTAAATGCCAGGTTACAGAATTAAAGTTGTATTTGATAAAAGACAGTCAGTAAGAATTTCTGAATAAGGTTTGATAAGATCAGAATTGTATTTAGAAGTCAGGAGAGAAAAGAAATTGGAGAAGAGAATAAATGAGGGCTTAGACTGTAGTGAAAAAAAAAAAAAAATAGAAACAGACAAAGGAGCAGCTTCTAGGGCTCCTAGAAGCAGATTTGACAGAACTTGACTGAATGAAGTGCAAGGTGAGCAAAATGTCAAAGATAATAACTTGTAGATGTTTACCTTGGGTGAATGAGAAAATGGTAAAATTGAACATAAATAGGGAAGTTGGAAGGAAGAGCAACTTTAGGGAACATGTAAAGTGACTGCCTACTTGGCTTGACTTGTGAATATCAGGAAGACATTTTGTTAAAAACAAACAAAAAATTTCCCTCTTCTCACAATTTAAATCTTACTGTGAGTGAAATTTCATAGTTAGTTTTATTCTTTGTTTTTAAGTCCTTTCCTAGGCAGCTCCAAAATTCTCTAGACCAGGGCCTCTTAAACTTTTTCCACTTAAGACCCCTTTTTGCCCAAAAAATTTTACTTGACTTGGATTCATGGTATATAAAATAGGTATACAAATCAAACACTTACTGATAATAAATCATAATTTTACAACTGTCACATTGAGTTACATAATACACAGTTTAAAAAGCTTTGCTCTAGTCAGTAACACTAATGTGAATTAATTTATCATTTATTATTATTGTCATTTTATTTAAACAATTATATTTATTTTATTATTATTTTCCTTCTGATAAAAACATCAGAATAGCATTGAAAGCACTGGGCATTTCAAAATTTGGGTGGCACCAAAAGGAAGAGAAAGCAATGCAGAAAGAAAAGATGGGAGGAAATGAGAATAGCTTGGCATTATAGCTTTAACAAAAATGGATATTTAACATTGTTTGATGAGAATACTGATTAGGCACCCAACCCAAACATTCAAAGATCAGACAAATTTTAGTACTTATTGAACTGAATGGAGTAAAAATTAATCAAGGAACTCAAAATAGTTCAGGACCCAGGAAAAAAAAAATATTGCTAATTTCTTTTTTCATGTCTTTTTAATTGCTAATAGAATTTTAAAAATGGAATGATTTCCATTCCATTAGCAAATCAACAAGTTATAGAATCTATATCTGAAAACAACAAAAACCACTTATTATTTGATCTGAAGTCAATAAAAATTTCAATAAAATGATCTAATGTTTAACTTATTAAATATTCATCAGCCATTAACTAATGAAAAAAATATCAATGTTCTAAGATGCCTTACTGGCTCCTTCCCAGCTTCTAGTCATTTGTACTGTATTTCCTAAATTTATGTTGCATCATTTAGGTTTTTGTCTAACAACAATAACATTTACAAACTATTTTATGCTTTGCAAAGCACTTGACAATTATCTAATTTTATCTTCACAACAATCGTAAGAAGTAGGTCCTATTATACTTTATAGATGAGGAAACTGAAGAAGATATAGGTTAAATGACTACTCAAGAATCACTGAGTTAAGTTTATCTGAGGCTTCCTTTATGTAATTATAGGCAGCAATTATAGAAAGAACTAACCAGAAAAGTTTCCACAAAAATACTCAGTTAACAACTATTTCAAAGAGAAGTAACTGGCATAGGTCATTTCTAAATTGAGCATTTCCTGAACTACATCTTTAGACACAATGATATTTTTTCCAAACTAGTCTATTCAGCTTTGATTGTCCACAGATTAAAGTGGCTTCTTAAATTATCCAAAAAACAATACTCAAACCAGAGTGGATGCCCTATAGACATTAAGCAACCAAATTGCAATAACTGAAAGCTATTGGTTAAAAAAAAATTTAAACATGCAAAAAATGATTTTTATTTGGAAATGGAGAGAAAGGGGAGTAAAATGAATCATAGCTACTAGAAAAATATAATTAGGCTTCAGAAAGAGCTCATTTTCATGCTTATACTGACATCTGGTGGTAGATAACTGTATAACTGTGCCAGTTATACCAATTTTCAGGGCTCACTTTAAGACAGAGATATACTTTTATTGGTATAAAGAACTCTTAGGTAAGGAAACTCCCTTTATCAATGTAGGTCAGTACTTTCTTTGAAACTTAGGGTAATGAAGAGTTGCTTAGAGCAACAAGTCTACTTCTAGACTTCATATTTTATGAAATCTTTTCCATGCTTTTGCACTAGGTAGAGCTATGGGAAGTAAAGGTCAAAAACTGTTTTCCTGAGAGCATTGCTCAAAAGAACTGACAGCTACTATTAGCCAAAAAAATATATATATTCTTTCTAGGTTTAGGAATGATGGAGAACATCCAGTTTTCTTCTTAAACTTTGGAGAAAAAGTTCAGCAAGTATGGAGATATAGAGGTGAATAAAATACTATTTTCCAATAGATTCCATTGGTTCTACTGAACATTTTTTGATATTAATGTTTGACATTTGGAAAGATGAAGTGTTCCATGAAAGATAACTGGTTAAGGAACAGAAAAATACATTTCAAAGATTAAAATAACAATTTTGAATAGTACAGAAAGTTGTTCTTCACAGATCAATAAAGATCTTAAGTTTTATTATAATGGCAATCACAATGTATTATTATTTTTTTAAGTTTTGTTTTCATTGATATTATAGTGACAGGGGCAGCTAGGTGGTACAGTGGATAGAGCACCAGCCTTGAATTCTGGAGGACCCGAGTTCAGATCTGATCTCAGACACTTAACACTTCCTAGCTGTGTGACCCAGGGCAAGTCACTTAACCCCAGCCTCAGGGGGGAAAAAAAAAGATATTATAGTGACAGACTTCTTTAAATTATTCAGTTAACTTGTTGGGTTATTTTATCTAGATTCTAGTTTTAAAGGAAAAGTAGGAATTTTTCATGTCACTTGCCCTACAGGAAAAACAGTAAGAAACTGAACCCCAAAATATCTTTCCGGAAGAAATTAATTCTTTCCCAAGACACTATTAAGTCTAGTTACATGGCTCAGTACATAGAGTGCCAGGCCAGAGGTTTGAAGACTCTTCTTTCTGAGTTCATATCTGGTCTCAAATACTTATTAAGTAACCTTGAACAAATCATTTAATCCTGGTTGCCTCAGTTTCCTCATCTGTCAAATGAGTTGGAGAAGGAAATCACAAACCACTCCAGTATTTTTGCCATGGAAGGAATGGAGGTCACAAAGAGTCAGGAACAAATGAAAATGACTGAACAAAATTCTAAGTTCTGAGATACAAATGACATATCCTTGGGACATTAAACTCAGATCTCCAAAGCATAAAGTCAAAATTAGAAAGTCATGAAAAAAGCTCCTAACAATATCCTATCTGAAATAAAAATGGGTACGCACACCTAGACTAATAAGTTCCAAAGATAAAGGTCTATAGCAAGCCCAATTGTTGAACCTACCCATTTCATAGAATACATCTCTTGTATTTTTCAATACTAAAAGAAATGCTTCAGAACTTGGGGCCTTAACACTTCCTTTTCTTGGGAGGAAAGGGATGGTGGAGGTGGAATGTCTAGAGCCATATGCTTAGGATACCCTTTCTCTAAAGGTATGAAGAAGTATATGAACTCCCTTACTATCTTCTTCTACTGAACTGCTAAGTAGCAGGAAGTAGGGGGCAGACCAATTCTCAGTGATTATGTGCAAAGCAATCTAAAATATTGAGAGAAAAAGTCATGCAAACGCAGAAGTGATAAAGAGGACAAGAAATATCGATAGGTAAATGGAAAAATGGAACACTGGAACTCTTTTAATTCTACTCCTCACAAGGTAAAATTCAGGTGATTAGCAATATGAATCCATCTAGAGCCCGCCTGAAATAAAAGTAGAGAGCCTACCCTTTCTTTCTGCTCCAGTCCATGCCATTACTTAGCTATCACTAGGTTTGGGGTATAGATATATGTTATGTGTTTCTCTTTCTTCCTCATCATTAGTAGGGTCAAGTAACAGACATACTCCTTGTTTTGAACTGTACCAGTTATACCTATTTGCAGGGCTCACTTTAAGACAGAGATATACTTTTATTGGTATAAAGAACTCTTAGGTAAGGAAACTCCCTTTATCAATGTAGATCAGTACTTTCTCTGAAACTTAGGATAATGAAGAGTTGCTTAGAGCCACAATAGATTGAGTCATTGAACTTCTATTTTCTCTTTTCTCATTTCTTTGGAGGCAAGAATAACTAACAAATGGTTAAGTAGGGACTTGGGGGAGAAAATCCCTGTGTCCAGTATTACACACACATTAGATGTCAGAGATAGGATTTAAAGCCAAGGTTCCTTGGTTTTAAGACAAGCTCTGTATCCATAATGCTAAACTTTCTATCAAGCAGAATACTTAATAAATAAATGAAAATACAGTCACTTTCTCTCCCCATTCTCTACTTGCCTAACTGAAAATCATATTTTACTTCCAAGAAATGAGTTGAGGAGATATTATACTTAAGTGAGAAAAAAAGGTAAGGATTGTATCCCCAATCCTTAGCACAGTGCCAGGAACTTTAAAAAGTTTTTTGAATGATCAATTGATTTCATGTAGAAGATGCAAAATGCTTCCAAACAATAAAGAAGTCAATATCTTCTATTTGGAAAAATACTTTAAGGTCCATTTGTGCAATACTAGGAAAAAAAGAACAGTGAACAGATGACGTCTGACTTCATTTGATGTCGGAATGGCATGTTGACTTTGGAATTTAGAAAACCAGAAAGCATACCATGCACTGTAGATTGAAGGCTGTCTAAAGATTTGTTGAAATCTAAAACACGACAAGACCTGCTTATTATACTTTGTTCTCTTAAGTCATATCTAAATGCTTGAATACTAGCAGAATCATCTATTCCAAGAATGAGAGCTGAATGAAAACATTAGTGGTGGCAAGAATTAAGTCTTTTGGGTTAATCCCAATTTCATAAAAAAAGAGAGGAGGTAATGAAATACCTACCCTTTGCTGAATTTCTTAAATGGTGGCCTTATGACACTACGGCTTTTCACAACACAATGGCGCCCAATCCTTACATTTGCCAGATCTCCTCGAATAATACAGTCATTCATTATGATTGTCTAGGAAAGAAGAAAAAAATACTTATTTCACTTAGGTAACAAGTATCAAGATATCTGTTTCCTTCAGAGTATCTCCATGGGATATGCTAGTAAAAAGAATATACCTAGGAAAATTGCTATTAAAGAATATAATAAATGCTAAACTGATTAAACTCATTGAGAAAAATAGTATATCTAGTGACCATCTCTTCTTCACAATAACATCAAGAGATTATTTGTGAGAGGGAATGATAGTTCATTCTCATGAAATAGTAAATACTTCTAAACAACAAAGTAAATAGCCTCCATAACATTAACTTCAAGAGGTCTTATAAGGACATATCTAGAATAACCTCAACTTTCCTTTTAATAGCTATTTTGCATGAATTTACCAAAAAAAATATATATATATTTATTGAACAATTTAAATACTGAAACCTGTTAGCAGATGTTATTACATAGACCCTGTGCTGAACAAATATATATTTTTTCATTCAATTTTGTTTTATTTTCAGTTCCAAATTCCTTCCTCCTCCCAACCATTGAGAAGACAAGAAATCCAAAATCTATCACAAATATAAAGTCAAGCAAAGCAATTTTCTCATTAGCTATGTTCTGGTGAATGACAGGAACTAGAAAAAGAAAGAGAAAAAAAAATGTTCATTATGCACTCTGTGCCCATCAAGTCTATATCTAGAAGTTTACTTTTCATTATAAATACTTTGGAGTTTTACTGGGTCCTTAAATTGATCAGCATTAGTAAATCTTTCATAGATGACTATCTTTACAATACTATTTTTTTGTTTTTTTCTGAGGCTGGGGTTAAGTGACTTGCCCAGGGTCACACAGCTAGGAAGTGTTAAGTGTCTGAGATCAAATTTGAACTCAGGTCCTCCTGAATTCAAGGCTAGTGCTCTATCCACTGCGCCACGTAGCTGCCCCTACAATACTATTGTTAACATATAAATGTATAGCACATATTTCCATATTTGTCATGTCATGCAAGAAAAATCAGACCAAAAGGGAAAAAACCATGAAAAAAAAAAAAAGTAAACCAAAAAAAAGGTGCAAATAGTATGTTTCAATCTGCATTCAGTCTCCATGGTTCTCTCTTTGGAGTGGATGAAATTTTCTATTCCAAATCTATTGGAACTGTCTTGGATGAGAATTGTGTGGCTGAGAAGAGCTAAGTCTATCGTAGTTAATTATCACATAATCTTGCTGTTAATGTGTACAATGTTCTCCTGGTTCTGCTCACTTCATTCAGCATCAGTTCATATAAATCTTTCTAAACTTTTCTGAAATCAGCCTGTTGATAATTTCTTATTGAATAATATTCCATTACTTTCATACACCATAACTTATTCAGCTATTCCCCAACTATCAGGCATGCATTCCAATTCCAATTCCTTGCCACCACAAAAAGAGCTGCTACAAACATTTTTGCACATGAGGTCCTTTTCCCTTTTTTATGATCTCTTTGAGATATAGTTCCTATAACTCTACCAACAAACTTTAATATCTGAGTTTCTCCACATCCCCTCTAACATTTATCATTATCTTTTCTTGTTATCTTAGCCAATCATATGACAATAGATGGCTTCAATTTCTCCATCTGAAAATTGCCTATTCATATCCTTTGACCATTTATCAAATGGGGAATGACTTGAAGTCTTCTCTACACATTTTAGAAATGAGGCTTTTATCAGAAACACTACTGTAAAAATATTTGCAACCTTTCTGCTTTTCTTCTAATTTAGGCTGCATTGTTTTGTTTGGGCAAAACCCTTTTAATTTAAATGTAATCAAAATTATTTATTTTCCATTTCATAATGTTCTCTAGTTCTTGTTTGGTCATAAATTCCTCCCTTTTTCAAAGATCTGATGGGTAAATTATTCCTTGCTCTCCTAATTTGTTTATAGTATCAGCTTTCATATCTAAATCATGTACCCATTTTGATCTTATTTTGGTTTATGGTGTGAGATGTTGGTCTATACTTAATTTCTGCCACACTATATCCCAGTTTTCCCAGTAATTTTTGTAAATTAGTGTGTTCTTATCCCAGATGCTAGAGTCTTTGGGTTTATCAACCAGTAATTACTAAAGTCATTGACTATTGTATCTTGTGTACCTAATCCACTGATCCACCACTCTAATTCTTACTCAGTACCAAATGGTTTTGATGACTGATGCTTTATAATATAATTTTAAGTCTGGTACATCTAGGCCACCTTCCATTCCAGCTTTTTTTCCATTTATTCCCTTGATATTAAACATCTTTTCTTAAAAATATTTTTGGTTTGATCTGTAAGGGCAAGAAATTCCATATATTCATTTATTTATTTATTTTGTTGGGGCAATTGGGGTTAAGTGATTTGCCCAGGGTCACACAGTGAGGAAGAATTAAGTGTCTGAGGTCAAATTTGAACTCCTGTCCTCCTGACTTCAAGGCTGGTGCTCTATCCACTGCGTCACCTAGCTGCCCCTATATAATTATTTTCAATTGTAAAATAATAATGTAATTCCTTGTAGTTTTCTAAAACTATGTCCTTCAAGTTTTATGGGGTGCCCATTTTCAATGGCTTAAAAAAAACTGTGATCATAAGTACAACCAGTGACTGACTATACCTTTAAAATCCCTTCTTGTAACTTAAGAAAAAATTTTTTTATTTTTTTCTGAATTAAAGTACCAAGAGTTTCAATGTATTGAATAAAAACCAGAAATTCTTCATTTGGTAACTAGATCACATCCTCAAAAGTAAGAAAACTTAAAAATTTGATAAGAGATAAATCAAACTATAAGAAACTAAAAACATACACAATGACTGAAATACTGATAGCTAATCTTACAGAATGGTAACACAACACAGTGAGTTACAGAACCAAGATAATTAGTAGAATATTAAAACTGGGAATGGATTTTGGGAAAAAATTATGCATAAAAAAGAAAATAATATTAAGACTACCTTGCTTTTACTTATATGCCAATCAGGAAAAAGACCCACATGTGCAAGAATGTTTGTAGCAGCACTTTTTGCAGTAGCAAAGAATTAGAAAATGAGAAGATGCCTATCAATTAGGGAATGACTGAATAAGGTATGGCATATGAAAATATTGAAATATTATTGTTCTATAAAAAATGATGAACAAGCTGATTTTAGAAAGACCTGGAAAAATATATGAACTGATGCTGAGTGAAACAAGCAAAACCAGGAATACATTGTACACAATAACAGCAAGAATGTGCTATGATTATGAAAGACTTGGTTCTTCTCAGTGCTTCAGTGATCCAAGGCAATCTCAATAAACTTTGGATAGAAAATGCCATCTGTGGGGCAGCTAGGTGACGCAGTGGATAGAGCACCAGCCCTAAAGTCAGGAGGATCTGAGTTCAAATGTGATCTCAGACACTTAACACTTCCTATCTGGGGTCACTTAAGCCCAATTGCTTCAGGAAAAAAAAAAAAGAGAGAGAAGAAAATGCCATCTGCCTCCAGAAAAAGAACCATGGAGATTGAATGTAAATCAACACATACTATGTTCACATCTTTTTTTTTTTTTTCTCATGGTTTTTTCCTTTTATTTTGATTTTTCTCTCCCAATATGATTCATAAAAAAAACCAAAAATATGTATTTTTAAAAGTTAACATACATGTATAACTAGAAAAACAAATAAAACAATTTAAAAAAACCAAAACCATATACTAATCAGGAAACATACAAGTACAGGAAACTGGAACTATTAAATCAAAGTTCTGAAAACAAAAGGATTCTTAAGAACTGGAAAATATGAAAAGAGAAATAGTATACACATGAATAGTCATCTTAACCAAAGGGTAGCATCTGCTGAAAACATAATATTTAGTTGCTCTGAAAAGGAATGCAGTTGGATCTTGTTCCTTACCTTTCCATTTAGGACAATATTTTGGCTTCCACACAGAACTGATTGGCGACTAACTTTGTTTCCAGATGCCTGAGAAAAAGCAACAGAAAATTTAGCTGAGATCATTGGGTTCCATGCACTAAACTTTTACTGAGAGAGGGAGGTTGTATTGGAGGAAGAACATTTGTTCAAGACCAGCAAACAAAGGGCTGAGTGAATTAGTCCATAGATGCTCTAATGAACACACAATGCATATGGGCAATGGCAATCAAGGGCTCAGAAACTGAGATCTATTTTCTCATAGAAACAAATGGTGATTAGGTTTACTTGTCTCCTACGTGAAAATGTCCTCACTTCACCTTCCTGAGTAGGAAATGGAATTCACTAGACTTAAAACTGAAGGTGGTAGCCTGGGTGTGAGCTTCAGAAGGATAGGAGTCCGGGAATGAGGAACAGAATGATTAGAATTCTGGAGCCTGCCAGCTAAGTAAAATTTCAAGGAAACTTTCAGGTCTTCTTTATTTCTGTGAGCCCCACACCAAGGCCTTCTGGCTTCAAAGAATCACAGCATGTTTGAACTTAAAGAAACTTTAGTTCAAAGTCAAAACAAGCTGATGGAGCTGAAGTAATTTGCCAAAGTTCATACAAATTGTTGTCATTTGAAGTAAATATGATATTCTGATTCCTGATTCAGTGTTCCTTCTGCTACACAAAGAGTTCTCCACAGACTAATCATGGATAGACTGGGGGGAGGAAGGCAATGAACTTGAGTGGTAAAACTAATCTATAATTGAAATTCAGCATTTCCTTCAGTTATAAAGATAGGTAAAATTCGCCAGACTTCCAAAAGTATGCATTACACAGAAAGATTTACAATTACACCATGACTCCACTCTAAAACAGTACTGACATTTTATTTAAAAACCAGCTTTTCAACAAATCCAGCATTTTCAAAAGGAAAAGGAAAAATTAAGTAGTTTATTCAACAGATATTTTAAAGTCCCTTTATGTTTTAAAGTCCCTAATAGATGTGTTGCTTTCAATGATCATTTCTTTATGATTTACGTTGAGGTAAAGAATAAGATGAAACAGAGTACTTAGCAGATTTTCTAAAACTTTTCATATCAAGTTACAAAAAGAAGACTGGGAGTACAAGGTTTCCTTCCCGGCTCCTTCCTCTCTCTACCACTCGTCCCTTTTCTGTTAGAACTTGTAGCACTTAAGTGCTAATAATGGATTTCTATAGCACAGTTCCTTAAAGGAAAATTAAACTACAGTTTGGAGGAAAATTAGGTTCAGGTCCTTTTAGAGCAGTGGTCCTCAAACTTTTTAAATAGGGGCCGTTCACCGTCCCTCAGACTGTGGGAGGGCCAGACTAGAGTAAAAACAAAAGCTCACACTCTGTCTCCGCCCCTCAGCCCATTTGCCATATAACCGGGCGGCCACATAAACGTGGCCGCTGACCCATCTTAGTTTGAGAACCCCTGTTTTAGACATTCGCGTTGTGGGTTTTAAATGACAACTGAGTAAGTTTGGGGAGGAAAGAGAGGTTAGGAATTAGAATATTGCAGCTGTAGAACGTCATTGGTAGCTTCCAAGATAAAAGCCACCACTTAATGCGGACCCTGGACTGCTGCATGAGGTGCATGGCCAATCCCGTGTAGTGGGCATGGAAAAGGGCTCCTGTGGTGGACCTTTCCATGCAAACTGGATGGATGCATCATGCATAAGATGTTAATAGACAACACAAGATTTGGATCCAGGAGGCACCAAAACAACCAGTGCAGAAAGCATCTCAAGGTCTCGAGGCGTTTGGCTTCTCATCTGGACTCTGTTAGTAACTCACGGTCCCTCTCCGGGCCTCAGTTTCCTTATCTGTACACAGAAGATCTCTAAGGCTCCCTCCGGTTTTGAGGGCCCGGAGTGATTTCTCTTTCAAAGGGTGAAGGCAAAGGGCAGGCAGTGAGAACAGAGCAAGGAAGAAGCTGGCGGGGAGAGCCGGGCCTGCGCCCTAGGGGTGACAGGTGGCCTACAAGAGCTAAGTCCGGGAGAGGCAGGACGCAAGGGAGCGGCTGGAGCTTCCCGGGGATGGGCGGGGCGGCCCAGCCAGGAGCGGGGAGTTTACCAGGACCAACAGCCCCCTCTAGCCTCCGCCCCCCTCCCCGGGCCCGGCGTCGCCCAGCGCACCGTCTCGATGTACTCGGACTTATTGTAGAGTAGCTCGCTCAGCTCCATCTCTGCAACCTCCGGCTCCCAAACTCAAGTCTCCCTTCCTCCCACTTCCGGTCCCTACCGTCACTTCCTGTATAGCAGGGAAAACGCCCATCTTTCCCTTCCTCCTTCATTATCTCCGTTCGCTCCGCCCCTCGGTCGATCGGTCTGCATTCCTCTATCTGGATCCAATCGGCGTTTCGGCAAGCGGCTCCCGATGCCTGGAATTGAGGTGGCGGGAGTTGGAAGGGGCCGGCGCTAGCTCCTGAGCTGGGGGCACTTCGCGGCCTCGGCGGGGCCGGGTGCCCGGTGTTCCTCAGGAGTAGGAGGTAGTAGGAAGGGCTGCCTCCCATCCTCCTTCGGCGGCTGCAGCCATGGAGGACTTGACGGGGAAAGTGCTCAGCTGTGAGGAGAAGGAGAAGGTGCCCCTCTGGCGGTGCGGGGGGGACGGGGCCTTGGGATGTCTTGGAAGAGGGGGAGGGGAGGGGATCAGGTCGGGGAGGACTTTCCTCAGTTTCCCCGCTGCGGAAAGCGAATCCTTGGGATGGATCTCTCCTCCCTCTCCCGCCGCCGACCTCGTGTTTACTTCCGACAACCACAACATTTCCTTAGCGCTTTAAAGTTTGCGGAAGGCTTTACACCTGCTGTCTTCCGACCCTGGAAGAAGCTCCTCTCATTTTACAGATGGGGGGTGGTGTGTGTGTCTGTGTGTGTGTGTGTGTGTTTGCGTATTTGCTACTTCCTGTCTGGCGCTCCATTCGAACTCAGGTTTTCCTGATTGAAAATCCGAACGCTCCATCCCCCAGTTCTGGCCCTCCCGTGGAACGTGAGCCCCTGGAGACCTAGCGCTGTGCGGTTTTTTAAGTACTTAATTTTCAATTCAACCAGCATTTATTAAGCATTTATTATTCACGTGATGCTAAGCCCCGAATAACGCCGTTCTTCTCGTTGCACTGACGTATTGGTTCTCTCTCCTGTCCTCCTCCCCCTCCCCAGAGTGGGGGAGAGAAACCTAGGGAGGTTAGGCTAAGAAATCAGAAACTCAAAAATCCAATCACATGCTTCCCCTGTTCTCTCAGCAAAAGCGCCGACGCTTCCTCTCTGGGCCAGCCCCTTATCTAAGTCTGGGTGGGCGGGCCTGTCTTCCTTTGGTGTTTCTTTTGGAAATGAATAATTCTAGATTGCTGCCTTTCTCTCCCTAGCTGAAGGAAAAGCTGGCGTTCTTAAAAAGAGAGTACAGCAAGACATTGGCTCGATTGCAGGTAGGACATTTTTTCCTTTAACAGAGGACTATTATTATCATGCTGCTTATTATCACTTTAGTGGAAAAAGCTTTGAGGAAACTTAATTTTATTGACCTTTCTCCCGGACTTTTGTTTTGTATAGCGGGCTCAAAGAGCTGAAAAGGCAAAAAATTCTTCAAAGATTGAACAGAAATGTGTAAGCAAACAGGAAACCTCAAAACAAGCAAACCCAGGTAAGAAATCAGCCGACTCATTTTGGTTCATTTATATCTGTTGAACTCGTTACAAACCAGAAAGAATTTTTTTTTATATTTACTTTTTTTTTTGTTTAATCTTTTTATCTCTCAGCTTTAAATATAAATCTTGGTTAAGATGGGGTGAAAGAAAAAAAATTAGGAAACAAAGGAAAAGAATTTGGAGAAATAGGTAATTCTGGATCAAGTATAGGGGGAAATACCCTTTTCTCAATGAAATTAATTCTGTATGTAAATTAGTTTTAAGATTATGGTAACTAGCAAGCTGTTCACAGTTTTAATATAGTGCAGTATTGTAACCTCTTTAAGTTTGGGAAATGTATCTTATTTATTTTTGTTTCTTCCTACAACCTACCACAATGCACTAAACATTCAGAACTCAGTACTGGAAGAGTAACAACTTTTAGTGAAGAGTAACAATTTATATCCATATAGTATTTTGCATTCTTTTTAAAAATTATATATATATTTTTTTAATTCCTACAACATTCTTTTGAGGTAAGTAGGACAGGCATTATTGGCCCAGTTTTATAGATGAGAAAATTATACCTCTAAGAATTCTTATTTGTTTGTGGCTATTCAGCTGGTAAGTAAAGGAAACAGGACTTAAATTCAGATCTTTTTTTTTCCCTTGGTCTACTGATTTTTTTCTCACATTAGTGGAATATCTCCTTTATAAAATGTTTCATTTTCACATAAATTATAGTTTAGTGCCTAATATGCTAGTCATAAACTATTTTTCTCTCCCCAGAGCCAGAAGACAAATTCTCCCCTGATGATAAATTAGAAACATATACACTACAAATCGATGCCTGTCTTGATGCAGAAATCAAGGAGAAAACAGCAGCCACACTTGACTTTGAGTCTGAGTTATTGAGCACTGGTGATGACTCATCAGGAGTATGTCCTGAACATGTAGGTAATAACTGCCAGAAGAATTTTCTTTATAAGATCACTGAACCAGATAATGAGAAAAAGCAAAATAAACAACCACTGAATAGAATGAAGAACCAAAAAAAGCTACTGATATCAAAAGGAAGTGAATCTTTCTTTGACTCTAGTTCACTTATAAATTCTGCACAAAGACAACAAAAACAAAGATTTGCTATAGAAAATCCTGAGTTGCCTGTGTTTCAGATAAGAAATCAGTTTTCATGTGGTGAGAATGAGATTCAGAATTCTCTAACACCAATAACAGAAATCAGTGAATGTCTTGTTGCTCCAGCTACTGAACTTGAAAATGATGCCAGTGGAATTTTGAAAGATCTTCCTCATATAGCTGCTCTTTCTTTACATAATCCTTTGGATGACAGTAACATTCAGCAGCTTGGGTGTGTTCCTTCTGAAAAAATCTGTGATAACTATAAACTGACTACTCCGTGTTCAATGAATCTTACTCATATTTCACCTAAAAAATTAGAGGAAGGAAGACAAGAATATGTTATCTCTCCAGGTGACCCAATGGTAAATGATGATATCAATGTGAATAAGATGTCAAACATTCTCACCTTGCCATCAGATGGCAAATCATTTTCTGCAAATGGGCTTAATTATTCATTATGCAAAAACACACATATTGATGAACAGAATCATAGCTTGAAGCCTTTAGAATCTTTTAGTAACCTACTTGATAGTAGAGATGAAAATCTTCAAAAGAAAGAGGTCCTCAGTGAGAGTGTGAGTCCTGCCATAGAAACGATTTCTCCTGGTCCTTCAGAAAATCCTTTAAATTCTTGTACAGTGTTTGATGGTCTTCTTTTTCCTGTGGAGTATTATGTTAGAACAACACGACAAATGTCAAATTGTCAGAGGACAATAAACCTGGAAGCTGTAATTCAGAATCAATTAGGTGTAAAAAGAAAAGTATTTAAGCACAAATGTAAACCGGTTATGAAAAATTTGAATCTGTCCTCCCAAGAGCAAAGTGATTTTCCATTATCTGACCAAGGAAGTTCAAGTAGTCCTTTACAAAAGTCTTTCTCATCAACTCCTGAAGGCAGCCCTAGTGCTTTGCCTATTAAAGACAATGATTTTGCTCTGAACACTTGTAAAAGACGATCAAGTAGAAGACAGAGAGTGAAAAGATTCTTTTGCAAAAAAGTAAATGATCCAGACTCTGAACTGCAAGTTGCTGATAAGCTGAATATTAAAAAACCCAAGGAAGATGTTGCTCTATGCAAAGAGAGTCCAAAGAAAAAAGAACATGCTCAGGGTAAAAAAAAAGTCACAGACCCATCAAGGTGTACACTTGTTAATGTTGATAAGAAAGCACCCACATCAATAACAGAAGGTATTACACATTTAGTTCTTTATTCCTAAATCATATGTGTGTTCTGTTCCACAAAACCCTTTGGATGTTAAAGTCCATCCAAATGTTATCTAATTCATTGGGAGGAAGCTGTAACTCATGGTAGAGATGAGTTAGGGACCATTTCTATTTGAGAACCAAATCTCAGAATTTTAGCCCTCCAGCCCAACTTCATGGCTTGGAGTCAGGCAGGAATTCTTAGTTTCAAATCCTGTTTCAGATATCTACTAGTTGTGTCAAACTGGGCTACTTAACCGTTTTGTGCCTGAGTTTTCTAATTTGTAAAATGGGGTTAACAATAATACCTACCTCTTAGGATTATTGTGAGGATCAATTGAAAAAACATGTGGAAAGTTTTGTAAAATTTTAAATGATATATCAGTGCTAACTATTAAGAATAGTTATGCAGTAAAGAAAAACCTCTGAACTTATGCAGCTGCCTTTGAATAAAGTGCTTTTGCCAAAGATGATTTGTCTACTCTCTAGGACATACAAATTAGGAACAGGGACAATGCTTGATATGTATGTCTCTAAAGCATTTTTAGATTTACCAAGTTTTTCTTTATAGCAATCTCACGAGATAGGTAGTATAAGTATTTCAGTTTTATGGATGAGAAAACTTGAGATCCAAAGAGCTTGTGAGTCATCTGAGGTTACATAGTGTTAGAAGTAGAACATGAATCTTCTGACTTCTAAATTTAATGCTCTTGTATTGTTCTGCCTCCCATCACAAAGTAATAAGCTTTCGTTTCTGTTAGTGTAGGAGATCAAATTCATTAGGATTGGTCCAAAAAAAGTGGTTTGGGCAACTGACTATATTCTCCTGGGACCCAAACACATGCACAGAAAAGTCCTCATGTTTCTATACTCTTCCTCCCCTTCCATGGTCCCATTAATATTTCCAGTCAAATCCTAGATCAAGGGATACTTATGTCTCAAGGTATATTGAATTCCTTAATACAGCTTTAAGACAACAAAAAGTATCCTGTTGAAGCTAAAGTAAAAGTTGACTCATAGCTAGAAGGCGTCCTTGCTTTTTAATAGTTTTTTTTTTTTTTAAAGCAGAAACCTTATTTTCAGTATTATAACATTATAAGTATTATTTTAAAGTGCTCTAATAACTTACTTGAATCTTATTCCGAAGCATTGGATATTTAAATTGCTATGAAAGCCAATCAAAAACCTGTTTTTCCTCTCAGATTTTCATTTTTTTCTTTTCTTTTTTTGTTAGGGAAACTAGATTGTATTCAAAATAAGAACCTTCATTCTTCTATTGGTAATGACTCCTTGATTTTGGATAATACCAGTTTTGATCTTTCATTTCATCTTAAGAATGAGATACTTAGTTTTCAGAATTTGTCCGCACGAAGCAACAGCATCATTGACTTCAATTTGCCTGATGAGGACTTTGGTTTTCTTAAACTTGAGAAATTAAAGTCTTATTCAGTAAAAGAAATGAAACCCTTTGAATCAGGAGATGGAAAAAAGTGTAATGAAGAAAACTGTGTTTCTTTGGAGCAACTGGTGCCTAAAAAACAAGTTACAGAAAAGGAGAATTTAGCAGATGATATTACTGTAACAAGAAACTCACATACAAAAAAACCAAAGAGTATTCCTCCAAATATGTTACTTTTCACACCTTCTAGTACTAACCTACCTGCCACAAATAACCAGCTTGAAGCAGATGTGTGTTCTCCTGTTTTCCCTATCCTAGGTCCTACTCCAGTTTTGGGCTCCCAAGTTCACAGTGGAAATATGGCTACAGAAATTACTGGACCTACTTTTTGTACCCCTAAACATATTTACTTGAAAAAACCAGATAGTCTTACTAGAGATAATTCACCTAATGCATTGAAATTGGATGCTAACATACATTCATTAGATAGGGAAGTAAGAAAACAGCCTGACCAAATAGTATCTTGTGAAAAGAAATTTGACAGTGACTGTGGTTCTCAAGAAACTCTTCCATCTGTTGACTCAATCACTTTCAAAGAAAGACTATTATCGGGAAACACTTTCCAGGTATGATCTTTCACTTCTTAAATGGAAAAAAAAAAAGGATTGATGCCTTTCATTGTTATGTTTATTTCTAAGTATATGCTTTCTCTTGTATCAAATAACTAACATCAAAAAAGAAAGGAAAAAAAGGTGGTTTAACAAAACTGAGCAATGGTTCTAATGTGAACCATTCCACACTCACTTCTACAGTGAAGAGAGTGACAGACATTTTCCTAACTCTCTTCAGGTTCAAACTTGATCATATTAATTACATAGTGCTCAGTTTTACTGTTCTTTCCATTTCCATTGTCATTATATATGTTGTTTTCGTGCTTCTCTTGGCTTTGCTTTGCATTGATTCCTTTATGTGCTCTCAAGCTTCTCTGGCATATAATAGGTGCTTAATGAATGTTTGTTGATTGATTCTTTAATTCTTGTAATTTTTTTTTTATATTTTATTATATTTTGCTGTATTCATGTACCACCTTGTATAGAACCATTCCTCAGCTGATGAATATTTTGTTTCCAAAAGTATTACTATTATTGTTTAACTTTTGGGCTTTCATCTCTTTACCATATATCGCTAGAACTGGGAATCTCTGGATTAAAAGATGTGGATATTTTAGCCACCTTCATAACAATTGCCAATTGCTTTCCAAAATGCTTTTCCATCTTTTATCATCTCTGTCATTTTTCTGAGATTGGGTTGAAATCTCAAGAATTATTTTGATTCGAATTTCCTATTATCAGTGATTTGAAGCAGTCATTCATGTTGTTAATAGTTTGTAATTTGTCTTTGAAAAATCATTTGTTCATGTCCTTTAATTACTTATTCATTAAGTAATGACTTTTAATTCTTGGATATCTGAGATAAGAAAAGGAAACATTCTTTTCTAATCAACTTCATCTCTTATTTTAGGGCATTATTTTTGTTTGAGGAAAAAATTTTCAATTCCATGTTAAGAAAGTTGTCTTATTTTTTGTAGTCGCTAGGTCTCCTTTTATTAGGAATTCTCTCCTTTGCTATAGTTGTGAAAAGTATTTGACCATCGAAATATGCATATGTACATATATACCTATGTCATTTGGGTTCTTAAGCTTTTTAAAGTCATGAACCTTACTCAGACTTGTGGAAGGGGTCCATTACAGCAGTCTAGTTAAATCTATGGACTTCCTTTCAGAATTTTGTTTTTTAGTGGATAAAGTAAAATGTATAGGATTATAAAGTTAATGATTAAATTAAAATAATTATTGGAAGTCTAAAAAAAAAATTTCATGAGCCCCAGATTTAGAACTCCTCCTTGGTATGAGATGTGGGTCTAAATTTAATTCTTGTCAAATAGGTAATTCTTTCCAATGTTTATATTCTTAAATTTGTCTAATACTGAATTACTGAGTTTGTTTCTAAATCTTGCTTATCCTGTTTCACTGATTTTTTTTCTATTTTTTAACCAGTATCAAATGATGATTACTGCTTTATAATATAATCTCAAGTTTGTAAACGGCTATTCCCTTCATTCCTACTTTTTTTTTCATTATTTCTCTTTGAAATGAAAATAAAAAGCACCAGAAGAGATAATATGAAATAGATTTCTCTGTTAGAGTGGCCCCCAACCAGTTCCAATCACTTCCTACCCAGTGCACAAAGTGATCATGAGTATTTTCTGAAACTGAGATTTTGGGGACCTCAGCTACAAGTCAAGTAGACCCAAAAAATATTGGGGTGATTTTCTTTATTTCTGGTAGATGCCATATGAGTATAAAAGCACCATATGAAATGAAACTAAAGGCACTAGAAATGATTATATGAAATAGATTTGGGGAAGTATAGTGGTTAGCAACATGGAACAACCATGATATAGATATCCTTTATAGGTTACAAAGGTTTGCTACTTATTTACCCAGAATAGCTCAGCCAAGACTAAGGAAGACAAAGTCAGGTGATTAAGTAACTTGCTTTTGGTGGGAACAAACTTAAAGTCTCTGTGGAAAGGGAGATGGTAGGAGGATCTAAGGAATAAGAAGAAACAGGAAGGAACTTGAAGATAAATTGATCTAGACAGTTTCTAAGATTAAAGACAGGATAGGTGGATAGATGAACAATCCTTTACTGTTTCACATTATTCTATGCAAACAGAACAGTCTGGGAGAATTGGCCTGATTATATGATTAATAATAGGAATGGAATGGGCTTGTTTTAACAGTTCCTGAGAACAAACTGGTTTAGAATTCACAAGCTGGTTTAGAGTTCCCATCACTTTGATATTCTAAATCTTTTGTTCATAGCAAATGAATTTTATTTAGCTCTATATAACCCACTTGTTAACCATACTTTGTAGGAATGAAGTAAATATCTATTAAGTAATAATTTCTTGCCAAATTGCCCCAAACTTAGATGAAAACATTTAGAAAGTGTTTTTAATGTGTTCTTTTGATATGACTAATATAACTTATCCTTAAAAATTGGAAAATTGTATAAAAAGGTCTTGCCTTTCTAATTAAGATATTACTGGGGCTTTTTGCTCATTTTAGAAAAAAATATATAGAACAGTAACTTAGATATCAGTTAAAATTTTTAAGTTAATATGCTGAGTTTTTTTTTCCCTACAGACTAAGATAAGAGGAGATCCTGCTGAAATTTGGCATGATAGTTTGGAACTGGGCAACCTACAGCTTATATCAAAATTAAAGGTCAGAAGACTATCTTTTTTACATCGTCTCCATAATTACTGATAAATTAGATGAATTCTGAAAACAACAAAAAAAAAATTGGTATGCTACTGCCTTCCATTTAAAAAAGTATATAAATATTCTTTAAATAAAAATTACAATTGAAACTGAAATAAAATCAGTTCAGTCATTTCCCTCTCCACCTTTTTATGGAGATTCCAAGAGTAGCTGTACAAATATTTTAAATTGAACAGGTTTTGTATCTGAGTGAAGGGAAATTACTCTTTCAACGTTCTTATAAAGAGGAGAAACTATAAATAAGGTAGTGTTAAATTTTAAATAGTGTACTTTGTATTTTTCTAGTTTGGGTTTTTACTACAATTTCATTTGGCAAAGCAGCTAATGTTTAATTGGTCACTGGGTTATAGGATTTAATTGAACAAAAAAGTATAGCTATAAATTCTGATATCTGAAAACAAATTAGAATTTACATGATAGCTAATTCCCAAAGAAGTCCTTTTTCCCCTCTCTTTTTTCTCTCTCTCTTTCCCTCCCCCCTTTCTAATCTTCATGCTATGTAATGGTATTTTTGATGAGCTCTGATTAAGGTTAATTTTTTTTTTTTTTAAGTCCACACCTATAAATTAGGGAGTGTTATTTACATTATTAAAAGATCTTTTTATAAAAGGATTTATCACCAACTTTCTTTTAAGAAGTTTTAAAAAGGAGGTTTAAGGATGAATTAAATGAATAAAAAAATCATATTATACACTTATGTTGTGGGAAACACTCTGCTGCTGATACAATGCGAAAGCAAAGATAGTTCTTGCCCCAAAGGAGCTAATATTTTCGTTAGGAAAACAATAATGAAAAGATTTTGGTGGCTTAGAGGGAGCACCTTAACTTGAAAATTACTGGCTTTGTAGAGTGGCTTCTTTCCTTAAGGCCAATTAATTTTGATCTTACAGAACTGAAGGAGTAGCTAGGCTGCTAATGAATTTGTTGTTTACAGGGAATGGGAAAAGTGAAGACATAGATGGAGTATCTGATATAGGTAGGCCAGATGAGAGTCACCAATCTGCTAGTTTTTTTTGAAATGCAATTAAGACTACCCAATTTATAGATGTAAACTTTTAAAATAAAATAAAATGATTATCTTTATCAGGATGCTATTGGCCAAGAATGATGATTGGAAGAAGGGAATAATCCAGGAATATACTATTAGGTAAACTCTTTCAGTTTACAGGACTGAAGTCATGTAGTCCAGCTGCTTTATTTTACAACTGAACTATAACTGAGAACTACAAGAATTAAGTGACTTGTCTTAGGTTGTAGATTCAGTTTTAGGTGGAAGAGGAGGAGTTGCAATCCAAGTCCCAAGGCTCCAAATCCAATGTGATTTACATTGTACAGTATACCTTTACTCCTTTACTGCATAAGATTTGATTGTACTCTAGATTAGTATACAGAACAATGTATTTTTGCTTGCTGATACTTAATGTCAAGTTTAGTATCCTCTTGCCTGTCATGGGGGGGGGGGAGTGGAGGGAAGGGGGGGAGATAATTTGGAAAAATGAATACAAGGGATAATATTTTTAAAAAATTCTAAATAAAAAAAAAAGTTTAGTATCCTCATACTCATGAGAACAACAGTTAAAGAAGGTAAATCTTTGCAGATACAGTGCAGATTCACAATGCAAGTGTCCTATATTTCATGTATTTCAAATCTAAAATGAGACTTTTTTTGAAGTCATTTGTAGTATAAAAATGGGTGTCAATTTTATAGAGGAAACTAGGACTTAAATGTTTGAGTTCAAGTCAGTGAACCCTATTGGGTGCTCAGTGGGTACAAAGATGATTAGGACCAAATCATATTCAGCACTTGAGACATTTACTCTTCTGTTAACAAGACCCATAAATCTTAATTTTCCTTTGGCTGTAATAGAACTTTAACCATCTACTTTATTTAGGGTCCCACGGTAGAGTTATTTACATGTCAAGTTCTCTTAGGTCATCTGTTTATCCCTCCCCTAAGACCTCCATTCATACTGACATCCCACACAGTTGATCATCCAGCCTCAGTTTGGATGCCTTTCTTGATGAGGAATTAGTAAAATGTATATAAAGCAAATTTGATATTCCATTAGTTTTGGAATCTAGAGACTTGACTGTGAGTCAAAACTTGGCTATTTAATTTTATGTGACCTTTTGAAATCACTTCAATTCATTTTTTATCACCTATAAAATGGAGATTATAATACTTATACAACCAAAGGATTGCTATAAAGGAAATACTTCATAAACCTTAAAGAATGATTCAAGTGTGCAGTCTTGTTATTATTTCTTTGCATTAACTTTTCCTCCTTTGTGACAGAATCCTTCAAATTCCTGTTCTGTGGATGTGAGTACTGTGTGGTGGGAAGTAACTGGCTGTAAGGAATCATGTATCATAACTGCCTGTGAATTTACAGTTTCTCTCTGGAAATCTCTGGATAACTGGCAGTGGAGAAAAGTTCACACGTGGCATTTCACAGAGGTAGGAATCAGAGATGTTTTTAAGTGGAATTATTTACAAAGCAAATATTGGAAAGCACGAAAGAATCTTATCTATATCTTTAGTTTTATACAAGCCCTAGAATTGTGTCAGATTTCTAATTTGACTTCTTGTATTTGCTTTTACTTCTGCTTTCCAAAACATGCTACTTTCTACCAGTTATATTAATTTTTAAAAATCGAATTTTGTTGGAGGATCAACAAAAACTTTTTGCTCTTTAACAAGCTTTTATTAATACTGATTCCTTTCCCAGAATTTTATTTATACACTAAGAGATATTTGTAGATATATAGTTTGTTTTTTTTGGGGGGTGGGGTTGGAAGCAGTGTGTTGGGTTTGCTTTTTAAAATGATATAAATAAAACAGTCAAGAAATGGTTCTTTTGTTGTTTTAGATTCCAGTACTACAAATTATTCCACTTTGGGATGCTTGCAATCTTGTGTGTGTTGCTTTGGGACATCTAGAAATTAGAGAAATCAGGTGTGTAAATTTAAAGCTATGTTTTTTCTTTATTATTGAAACAGTAAACCAGCACATTGAGTGCCTACTATTCTGTACTAATCTTTACCTACTTATTCACAGAATAAGGATTTTGAAAGAATTTTGATTTATATTAAAAGACTAAGATCTCTAAACTTATAGGTAGTAAAATGGCATTCTTGAATGCAGCATGCTTTAGTGGAAAGAGTGATGAATGTGTAGTCAGAGGAGGTCTATATTCATATTTTACCTCTGATTCATATTAGCTATTTGACTTTGATCTTTCTGAGCCTTCTTGGAAAATGGGAAAATGGGGGAGATTAATAATGTTTATTATGAGGATAGTGTTTTGTAAGTCTTAAAATACCATATAAGGCTGAATCAAAAATGATTTCCTTTTAAAGTATGATGTTGCAAAGATGTACCATTTCTATACCTCAAAAATTCCTTTCTGTATTTTAATCTATGCCCCATTTTTTTCCTTATGTATTCTTTCATTCTGATTTGGTTTAGATTATTATTTTCTTCTGATGAAGATGAATGCTTAAAGCAGTCACTTGTAAAATCTGGAAATATAAAAGCAGTACTTGGACTTAGACACAAAAGACTAGTCTGTAGCAATGGGACCCTTCATGATCACCAAGTAGACCTCATGACCTTTTCAGGATCTGGAAGGTAAAAGAAGCATTGGTTACACAAATACATCCTTTTTATTTTTTAACATAAGGAGCTAATTTGGTCACAGGTCTTAAAGTACAAATTGGGTGACAAAAGGGGTGGTTTCCCTGTCTTACGGGCATAACTGGAATAAGCAGAGGGCCAGCTGAGCATTTTGGGGAATTTTTCCAGAAATAGTTCAGATATATAGGAGAAGGAGCCATAACAAGTGAAAGTAGTAGAATAAAAAGATAGAGCAAGATAGCTAGCATAAGAACTCTGGTACAAGGTAGTTCTGTTAGCAGAGCACATGTCCTTCTGGTAGAGCAACAAGGAAAAAAAATTTGTTCAGGAATTAGGAAATTATCTTTGTCCTTATTTATCTTGAATGATATTGAAGGATTAGCTTTATTTAGTTTTCTGTTTTCTATTTTATCTAATTTGGCTAAAAAGAAAAAAGCAAGAAAAAAATAGAAATAATCTGCTTAGAAAATAATAGAATTAAATTTCTTCTTTTTTGTCAAATAATCTTTGAATAATGAATACTAAGTGTTTGTCACATTTGGTATATGTTCTTTTCTTTAAGTTGCTTATACTTTTAAAAATATGGCATTAAGAACTTTTTTATTTGTGTTTTTGTTACTAAATTTTATGATGCGACCTCTTTCTGGCTACTAGATTAGTTTTTTGGGTAGAGTTCAGTATAGCAGCCTGCCTAGAAAAATCTTCATTGTGAGGTTCCAATTCTTAATATTTATTAAAATCCAGAAGTAAAGAAAAGCAAACTTTGATGTCTCCAGAAGAAACCATCTTGGCTTTTGCGGAAGTTCAAGGAATGCAAGATGCTTTGCTTGGCACAACCCTGATGAGCAATATTGTTATCTGGTAAGTTTTACTTTTGGAGTGATGTGTGGATCAATATGTGATAAAACTTCATTAATTCCTACCTAGAATGGAAAAAGTTAATGTATAATTATAAATTATATGTGTGTAAATAGATTGCTTTTTATTTTCAATTCAGAAGAAGAATAATCTAGCATCCACATTTTTCCTTTGTTTGAATTCATGCTTTTTCTTTATGCTACATTTATTTATTTTTTAATATATCTCTCCACACACTGAGCCATCTCTTATAACAAAGATTTTAAAAGATAGAATGAAAAAAGAAATTCAGCAAATTCAACCAACACATAAACTGGGATTATGCAATATTTCATACCTATTTTTCAGTCCCTTATTTTTGGAATGAAAGGAAATTGATTTTTAAAACTTTCTGAGGCCAAATGTAACCATTATAATAAAATATTTTTGAGGAAATACAATTTCATTCTTTTCAAGTATGTATAGTAGCCAGATTTAGTTTTTTAAAGTTTTTGAGAAGATGAGATAAAATTATGCTTAAGTACAGATATCTTTTTATATATACAAACACACACACACACACACACATGTATATATGTGTGTATATGTATACTGTATAGAAGGTATATACATCCTTCTATACCCCATTTTATCCTGTTCTATTTGAATGGGACTGATTGGATGATATTTTCTCAGTTTGAGACTAAGTCACATGATCCCTATTCCTAGAGCCAGAAGATGAGGTCTTGAACCCTGGGATGCAGGAAGTTAGTGAAGTTACAACAGTAAGTGATGTGACCCACAGGAATGGTACACTATCCAATGAAACAGCTTGTGTCTTTTCCTATTTAATTGCGTATTCTGTTTCCTCCTGGTCAGGTCAAGCACATGGTAGGAGCCAGGATGCCTCCTGGGTGTGCTGGGCCTCTCTCTGCAGGGACTAAAATGTTTTCTCTTTGTACCTGAAGATGTCTCTGATCAGTTAATTTGGGAAAGGGGTCTCTCACCTGTTCCACAAAATTTATTGGGGCTCATCTGGGATCTCTGGCTTCCCAGAGAGATGGCTGGGATCCTGAGTCAAGGCAGGCACCAGAGTGGAATTTCAAATGGATGAACGAGAGGGGAGACTGAATGGGACTGATTGAAGTTTTCTCATTTTGAGACCAAGTCACATGATCCCTATTCCCAGAGCTGGAAGATCAGGTCTTGGACTTTGGGTTGCAGGGAGTCACATGGCCTCTAGAGGTAGGACCCTCAGGAAGTTACAGGAAGTGACATGACCCACAGGGAACAGACAACATTGGTGACCATTGGTCAAAGATGGTTACGTCCTTTTAGTTTATCCAGTGAAAAGTCTTGGATCTTTTGCTATTTAAATCATGATAAGCTGGAAGCTGGTCAGGTTCCATGAGCACATGGTGGGAACTTGGATGACTCACAATGTATATCTGGGCCTCTCCCTGCAGGGCCTAAATAAATACTTTCTCTTTATACCTGAAGATGACTCTGATTAGTTAATTTGGGAAAGGGGGCCTAGCACCCGTCCCACAACACATTCTTCCTTCCTTCTTCCCTTATTTCTTTATAGATTTTGGAGAGTGCTATATCCTTTATGGTATATATGTAATATTACTTATTTAACCCATTCCCAATGGGAGTATGTTTTCAGAACTATGAACCTTTCTTCTTCTTTTTTTTTTTTTTTTTTTTATTAATTTTATAATTATAATTTTTTGACAGTATATATGCATGAGTAATTTTTTTTTTTTATAACATTATCCCTTGTATTCATTTTTCCGAATTTTCCCCTCCCTCTCTATACTCCCTCCCCTAGGTGACAGGCAATCCCATACATTTTACATGTGTTACAGTATAACCTAGATACAATATATGTGTGAAATCCCATTTTCTTGTTGCACGTTAAGTATTAGATTCCAAAGGTGTCAGTAACCTGGGTAGATAGACAGTAGTGCTAACAATTTACATTCAATTCCCAGTGTTCCTTCTCTGGGTGTAGTTGTTTCTATCCATCATTGATCAACTGGGAGTGAGTTGGATCTATCTTCATACAGTATTGTTGTTGAAGTGTATAGTGATCTTCTGGTTCTGCTCAGTTCACTATGAACCTTTCTTTCCACTGTAATGCCTGTGGATCTGTTCTTCCTCTGTACCTCATTTGTAGACTATAATTACTATTTTTACTTTTTCCTAGGTAGCTTTGCTTTCTAGAATCATAGTCACACTCAACTCTGCCCCAATCTTTCTTTTGAGCTACCCAATTACTTGTGTCAATCTTAAATTTCCATGTAAATAACATGAATAATTTGTCCATATTAAGTTCCTTGAGATTATTAATCTTTAATATTGGCTCTTATATTTTTTATTAGGTTCAGGTTTGGTTGAGATAAAATCCTGAAATTCTCAAGTTCCTTGAATATCCATTTTTTGTTCATTCAATATTATGGATAATTTTTCTGAATATGATTTTTTTTTAGCCACAAGACTAGTTCCTTTGATTCTCAGTACATATGATTCTAAGACCTGCAGTATTAGGATTACCAGGTGAGAACTCAGGTTGTCTGGACAGTAACAAGGTGAGAACTCAGGTTGACTTGACAGTTCTCTGGCTCAGACCTTTGGTTTGGGCCTTTAAAGGGAGTTTACACCTTAGGAATTCTAAGAGGAGCAAGTTCATTGGTGGAAGTATTTCCCCACGCCCCATTGAGTTCTCACCTGCCTATTCTCTGGGAGAAGGGCAGCATTGGGTCTGAGAGAATCAACTCTGGGATAGAGTTTTGATGCCAGGCAGGCTGAAAGGAGACCAGTCTGAATTGAGGAAGGACAAGAGTTGGAGGAGATTCAGAGCTCCCAAGAAACCTGCGCACAGAGGAAAAGATTTTACAGATCTCCTCCCAGAGAAGGATTATAATTGAGCAGACGACCGGTCCCCTCACAATTCAAGAACATGAACTAGCTCAGTCGGTAGAGAATGAGACTCTTAATCTCAGGGTCGTGGGTTCGAGCCCCACGTTGGGCGCCAATATGTAAAGTTCTTGAATTGTGAGGGAACCGGTCGTTGAAAGTAAAATGTAGAGAAATCAGTGTTGTCATTATTCATGTCCTATTTCTACAAAATGAAACCTTCAAAAGAATTTTAATTCAATAATCATTTTGTGAAACACCACTATGTACAAGGTGCTTTATTATATGGGATATAATATTTTGAGATATAAAAATAATCTAAATCTATATCTATCTATAAAAATAAAACAGTAATCCCTGCCTTCCAGGAGCTCACTTTTTTCTGTGAAGTTTAAGAGAGAACCCCAAGGTACCATTCTGAAGAAACCCTGAAGATTCCTAGGCAAATTGGTTTCTGCCCAAAGTGATCAAATTCAATATTAGTTTTCATAACTCTCATTAAAGTTAAGTAGAGGTTCTATTATACTTTTACTTGCTCTTTTTTTCTCTGCTCTCTCATTTTACATTGGTCTTTTTCCTTCCCCTTTTCTTTAACCCCATATCATTCTTCTTATTTTTCTAAAAGTTCTATTATTATTTGAATGCATCTAGCTGGTGCTGTAAATTCAGCTTCAGACACTTACCAACTGTCTGGCAAAGAGCAAGTCACTTGACCTATCTGCTTCAATTTCCTCATCTGTAAAATGGAGATAACAATAGCACCTATTTACCAGGGTTTTTGTGAGCATCAAATGAGATTACATTTGTACAGCACTATGGAAACCTTAAAGTGATATTTAAATGTTAGTTTATTGTTATTCTTATTATCTTAACATGTACCTTTTGAAGGCCTACTAAAGTCTCTCACTTCCCCACCAGATGAATCTTTTTGATTCTTCCTCAATCAAATTCATTATTATGGGAACTTCCCAGACCATGATATGTGTTTTAGAAAATTTAGACATCATAGGATATTTTATATACTCAAAAAAGCTGAAAAACTTTAACAACTTGTTTGGTATTAATCTGCTGAACCCAATAGAATGAAACATGAAAAGATCCCAGTTAATGAGGTTTTTCCTTTCAATTCCTGACGTCATAGCAAATCTTTAGTAGTTTTCTGTTTTGTCTGATTCTTTGGGACCCTATTTGAGATTTTCCTAGCAAAGACACTAGAGTGATTTACCATTTCCTTTTCCAGCTCATTTTATAGATGAGGAAACTGAGACAAATAGAGCAAAGTGACTTGCCCAAGAGTCCTACAGCTAGTACGTGTCTAAGGCTGGATTGAACTCAGATCTTCCTGACTCCAGGCTCAGCATTCTATCCACTGAGTCACGTAGGTATCCCATGACATAGCAAGTACCATCCCCATTTTAGTGTGACAGTTTAGCCTAGTTAGAGGTAAATGTGTTCACCTTTAATTGACTTATTCTATGGCTATAAGCAAGACTGTCCCTTAGTTTTTCAGTAATTTATTTCATGGAGATTTTGTGAGAGAATGCATAATGTGAAATTCAGTTTCCTAAAATGAATGTAATGGCATTCTTTCTTGAATATTAAATTGATTATTCAAGGGTTATAAAAATTGTTATTTCATTGGTATTTAGGAACTTAAAAACTGGTCAACTTCTGAAAAAGATGCAAATTGGTAATGCCTACCAAGCTTCAATCTGTCACAAAGCCTATTCTGATATGGTATGTATCTTTCTTAAAGTTTAGTGTCTTATTTGTATAGGAGTAGAAGTTCATTCTCCCATTTTCTTTATTTTTACAAAGGAGGGTAAGTAAACTTATTCTGATGTCATAAATGTCATGGGTGAAAAGAAATTTTAGGGTGTATAGCATTTTTATAGCTACAGATTCAATGACTACGAGTATTTAAGGGCTAATAAGCTTAGCATGAGCCAGAAATAATGCTGAAAATTATTCTCAATAACATTATCACTAGCTCCCTAGTTGGCTACTAAAATTATCTTATTTGCTCTAATAAAGATACTAGTTTACAATGAGTATCTTTGTGATAAGGATTTTTCTTACAAATTCCAAATTTTTTTGTGTTCCAAAATTTTTTCTCCCTCCCTTCCTTTTACTTCCTCTCTTAGACACTAAGTAATACAATCTGTGTTAAACATGTGCAATTCTGATAAGAATTTTTTTTAGAAGTATGAGGAATGGGGCAGCTAGGTGGTGCAGTGGATAGAGCACCAGCCTTGAATTCAGGAGGACCCAAGTTCAAATCTGGTCTCAGATACTTAACACTTCCTAGCTGTGTGACCCTGGGCAAGTCACTTAACCCCAGCCTCAAAAAAAAAAAAGAAGTATGAGGAACTACTACCAAATTCTTCCATATCTCCACTCTTTTTTTTAAAAAAGTTTTTTTTCCCCTCACATAGAAAAGTTCTAATATAGGTAAGAGAGAAGAATGTTTTATCTCTGATGTGTTAAGCTATCCTTGATTTACAAGTGGCCCATCAACATAAAAAGCTCTTTGAAGCCACCATCATTAGTAGTGCCATTCCTTGCAGGTTCAGTAGCCATCGGATATTACCACTGCCAGGCTATAGGTAGATGTGTTCCTGATACCCATAATTGAAATATAATCACATTTTCCTTAAAACACACACACACACACACACACACACACACACACAAACACTCTTTGGAGTAATTGTTAGATTTTTTTTTTTTTCTTTTTCTATTTTTTTTCCCCCCTAAGGCTGGGGTTAAGTGACTTGCCCAGGGTCACGCAGCTAGGAAGTGTTAAGTGTCTGAGATCAGATTTGAATTTGGGTCCTCCTGAATTCAAGGTTGGTGCTCTATCCACTGCGCCACCTAGCTGCCCCCTCTTGTTAGATTTTATAGTACCATTTGTTCCAGGTTGTTCACCTGCTTCATGGATGAAATATGACTTTTGTTAGCTGATCTGGGAATCCAGGTACTATTAATATTGTTTTTATGAGAAAATGCATTCTAAGTTCCCAACAGTTTATCTAAAAATAAACTTTTGAATTAGTATAAGTTGGAGATTATGTTCATCAACATGTCTCAGCATCTTGAATTTATTTTATTCCTCTTGGCCAATTTTTAATGAAAAAAAAAAAGGAATATGAAAATAGCAGTAAACTTGCTAAACTAAGGAGTGAGAAATGATTGCTATGATATAAAGCTGATGATTGGTATAGATGTTTTAGTGGATAACCAAGTGGGAGGGACAATACCTCTCTCCCATGTTGTATCTTTGACTGAAAAATGTAGGAAAACCCTGAGTTCAACTATCAACTAGTTCAGATTGACAGTGGATTTATCTATTACTACTTGAAAAATGCTAGATCAGTAGTTAAATCTTAAATACTAGTATCTATATTCTCATCATTAACATTTTATGCAACAACTCAGCATCAATTTTACTTTATTGCCACCAAACTTTTTAAAAATAAAAAGTTTCCTGATGGTTTCATTGACAATCTATTTTTCCTTCCAAATTAGGGGCTCCTGTTTGTTGTTTTAAGTCATCCTCATGGCGAAGAAAGTGAATCATTGGGAAGTCCTATATTTCGGTTGATTGTGATTAATCCTAAAACGGCTCTAAGTGTTGATGTAAGGCCCTACTCACTTCCCCAAGGCCATACTGGAAGGCAAGTGTACAGGGGATACAATATAAAGTCTCATATTTCTTAGAAATAATTCTCTCTCTAAAAGGTTTGGGAGCAAAGGAAAAGGTAAGGTGACCATTAAATTCCTAGATGTGAAGAAGCAATGGTAGAACAATAATAATAGTATCAAATTTTACATGTAAAGGTCTTTAAAGTTTTCCAAAAAAAAAAAAAAAATGCTTTTTTGTTCCACAAAAATAACCCAAGAAGGTAGATGCTATTTTTATCCTTATTTGACAAATGAGTTGTCGAAATACAAGTAGTTTTTTTTAATCCTCTAATCTGATAGCTGTATTACCTATTATATTTTTAATCAATAATTATTTATGATTTACCATGTCATCTAGCAACCAAAAGGCAAGTAATATAATCACTAGTCTAGCTAATATCTATATTATCTCTTAATTCTTCTTAAACATAGTCCACAATGAGAGTGTTATATAAATAATAGGTAGAAATATGGCAAGTTTATAAATTAAGCTCTTAAGATTCCTGTGTTTTGATGTTATTCACATGTATTTTTACTGGATTTCATAGCATTTTGGTTTGTTTTTTGTGTATGTTAACTTCATCATTTGTCATTTGAGCTAATACATATTTCTTCACTTCCTACTTTGTATATTTCCATAAAGAAAACTTTAAAAGCAATACTATAATTTTACCTACTTGGAAGTTTATACATATTCCTACCAAAAGCTAAATATTTGTGTTTTATTTAGCAGCAATAAAACTCTCCATTTAAGGCAATTTTCTGAAAAGGTTTTTTATTTTTTGTAATAATTTATGTAGATACCTTTGCTTTGAAATCATTTCCCTGGGGTCAATCTCAGTTCATCTTCTCTTGATGAAGCTTAAGCTTTGTCATTTTTTTTTTTTTTTAGGAATTATTTTAGGAAATATTTAACTACTAGCACCATACCATTGATATGTCTCACAAGATTTTCTATGAGGAATACTACATAGTTCTTATTTGTAATGTATCACTTTTTATTGTTATAGTAATTAGATCCTCTTTGAAGGCTTTTTTGGAATGAAAATTCTCTAACAACTGCAGTTGAAAATTTAGCAGTGCAATGTGGTCATCTTATCTTTATTAATAGATTAATATATTAAATCCTTATATGTATAACATATATAAGTCTTTATATGTCAGATTTCTTCTTATAATACTCAATGCATATATGTGTTCTAGATTTCTCTTTGTCCTATGCATTATCTTAATCAGGAAATTGAAGAAATTTTCAGATCATAGATTGAGAGCCCAAATGGAGCTTAGAGAAAATCAAATCCAGTCCTTTTTTTTTTTTTTTTTTTTTTTTTAACAGATACTTCTAGCCTATATTATGTGCCAGTCACTATGCTAATTTACTAGAGATTCAAAAAGTAACAAAAGATAATCCCTGCTCTCTAGGAGTGACATATGCAAGGTCTTAAAGATCTTTGACTTTTATCAGAGAAAGATTCTTTTGACTACATATTCAGCCTTTTTTTTACTTTGGTGTGCTCCTTAAGAGATCTTCTAGTTAAATTGAGACCACTAAAGGCTAGTGGGGTGGAGCACTTTGCAAATTAGCAGAAAACAATACATGGTAATACGAATATGTGAATGTGTTCAAGTGTCTTGGCTAATTGTCAAATCTTTCATTGCATTAATCTTTCAATGGAGACTTATCTAGAGACAGATAAAATATGTTATGGATTCTAGATCAGTAATGAATCAAGTAATCTTTGAATTGTTTTGATATAATTTAAATGCAGAAGTTATATTTTGTTTTCTATGCTTGGTTTTAGGTTTCTGGATGGAGACGTGAAGGATAATTTAGCTGCAGCTGTATTAACTTCTGGAACAATTGCTGTTTGGGACTTGTTTCTAGGACATTGTAGAGCTCTGCTTTTGCCCAATTCTGATGGAAATTGGTCTTTTGTTAAATGGTCAGGTACAGATTCTTGTCTACTAGCTGGACAGAAAAATGGAAGTGTGTTTGTGTATAGCTACATGTGAGTTAGACCAAGAGGAAATTAAATGGATTCATGGACATGTTTGAATACCTTCAATAAAGTGACTGTCATCATTTTGAAGCAAATCAAATATTTTTCCACCTGATAATTTCTACTCAAAAACTTAAGGTTGTTTCATTTTAATTTTGTTTATTCAGAAGTTTACTTTTGTTTCTGGGTAGTATGCTGACTTTGAATGTTTCATTAATACTGGGTTTTTAAAAGTTGTATAATTTGATTAATATTTGTCTGGGTTCCACATTTGCACTGAAATGGACAATCTAGTTGATAAGTTAAACTTGAAGTGCTAATAAATTTTAGTTTTGTAATATTTTGTTTGGAAAATAATTTTTCCCCATTTACCTACTGTAAATAATTTTAAGAATAATAGGGAAAGGGAATTTTTATATAATTTATGGCATCAAAGACTTTTCTAATACTTGATAGTAATTTTTGGTTAACTTATTATTGTTAGTTAAATCTTTTATCTTCTCCTCTCCAACTCTAACCCTCCCAAAAATTAATTGAACAAGCTCAAAATAAACCTAAATCTAGGAAAATAAAACTCTTAAACATATATAATCCAGCAGTACAAATTGCCACATTGGCCATGCCCTAAAATTATATATAACACTTTCAAGTTTATCACAGGAGCTAAGTGCAATGTTTCATTTTCAATCTTCTGAGCTCTTGGTTTCTTGTTGCATTAATATCACAGTTCGAAACTATTAGAAAATTTTTCTCTAGAATGTTTCTCTCTGTAGATTTTTCGCTTGGTTCTGATCATTTCAATCTACATCAATTCATAAAAATTTTTCCAGTTATCTCTAAAATTGTCTTATTTTGTTATTTCTTAATGCACAGCAATGTTCTGTTACTTTAATATTCCATAATTTTAGTCATTCCTTAGTAGGATAGTTTGGTTTCTTTGCTTCTATTATTTGGCTACTACAAAAATAGTTGCTGTATTTTCAGATTAGATCCTTTTCCTCTTTCCTTGATCCCTTTGAGGTAAGGAGCTGGTTGAGTCAAAAAATAATCAGTTTAATTAAGAGTTGTATTTGTCATTTTTCTCATCTTTGCTAGTCTGATTCATTTGCATTTCCCTAGCCAGGGGAGATGTACAGGGGGAGAGATATACAAAATAGATGCAAAATAGATACAAGATATTTTGGAGGGAAGATAGTAGCCACTTGGTGATCCTAAAAGGCTGTATTTAAAGGTTTCTTTATTGGATTGAATCTTGAAGGAAACCAATGATTAAAATTGAAAGATTCCAAAAGGCAGAGGTGAGCAGGGCATACATTCCAATCATGGTGTCAACCAGTGCAGAAATCATGAAGATAAGAGATAGAATTCACAATTCAAATTAAGAATAGTAATGTATCATTAGACTAGTTTCTGCCACTTTTAATAAAAATTTACCAATACTGGTAAATTTATAGTTTTCATGTTATGTCAAGCTATCCAAGTGTTATATTTCACAGAATTCAAATGATAAAAATTCATTTGGAGGAACGAAAGATCTACAATATTATTTTTTTTTAATTTAGAATTTTTTTCCCCACAGTATATATGCATGAGTAATTTTTTTAATAATATTATCCCTTGTATTCATTTTTCCAAATTATCCCCCTCCCTCCCTCCACTCCCTCCCCCCAATGACAGGCAATCCCCTACATTTTACATGTGTTACAATATAACCTAGATACAATATATGTGTGTAAATACCATTTTCTTGTTGCACATTAAGTATTAGATTCAGAAGGTATAAGTAACTTGGGTAGATAGACAGTAGTGCTAACAATTTACATTCACTTCCCAGTGTTCCTTCTCTGGGTGTAGTTATTTCTGTCCATCATTGATCAACTGGAAGTGAGTTGGATCTTCTTTATGTTGAAGATATCCACTTCCATCAGAATACATCTTCATACAGCATTGAAGTGTACAGCAATCTTCTGGTTCTGCTCATTTCACTCAGTATCAGTTGATGTAAGTCTCTCCAAGCCTCTCTGTATTCCTCCTGCTGGTCATTTCTTACAGAGCAATAATATTCCATAACCTTCATATACCATAATTTACCCAACCATTCTCCAATTGATGGACATCCATTCATCTTCCAGTTTCTTGCTACAACAAAAAGAGCTGCCACACTCTTTTTGTTGTAGCTAGAAACTGGAAGATGAATGGATGTCCATCAGTTGGAGAATGGTTGGGTAAATTGTGGTATATGAAAGTTATGGAATATTATTGCTCAGTAAGAAATGACCAGCAGGAGGAATACAGAGAGGGTTGGAGAGACTTAAATCAACTGATGCTGAGTGAAATGAGCAGAACCAGAAGATCACTGTATACTTCAACAACGATACTGTATGAGGATGTATTCTGATGGAAGTGGAAATCTTCAACATAAAGAAGATCCAACTCACTTCCAGTTGATCAATGATGGACAGAGGTAGATACACCCAGAGAAGAAACACTGGGAGGGGAATGTAAATTGTTAGCACTAATATCTGTCTGCCCAGGTTACATGTACCTTCGGATTCTAATGTTTATTGTGCAACAAGAAAATGATATTCACACACATGTATTGTACTTAGACTATATTGTAACACATGTAAAATGTATGGTATTGCCTGTCGCCGGGGGGAGGGAATAAGGGAGGGGGGGTAATTTGGAAAAATGAATACAAGGGATAATATTATAAAATATATATATATATATATATAATAAAAAAAATTTTAAAAAAAAAAATACAATTGATAGTAAGTGGAAAACAGAAAAAAAAAAAAAAAAAAAAAAAAGAGCTGCCACAAACATTTTGGCACATACAGGTCCCTTTCCGCTCTTTAGTATTTCTTGGGGATATAAGCCCAATAACAGCAATGCTGGGTCAAAGGATATGAACAGTTTGATAACTTTTTGGGCATAGTTCCAAATTGCTCTCCAGAATGGCTGGATTCTTTCACAACTCCACCAGCAATGTATCAGTGTCCCAGTTTTCCCACATCCCCTCCAACATTCATCATTGTTTGTTCCTGTCATCTTGGCCAATCTGACAGGTGTGTAGTGGTATCTCAGAGTTGTCTTAATTTGCATTTCTCTGATCAGTAGTGATTTGGAACACTCATATGAGTGGATATAGTTTCAATTTCATCATCTGAGAATTGTCTGTTCATATTCTTTGACCATTTATCAATTGGAGAATGGTTTGATTTCTTATGAATTAGGGTCAGTTCTCTACATATTTTGGAAATGAGACCTTTGTCAGAACCTTTACCTTTAAAAATATTTTCCCAATTTGTTACTTCCCTTCTAATCTTGTTTGCATTAGTATTGTTTGTACAGAAACTTTTTAGTTTGATGTAATCAAAATCTTCTATTTTGTGATCAATAATGATCTCTAGTTCTCCTTTGATCATAAATTCCTTCCTCCTCCACAGGTCTGAGAGGTAAACTATTCTCTATTCCTCTAATCTATTTATGATCTCATTCTTTATGCCTAAATCATGGACCCATTTTGATCTTATCTTGATATATGGTGTTAAGTGTGGATCCATATCTAATTTCTGCCATACTAATTTCCAGTTTTCCCAACAGTTTTTTCCAAATAATGAATTTTTATCCCTAATGTTGATATCTTTGGGTTTGTCAAAGATTAGATTGCTATAGATGTACCCTTTTTTGTCCTTTGTATCTAATCTGTTCCACTGATCTATCGGTCTATTTCTTAGCCAATACCAAATGGTTTTGGTGACTGCTGCTATATAATATAGCTTTAGATCAGGTACACTTAGACCACCTTCCTCTGACTTTTTTTCATTAGTCCCCTTGCAATTCTCGACCTTTTATTCTTCCATATGAATTTTGTTATTTTTTCTAGGTCATTAAAATAGTTTCTTGGGAGTCTGATTGGTATAGCACTAAATAAATAGATTAGTTTGGGGAGTATTGTCATCTTGATTATATTCGCTCGGCCTATCCAAGAGCACTGAATGTCTTTCCAATTATTTAAATCTGACTTTATTTTTGTGGCAAGTGTTTTGTAATTTTTCTCATATAGTTCCTGACTATTCTTTGGTAGATGGATTCCCAAATACTTTATACTCTCAACATTTGTTTGGAATGGAATTTCTCTTTGTATCTCTTGCTGTTGCGTTTTGTTGGTGATATATAAAAATGCTGAGGATTTATGTGGATTTATTTTGTATCCTGCCACTTTGCTAAAATTCTGAATTATTTCTATTAACTTTTTATTAGAATCTCTGGGGTTCTCTAAGTATACCATCATGTCATCTGCAAAGAGTGATAGTTTGATTTCCTCATTTCCTACTCTAATTCCTTGAATCTCTTTCTCGGCTCTTATTGCCGAGGCTAGCGTTTCTAGTACTATATTGAATAGTAATGGTGATAGTGGGCAACCTTGTTTCAGTCCTGATCTTACTGGGAAAGGTTGCAGTTTATTTCTATTGCATATTATGCTGACTGACGGTCGTAAATATATGCTCCTGATTATTCTAAGGAATAGTCCATTTCTTCCTATACTCTCAAGAGTTTTTAGTTAGGAATGGATGTTGGATTTTGTCAAATGTTTTTTCTGCAAGATCTACAATATCAAAAGAAATAACGAAGGGGAATGGCACTTCCAGACCAAAAACTATATTAACAAAATAGTTGTCATCAAAGCTATTTGGTATTGGTTAAAAAATAAATATCGAGATCAGTGGAACAGACCAGACAAGGGAGAATCCAAATACTATGGAATTCAATAACTCAGTGTTTGATAAACCTAAGCTACTTAGAACAGAACTTGTGTTGTATTCCATACTATAAAGTGAATAAATGATTTTACTATTAAAGGTCAGACTGATGGGAGGAACCCTGAAGAACTGTCCTCTTTGACTTTGTGGGGGGAAGGCATGGGGTTAACCCTTGAGAAACTCTTCCTCTGACAGACAAATCCTCAGACCACTCCCTATTTAGCTCAAACTTAAGTGGTCACATTTAGCTGGAGACCTGACCTGGACCTGATATTTTTATTGAATAGCTGCACCCTCTATTGAGCTGAAAATTAGTCCAAGACCACTCTTAGTAGCTGGAAGTTAAGTGGTCTCATTCAACTGGAAATCTAGGTGTGGAGGCAGTGACAACATTGAAGGGATCTCATTCAATTGAAACTTCAGTCTCAGATTTCCTATTAAAAGGAAATTTTAAACTTATTTCCTTGCAGAGGTCTGAAGTAGGAATGATGCCATGCCAAGGGACCTCTCTCGCCTTGGTACAGCTACCTACCAAGACCACTGCCTGCTGTGAAGAGACATTCTCTTCTTGGTGATAAACCTTTTGTTGTTTCTCTGCCAGGATTTCTCTGCTAGGATCTTTATTTCTCTGCCAGGACTTTGCCATTGAGGAAGTCTTCTCGGTGCCAATAAAATTTTCTTTTTTGCCACTAATATTTAGGGTTCGTGAATTCTTTCAAGTTGGACCTGCACCGACCAGAAGGGGATTCCCACACCTCAACTCTCTGCATTGCTACTAACCATATCAAGACCATTAAAAAAATCAGAGGCAAATGAGATTTTATATTTTTCACAGCTATGGGTAAGAAGGTAAATAAACAAGAGATGAATGTAATTATAAAAATAAAAAGAGATAACTACTTGAAAATGAAAAGCTTTTGCACAAATTTAATGAATCTAATACAAAAAAAAAAAATTTTACAGGGGAAAAAAATCTTTATATCAGAGTATCTAGCATTTATAAATAATTACAGCCAAAAGCCATTTCCCAGTAGATTCAAAGTTTATGAACAGAGTTCTTAAAACAATTGCAAGCTTTTAACACTATATGAAAAAGTGTTCCAACTCATTAATAATGAGAACCATGCACCAAAGCAAACTTTAGATTTCACTTCATGCACAACAAATTTCCAAAGTTGACAAAAGATAAGCACATTTAATGCTGAGGAATTGTGGGAAGATTGGCATACTAATACATTCTTAATAGATGAGTCAATACAACCATTCTAGAAAGCAGTTTGGAATTAAGCAATTAAAATACTCAAATGTCTATGCTCATTGTCCATTATCAAGCTTACCCCTAAGGAGGCCATCCATGGCAAAGTCTCAAATATGTACCAAAATATTTATAACAATACTTTTGTGATAGACAAGAATTAGAAACAAAATAAATTCTCACCTGTTGTGAAATGGCTAAGTAAAATGTGGCACATAAATATAATAGAATGTTACTTGTAGGAAATGATGAATATTTTTTTAAAATGAAATGATGAATATGATAAATACATAGAACCATGGGAAAAATTACATTATTTGATACAGAGTGAAGTTAACAGCCAAGGAAATATATATAAGACTACAATAATGTAAATAGAAAGAGCAATCACAAAACGATCAAATTGAATATTTCAGAACTTCAAATAACAAGCATGATTCCAAATAAGTATAAGATATTCTCCTTTGCAGAAAATTCCATGAGAATTGTACATTGCATGCATTTTCAACCTTTTTTGATATACTGAGTAATTTTGCTTTTTTGTTTCTTCTTCCAATTTTTTCTTTAAAAATTATTTTATGGGATGGCATTCAGGGAGGAGGAAAGATAGTGGAAAAAACTATGGTGATGGAAAAAAATAACAAAAATTTATCTTAAAAAAGACAACAGGTTATTTGAGGCTATGTTGTGAAGACTCTTAAATGTTAAACAGAAGAGTATAATTTGATCATAAAGGTAACTTATGCTCTAGAAAAATCACTTTGGCAATTATGTGAAGGATAGCTAGAAATGGAGAGAGATTTGAATGCAATTAATTCATATAGGCCCACAAATTCAAACTTATTAACAGCTAAGTACTCTCTATTTTCTTACCTATTTTAGGCTTCAATTCCTTTTTAACTGTGTTTATCCTATCCTTCCTAGTGTGAATATCATTCTTTTTTATAATTCTTTTATTCAGTAGTTGATCCTGATCTTTTGTTGTCTTTTGCTGACCTTCAAGTCACTTTCCCAAGTTTCTCAAATGACTTTTTTTTCCCCCCTGAGGCTGGGGTTAAGTGACTTGCCCAGGGTCACACAGCTAGGAAGTGTTAAGTGTCTGAGACCAGATTTGAACTTAGGTCCTCCTGAATTCAAGGCTGGCGCTCTATCCACTGTGCCACCTAGCTGCCCCCTCAAATGACTTTCTGAAGATGAGACTCATTTCTCCTCTCCACTATATCCCTTGATGTCAATTTCAGGGACTCTAATATTTATATTGAGAAAAAAAATTAATTTCATTAAGATAGTGGCACTCATTAATAATGCTATTTACTAAGTAGCTTTTTTAAATATTTCCTTAGGTTTCTCATCTTAGGGTGATTTATCATAACCACACACATCCTACTGAAATTTTAAAATGTCTAGTCCTTGCTGAGGGTTTTCAGGCACTGAAGTGGTTTTTAAAGCCTAATTTCTTTCTATCTACTGCTGAGCCAGTTGATTAAATGATTTCAGTGGGTAGTATTGGGCCCAGAGTCCACAAGACCAGAGCTCAAATTTGGCCTCAGATACTTAGCTGCTTGATCTTAGGCAAATAACTTTTGCTTGCCTGCCTCTGCATCCTCAACTGTAAAAGGAGGTTAATAATAGTACCTACCTCCCATGATTTTTATGAGGATCATATGAGCTAATATTTGTAAAGTGTTTTAGCACTCTGCCTATCACTTATTAGGCACCTATTAAATGCTTCTTTCTTTCCTTCCTGAGGTCTTGGGTTTGAGTGAGCAACCTAGGAGTTACATTGAATGTCAGTACTCCTGTTTTCCACTGTCCTATAAGTAATTCATCCTTTTCTAGAGGTCTGTCCATGCTATCCCCAGGAAATTTTTGGTGTATGATGATATGGGTAATACTTCTTGCTAGGGCTATAGAAATCTTTTTCTTAAAAGGCTGTAAAAGTGTATACACTGTTTACCCCATATAATGAGCAGAATATACTCATTAACTATTTGCTAGCCAGGCCAATTGGATTTTTCTCAATATGAATATCAGAGTCCCTAAATCTAACATTAAGGGATGAAGTGAAGAGGAAAGTATCATTTTTAGAAAATCATTGAGAAACTTGGGAGAGTGACTTGAAGACCAGCAAAAAACAACAAAGATCAAGAGGTTTGAAAAAATGGATTTTTGCCCTATTCTAACACATTCTGCTATTTAGTGCTGATAAAGGGAAAATAAAGAGATTTATAAAGGAAGAACAACTATTTTCCCCCTTTTTATACTTTACTAGATGTTTCTTTCCCTACAAGCAAGAGAAGACAGTAGAGTCTACTACAACTAGCACGTGGTCTGGGTGTGTCACCAATATCTATCCATCCATCCATCTGTCTCTTTCAATTTATCTCGGAGTCAATCTACATTGAGATAATAATTGAATTCATGTGAACTGAGGAGATTACAAGTGAGAGAGTATAGAAGGAAAAAAGTAGAGAGCCCAGGACAGTGTTGGCAGAGACCCACACTTAGTGGGTGTGATGAGGATAAATAATCAGTATAGTAGACTGAAGAATGGTCCAGTAAGTAGGAAAAAAAAAAAACAACTGAAGAAATTAGTATCATGAAAATTCAAGAAGGAGAGGTTAAATCAACTAGATCAATGTTGCAGAGAGGTCAAGAAAGATGAAGATTGAGAAAAAGTCAGTAGATTTGGGATTTGAGGCAAACAGTTTGGCAATTGGTAAACTTCAGAGAGATTAGTTTCAATTGCATGTTGAAGTCAGAAACCAGAGGAAGTTAGAAGAATATGAGAGAAGAGACAAGTGGAGGCAATAGTATAGATGGCTTTCTCAAGTTTAGCCGTGAAGAGAAAGAGAGATATTGGACACAAGCTATACCTAGATGGTATGATCAAGTGAAAGTTTTTAACTATGTGGGAGACATGAACATGTTTGTAGACAGCATCAGAGAATTAGAGGGGGAAAAAAATAGTATAATAGTTCTTAAGTTTTCTGGCTTTAGGATAGTCCTAAGTCTGCTGGTCCATGATAACCAAATTCCTGATACCACTTTTCAGTTTTACCTTTAGGCTGTAAAATAAGCAATCAATGATATGAAAAACTGGATTAATGTGTTCTCCTTTACTAAATTATTTCTGGTTCTTTACTAAATTGTTTTGAAACTTAGCCCGCTTCAATTGCTGTTACAAATTACAATAGACTTTGCCTCTTAAGTTGGATCTGAGTTCAAGTCTGAAAATTCTATTGAGACACCTCTGGAAACAAGTCTGTGACTCCAACTTTTTGGAATCTCCAATCTTCAACAGCTGGGTCAAAGGAGGAGACAAATTTAAAAGTTGTTGCAGGACTAAAGATCAGAGGAAAGGTTAGAGCTGTATAATAAAAAGGTCTGAGAATCATTTGCATCAATGTTAATTGAATCCTTGGGAACTGATAAAATTCACAATCAAAATACTACCAAAAGGGAAGAGGCCTCTAGACAGAACCTTAGTAGAGAGAATAGGGGAAGATGTCCTGAGTGATTTGAGACACAGAGGAGGTAACGGGAAGCTCACAGGGCATGGTCTTAATTTTAGGGAGTAAAGTATGTTATGATCTGCACCTGAGAAACTGTGTGTTGCGGGGGTGGGGGGGTTAGAGGAAGCTTGAAGAGACAATTTTCCTTACCAAGGATGCCTCACTTGGAATCTCTTACTATGTGGGACAGGGACCAGGCCCTTCTTACACAAATTGACTCGAAGGTGTTTCCAGATAGAAACAGAAAGCCTTTATTCTATTCTTGCAGGTTGACCCGCACACTCACTAGCCACTCTATTAGGGTGTAGCCCAGTGCAGAGGCAGAAGCTGGGTTATATAGTTGAAAAAAACTGAGGGTTATCCTGTTGATATTTCAATTCATTGAATAGACTGAATTCTTCAGGAACGTGGAAGTGGCTATTGACCAATGGACAACAATGCTTCTGCTTCATAGAGATCCTGAAACTTAGACTTAGGATCTAACCTACTTTACCCTACAATCTCTGAGAAATCTTCACTTCTAATACTCTCTACCAAGAAAAGACCAAAATGGATTCATGATTTAGACATTAAGAGTGATATTATAGGGGCAGCTAGGTGGCGCAGTGGGTAGAGCACCAGCCCTGAAGTCAGAAGGACCTGAGTTCAAATATGATCTCAGACACTTAATACTTCCTAGCTGTGTGACCTTGGGCAAGTCACTTAACCCCAGCCTCAGGGGGAAAAAAAAAAAGATGATATAAGCAAAGTAGAAGAATAAAGGATAGTTTACTTCTCAGATCTATGGAGAAGAAAGGAATTTGTGTCCAAAGAAGTGGGACTCATAATTCAACATCAAATAGATAATTTTGATTATATTAAGTTTAAAAGTTTTTATACAAGCAAACCAATGTAGACAGAATTAGAAAGGAAGCAATAAACTGGGAAAAAAATTTTTACATTCAAGGATTCTGATACCTTTATCATTTGTAAAATATATAGACATTTTATTCAAATTCATAAGAATTCAAGCCATGGGGTTTGTGACTTTCAGCCTTAAACCTCAGGACAGTCACTAGGCCACACAGCAGGGTCCTTCACTAGGCACTCCACACAGCACAGCCGTACTAATCACTTCTGAAGCACTTCCTGGGAGGGGGGAGGGGAACTCTCTCCCAGAGCTCTCTCTTATCCCAGTCACAGGGTTGTTTCATTTTACCTCTGGTCTGGGAGGAAACTGGTAAATAAATAAATAAACTTCTTACCCCAAGGGCAAACCTCAACAGATTTTTAACAATGAGTAAGAAGCTGAAGAGAACGATTGACACCTTCTACACAGAGAAAGAGTGGATATCCAACCCCGAGGAAGCTAACAGCAGAGAGTCTGCAGATAACACCCTAAAGGGGAATGATACCTGCCCCCCCATCACATAACTCTCTCCTAGAAGAGACTATTAAAAAGTTAAGAGAGTTTGAAGAAAAATGGGGAAAGGAAAGAGAAGCTATGATAGAGAATAACAACGTCCTGAAATTTGAGTTGGAAAAAATAAAGAATTCACAGGAGGTGCAAAATTTGTGAATTAGGAAAGGTTAAAAAAATCACAGGAAAGTAGGATTTCTGAATTGGAAAAGATAAAAAATTCTCAAGAAAGTATGATTTCTGAATTGGAAAAAGAAAACTCACTAAAAAAAAATTAGTGAAATGGAAAAAAACAGCAAAATAATTCATTTAAAAACTCAATTGGGCATATACAAAAAGAACTAAAAAATGTGAATGAAGAAAATAACTCATTAAAAATCAGGACAGAACAAATAGAAATGAATGATTCATTGAGAAACCAAGAATCAGTCAAACAAAACAAAAAAAAAAAAAAAAAAGAAAAGCTGGAGAATAACGTCAAATACTTACTGGGAAAATCTATAGACCTGGAAAATAGATATAGGAGAGATAATCTGAGGATCATTGGACTTCCCGAAAACTATGTCCAAAAAAAGAGCCTAGATTCTAATTTTACAGGAAATCATCCAAGAGAACTGTCCAGAGATAATAGAAACAAAAGGGAAAATAGGCATTGAAAGAATTCATCAAACACCTTCTGAAAAAGACCCTAAAAAAAGAACTCCACGTAACATTGTGGCTAAGCTGCAGAACTACCAACCAAGGAAAAAATATTGCAAGCAGTGAGGAAAAAAAAAATTCAAATATCAAGGTTCCCTAATAAGGGTCACGCAAGATCTGGCTGCCTCCACATTAAAGGATCGAAGGGCTTAGAACCTAATATTCTGAAAGGCAAAAGAAGGATTGCAACCAAAAATAAACTACCCAGCTAAGTTTAGTATTTTCTTCCATGGAAGAAAATGGTCATTTAATGAAACAGAGGAATTCCATTTGTTTCTAAGAAAAAAACCAGACTTAAACAAAAAATTTGTTCTACATCCATAAGACTGAAGAGAAGCAGAAAAAGGTAAAAAGAACTCTTGAGAACTGTATCTCTGTTGTGGATATACAGAAAGTCCACATGGATAATTTGATTTTATTGATATAATATATTAAAAAAAAAAAAAAAAAAAAAAAGGGAAGGAGATAGTATCAGAAAAAGGGGAAGGAGTGATAAAAAGAGGGAAACTACATTCCAGGAAGAGGCATAGAAAACCTACCACATCTGAGGGAATTTAGAGAGGGGGAGAATCATTGTGTGAATCTTACTCTCATCAGAGTAGGCTAAAGAGTAAATAATTGATATATTTGTTTTTCAGAGAATTCTCTCTCACCTCATTAAAAGGGGGAGAGGAAAAGGAAAAGGGGAATAAGGGAAGGATACAAGAAAGGGGAAGGGACTTAAAATGATGGGGGAGGGATACTAAAAAAGGAGGGCTGCGCATCACAAGTGGGGTCCATAAATTAAATACTGGGGAAAGGGTTCAGGGGAGATAAGGGGGGGAAAAAAGCATAATCAGGGGATAATATGATGGCAGGAAATACAGAGTTAGTAATTTTAACTGTAAATGTGAATGGGATGAACTCTCCCATTAGACGGAGGCTGATAGCAGACTGGATCAAAAGTCAGAACCCTACAATATATTGTTTACAGGAAACACACTTAAAGCAGGGAGATACATATAGAATAAAGGTAAAATGTTGGAGCAGAATCTATTATGCTTCATGTAAAGCCAAAAAAGCAGGGGTTGCCATCCTTATCTCAGATCAAGCAAAAGCAGAAATTGATCTAATTAAAAGAGATAAGGAAGGAAACTATATCCTGCTAAAAGGTAGCATAAACAATGAAGCCATATCAATACTAAACATATATGCACCTATAGCATCTAACTTCCGAAAGGAAAAGTTAAGAGAGTTGCAAGAAGAAATAGACAGCAAAACTATAATAGTGGGAGATCTCAACCTTGCACTCTCAGAATTAGACAAATCAAACCACAAAACAAATAAGAAATTAAAAAGGTAAATCGAACATTAGAAAAACTAGGTATGATAGACTTTTGGAGAAAAGTGAATGATGATAGAAAGGAGTATACTTTCTTCTCAGAAGTTCATGGAACCTATACAAAAGTTGACCATATATTAGGACATAAAGATCTCAAAATTAAATGCAGGAAGGCAGAAATAATAAATGTCTTCTTCTCAGATCACAATGCAATAAAAAACTACATTCAATAAGAAGTTAAGGGTAAATAGACCAAAAAGTAATTGGAAACTGAATAATCTCATCTTAAAGAATGATTGGGCAAAACAGCAAATTATAGAAACAATAATTTCACCCAAGATAATGACAATGATGAGACATCATACCAAAATCTGTGGAATGCAGCTAAAGCGGTAATAAGGGGAAATTTTATACCTTTAGTGGCTTATTTGAACAAAATAGAGAAAGAGAAGATTAATGAATTGGGCCTGCAACTTAAAAAGCTAGAAAAAGACCAAATTAAAACCCCCCAACCAAAAACCAAACTTGAAATACTAAAATTAAAAGGAGAAATCAATAATGAAAGTAAAAAAACTATTGAATTAATAAATAAAACCAAGAGTTGGTTTTATGAAAAAGCCAATAAAATAGATAAACCTTTGGTAAATCTGATCAGAAAAAGGAAAAAGGAAAATCAAATTGTTAGTCTTACAAATGAAAAGGGGGATCTTTCCACCAATGAAGAGGAAATTAGAGAAATAATGAGTTACTTTGCCCAACTTTATGCCAATAAATTTGATAACTTAAGTGAAATGGATGACTACCTCCAAAAATATAGGCTTCCTAGATTAACAGAGGAGGAGACAAATTGCTTAAATAGTCCCATTTCAGAAAAAGAAATAGAACAAGCTATTAATCAACTCCCCAGGAAAAAATCCCCAGGACTAGATGGATTTACATGTGAATTCTACCAAACATTTAAAGAACAATTAGCCCCAATGTTATATAAACTATTTGGAAAAAATAGGGGATGAAGGAGTCCTACCAAACTCCACATGGTATTGATAACTAAACCAGGTAGATGGAAAATTGAGAAAGAAAACTATAGATCAATTTCCTTAATGAACATTGATGCTAAAATCTTAAATAAGATATTAGCAAAAAGACTTCAGAAAATCATCCCCAGGATAATACATCATGCTCAAGTAGGATTTGCAGGGCTGGTTTAATATTAGGAAAACTATTAGTATAATTGACCATATTAATGATCAATTTAATAAAAACCATATGATCATCTCAATAGATGCAAAAAAAGCATTTAATAAAATACAACATCCTTCCAAATCACTATTGGTCAGAGAAATGCAAATTAAGACAACTCTGAGGTATCATTACACACCTGTCAAATTGGCTAAGATGACAGGAACAAATAACGATGAATGTTGGAGGGGGTGTGGGAAAACTGGGACACTGATGCATTGTTGGTGGAGTTGTGAAAGAATCCAACCATTCTGGAGAGCAATCTGGAATTATGCCCAAAAAGTTATCAAAATGTGCATACCCTTTGACCCAGCCATACTACTACTGGGCTTATACCCCAAGGAACTACTAAAGAAGGGAAAGGGTCCTGTATGTGCCAAAATGTTTGTGGCAGCCCTTTTCATTGTGGCTAGAAGCTGGAAGATGAATGGATGTCCATCAATTGGAGAATGGTTGGGTAAACTATGGTATATGAATGTTATGGAATATTATTGTTCTATAAGAAATGACCAACAGGAGAAATACAGAGAGGCTTGGAGAGACTTACATCAACTGATGCTGAGTGAAACGAGCAGAACCAGAAGATCATTATACACTTCAACAATGATACTGTACGAGGATGTATGCTGATGGAAGTGGATTTCTTCAACACAGAGAAGAGCTAATCCAATTCCAATTGATTAATGATGGACAGAACCAGCTACATCCAGAAAAGGAACACTGGGAAATGTATGTAAACTGTTATTTTTACCTTCTGAATCCAATTCTTCCTGTGCAACAAAAAATTCGGTTCTACACACATATATTGTATCTAAATTATACTGTAATATATTTAACATATATAAGACTGCTTGCCATCTGGGGGAGGGGGTTGGGGGAGGAAGGGAAAAAAAAATAAAAAATAAAATAAAATAAAATAAAATACAACATCCACTCCTACTAAAAACACTTGAGAGTATAGGAATAAATGGACTATTCCTTAAAATAGTCAGGAGCATATATTTAAGACCGTCAGTAAGCATAATATGTAATGGAGATAAACTGGAACCCTTCCCAGTAAGATCAGGAGTGAAACAAGGTTGCCCACTATCACCATTACTATTCAATATTGTATTAACCTTGGCAATAAGAGTCGAGAAAGAGATTAAAGGAATAAGAGTAGGTTATGAGGAAATCAAACTGTCACTCTTTGCAGATGACATGATGGTATACTTAGAGAACCCCAAAGACTCTGCTAAAAAGTTATTAGAAATAATTCACAACTTTAGCAAAGTTGCTGAATACAAAATAAATCCACAGAAATCCCCAGCATTTTTATACATCACCAACAAAATGCAACAGCAAGAGATACAAAGAGAAATTCCATTCAAAATAACAGTCGATAGTATAAAATATTTGGGAATCCATCTACCAAAGAATAGTCAGGAATTATATGAGAAAAATTACAAAACACTTGCCACAAAAATAAAGTCAGATTTAAATAATTGGAAAGACATTCAGTGCTTGTGGATAGGCTGAGCGAATATAATCAAGATGACAATACTCCCCCAAACTAATCTATTTATTTAGTGCTATACCAATCAGACTCCCAAGAAACTATTTTAATGACCTAGAAAAAAATAACAAAATTCATATGGAAGAATAAAAGGTCGAGAATTTAAAGGGAATTAATGAAAAAAAAAGTCAGAGGAAGGTGGTCTAGGTATACCTGATCTAAAGCTTTATTATATATAAAGCAGTCACCAAAACCATTTGGTATTGGCTAAGAAATAGACCGGTAGATCAGTGGAACAGATTAGGTACAAAGGACAAAAAAGGGTACAACTATAGCAATCTAGTGTTTGATAAACCCAAAGATACCAACATTAGGGATAAAAATTCATTATTTGGGAAAAACTGTTGGGAAAACTGGAAATTAGTATGGCAGAAATTAGATATGGATCCACACTTAACACCATATACCAAGATAAGATCAAAATGATTTAGGCATAAAGAATGAGATCATAAATAGATTAGAGGAACAGAGGAAAGTCTACCTCTCAGACCTGTGGAGGAGGAAGGAATTTATGACCAAAGGAGAACTAGAGATCATTATTGATCACAAAATAGAAGATTTTGATTACATCAAACTAAAAAGATCCAACTCACTTCCAGTTGATCAATGATGGACAGAAATAGCTACACCCTGAGAAGGAACATTGGGAATTGACTAAGATAATAGGAAAAGATGATGAATGTTGGAGGTAATGTGGAAAACTGAGACACTGATACATTGTTGATGGAGTGTAAATTGATTTAATCATTCTGGAGAGCAATATGGAACTATGGGAATTGAATGTAAACTGTTAGCACTACTGTCTCTCTACCCAGGTTACTTATACCTTCGGAATCCAATACTTAACGTGCAACAAGAAAATTGGATTTCATATATTGTATCTAAGTTATACTGTAACACTTGTAAAATGTATGGGATTGCCTGTCTTCTAGGGGAGGGAGTAGAGGAAGGGAGGGGAAAATTTGGAAAAATGAATACAAGGGATAATGTTATTTTAAAAAATTACTTATGCATATATACTGTCAAAAAAATTATAATTATAAAATTAATTAAAAAAAAGAATTCAAGCCATTCTCCAATTGATAAATGGTCAAAAGATATGAACAAGCAATTTTTAGATAAAGAAATTAAAACTATTTCCAGTCATATGAAAAGATGCTCTTTAAATCCTTGTTGATCAGAGAAATGCAAATTAAAACAACTGAAGTGCCACTTTACATCTCTCAGATTGGCTAAAATGACAGGAAAAGAAAATAATGAATGTTGGAGGGGATGTGGGAAAACTGAGACACTGATACATTGTTGATGGAGTTGTAAATTGATTTAATCATTCTGGAGAGCAATATGGAACTATACCCAAAGGGCTATCAAATTGTACATACCTTTTGATCCAGCAGTGCTTCTACTGGGCTTGTGTCCTAAAGAGATAATAAAAGAGGAAAAGGGACCCACATATGAGAAAATGTTTATGGCAGCCCTTTTTGTAGAGGCAAGAAACTGCAAACTGAGTGGGTGCCCATCAGTTGGGGAATGGCTGAATAAGTTATGGTATATGAATGTTTTGGAATATTATTGTTTGTATAAGAAATGGCAAGCTGATTTCAGAAAGGCCTGGAGAGACTTATATGAGCTGATGATGAGTGAAGTGAATTGAACCAAAAGAACTTTGTACACAGCAGTAAAAGGATTATATGATGATCAATTCTGATGGACATGGCTCTCATCAGCAATGAAGTGATTCAGACAAGTTCCAATGGTCTTGTGAAGAAGAAAACCATCAGCATTCAGATAGAGTGATTTAATAGGAACTGTGTCCCCCTGATCTTTGGTAGGGAAATGGACCTGGGTTGGAAAAACCCTAAATCTCAAACCCTCCTGACCTTTGTGAGCAACCCTACCCTCCTTTTCATAAGGGGAAACTCCCATAATAATCTCCATTTAAAATTCAATTGGAGAGCTTGACTTGGGTCATAATTACCACCCATTATTAATTAGTCCCTCAATTTTATCTGGAGATGTCTCAGAAGCCATAGAAACCTAAATATAATCAAAGGCTGTGTACCCAAACCTTTGCTAATTCTTATCAGGAATAGCCTGTTGAGGGAAGTTGTTTTTCAATGAAATAAACCCACTTTTTGCCAAAAACCTCGCCTGCAGATCGGGACTATGAATTCTTGAGACACTGTCCTGGGGACCCCATTGTGGTTAGGGTATCTCTCACCCCTGATTTTTCTCATATCTCAACAAGAGGACAGTGGGAACTGAATGTGGACCACAACATAGTATTTTCACTCTTTTTGTTGTTTGCTTGCATTTTGTTTTCTTTTTTTTTTCCTTTTTGATGTGATTTTTTTTTTTGTGCAGCATGATATTTGTGGAAATATGTATAGAGGAATTGCACATGTTTAACATATATTGGATCACTTGCCTACTGGGGGAAGGGGGGGAAGGGAAGGAGAAAACTTGAAATGGGGTTTTGAAGGGGTGAATGTTGAAAATTATCCATGTATATATTTTGAAAATAAAAAGCTATAACTTCTTAAAAAGAGAGAGAGAAATCTTTACTTATCCCATTTATTGCTATTTCTTGACTAGGGAACCTTTGCCACCTTTTTATTCTCCCTGGGATGTCAGCAGAGTCAAGGGACCTAGGTCTAGAAATTCTAAGGCTCATGGCAAAGATAAGACAGTTCACCTCAATCCTTTAATCTATTGGAGGGCAATTGAGAGCAGAAGCCCAAGATTCCCTTCTGCGACCATCCCTTTATCAAAGATTTGGACCTTCTGAATGAGATGCGGTGAGATCTTTCAAGACAGTGTGAAAATCAAGTAAGGCTTCATCTACTTCAATGTTTCAGTAGACCTGAAGGACTTTGAAGATTGAGTCATATCTAAATCCTCTTCCTGTTATCCTCCCATGATATCATTTTCTCTCTATTTCAGTCAAATATAGGCAACTATATACTTATTAGTCAAGTTCAACTTCTGAGGTAGATCTTGAGTTTAGAATGTAAAACTCTCAGCCAATGAGGATGAGGGTTAGTGGTGGAAGAGGTATTTGCGTTAGGGATTATAAAGTGTTAATCCTGCCCAGAAGGCACTTCCTTTGCTCTTTTGTTTGCTGAAAGAGTTAGATGCCCTATTCTCCCCAGAACTTACAATAAACTTTGCTTTACTTCTAGAGATCTCTCCAGTGTACCACACACTTTTTTGTGTGTGGCAATTGTCCAGCAATATTTCTTCAATTTGACATGGGAAATCAGAAGTCAGTCACCTTGACCTTAATCTTCTATCTCAACCTAGAAGCCAATCCCATCTCTGTTAAGTACCACTAATTAATCTTTCTATAGAGTTCTGCTGACACTAACCAAGTTTTCTATAGAGCTGAACTAAAGCTAAGTACTCCTACTTAACTTTCAAAAGAACTGAATTAATGTTAAGTATGGTGGTACTTAAGCTTTCTATAGATTTGAACTACCACCAATTAAACTTTCTATAACTTTACTGAAACCTTTTCAATCCTAAAAACTTCTCGATTGTCTCAAAAGCCCCTAAAACCTAACTGATCTTATAACTAAGTACTCTGACTGTACCAAGTGGGAGAACTCTCTTAATCCCATCTTGGAATTTTTGTCCACTGAGATCTCTCAGTGATTTAAAATAAACTTTTACTTTTTATTTTAGAAATTGAGTAAATTCTTTTACTTCACCAGCGCCTTGTCTCACACATCATAAGCCTGGAAATCCCCAACATTCTCACAATTGTCCTCAAAGAAAACCCCCACATCCATAACCAGGAGGAATACAAGAATTCAGCGTCCATGTTGCAGGCTTAGAAAAATATCAGGCTAAATTGTTGGAATTGGAATTCATCCAGAGTAGTAATTGTTTCAGAGTGGCTCAGAATGTATTGGTCTTTGACATGGTAAGATAATTTGGGAGCTAATTTTGGGCTTCTGAAGATTAGCATAGTGCAAGAAAAGAAAATATTTTTCTTTTTTTCTCCCTCTGCCTCTGGCTGACTGCAGCAGCATTGAGGGAAAGGGGAAGAGAAGGGGGAAAATATATTTAACATAGTGAAATGAGAAATTTTAAACATGTAGGAATGAGAAAAACATAGATTGAAAGGGATTTGAAAGTTTGGAAAGTTTTGAGAAAATGGAAGACCAGCGTGCTATCACTTTAAAAACTCCTGTAAGCAAGACGTTCATAACTTTGTTATCAGAACTTGAGTTTGTGGAATCATGTCAGGAAGCAAAAAAAAAATTGGCACAACTCTCTTGACTTACTAAAGAAAAGAAGTTTGAATGGAATATCTAGGTAGATTTTAGGAAATTTCACAAACTAAAGTACTGGTTAATTTTAAAATAGATTTAAATTGGTATGTGTGTTAAAATTGGAAACTCAACATAATTTCTAATAATTTAAATGACATTTTCAATTCATGGCCAGACATAAATAAGAAATTGCAGATATTGGAAGGGTGGAATAAAAATAAAGTAAGACGGGTAAATAGATGAATACGGGGGCCCTCTGACATGTTGGACTAGGGAAAACTAGGCATTTTTCTTAAAAAATTGTCCTAGGAGCAGAAAGAAAAATTATTATTAGCAAGTTTGCTTTCATGGAATTAGAGAACAGAAAGTTTAAGAGGGCTAAATTTGGGTGGGAGAATTGGTAATTGTCTGCAACATCTGATTAAGAATTTTAGGAACTTACTATATTTTAAAGAGGTACTATAATTTTGAAATTGGGGGAAATAATTTTACTGTTGCCTTGCAAATGCTAGATTTATTCTGAGTATAAAATCTTAAAAATTGTTTGAATATTGAGGCCTTTACAACTGAAGAGAAAAACTTTTTTTTTTTTTTTTTGCTTTATTTGATTGGACTTCAAATCAAAATATAGATTATTAAACAAAATGCCAGTAGCTTACCTTAGGGAAGATCATGTTTGTATCTTCCTACTTAGAGGGTATGTTGCTTTCTAGAAGTGCTGGATAATTTGTACATTATGAGTTATGCTTTAAAAACTTGTCAGCTCTGTTGGATATAAGTATAAATTTCATGAAATTTGGTTCAAAATTATTTAATTGTGAATCTTGAAGTTTAAAGTTTAAAAAAAAGGTGATTTAAAGACAAGGGACAAGAAAGATTGATTTACAAAAGCAATTAATAGTTTAAATGGAGCATCTAATTTGAGAGTGAAAAGGGTTATTTGTGATGACCTCGTTAGCACCCTGGATACCTTAGAATAAGCCAGAGTCAGGATAAGCAAAAGTCCTTAGTCTTTAATTCTTGGTCTTTAGCAATAGAAGTGAAGGGAATGGACGAGTAGGATCTCCTCAATCTCTCCTCTTTGTCTCCCACCCAGAAGTGTCTCTGGCTAGTCTTATTCCACCTCCTAGTCCCTCCCACAATTCTCTGTATACACCAAATGATTGAGCCAGCACAGGATACTGGGAAGGGCCATTTTCCAAGCATATTCTTATTGAGTATTGTCCATTTGGTAATTAGACTCAAGTGCTCGATTGCCCGACCTCAGTGCATTAACTCAAGAGTTTCAGCCCTTTATATCTCCTGATTTCTTTTGTTTTAGAACACAGGTGGTCATGCCATCCCTGATTTCTCAGGAATTTGAGAACCCCAAAAAGGAGGTGATCACACCCACCCTGGCTTCTCAGGAAAGGAAGTGAAAACACCGAAAAGGAGGTGATCGTGCCCCCCCCCCCCCCGACTTCTCAGGGAGATGAAAAGCACCAAAGGGAAGGGGGGATTGTTGGTGGATTTCTGGGGCTGAAGGGTCTTATTGCACCTAGCAATAACGCACAGGCTGTTAATGATGACTCTCCCCACAGCTAGTGCAGGCTCAACGTGGTATAATAAACATGAATTGTACATGCAAATAGTAATATAACAAACAATATAAATGAACATGATCTTGTAAAAAATTTCCAGAAGTCCTAGAAGGAGAATATGTAAACAACAGTCACACATACGCCTTCTTCAGCAGTCAAGAGATAATCCAAAACCAATCTATTGTCCATTGCTTCACGTGTCAGGGAATCCAATGATCCCCACAAGTTTTTGAAGTCCTGCAACAGTCTATTTTTTTTAATCTTTTTAAAAATTTAATTTAATTTTTAAAATTAATTTTATAATTATAACTTTTTTTTTTTTTGACAGTACATATGCATGGGTAATTTTTTACAACATTATCCCTTGCACTCATTTCTGCTCTGAATTTTCCCCTCCTTCCCTCCACCCTCCTCCCCTAGATGGCAGGCAATCCCATACATGTTAAATATGTTATTGTATATCCTAGATACAATATATGTGTGCAGAACCGAATTTCTTGTTGCACAGGAAGAATTGGATTCAGAAGGTAAAAATAACCTGGGAAGAAAAACAAAAATGCAAACAGTTTACACTCATTTCCCATGTTCCTTCTCTGGGTGTAGCTGATTCTATCCATCATTGATCAATTGGATCTGAATTAGATCTTCTCTTTGTTGAAGATATCCACTTCGATTAGAATACATCCTCATACAGTATCGTTATTGAAATGCATAATGATCTCCTGGTTCTGCTCATTTCACTCAGCATCAGTTCATGTAAGTCTCTCCAAGCCTCTCTGTATTCATCCTGCTGGTCATTTCTTATAGAACAATAATAATATTCCATAACATTCATATGCCACAATTTATTCAGTCATTTTCCAATTGATGGGCATCCATTCATTTTCCAGTTTCTAGCCACTACAAAAAGGCCTACCACAAACATTCTTGCACATACAGGTCCCTTTCCCTTCTTTGGTATCTCTTTGGGATATAAGCCCAGTAGTAGCACTGCTGGATCAAAGGGTATGTACAATTTGATAACTTTTTGAGGATAATTTCAGATTGCTCTCCAGAGTGGTTGGATTCTTTAACAACCCCCCCCAACAATGCATCAGTGTCCCAGTTTTCACACATCCCCTCCAACATTCATCATTACTTTTTCCTGTCATCTTGGCCAATTTGACAAGTGTGTAGTGGTATCTCAGAGTTGTCTTAATTTGCATTTCTCTGATTAATAGTTATTTGGAACACTCTTTCATATGAGTAGAAATAGTTTCAATTTCATCATCTGAAAATTATCTGTTCATATCCTTTGATCAATTTGGCTTGATTTCTTATAAATTAGAGTCAGTTCTCTATATATTTTGGAAATGAAGCCTTTATCAGAACCTTTAACTGTAAAAATGTTTTCCCAGTTTGTTACTTCCCTTCTAATCTTGTTTGCATTAGTTTTGTTGGTATAAAAGCTTTTTAATTTGATGTAATCAAATTTTTCTATTTTGTGATCAATAATGATCTCTAGTTCTTCTTTGGTCACAAATTCCTTCCTCCTCCAAAAGTCTGAGAGGTAAACTATCCTATGTTTCTCTAATTTATTTATGATCTTGTTCTTTATTGCAACATTCTTTTTATGTGTTAGGGAATCTAATAATTCCTGCAGATTTTGAAGTCCTGCAACAGCTTTATAATTTCTCAGAAAATCCAATGATTCCTGAGAGTTTTGAAATCCTACAACAGTCTTATCATGTCTCACAGAATCCAATGATTCCTGAGAGTTTTCAAGTCCTACAATAATCTTATCATGTCTCAGAGAATCCAATAATTCCTGAGGGTTTTGAAGTCCTACAATAATTTTTTCATGTCTCAGGGATTCCAATGATTCCTGAGGATTTTGAAGTCCAACAATTTTTAATGTTCATGAGTCAAATGGCATAACTGCCATGCTCTTTCAGTGGCAGGCACAGTCAGCGATGGAACCACCCAATGTTTCTTGGGTCTTCTCCTTCATTTCAAGGGTCTGCTCCATCTCTCTCCAATGGACAAGGCGAATACATCTCGTTGGCACCCATCTGATTCCTTCTCCATCTGTGGAGATATGAGCAAATTCTCTCCCCCAAGCAGTTAACCTTTCTGGTCCCTTCAATTCACCACTTTCTGGGTCTCTCCACATCACCTGGCGATTATCTAAAGACAGTGGAGCTGCTCACATTGGACACTGCCCTTCTGGTGGGTTTTAATAACCACCCACTCATCTGGAGCCAGTGCATCTCTGTCAAAAATCAAGAAGTTAATAATATAAAGAGCTAAATTTAGAAGTTCTCTAGGGTTACCTGTGGCTCCCCCTTTCTTTTGTTTTTGGAGGAGCATCTTAATGTCTCTGTTTCTCTTCTCTATTATTGCCTATCCTTGAGGACTAAAAGGTATGTCAGTGGTATGTAAAATTTTATACTGTGCACAAAAGTGTGCAAAATGTTTAGAAGTATATGCAGGTCCATTATCTGTTTTTATTGCTTGTGGCCGACCCATAATTGCAAATGCTTGTATAAGGAATTCAGTGACCACTCAGGCTGTCTATTTTGCTGCTGGTATTGCAAAAGTGAATGCTGAAAAAGTGTCTACCACAACATGTATAAAAGACAGATGACCAAAAGATTTATAATGGGTCATATCCATTTGCCAAATTTCATTGGTTCTCAAACCATGAGGGTTTTTCCCTGGAGGGAGTGTAGGAGCATGGAAAGGAATGCAAGCTGTACAGACTTTTACTATGCTCCTAGCTTCCTCTCTTGTTATTCCAAATTGTAAATGTAAAGCTCGAGCAGCCTGATGATATTTAGAATGAGATTCTTGGGCTTCCTGAAATAAAGGAGTATTGGCCAATATGGTTAGAAGTCTTTCTGCCTTTGAATTACCATCAAAAATAGGACCTGGAAGTTTACTATGAGAGTGGACATGCAAGATATAAATTTTACCTGGATTCTTTCTCACTTGCTCTTGAAGTTCCTTAAAGAGCTGATATATATTAGAGGCTACAAATTTTATTTGGGCTGTGGCAATTCTTTGTACCACACCTACTGAATAGGCCAAATCAGATATTATATTTACATCTCCTGGATAATAAGTAAGAGCTAGAATGATTGCATACAATTCATTCTGCTGAGTGGACTAAAAAGGAGTTCTGACTATTCTATTGTTAAGTCACAAAAGTATACAGCACAAATATTATGATTGGATGTATCTGTAAAGATTGTTGGTCCTTTAAGAGGAACTTTAGAAATCTTTTTTTCAAGAATCCATCTCCAATGTATTCTGATGGAAGTGGAAATCTTCAACATAAAGAAGATCCAACTCACTTCCAGTTGATCAATGATGGACAGAAATAACTATACCCAGAGAAGGAACACTGGGAAGCGAATGTAAATTGTTACCACTACTGTCTATCTACCCAGGTTACTTATACCTTCGGAAGCTATTAATTAATGTGCAACAAGAAAATGGTATTTACACACATATATTGTATCTAGGTTATATTGTAACACATGTAAAATGTATGAGATTACCTGCCATGGGGGGAGGGAGTAAGGGAGGGGGGGATAATTTGGAAAAATGAATAATAAAAAAAATAAAATAAAAAAAAGAATCTATCTCCAATTATGTAATAGTCTGGTTATCTTTAATAGAGACCCATGTATAAAATTTGGAGCCTGGCTAATAAAATTTGCCACTCTGGGATGGTTTCACAGCATACATTAATTTGTGCATTAGTATAAAAGGTGTATATCTTGTTAAGTCTTATCCCAGATAATTGTATTGCTTGCTTAATGGCCTTTAATAAAATTCTAGCCACAAGCACTGGGTAAAGAGTAAAGCTTTGTTCCAGTTGTGCTGGGGGGGTTCACCCACTCTATCACCCTTTCTCCTTGATGAAGGATGCTGTGGGTGCCTTTTGTGTAGCAAAAACTGATATTTCCAAGGGTTTTTGAGTGACTCAACCATACTGGATAAAGCCAGTTCAACTTCTCTCAAAGCCTCTTGAGCTTCTTTTCTAAGCTGGCGTGGTGAGTTTAAAGCATGTCTCCCCTTAAAATGTCATATAATGGTTGCATTTGATAGGTAGTCAAGTCTACAGGGAATATTCTACAATTAGTGCAAGCTGAACATGGACCTAGAGAGATTTCTGTTATGTTTTGTAAAGGACACCAGAAAGGGGATTCACTTCAGGTCAAGAGAAACAGGCTTGCAGATTCAGCTGCCGGTGCTGCTACCTATTTGTTCCTCATGGTGTCTTTGATTCCCCAACTCCCCAACTCCTATACTCCCTCCTATAGCTCCCAAGAACAGACTCTTGCTAAAGACAGGGGATGCACCCTTTCTCTTTCTGAGTGGTTTCAAACACACTCAGGCTAACTCCCAATCCTAGAGGCCAATCATTGGAAATTTCTATTTGGCCAACACCAAGCTACTCACTTGGAATAGAATGCTCTCCAATTCCTTGGGAAACCTATTTTCCCCTATTTTCAAACAATTAAACAACTTTGCTTCATCCCAGCTTTCTTTTTTGTTGAGGTTATCTTCCACTTTTTCCAAGATAATTGCTTTCTCTCCTACTACTCGATTGCTTTGTATCCTTTAGACTCCAGGTCATGAACTTCCCAACCTGAATACCACCTGCTACCTATCCTAAAACTCAGCACCCCCAGGATGCTGCTGCCACCATCAAGTTTCCCATTCTCAATCTGGACTCACTGAGGCAGGGCCAGCTCTGTACTGCTTGTCAGCCTGAAGCAGCTCCAGAAGAAGATGTCCTCCATCTCTTTGCTCTAAGAGAATTTGGTTTTGTTTTGCTTACGGGGGAAAATGATGAGGAATTAGAAAGAGGAAATTCCTGAGAAATCCTAAGACTAGCTGGTCTTGGAAATGCCTCAAATAATACTGGCCAATAGCAGTAATTCAATAGTGATTCTATTGGTCGGAAAGCTGTAACGCTCAATAATGGGAACTATTCCACCCCTACCATAATAAAACTCTTTCCTATAAAGTTATCTTCTTGATTCTGACTCTTTGCTAAAAATTTCTTTGGATCTCTGTCCACTTCAATTGGGTTCATAATTATCTCCCTGATTCTGACTCTGTTGAACACCTTTGGAATTTTATACTGCCATTAAGAAGATTAATTTCTTCATGCTTCTTCCTCTTTTGCTAAAATTTCCTTGGAAATTAAACAGATGTCAGGAGCAAAATAAATCTTTTTTCCTTAACTTGGAGACTAAGTATATGAATTCTCTTGCCAAACCCATAATACCAACCGGGGTTGTTGGGGTAGCTTTCTCCTCAAAAAACTGAGGTCTTCTGAATCCAAATTTTATGTTCTTTTTCTCTAGTTAATCTGATGAACTATTCTGATTATTAATTAAATCCCACTCAATCCTTTTAGGACTCCAGTATTTTCATCTCCTCCCCTTCTTCACTCTTCAACTGTTTCCTATTCTTTTCAGGCTTTGTTAATAAATAGTTAAATAATAACAGTGTGAAATAAGAGATGTTGGGATTGGGGAGAGTTTGCAATTTAACGGGGCATCAGGACACTGAAAGTCAGGAAGGACAAACAGTAACCACCACCTTGAAATCTGAAGCAATGACTCTAATGGTGTAATTTTTGACTGGATGCAGATTGACTAAGTTTTAATGCTAATATTTATCTTGTGTGAAGTTTCTATTCTAATTTATAGAGGGGAGTTGTGGGCACTTGTAAAAGGCCTCCCTGTGCCCGTTATTTGGTTAAATTTTGTTGACTGACTGGAAGTTTGGTTACTTTTATTTAGACTGAGAGGTTCTAGGGGGGAGAGAGAGATGATGGCGGGTTTTTTTGTTTGTTTGCTTTTGCTTTGTTTTGTTTTAGCTTGGGCACTAGTAATTATAATTTTCTTTTATTCACACATAACAGACCAGTTCTTCCGATTTGAAAGGTTACTCAGGGAAGCTCATGGGTCTCTATCCATTTTACCGGATAGCCCCTCAAGGGAGATAAATTAATTGAGGAAACTGGCCTAGGTTTGTGAGAAGGCAAAATTCTTATGAATGTCAGGCCACTGTGAAGAAATTTTTCAGAGATCTTTCAGCATCTATTCTGTGGCCTTATTATGTGACCCTGTTGGAAGTCCTGGGAAACGCAAAGAAATAGCCATCACTTCAAAACGCATTTAGAGCGCATCTATCTTGGGTACTTAAGACACAACACGCCAAGGCCCTAAGAGGACACTACGCCAGGAGGTGATGCTATCACATACAATACAGTCTATATGTGACAAGCATAAGGAATGATGCAGACAGTGGTTGGTAAAAGACTTCAGGACTGGGAGAAATTTCTGGGTGGGTCTCTTACGGACAGCATTAGGGCCACAAGTGGACAAAGTCGTCTTTAAAGAGCAGGATCTATTTAACGTGTATGGGAGTGCCTGCCATCTAGGGGAGGGAGGGAGGGGAGGGGGGAAAGAAGGAGGGGAAAATTCGGAACATAATGTTGTAAAAAAATTACTCATGCATATGTACTGTTAAAAAAAAAAGTTATAATTATAAAATTAATTAAAAAAAAAAAACAAAACAAGAGCATGGTCGCCAGGAGGAGCCTCCGGGGAGAAAATCTGCTTTGGGGCAAGTTGTTGTGGGTGTGTCAGTCAGAGTAGGTTACCTGCCCTGCCCGGCTCTCAAGCGTGGGATGTGGAGCCGTGTGGAAGAGTTTGTTCAGGAGTCGGACCAAAAATACTGAAGTTTCCGGCCTTGGAGCCTCCTTGTTGTCCTGCCATTGCCCAGACTCTAAGAATTTGCTCGGGACGGGATACTGGTCCCGCGGCGCGCGGGGAGACGTCGCCAGCGCCACCCTCCATGAATAATTAAGCAGGGGGCCTTGGGGCTCCGCCCCCGTCCGTGTTGCGTGGCTACTTCCGGCAGCTCTATCGAGGCGGCGACGCCAGCGGACGGAGCGGAACGGTGAGCCACTCACTGCGGCGCTACCTCGATTAGGACCTTGGGTCTGTTCCTCAAGCTTCTCCCATCTTCCTTTCGGGAGCTGCGTCTGCCTTCTTGTCAGGGGCTCGGGCCAGTCGCCATGTATCCCCTGGGGGACTTCCCGCGGGCAGGGAGCGAGCCGGATGGGAAGGCGTTAAAGGGGACCGAAAAAGAAGCTTGGGAGCTGGGTCGCGTCCCGTCCCGTCCGGGCCTTCCGGCTGAGGGACCTGGCGGGGGTGGGGCGAAGAGGAGGGGGAAGTCACCTTTACGGGATCAGGCCCGAGTGGGGGAGGGGCAGCCGCCGAGACGCTGGGACGGGATGCGACGCGGACCAGGCCGCCCCGAGGAGGCAGGAAACGAGGTCTAGAAGGTCCCCCACTCGGGGGCGGGGCGGGAAAGGTGCGGAAACGCGCTCCCCCGGGACATGGGGCTGCATCTGGGCTGGGCCACAGAGGGCCTCGATCCGCGGAGTTCTCTGTTCCGAAGCTCGCTTTGCCCTCATCCGCGGGGAGTGAGAGGCTCGGCCGAGGAAGAAACAAAAGGACACTTCGCGCGAGGAGTGTTCCGCAGGAGGCGGGGGCGGCCGCAGAGTCAGGGGAAGGTGCAGGGCTTTGGTTGCTGTTTTGGAAAGGCTCTCTGCTCGACGCCCGGAGCTGGGCGGGGATGGAAGCCCATGAGGGCGGCTTGGGGTTTCCTGTATCATCAGAATTAAATGCACCGCTGTAATTTAGCATTTTGGGGACCAGGCTGAAAACATTAGGACTGGAAGAATCCTCGAGCTAGATCTAGAACGGGGAGGGGCTTCTGAGGTCTTGTGTTCACTTCCTCTGTTTAGAGGTGAGGAAACTGAGGCAGGGGGAGGGGAAAGTGACCTTAGGTAATAAATGGCAGGCGGGATTTGACTCTATTCCCACAGAGTACGTGCTCCTCTCCACTACACCGGAGTGGCTTCCTTTTATCCTCAAATATTTCCCGCTTTGGGCACGTTGGAAGCCTGGTGACCAACTTGGTCTGTTAAGAGGCCTGTTTTGGCAAAATCGGGCTCATTATAAGGTGGGTGCAAAGTGACAAAATGCTAACTCCAAGTCAGCCCACTGTTTTACTGATTATCTGCTTTGGTGGGCAAAAATCACATCTTTGACCTCCTCCCCGCTTCCCTGAGGGTTTTCATGAATTCCTTTTCTGTTTTAGTAAACACTTTTAGTTACTTGAATCATTTCCCACTACCTTTTGCCACATCTTCGGGAGGGGGTTAGATTGTAAATATAAAGTACACTCTTTAGTACGGCATATGAGAAATAATTGGCTTGTTCAAGAAGCAAGCTTGACCTCATTGGCACAATAAAGGCTGTTAAAGAACAGTTAGTCCTTTCTTCACTCCTAGCCAGCTTCTGCAATGCCATATAAATTGTTTCTAATGAATAGTCAGTTTGTTTAACAACATTCAACGCTATTATATTAGTGTGGTGTGTTTTACAGATTTGTTATGGATAGATCAATGGAACTGTTAATTTGATGAGGTCACTTTAACCTTTCTTCCCTTTTAATCTCTGGAAGGAGAATGGCATTTCCATGTAGATTGTAACATGACTCTAAACATGTATTCTGATGTGTTGAAAAATGTATTTTTACACAAACTTGTAGAATTTATTTTAAAGGGAAGAAGCACAGTAAGTTATTAAGTTATGATAGAACTTTCTTGGGGAATAGGTTCTAAAAAATATTTTACATATTTTATTTGAAAAGAAATAACTTTTTTTTTCCCATTTCCATAAATCATTACAATGTATTCAGTCTACAATGGCTAAAATCTGTCTTCAGTGAATATCTAGCCAGGTTTTTTTTGTCCTCAGGCACTTTGTATTAAGTGACTTGTTCAGGGTCACACAATAGGAGTCAAGTATCTGTGGCTCGATTTGAATTCAGGTCCTCTCCAAGCTCAGTAGCTGCCCCAGATAGTCTTTATAGTGGTGGGGGAACAGGAACCTTAAGGAGTAAAGCAGATCCTGTCTAAAATGTCAATCAACATCACATCTCAAATGACCAAAGTGAAAGTATTATACTGAATTATTCATTCACTTGCAGCGCCTAGAACAGGCACTGTGAAATTCATCCCTATTTCCTCTAGTCACCATGCCACCCTCAAGAAGGAAGGGTGGAGGTAAAGAGGTTAAAAACACTCCATTAAGACATAGGAAACCCAAATTCTGGTTCTCCTTTCACTTTAATGTGACTCTAGGAAAATAACTTAACTAATACTTAACTAATGTAGGTCTTAGTTGACGAAGCTATAAAATTAAGTTTTATTTGATACTTCTGCAGATTCAGGATCTGGAGGAGATGATTTCTCATGGTCCCTCTTGACTCTAAAATTTAATGTTCTGTGATTCCTTCAGCAGTGCTTTGTGCAATAGATCTTTTTTCGATCTCTCCATAGTAGTTCTTTATATACTGAACATATATTTTAGTGGTTATTCCTTATCTTCAATGTTTCACTATAGAATTCAGCTACACATTCCACAAAGTTGCTAGTTTTCTTGCTCATATTGTCCTAATAGTACTTTTAGTTGTCTTTAGGATAAAATAGAAAACTTCTCTGTTTGGTAGTTATAGGCCTTCACAGTCTTACTCCATTCTATCTTTCTAGACTTGTTATACATTACTACTTTTCAACAACCATATTGCCTTACTGATTGTTTTTTGTATATAACATTGCATCTATGCTTTTGCATTAGGCTATTCAACCCCAATGCCAGAAATATACTTACTCTTTATTAGATCTCTAAATTCCTTTAATGCTTAGTTTAAATGCTTTTTATATAGCTGCTCTCTTCTGAAGGAGGACTCCTTGTCCCTTGGCTGTTTACTTCATATCTTCTTTGTACATATTTTATTTTGACTTAGATGAACAGATGTTGTTTCCTCCATAAAATGTATACTTCTTGGAAGGTAAGGACTATTTGTTTTTTTGTCCCTAGCACTTTACTTATTAGCACAAAGTTGTTTTGTCCTTTGTTTTCAAGAGGACCAATGACATCATGAGTGATGTCTTGACATGTGCATTTAATTAGATTTAAGTGAGGCAGAGTTGTACCAAGTCATCAACCTCACTCTCTCTTCCTGAGTTATCTAAGCTCTGGCAGGACAAAAGTCAAGATGAGTGTTGATATCCCAGGATACAGTGGATTACCTTGATCATATCTGATCAAGATCTAAGCAATCCATAATACCTGCTTCTCCTTCCATCATGGCCAGTGGAAAAAATTGTTCTACTCTTTTCTCATCTCATTACACTAGGGAAAGTCTTCACATGCTTGGGATAGATTGGCCCCAAACCTATTAGTGAGTTGGAGCCTGCCGATTACTCTAAACATAGTTTACTCCATCTGCTGATATTTTACTGGAGTTTGGGCTCTTACTCGAAACTTTTTTTTATTTGAAAATAAAAAAGCTAGTTAACCCTGGTTGAAAATATTAGCATCTTCCTCTAAAATAAGGAAAGGCTTTTTATAAAATTAAATTTTTCAATGCCATTTCCACTTCCAACCCTATTAGGTAGTTTTTAGCCCAACTATTTGGAAACTAATATCCAACTTCATTCTGAAACTCAAGTATTTGAGGTGTAACAACTTCTTGGTTTGGAATTGAATCAATCAACAAACATTTATGAACTGTCTACTAAGGGGTGCATGAAGTAAAAAGTATGTCTTTTTAATGCATTCAGAATGAAAACTTTTTTGGTTTGCTAAACATCAAGTTATGAATTCCTTTTTTAGGTCCATCTGGGAATGAGTGGATATCCTTACAAAGACCTTAGAGAAAAACAGTATCACAGAATAAAATGTTGGATTTGGAATCAAAGAAACTAGGTTCAGATGCTGCCTCTGTCCCTTATCATCTATGTAACTTTAAGCAATAATTCATTGTCCCAGTTTCCTCTTTTGTAAAATGAGGGCTTTTGATTAGACCAGTTCTAATTGCATGATCCTATAAAAGGCCTGTCCCATGCAAAAGATTTCAAAAGTTTCCTCTGTAACTTTGGTTTCTCATTCCTTTGTTTGATCTTGCTTGCTTCCTTCTTCTCTAGTCCTTTCCTAATCACATCCTCCATGACATGCAAATGAATTGGATTTGAATGAGGGAAGGCTGTGCAAAGTCATCTGCCTCATTTTCCCTTCCAGAACCATCTGAGTCCAGTGGTCAGATAGATTAGGACGACTAGAATGGCTTTGGATGAAGTGGGAGACCTTGGTCTCTTAAGCTAAGGTCTTCAACAGGTCTCAATTTGCCTGAGGCCGCACCTATTCAGTGATTAAAGTTAGGGAGCAATGGAAGCAAAGACTCTCACCTATTTTTTTTTTTTTTTAACTTTAAAAAATACACAAAACCCCCTAAATAAATAAATAAATGGGTGAACCTCAGGGTTTCTGGCCAAAGTAGAAATGACTGATATTTACTTTCAGTGTGAGTCAACTCAGGACCCAAACAGTGAGTTAATGGGCCTTACTCACCTAGCTCAAGTTCTACTTTATTAATCCTTCAACTGCTCTAGCTCAAAGTTCTCTTTCCCACTTATGAACTTCAATAACACTTTACTATTTATAGCAGTATTTTCCAAACTATGTTCCTTGGAAGCAGTGTTCCACAAAACATGAACAAGGTTGCCAGAAAATGTCAATGCCAGTAATCTCTTCTAAAATATAAGAAAATATTTTTGTGCCACATTGTGTGCATGTGCATATATATACTTAATTTTGTTTTTCCTTATATCCCTAGGGCTTAGTACAATGCCTGGCACAGAATAAAACCTTAATAAATCCTTGCTGGATTGTAATTTGCTGCAAAATTTTCCAATTCCATTCCCTTTTATTCTGAGGGTATTCCAACTCCACAGTTTGTATATTCAAACCACAAAACTTCCAGGATCAAGTTAGTTTAGGAAACTAGTCTGTGTGACTTAAATTGGTTCTTATTATCTTACATGATTAGCTAACTGCTTCATGTGTGCACATCATGTCTCTCCAGGAAGATTATAAATTCCTTGTAGTTCAGGATCTTGTCTTTCATTTCTTTTACACATCCTTAGCAAAGACCCACTTCCTTATCCAACAATCCTAATTAAAGATTTTTTTTAAAAAAAGGTTTTAAATCGTTCAATAGAATGAACCAACCAACAATCAACTGATTCTGATGTATAATGCCAATAATCTGTACCTTCTTCAGTAACCTACCTCTGCAAAGAAGGTAGAATATTTTGTCAAATATTGCAGACCAAACTTAGTCATTATAATTGTACAGCATTCAATTTCAGGTTTTTATTCCTCCTGTTTGCATTTTTGCAGTATATAATTTCATATAAGCCTTTTCATACTTTTATATCTGTTATGTTCCCCTAACTATCATTTCCATTACATTCATGTACCATCATTTAACTGTTCCTCAGTGGATGGACATCTGTTTTACTATCACAAAATGTTCTCCTATGAACATTTTGGTGAATATGGGATCTTCTTTTTGTTTTTGACCTTATAGTGTATATGTAGCAGTGGGACTTTGGATCAAAGGGTGTGAATATTTTAATGCTTTTAAAATATATATATAATTCCAAATTATCTTTTAAATGGTTATACTGAACAATTTTACTTGTGGTAGATTACCATGTCTAACTTGCCACAGCTTCTTCAACATTGATTGTTTTCAGTCAAGTGAAAGTCAAGTCAAATCAGCTAGCATTTGTTAAATGTTGGGGATACCAAGAAAATAATCCTTTCCATCTAGATGCTCATGGTCTAAAGGGAGAAAAGCATATAAACAAGACATACACTGGTTAAATTTGGGAAGTCTCAGTTAAGAAGAACTTGGAAAGGCTTTTTGCAGAAAGTGAGGCTTTAGCAGAAGGAAACTAGTGAAGCTAGGAAGGAAGAGGAAATGACAGTATTTCCACTTATAGGCCAGTATAGATAGATACTTGTAGGCTGAGATGATGAAGCATGTTATTCAAAGAACAGCCTGGAGGCCAATGTCACTGAGTTGCAAAGGGTGTAGAGGTGAGTAAGGTGTGAGGGGCCAGGTTGTAAAAGACTTTAAAAAGCCAACAGGATTTGTGATTCTGCAAGTGATAGGAATTTGCTGGAATAAACTGAATGGGAATGTCAGGCCTGTGTTTTAGGAAACTTATGAAGCTGAATAGGGAAGTGGAGAAGGGAGAAAGACCTGAGACCAGGAGGTCAAGCTGCTTGAGGTGAGGAAGACCTGCCCCAGATTGGTTAGAATATCCGTAGAGAGAAGAAGGTTATATGGGAGATGTTACAAAGAACTTGACAATAAATTAGAAGTAGAGTGAGAAAGTACAAAATAGTAGCAAGGTTGTATACTTGAGGGACTGGGAAGGTGCTTAGTGGTACCTTCAACAGCAAGCAGGAATTTAAGAAAAAGAGAGGGCTAAATGGAGAAAGAAAAATGGATTCAATTTTGGACTGAATTGAGTTTTAAGAAATTTTCAGGACATCCATCCTTTTCAAGATATTCTAGTAGACAGGGAAAGATGTGAGAAAATCAATAGAGAAATTAGTACTGTACAAGTACATCGGAAAATCATCTGCTTAGAGGTGATGAGATCACCAAGAGAAATAGTAGAGGAAGAAAAGAAAAGCCCCATCTCTGATATACATTTAGGTTTATTCTCTCACATTGGGACGACTATAGGGGAGGTCAGGTGATTGATGGATTAAATTTGTGACTTCTACTTCTTCCAGATCTATGATTTGTGATTAAAAAAATTTTTTTTTAGCATTGTTATTGATTGATGGCAGAAAGAAAAATGGAGAAACTGACTTATGGTTCTTGTTTTCATGGAAGTAAGATCTTGCTCCTGACTACTTGGCCTTGACTCAACTGCTGAGAAACTGTCCCTTGCACAGATGGTCATGAGCTCATACAAAAAAACAAAAGTGCATTCATGGCCAGAATTTTAAATTTAACTCTCATGTGCCAGTCTCTAGATTCTGAAGTATGCTATAGATAATTGCAGCCAGATTAATATTCTCGGGACCTTTTGTTCAGTACTTCATACATCTGTGAGATGGTCAGCAGTCAGAATAAGCCCTAACATACTTAAAGCAGAAATTGGAGACTATGAATATTGAATTCAGTATAGCTACAAATACAATTGATTTGTTGATTTTACAGAGCTTTTTTTTTCTCCTTTATTACAAAGAAAGTTGTACTGAGTTAGGGGAACCAAGGAGGAAAATGAATGTGATCCAAAAACAAATTATCACTAAAAACAGATTGAAAAAAAAAAAAAATCTAACCTTCCTAATTCTGAAGCATCTGCTTTTCAACAAATCACATCCTCCCTTTGGTATCGCTTTCTTGATCATTACCCATTCCTTTTTGTCTTTGTCTTCCACTGTGGTTTTTTTTTTTTTTTTTTTAAGCATTATGGCTAAGACATAAAGTGCTTATTTAATTAGGTGTGTACTGATCAGCCATCAGCAGGCGCATATTTAATAATTTGTTAACCTTTTTCTGTGCTTTTGAAAAGAGAGCACACTTTTTTCACAGTTACAGGTAAAAGTTACCTACTAGTCAAAAATATTAGGTGTTCTAAACTGTGAATAATTGAATTATGGCACTAGTCATAGTGACTCACTTCTGAGTCCTTAAGACTTTTTTTGTATATACTTTAATTTAATTTAATTTATTGGGTTTTGTTGTATTATACTTTTGTCTTCTCTCTTAGAATGTAAGTTCAAGGAAAAATTTTTAGTTCAATACATGATTTACTATATGAATGGTAATTTGATAAAAAGAACAGGAGACTGGGAGTTAAGAAATCCATAGTCTAAAAAGACTATGCCCATTTGTGACAGTTTATAACATCTGCTACAGTCTCTTTCACAATTATGTAAAAGAAATGAGTGTTAGTCCTATTTTTAATTGGGTATGTAATTTTGATCAACATCAAATCTGAATTTGGTTGAATTAAGTGATCTCTGATCTTCTCTAGCCTTTCAATTATTTATTAAGTAGAATAAGTAGAGAAAGTGCAATTTTTAGTTAACAGTCTGAATATATTCTGTTTATCCATGAATTAACTTTTTTTATCCAGACACTGCAGAGAAATGAGAATAAATAGCAACATAGTTTTATGTCTCTTTATTTGCTCTCTGATTTTTTTGTGCTTATTGCATTTTCTTTTTTTTCCCCCCTTCTTTCTGAGGCTGGGGTTAAGTGACTTGCCCAGGGTCACACAGCTAGTTAAGTGTCTGAGACCAGATTTGAACTTGGGTCCTCCTGAAGTCAAGGCTGGTGCTCTAACCATTGCGCCACCTAGCTGCCTGCTTATTGCATTTTCTTGTAGTACCATTAATATTCAGTGCATTGAATCTCTAAAATTAATGATGTCTGTGATATATAGGTTTGTTTTTACTATGTTGCTATAAGCGTTGTATAGTTAATTCCTGCCTAAAGTAATCAATTGAAGGGAACTATATTTTTGAGAAATTTTATTATTTTGAGAAAAAAATCATTTTTAAGGCCTCAGATGCTGTTTCCGATTCCAGTGATCTTATTCAAGAGGTAGAAGATGCTGTTTACTTGGTTATTTTTTTTAAGCTTTCTATTGTATTGTCTAGAGTACTACAGAATAATAGCATAGGAGAGATTTTTAAAAAAAAATCTTGAGAAGTAATATGTTCTATTTTTTTTTTCATGCAAACTTATCAATTATACATAATACAGAAATTTTCTCACAGCTTACATAAAACAAATTCAATTATTTGGACACTAAGTTTTTATGTACTTTTCCATTGACACAGTGGTAGTTTTTCTGAGATATATCTTAGCTGGCCTTGGAATCAGAAAAACCTGGATTTACATTATGAGTGTGCTTTATTCTGTGACCATGGAAGGGTCATTTAAACACCTCAAAGTCTTGGACTCTGAATATACAAAGGCAAAAATCAAAGTAGCCAACCAGTCATCAAGCATTTATTAAGCATGTATTATGCTCCGGGCATTGTGTCAGATGCTGGGGATACCAGAACAGTCTCATCCCCTCAGCTCCATAGTCTAATAGGGGAGACAACATGCAACTGTGTACAAATAGATGGTAATTTGATGGAAACTAGCAGCTAAGAAATCCAAGTTCTGAAAAGACTGCCCATTTATGTGACTCTTGAACATTTACCCCAATGTCTTTCACAACCTTGTGAGAGAGGAGAGAGTGTTAGTTCTGCTATCACCTTGGTCAAGTTACTAAATCTCTCTGGGTCTCAGTTTCTCCATCTTAAGGAAGCTTTTTGTATAAGGTAGGACTTCAGCCAAGACTTGAAGGAAGCCAGGAGGCAGAGATCATTCCAAGCTTAGGGTCCAGCCAGTGAAAAGTGTTTTGGAGTCTAGAAGTGGAGGGTCTTATTTAGGAATTACCTGGAGGATTGCAGAGTATGTGGAGGTGAGTAAAAGATAAGAGGACTGGAAAGGTTCTGAAAGTCCTCCTCCCTCTTCTCTCCCCCCACCCCCCAAAATAGTAAGCAATCCAATATAGGTAAATAAATACAATCAATCATATTAAACATATTTCCACATTAGTCATGTTGTGAAAGAAGAATCAGAACAAAAGGGAAAAACCACGAGAAAAAAAATCTTTCAAGTGAAAACTATGGATTCCAAAATTGCACATTTAACAGAATTGCCGATCTTCATAAGTAGAGGAATTTTCCATCCACAAGTAACCCCTCATTAAAACCACTCATCCAGACTAAAACAAAGAAGTCTACAGTGCTCCCCATATTCTTAATAAATGCTTATTAAATTGTAGTGCCTGTTGTGTATAAGGTACCAAGGGACACAGAGACAAAAACAAAGTACTTCTTTCCCCCAGGATCTTAAATTATACAGAAGCTTACAGCATGTACACAAGTAAGTAATTTCAAAGTAACATAAAGTAATTAAGAGGTAGTGAAAGGTGCAGTGGATAGAAACCTGGACCTAAAGTCAGGAAGACTGAAATTCAAATTTGGTCTCAGATACTAGCTGTACCACCTTGGACCAATCACATAATCCCTACCTGCTTTAGTTTCCTCATTTATAAAATGGGTTTAATAATACCACCTACGTCCCAGTATTTTTGTGAGAATAAATGAGATATTTATAAATTGCAGACCTTGAGGTTCTATAGAGAAAATGAGTGCCAGTAACTGGAAGTGGAGAGGAAGGAGAGGGCAGGAAGGGCCTCCTGTAGATGTCACTTAAGCAGTGTTTTGAAGGAAGTTAGGCATTTGTTAGGCAAAGATGAGAGAAGGCATCGCTTGTGCAAACACTGGGGCCAGAGAATGAATGATGGATATGGAGAGCAGCTAGTAAGTCAGTTTTATGGGAACAGAATTAGAAAAGTGGGAACCAGATCATGGAAGGCTTGAAATCTAGAAGGGCAACTTGCCCAAGAAAGAAATTATGAATGGACACTTTTGAGTGCAAGAAGGTATTAAATAGAAGAATATTTTTTAAAAGATAGGAATTCTGCTACAAACATGCGTTACCAAATTTCAGTTAGATGAATTAAAGTGGATTTCATGTTTTCATGTAGTTACTATGGTGATAGGTGCTATGTACAGAGGACTATTATGACATAACTGAATTCATGCAGAGATTTCCCCTAGAATTTCCTTTTGCATTGTCCACCAAGACCTGTTGAATCTGGCAGCTCTACCTTTCCAGACATCCAGTAGTGGCACCTAGTCCCTTCTTTTTCAGACTACTGTTTATCTCCATCCCTTCAGTACCATTTTAGCCAATAAAGTCAGGACTCAGTGAAGAACAGATCTTCTCTTTGTCTCTGAATAACCCGGGAGTAAAGAAAGGTGAGTGTGTATATAGCATAGTAATAGTTTCTTAATTTAATGGGAGTACCAGCCATTCATGTTTGGGAGTCGTATTGTGAGGAAGCTTAACATATTCTTGCAGGGATGCTCTTGTTCAAAATACTCTGAAATTCCTTCTGCTGCATGCTTATATATATGTCTTATGTATGTCTGGTAAAATTCTACATGTCCTTAATTTCAGTGTTGCAAGTAGATTAAAAAAAACAAACCACAACTCGATTATTTCACCAACTAGCAATCAGTCTTGTTAGAGATTCAGATTGGAAAATCAAATGGGAACTCCATTCTTTTTCCCCACTTAATTATTTATTTTTTCCAATTACACGTAAAGCTAATTTTCAACACACTTTTATAAGATTTGAATTCCAATTTTTCTCCCCATTTCCCCCCCTAAAATAACAAGCAATCTGATATAGGTTATAAACATACAATTGTATTAAAAAAAAAAATTTCCACATCAATCATGCTATGAAAGAAGAATCACAACAAAAGGGAAAAACCAGAAGAATAGAAAAGCAGTTTTTTAAAAAGTGAAAATAGTATGTGTCTATATGCTTCCCAACTCCATAATTCTTTTTCTGAGTGTGAATAGTATTTTCCATCATGAATCTTTTGAAATTGTCTTAGATTATTTATTGCTGAGATGAGTCAAGCCTGTCAAAGTTGACAAGTCAAGACTTGTCAAAGTTATTGAACAGTGTTACTGTTACTGTGTACAATGTTCTCCAGGTTATGCTCATTTCATTCAGCATCATTTCACATAAGTCCAGGTTTTTCTGAAATCTGCCTGAAGATTTGCAGTCTTTATACTCTTTCCCCATAGGTATGATTAGCTTCTGCAATTTTAGGCAATAATTACCTAGCAAAAACAGCACAGATCACTCATTAACCATTTTCTAAGCACCTCCTGTATTTCTCAACTACTTCTTTCCCCTTCAACCAAAAACATGTAATATTATCTCAGAATGAGCTACAGGTTAAAAATTATCGTGAGTCTGAATATAATATATATTTGTGCTCTATGTCTCTCTAGCTCTTACTATATTGTATCTAGACTGTCATTTTCCACCTGTTGTTTGACTGATCTGAAAATGTTCTTATGTAATTTTGCTTGTATTTTGACTCTTCAGTAAAAGATATATAATTTTTGTTCTCTGTGTTTTTCCCTTTAGCAGCTAATAATCCTGCATTGTTGCATACTGTCTTATTCTACAGCTATTTTTGATTGGGTTTCTCTGTAGCAAGAAAATGTTTGATTTTTTTCTTTTTCATACTGTTTGCCTACTCCAGATTGTATTTCAACTCTGCACTGTTACCGCCTCCTTTGTCATGTCATCTGTCTCTTAGGTTGTCACCTTGTCCCAAGCCTTCCTCTTATCAGTTTTTGGAAAAAGCAAAACAAAAGAGATATCCACCTTCTCCTAAGCATGAGGCTTTGATTTTTTTCATTTTGTGGCAGCAGATTTTGGCATATGAATTATGTGGGTTGATAGAATCACTTGCCTTTTAAAAATACATTTTGTCTCAGTGCATAAACTTCTATGAAGTCATGAGTCTTACACATCTTCAGTGCAATATTGACATTTAATAAAATGTTTAATAAAATGTTAATAAAAAAATAAGCAACAGTGAAAAAAAATATGTACTTTGTATATCCCTTCTTGCTGGAAGATTCTCATCCCTATTCATAAGTATCTTTACCTACCTTATAAAGTAGAGTGCAATAGATGTTCTCTGAGGTTCTTTGCAATGCTTAGTGTTTTGGGGTTTATGTATATGTATGTGTGTGTGTGTATATATATATATATATAGCCAGTTTGTTTCTTAACAATTTTTTTTAAATAGCTTTTTATTTACAAGATAATATGCATGGGTAATTTTTCAGCATTGATCCTTACAAAACCTTCTGTTCCAACTTTTCCCCTCCTTCTCCCCACCACCTCCCCTAGATGACAGGTAGGCCAATACATGTTAAATATGTTAAAGTATATGTTAAATACCATATATGTATGCATGTCCATACAGTTATTTTGCTGTACAAGAAAAATCAGACTTAGAAATAAGGTAAAATTAACCTGAAAAGGAAATCAAAAGTGCAATGGGACAAAAACAGAGGGAGTGGAAATGCTATGTTGTGATTCATACTCATTTTCCATATAGTCTATTGAATATATCTTTGCTATATTTGGGGATGTAAAAAGCCACTTTTCTTTAGGAGATTTGTAATTTTTTGATGTTGGAGTTTCCCCTATTGTTGCAGATTAGAGCGTTTTTTTACTCCCTCATCTTATGCAACTTTTGTTGCCATATAAAGAACATTATATGAGATTTGAGCAACATACAAAGTGGTAGTACACTCCTATACCAAGAATTACAATTAATCATGCAATATCAGGGGATCCAGAGGAAACCTACCAGCATCACTTGTGAGGATTCATTGGAGGACATGGATAAAAGTTGCATGGGATGAAAGGACATAGGATTTATAAATTTGCCTCAGTTTGTTTGTGCCATTTGTGCCAGTTGTTTAATCTTGCAGTACTCTGAAAATTATTTTCTATCATTTTGATAACAAAAATCAGAAGTGAAGTTAATGAAATTAAAATGAGAAAGAAAAATCTTCTGAATAAGATTGTTTTCTGTCATAGGAAAGGGTCTTGTGTCAGTTACAAAGAAGTTAAGATGCTGTGCTTTGAAACATTTAGGAGCTGAGTGAGCTAAAACAGTAGAATAAGGACCCTGTTAGAAGGAAGGTGGCCCACAATCTATTCCAGATCTTACTGTTTACTCCCTGTATGGGACTTGAGTACAGGAGTGGGGCCTTTCAGATCATTAACTTAGAGTTAAAAGGAATCTACCTTCCCAGACATGTATTCCATTCCAGTTTCTTCAGTTTATATGTGAAGAAATTGAGATTCAAAAAAAAGCTTAAATGGATCTCTTCAATCAGGCTTGGACCCAGGAGTTTATTCAAATCCACACTCTTTCCACTGTTCTTTGCTTCCTCAGTGAGATGGTTACTCACCATTTAAATCACAGACCTTTAGAAGAATTCATTCAAATGAAAGCTATACTTTTCTTTCTAACCAGGACTTAAGTAAAACCTACAACTGGTATTTTTGGAGCATGCATGTATTTTTCAAAAAAAAGTTACCATTTTAAAGGTTAGAGCCTATATAAAGTCTTCACTTGTGTTCAAACCAATGTAAGAAATATTTAAAACAAGTCATAGAATACAAAGATCATGTTGATAAGATCATTAGATGTTTGGCACAGTAGTTTAAAAGTCTGTTCCCATGCTAGGTCTGCTGTGAATGACAAGTGTTTACACTGTGCCAAGCACTATGAAGCTTGAGAATTCCTGTCTCATACTTTTGCTGCTAATAAACCTGTGACTGTGGCTAGAGTTCTCTGGACCTCAGTTTCCTTGTTGTAAAATAGTGGTGAAGGGGAGGGTATTGTCTTTTCCAGCTCTAAAGTTCTCTTGTTAAGAAAACCAATGTGATTCCTTATCAAGTCTGGTTCTATTTTGTGAAGGAAAAGACTTATCTTAGGCCTTGTTCAATTATATTCTATGTAGTTTGGGTTTTTACTCTGTAGTCTAATGGGGGGGGCAGCCTAACTGGTAAAGAAGGTCATAAGTATCATCTACAAAAAAACACCAAGTGTAAGACTATTGATGCACTTGGGGTATATGAGAATTTTCTACTGAATTTCAGAAATTGTCCTCTGACATTGGTATTCTTCAGCTTCTCTGTTTTATCATTGGATTTCAAGTCTTTTTCCTTAATACTTTTTAGCCTCTTTACCTTTAGGCCACAAGGACTGGATTAGTTTCATTGCTAAGGAAACTTTATAAGTTGGGAAACTACTACTACTAATGCAGGTCACCACTTTGCAATTTTTAGCCTTAGAGATTTTCCAGAATGATAAAAAAAGAGGTTATTGTTTAATGTCGAACAGCTATTATATGTTAGGTGTATAGCGTAACATATATTAAATACCTACAGTTTGCCAGGCACTATGCTAAATGCTAGGGAACAAAAAGAGGCAAATGACAGTCCTTGCCCTCAAGGAGCTAAAAATCTAATAGAAAAGACAACAGGCAAATAAATGTGTAAAAAAGCAAACTATATACAAGATAAGTAGAAAATAATTAAAAGAGAGAAAAGCAGACACAGTACTTCTAATATTTCCTAGCCACTTAACATTTAGAAAGATCTTCATATGGGATGTACTTCATTTTATTAACATGACAAGGAAGAGATTAATAAACATGACAAAACAGACCATCATGGGTTGTAACTGCTATGCCTTCCTGGCAGTTACAATGGGTACCTGTTTTATTCCGCCTGAACTAAGATTTATGCCATGTTCCTTTATTAAACAAAATATATTTGGAAATTGAGGAGGCAGCATTTGAACAAGGCAAGATACTTCTCTCTGCTCACAACATTCCCAAATCTGTATCTCCATCCTGAATTTCATGGCATTCCTAATATACATATGTTTATATGTATGTGTGTGTGTGTGTGTGTGTGTGTGTGTATATATATATATATAAATGTGTATGTAAATATGTGACTATATGTGTATATGTATATTTTATATTCTCTTCCCCCTTCATTTTCTTTTTTTCTTTTTTTTTTTTTTTTTTTTCCAACTGCCTCTGGATACTGCCTGGATGTCTTCCTCACATCAATATTCATCATGTTTTGAAACTCAACTCATAAGCTTACCTCTTTCACAAATCCTTTCTCTCGTATTCCCATCATTATACCATCTTTCACTTTGGCTCTTCAGGAGTCATCTTTCTTGCCGTCAGCAGTCATTTGCCAAATTGGGATTTTGTTTCCACCACATTTCTTAAACCTTTTCACATCTATTGCTGCCATTCAAGACCAGGCTCTCATCACCTCACAGAATCCCAGTTAAAGCCATATCATCTCCCACCTCATAAGTTTCCACAGTAGTCACATGTTCATTTTGTCTGTAGACCTTCCCTACTCCAGTTTTCTTCTTTCAACCGTACTACTCTGTCTTCTAAATGTAAGCTGTTTAGCTTCATTCAAGACCATCTGCAGTTTTTCTCTAGGGGACTTTCCCAGCCTTATTTCACCTTACTCTCTTATTATACACATCAGATTTCCTTTACATATTTAGAAACTGCTATTTCTCAACTATTGCTCATGTTCATCCCCTATGTCTGGAATGAAATCTTCTCCCTCATCTAATTTTGTTGAAAATCCTTCCCTTCCTCAAGGGTCCAATTCAGAGTTGGAAGAAACCTTAGAAGCCTTCACTTTATAGATGAGGAAATTGAAGTCTTTGTTGAATCAATAGACTAAGACTTTACATCATTTTTTTCCTACTCGTATTTACCAGTTTTACTATTCAATTATATTACTATATCATTTTATTTAGCCATTGGACATGTAGGCTATTTCCAGATTTTTGCTTAAAAAAAAAAAGCCATGAATATTTTTACTCTGATCAATGGAATCTTTGAGTCAAAGGGATACAATTTTGTGTATCTGTTGCCTTCCATAATATTTACACCAGACTATCCTCTGAAGCCCTATCCCAAATGGATTCTCCCTCTCTCCCTTTGGGGCTATTTTTGCCAATTTTCTTGGATATATAAAATAGTTTCTTAATGTTTAGATTTCAATTTCTCTGACTTGGGAATTGCAGCATATTTTCATATGACTATTGATTATTTCTTATAAAAATTTTTTCTCATGCTCTTTGATTATTGCTACACTGGAATGTTATATATATATTTTTAATTTAATATTTCTATACAGCCTTTTGGAGATATGTATCAATTTCTTAAGCATTCTAGGTCAATTAGATGGGGCTCTTTTCAACATTGAGATGATTCAAGCCAGTTCCAATGGTCTTGTGATGAAGAGAGCCATCTGCACCCAGAGAGAGGACTGTGGGGACTCCTTACTCCAAGCTGCCTCCTCTTGTTCTGTTATAATTAGTGCAAATATTTCCTCTGTGATTTTTGACTTTAGAGACAGTGGATCTTGTGCATAATTATCTTTCTTTTATCAGAAACATTTTGTTGCTAGAAATTACTTCTTTTTAACAAATATCCAGTTTTATCCAATTTTCATACATCTAGAAAGTCACTTTACATTTAGCAGTTACTATGTACTTTGTCCTGTGATAGGTACCAGAAATATGAGCAAATGTCCTTGAGAAGTTTATAATCTTAACAGTATTGGGATAGAACATCAAAAATAACTGCAATATGGGAGAGATCAACTTGCTAGCATAACTATAAAGTTATTTTGTAACTTGATAGGATAACAAAAAGATTAATGGAGGATGCAGTAACTATGCTAGGTCATAAAGAAAGGATTTTAGTAGGTGAAAATGTTTGGGATGAGACTATTTTCTAAGCATAAGGAGATGGTCAAGTTAAACAAGCCTTTATTAAATGTTAAACAAGCCTTTATTAAATGTTTACCATGTATCAGACACTGTGCAAAAAACCTCATTAGCTTTCCCTGAATGTTTCCCTGCAGGACCAGAGGGGTAAAAGAAAGCTTGAAGAGTTGCACTAAGCCAAAATGTCATCTGAATTGGAGACACCATCAGAGGGAATGGATGAATCTGAAAAAAGAGGCTATGGAGAACCCGAATGGAAAAACCATGCAAAGTGAGTGATTTAAATACATCAAAATAACAAGCTTCTTCTACTTTTCCTCCCAGATTCAGGTTCTTTTCCTTTTTTAAGGTTTTATTTTGATATAGACATACCTTGTGTTACACTGTTAATCCCCTTTACAGAAAGAATACAGAACCCACAGTGTAAAATAATAGCAATGCAATTCTGATGTTTATGCAGAGCTTTTGCCTTTTCTAAAATGTTTTCACTCTCTCCTTAGGACAATAAGTAGATAATACCAGTAGTTATTAGACTTTATAATTTTTTTATTTTTTAATTCAGTGATTTTACATAAGAAGGAATAATAGGAGTAAATGCATTTAACTTTGTCCTTTCTTTATGCTTCTACTCCACTAGATATCTGTAGGGCAACACAAGTCTTCTGAGAATTTATGCAGTTTTTCATATAGTGCCCAACTCTTTGTCTAAAAGACTTTAAGCTCAAAGATGGTGCTGGTGCTGAAAGGAAGGTTGGCAGCCAAGCCTATCTGCAGAATTCTCATTTTATGGCTCCAAGTGACTCCTGGTAAAGATACTCACTCACCATTTGAGCTGGTGAAGGGCTCTTCCTGTGTACAAGCTAAGGGACAAGAATAAGCATAAGAGGTGGCTCAGGATAACTCTTGGAGTTGTTTTGAGCTCCATTTGTTTTTTTTTTTTCCTTGAGGCTGGGGTTAAGTGACTTACCCAGGGTCACACAGCTAGGACGTGTTAAGTGTCTGAGGTCAGATTTGAACTCGGGTCCTCCTGAATTCAATTCATTTCTTGTTAGCCCTTGCATACCTATTTTTTCTCTCAACCATATTTTTTTCTTTGACAAACTGGGTATATTCTCAGCATGGTCATGAGACTCCTTGGTCCTATCTATTTACAATTACTATGTTCTCAAGGGAACAGAACTCCTAAGATAATAATCTTTTCTTTTTTAAAAAATATTTATTATTGGGACAGCTAGGTAGTGCAATGGATAGAGCACCAGCTCTGTAGTCAGGAGGACTTGAGTTTAAATGTGATCCTAGACATTTAACACTTCCTAGTTATATGATTCTGGGCAAATAACCATAAATGCCTCAGAAAAAAAGAATTACTATTTTTTAATTAAAACTTTTTATTTTTAATGCATATGTATAGATAATTTTTCAACATTGACCCTTGAAAAACCTTGTGTTCCAAATTTTTTCCCCTTATCCCCACCCCTTCCCCTATATGGCAAGTAGTCCAATATATGTTAAACAACATATTTTTTCTTACTTTTATCTACTGACTGGATTGTCAAGTGATTACTTAACTTCGTTCCATGATTACAGATTGGCCTCCATGCTTGTTTTTGTCTTTTGTAGTATCTTTTTAGAGACCTGATACAAGGGATAGTGTCACCAGCCAACCCCTTGGCTGTTAAGGCTCTAGTAGGCACAGGTGGAGACTTGCTCTTTAGTTTATATGCAAAAAGAGCTGGTGTTTGCACCATGAGGCCTTCACCACTTCAATACTGAAGATTGTCCCTGTGGCAAGATTCAGGGGAGACTGTTATCTTAGGAGTTCTGTTTTCTTGAGAACATAGTAACTGTGAGATAGATTCATGCCAGAGAATAGTTTTTTGGTGTTTGAATAAATGTAGCAGCAGACTATCTTTCACCTATGTGGTTTACATACTCAGAAAGGGAAGGGTTGGCATGAGTGGGGGGAGGGTCATTTGTTATCACACTGTACCACTGAGGCCAGATCTTTGCTTCTGTTGTTCTATAGCATGGCCTGAAAATATCTCTGTCTCATAAACAGGTTCCCTAAGGAATTGGGTTTTAGAAAGCTGCTTATATAATATAACGTGGGGATTTGTTCTGAGAGCTCTCATTTTTACCAAGCTGTCCTTGGCTTTTCACCAGACTTAGAAAAAGAGCATGCTTTTGATCCAGAAATAGGTGCTTGGGCTTTGAAATGTGAACCTCTAATTTGAAGTTGCTTTGTCTTTGCTCCAGACTCAACTGCTATTTCTTGTGCCTGCTTATCCTTACTAGGCAGCTACCCTGTGGTGATAACTCCTAGGTTTGTGTCCAGCCAGATGCTCAGTCTAGGCCTGGTGAGCCAGTCCCAGATCTTTGTGTATCTTTCAGTGAATTGACTTGCTGAGATTTGGACTTTTGTTATGTATGTTATGATTAGGATATGCCAGTTTCACCAACAAGCACAGTGCAGAGTATTTACGAATGGCTGAGTTTGATAAATAAGTCCCCATAGAATACCTTGTGAAAAGCTCTGAGCAGAAGACCTTGAACTCAAATAAGGTTTGCTTCCCAGGAGGCTCAGCAAATCTTACTTCTGGCGCTTTCCTCTCTCCACAGACCCACAGATCTTTCTGAACTTCTAAAGGATGGGACCAAGGAGTCTCATGATCGTGCTGAGAATACCCAGTTTGTCAAAGATTTCTTGAAAGGCCATATCAAGAAGGATCTCTTCAAGGTCTGTACCTGCCACAAAAGTATGATGGTGCCTGATATGATCTAAGAGCTTTAAGAATATTAAGAGGATGGTTTGGTTTGGCTTAGGGTGGAAAACAATGGTAGTGGAAAAGCTTTGTATCTACTCATTGCTGTGTGTTTCATATTGTTGTGGGATGGAATTCTGAATCTCTCCAGGAAGATTCTCCAAGAGTCTTCCAGAGAAGGTTGAGGCACCTGGGGCTGCATATAATCAAAAAGTCAGGGTTAACAAAAATTCTTATGCAGATATTAGTATCAAGCAAAAATATTTGCATGGAAAAGAACTAACTATATAAATTTTTTAAAATGAGCTTCTTAAGCATATTTCAAATGATTTCATTTCAAAAAATTTGATTTATACAATATGGTCGTCCAGGAAACATTGGTATGTAAAGTGATTTACACAGATGCTTGTTTACTCTTATTCTGTTTTTAAAGCACCTACTCTTTGGAAATGATCTGGTCACCAGAGGCATAGGGGAGGGGACAGGGTCAATTTCAGAGTCTCCAGATTATGCCTTAACTCTTGACTTTGCCAGTCAAGTTCTTTTGGAGGCCAAGCTTTCAACAGAGATTCTACTGAAACAACCAACAAGAATTTTGTCAGCTCCCCTAGACAGTGTCTGTTGTATAACTGAGAGATAGAAATGGAGGTGGCTGCAGCTCTAAGCCAGAGGGCCCAGATCTGACAGCTTGTTTCATGTCTGAAGAACACTTTGGGGAGTGGTACTTAAGTTTTCCATTTGATGCTTAAACAGCCATCAGCAGTTGCTCTTGATATAAGTCAGTAGAGCTAATGATAACTCCAAACTCCTAAATCTGCAATGCTCACATTCACACCTCTCTCTTACCCTGTCCACAACAGCTAGCTACCACTGCACTTTATTTCACATACTCAGCTCTGGAAGAAGAGATGGACCGAAACAAGAATCACCCGGCCTTTGCTCCCTTGTATTTCCCTACCGAGCTACACCGTAAAGAAGCACTGACCAAGGACATGGAGTATTTCTTTGGTGAGGACTGGCGGGAGAAAGTGAAGTGTTCGGAGGCTACTCAGCACTATGTAGACCGGATCCATTATGTGGGGCAGCACGAGCCTGAGCTCCTTGTGGCCCATGCCTACACCCGGTACATGGGGGACCTCTCTGGGGGCCAGGTACTGAAGAAGGTGGCCCAGCGGATGCTGAAGCTCCCAAGCACAGGAGAAGGGACCCAGTTTTACTTGTTTGAGAATATAGACAATGCCCAGCAGTTCAAGCAGTTTTATCGGGCCAGGATGAATGCCCTGGACCTGGATCTGAAGATCAAGGAGAAAGTTGTTGAGGAGGCTAACAGGGCCTTCGAGCACAACATGCAGGTACCCGTGGAGGGATAAAGGGGACAGGTGGGATTGGCTAGATTTTCAAATAGGAAACTATTTGGCAAATGAGGGAGTTGAGCCTTATTAGGGCACATGTGAAGGGTGGAGGGGGAGAATAGTGGAGTTATGTGAGAATAGAATTGAATGGTTTGACCAAAGGTGACAAATGAAATTGGCCATCACCTTTGAACTTGAGGACCCAAACTTTTCTTATCGAAAACTTCGCTAGTCATAGCCTTTTGCTTCCAATTTGAAAGTATTTCAGAAAATGCTATAATTTTCACTAAGTACAGGATTGAAAATGGTTTTTCATTGTCTAGAGATGTACAATAGAAGTTACTTTTCAGGCTTCGTATGTGAGAGAGGCCAATTGCAAGCAAGCTATGTCTTGTTGCTATTTTACCTCTAAGAAAAAAGGTATTATATTAGTATCCTACTTCAAACTTTTAACTTGTGATTTTATTGGTATAGGGAACTCTCCTGGTGAGAAAACTACTATCAATGCAGATCTGCAACTGTTCTGCAAGTTATATAGTCTAAGAGAATTCCCTGGGGCACTGATATGTGAGTTGTTCAGGATCTCATAACCAGTATGTGTCAGAGGTGGGACTTGAACCAGGTCCCCCTGACTTCAAAGCTGGCTCTCTTAAACCCTATGCCAAGCTTTTAAGGTACTCAATTCTTAATCCATCCTTATAAGAATATTGGAATTAGACTTCCCTGGTTTATGTTGTGAAAACGATTTTATCAGGTTATTGATGGTACATTTGTCCCCTTGGGGTATTACTATCAGTGAGAGAATCAATAGATTATGAAGTGGCAAGAAAAGCTGCCACAGCAGATCTGAGGTCAGTCTTCATCCTACAAGAAAGGTGTTAAAGACTAGAAACTGATTCAGCTAGCAGCAACATGTTTATAGAGTGTTACCCTGAATGTTTATTCAGCAGGAAGTTGCTTCTTTTAATGAGTTCCTCAGAGTTGAGGCTTCTGTCTCTATACTTGATCTAATCATGGATGGCACTTGTCATCTCAGCCTCCAAATATAGACTAATGAGGGAACTGTCAGTTGAGGGCTTAGTTGATACTCTGCTCCTCCAGATTTTCAATGAACTGGATAAGGCTGGTTCTTTGCTGGCCAAAGAATCCCAGGATGGAGAGCTCCCAATACATGATGGGAAAGGAGATGTCCGCAAGTGCCCGTACTATGCTGCTCAACAAGGTAAAGGTGGGTCTTATCCTTCTCCGACACCTTCAAATAGGGTTGGTCATCTTGGCCCTCTAACCCCATGGTGTCTCCTGTTGGCATTGCCCCTACAGGTGCCCATGAAGGTAGTGCTTGCCCCTTCAAAAATGTCATGGTCGTATTGAGGCAGCCCAACCTTCAACTCGTCCTCGCTGCTGTTGTGGCCCTGGCTTCTGGACTGATGGCTTGGTACTTCATGTGAAGGAGCAACCCGGGACCCTGGTACCCTCCAGGAATGATCTCATTCAATTCACCCCTACCCCTACCCTAATCCTGCTGACTAAACCACCTCCTCAGGTGACTTTTTTTTTTTTTTTTGGTTAAAAAAAGCTGGGTTTGAGAAAACAAGCAACCAATAAAACCAGACACTAAAGTTAACACCCAACAGATTGCTCTCTGCAATATGATTTTATAACCCAAATATTAAGGGAGTGGGGGTGGTTTAGAGTCATGGATCCTCCTCAGCAATATAAACTTGGAGGAAGATGCAAACCCAGAACTTAGCGATACAGGAAGCACAGTTTAAATCCAAAACCATCTATGCAGTGGAGCAATTTCCCTCAGCCTCTTGGAGTGAACTCTTCCCCTAAGGGGCTCCACCTTGTACTTAAGAGTTCTCTTCTTTCCTCTCATCTCTCATCACTCAGGTTTGTGTTGCTCACTTTCAGTGGATGAGATGCTTCATTCAAAACAATGGTTAACATGTTGGGTTGGAAAGAGGGGAGAGAAAAAAGAATAAAGCTGCTATACTGTGTCCACCACACCAAAGGCAGGTGGACAAATAGCCCTAGGAGGAAAATGGCCTGTGTTTCTGGGCTTGGGAACCAGGCTTCTACCCTAGACTCTGAGGAAGTTTCATTTTGACTACTTCCTTCAGCAAACCAATCCTTACTGTCTCTTGTGGACAGAATCACAGAAGCAAAGAGTTAGGCTTCTCATGTAACCAACATAAATGCTAAAGCATCCAATAAAGTTTATACTTCAAACTTTGTCTCTTCTTTTGCAGTGTACAAAAACTCAAGTATTGTGACTTCCAGATAGTGTCTAAGGAGAATTTGGGAGTGGGAGGGTGAGGTGGTATTCAGCACTATTAATTACTAGATAGGTACACTGGGCAAATGGAGTTTTTAACCTGAGCCTTGAAGTCAATATACCCTCTTGTATTAAATTTCAATTTCACAATACCCTCTTGTATTAAATTTCACATTTGTACAGCAGTGTAAATTACAGAATACTAGAACTAAAAGAGATTTTTTTAGATTATCTAATCCAGCTTTTTAATTTTCTGTCTGAGAGATGAAGCTATTTGACTTAAAAATTTGTATAGCAAGTGACAGGATCTGAATTTAGGTGGTTTACTCTAAATCTAGAGCTTTCTCCTAATCATAACGGTTACATACACCAACCACATTCCCAAGCATAGCTGAATCAGATTAAAATATAAATGGAAAATTTATATATATGTGTATGTATATTTTTTCAAAATACAATAAATTCTGGTCTTCTAATAAACCTGCAGGGAACATTGCATTTAGTTTAGTGGCATTTCTTTTTGAGTCTTAATACTACATCATATTGGCTTATGGCAACTCAGGTTAGGACAAAAAGTTAGCACAGGATAAGAAGAAAACATTTGACTACAGAGTGTAGAAATCGCCCTTCTGTTACCACCTCATCAGTTTCCTTGTGCCCTGAGAAGACAATAGTAATACAATTCCATGCGTTACCACCTCTTCCTAGAACAGGCATATGAAATTGGATTACCAGCCAGAATAAGATTGTTTGCAATTTAGGATGAGCTCCACCTAGGATTTCATGAGGAGTTGTGAAGAACTTTTACCAATGCAAATAAGCAGCTTTTCTGCTACTTCCTTTATATAGGGTAAGGAGAGATTGACTATTATATTAGCTTGCCAACTTTGGTGTTTGATTTTCAGAAATCTCCGAATGGTGAGGCTGGGGAATACTCTATCCAACAACACAACACAGATCTTGCCCCGATTCCTGCCATTTCCTATAATTGTGAAAGGATAAGGGATTTCCCTATATCCAGTGAGAGTCAAAAGTTGGATTTAGAACTATCTTTTCCAAGACTATCCCTTAAGCCAAGCTATTTTTTTAAGGCTGTCATCTAGAACTCCAAATCTCCTACTGTAACTAATGGTTGAAGACTTTCCAGTCTTCAGTAAGACCAGGTTTTGGATATTTCAGAACCCAAAGCTGCTCCCTTGCCAAAATAAAAATACACACATAGGGCAAAAGAAGCCCAAGGGACAGGGAAAGGTGGGCAGATGAGCCAATTTAATATGTGATAAAGACTTGAGAACAAACAGGTTCACATTAAGTAGGATGACATGCATTTGAATTGCAAAAAACCAGATAAGGGGTACAGTAGCAGCAGTGATGCTTTATGATGCAGCTCCCAAGTCTTACATTCAATAACAGGGCTCAATCAGCCATCTGTCTTCATTACCCATTGTCACCTCTTCATTCTCTACCTAAATCAAATTAAATAACACAATTTCTCCAATTGAAGCTTCAAACACAATGGACAGTAAAAGGTTTAGTGCAAAAATAATGTTCCCCAACATAGTTTAAAGGAAATAAAATCTGCAAGTAATTCACACAAAGCCTGTTGAGCATGCGCCATCTAGTGGCCAGTCTACAAACTTCCATGTCTGGAAAGCGAGGATAGTGTAGAGTTTAGACAGTAGTGACCTTTCTGGCCTCTTCCCAGTCTCTCCTCCTACCACAGGCATGCAACTAAGACACAGAAAAAGGCTGAAATGCTAGATTCCATGTACAATAAGGAAAAAAAGTCCAAAAGGAATAAGCCAAGTCCTCCAATGCAACTCCACCCTCATATTCTGGGGGAAGAGGGGGGTTTAGCCAGTCTCCGTCGGTACAATGTTGGGCTTGTGCAAAGGGGGGGTAATGGAGATGATCCAGTGGTATCTGTTAAAAGTTGGGTCACGTAATCAATTTTGCTTGTTCACTTTCTAAATTGGCACCCAACCTTGTACCAAAATGATGTCATGCTTGTGCAGAGCACTCGGAGGTCTAAGTCTCACTGCTCATTCTCTTTCCTAATCAGCACTTAGTCCTGGCAGAACTTCTACATGTTTTAAGTTGTGATACCTGAGAATTTCTAAAGCCAGTGATTTCAACTCTCTATTATATAGAAGTCCTGTCCTTTATGATGCATGTAGCGTGATCCTAGCTGCTTTAGTCTATCTTTTAGGAATTTAGAGCTCTCTGGTATAATAATTAGAAACAAAGGATGGCCTTTTGGACCCACTTTTTTCCCTTGTGTTTTCAGTGGCTATTAATGACCACCGTTTCTCCAGTTTCTCTACTCCTTAAGTAAGGGCTCCCTTTAACTCTTTAATACCATCATGCTCAACATCCCATGTCTGGCTAGTTGCAGTTGTGAACTCCACCTTGCGCTATTCTGTCATATGGAAAAGTATCAGAACAGACATGCAATAGCATCAGGGCAAACTGATAATAGAAGGTAATTATCACTGTAGAAGGCAAACGGATAGGTTAGTAGGAAGAGGAATTTCCATCCCAGAAGCCCCATGAAACAAACTACTGTTCCAGGATGCAGGTTTTCTCAGATTCCCAAGAAAGCAAATGTGAAAGAACCAATACCAATAACAATAGTGAGATCTGGAAACTTTCAATGGGGAGTCCCCTATTAGGGGATAGTTAGTTCACTCTTGAAATCCTCATCACATATACTAAGCAAAATATCAATATCCAAAATAACATGCTTGTCACTTCCCACCCCCCACCCCAGTGACACTAAACTTTCAATCTGCCAAACCCTTAATCAGAAGAGATACAAATATCCCTGGGCTGGACAGACTACAGAGGACAGGAGTTCCCTGCTTCCAACCGAAGGAGGAAAAAGGGAGAAGCTACTGCCGAGCAGGAAAACAAAGCACAGGGTATAGGACTGACAAGCAAAAAGGAGAGATGGTAATCCCGGGTCCCAGCTCCCGGGTGGTCTCCGTTAGCACAGGCGCTTGTACGTGTAGATGTAGGCTTTGCAATTGGGACAGCTGTGTGTTACATCTTTGAAGTCATCAATCAGGCAGGGGATCAAGCAGCAGCCCAGGTCACACCTGAAGCAGAAGGACAGGAGAAGTTAATCATGAGGATCAAGAAGTTGCAACCAGGGACTGGAGAAGAGAAGCAAGAGCCTTATAAAAACTGGTCTCCATTATTAATAGGCTCTGAAGAAGTTGTGCATAATATGAAAGGTGATTGGTAAAGCAGCTATGCACATGGGGGGGGGGGAGAAGTACAGATGGGGAGAACTCTTGCCTTACTACATACCCCATGAAGCAGCAGAAGAAGCCTAGCACAAAGTTCATCAAGCCAATCTCGTAGGAGATCTTGGTAGTGATAGATTGCTGGCAGTGAGGACACACTGTCTGCACAGGGGCACCCTCGAAGATTTCTCCCTGCAGCACAGTCACTGTGGTAGCAGCCCCCGAGGGAACAAGGACAGTGGCTGTGTGGCCCCCAGGGCCTGGATAAGGACCTGCAGGGTAGTAGCCCATGGGAGGATGGGGGCCAGGAGGTGGATAAAAGCCTAGGGGAAAGAGACAAAAGCAGTTAATTCAGAGGCTGCTCATTTCCCCCAAACATTAAGCCAGCCAAAAAAAAAAATTTTTTTTCTCACTACAGGGTAACAGTTTAACTCAAGAACTTTGCCCATCCCCTCCCCCTCTGCCAAATGTGGATCTAATATAGAGGCAAATCCTGTAATGAAGTTGGAAGTCCTCATTTTCCTGACTCAGGCTGACCACTTACATCCTTGAAAGTTCTTCACATGTAAAAATGCTTGTGGCAGCCCTTTTTGTAGTGGCAAGAAACTGGAAACTGAGTAGATGCCCATCAGTTGGAGAAAGACTGAGTAAGTTATACAGAATACAGAATATTATGTATTTATCAACCAATTTCTGTAAGAAACAGCCAGCAGGATGATATCAGAGAGGCCTGGAAAGACTTATATGAACTGATGCTAAGTGAAATGAGCAGAACCAGGAGATTATTATACACGGCAACAAGACGACTATACAATGATCAATTCTGATGGATGTGGCTCTCTTCAACAATGACATGATTCAAACCAATTCCACTTGTTCAATGATGAAGAGAGCCATCTACACCCAGAGAGAGGATCATGGGGACAGAGTGTGGACCACAACATAGTATTCTTACTCTGTTGTCTGCCTGCATTTTGTTTTTTTTCCTCAGTTTTTTTTTCTTCCTTCTTGATCTGATTTTTCCTGTGCACCAAGTATAAATATATATACATATATTGGACTTAACATATTTAACATGTATTGGGCTATCTGTCAGCTGGGAAAGGGAGTGGGGGGGGGGGAAGAAGGAGAAAATTTGGCACAAAAGGTTATGCAAGGATCAATGTTGGAAAAATTACTCACGTATATGCTTTGTAAATAAAAAGCTTTAATAAAAAAAAAAAAAAAGTCCTTTACAAAGTGGAATAAAAGCTCATTCCAGAAAATTATAGCTCCTCCTCTTCCTGTGGGAGGTAGGACAATAAGGAAGGCCAGTATTTCAACTGAAGTCAGTAAATCTGGGAACAGAACCCAGGAATCTTGACTTCTAATCCCAGTCAGTGCATTTAATCTCATTCTTTTTGGCCAGCACCTTGCTGCAGTAAGCCAGTATGGCTCGATACACAAGTTAGCTGAGCTCAAGCCCTTCACTTTTGTAGAAACTTAGTAGTTCTTAAACCTCAACCAACTCAGATACACCTTCTACTAGTACAGACAAGAGGAGGGGGTTGATAAGCAAGAATTAAGATGTTCTGGGACTTGAAATAGTTAAACAAAACAATCACAGCAGAGGGTCTTCAGGATAAGATACTATACATTTCACATGTATTTCTTTTTCTTTTTTCTTTTTTTGACTTTCAAGACTCTTTAATTTCTTTCTTTTTTTTTTTTTTTAATATATATATTTTTTGAGGGTGGGGTTAAGTGACTTGCCCAGGGTCACACAGCTAGGAAGTGTTAAGTGTCTGAGACCACATTTGAACTCGGGTCCTCCTGAATTCAGGGCTGGTGCTCTATCTACTGAGCCACCTAGCTGCCCCCCCTTTTTAAAATTTTAATAGTTTTTATTTACCAGATATTTGCATGGGTAATTTTACAACATTGGCAATTGCCAAACCATTTGTTCCAATTTTTCTCCTCCTTCCCCCCCCCCCATGGCAGGTTGACCAATACATGTTAAATATATTAGAGTATAAATTAAATACAATATATCACATGTATTTCAATCAGAAATATCCACCTAATTTTGATGGTGTTATTTAAGTACCTGTTTTGATAGTAGGAAGGGGAGTGTCAGGTAGAATTCTTAAGCTACAGGTTGGGCTGAACGCTGCCAGGAGAATGACCCATTTCACTTTAGAGGAAAAATATTTCTTGCAATAGTTTTTGGTGCTCTAAACTCAGGTGGGAAACCTTTTGAAATCATTAAGAGGTTTTCAGAGGAAAATTGCCCATTAGACTTTTTATTTAGGTTCAAACAATCTGATAATTGTGAAAATCCTAACATGAAAGCCACAAGATTACCGGTGACCCCCATTTTCTTACTCCTTGTCCCTCTGCAATATAATTTCCAACCTCTGCACTCCACTGAAAAGGCTCTTCAAAGTTAACAAGTGTTAATAATAATTGTTAATTCTGATGGTATTTTACCAAGTCTCATCTTTCTAGACCTATATGCAGCATTTGAGTTACCCCCCCCCTTCTCCCACATTACTTTCTTTTCTCTTGATTTTCATGACACTAGAAAACTTTGATTGTCTCATCTCTGACTGATCCTCAGTTCTTTTTACCTATGTGTTAATCATAAAAATGTTCATAAAAGTCACTTTTCTCTCATTTGATGACCTTATCTTCCACGTGTTTATAATCACCTCTGTGCAGAGCTTTATAGATTAGGCAGCCTAATCTCTCCTCTGGCTGGGAAAAGCTTAAAATGCCAAAGTATTTGTTTGGTCTTAGAGCCCACAGGGAACCACAGAAGTCTGAGCAGGGGAGGAACATATTCAGACTGGCTGTCTTTCAGATAGCTCAAACTCAACAAGTCTAAAACATTTCCTCCAACCCTATCAAGCTTATTACTCCTCTTCTGAATTCTCCATTTCTATTCAAGATGCCACCAAACTTCAAAATCATCCCATTCAGGATAATATATCCTGGTATCAGCTTTGATTTCTTATTCTCATTCAATTTACATATCTTCTTATTTGCCAAATCTTTTTTTTATAAATTTATGATTCTCTCCTGCAAGGCTCCTTCCATTTACATGGCTCCCAACTTAGTTCAAGCCTTCATTACTTCTTCCTGAACTTCTATCACATTAACTTCCTAGGTGGTCTTACTCTTTCCTCTCTCCAATCAACTTTCCAATAAGTTACCAAAATAATTCTCTTAAAATGCAGGTTTGAAAATGCTATTACCCTACTCAAACTTCCATGGCTTCCTATTGTCTCTATAATCAAATATAAACAACTCTGATATTTAAAATTCATCACAATGTAAACTCAACCTTTATTACATATTTCCTCCCCACTGTGTTCTACAGTTCAGCCAAACCAGTTAAATAGAACATCCTTTGTGCTGTTCCTGCCACACAACTTTCTACTTCCTATTTGGTGCGTTTGCCCTTGTTGTTTATCTCAAGTCTGGAATGTATTTCCACCTCCCCTCCACTGCAGAGAATCCTTCCCTTTAAAGCTAAAGCACTACTTTCTTTATGTTTTTCCTGAGAGACCTTCAAAGAGTTGTTCCTGCTCTTGTCAAACTGCCTTATCATTTGTTTTGTATTTCTCTACATGTATGAGACTACCTTACTTTAAAAATAGAGATTTTTGTCTTACTTTACTATCTCTAGCAACTAGCACAACATTTGGTACATTGAAGGCAATTGTCGTTTTTGATTGGCTAACTAACAGGAAAAGCTAGAAAGGTATAAATTGAAGTAGAAACAGTTCATTGAGACTAAGAGTGAAGTGTCCAAAGTCTTCATATATATTAGTTTTTAATAATCACTTATTACTTTAACTGCCCTCACCTTAGTTTGGCCCTTTCTCGTGAAATAGTTTAATGGAATTACCTCTTGTAAGAGAAAACTAGATTTTTATATGGATTGACACACAGAAGTGTTTGAATGGAAATAATAGCAGAGGTAATTCTATTAGATAGTTTCATGAGAAAGAGCCAAATTATTGTGAGGGCAGTTAGATGGTAAAGCCAATAGAGGGTTGGGCTTGGACTCAGGAAGATCTCAGTTTGAATCCTGACTTAGATAATTCCTAAGCTGTGTGATTCCTTAACTTTTATTTCAGTTTCCTCATCTGTAAAATGGGATAACAACTGCATCTCCTAGATTGTAGTGATTGCAATCTCCTTGAGGACAGGGATTTTTTTTTTTTTTTGCCTCTTTTTTTATTCTCAGTATATGAGTCTTGCACAAAGTAAACACTTAAATGTTTAATAAAATGAGAAGATATTTGTAAATCACTTAGCACAGGTTTGAAACAAAAGCATGTAACATAATGTCTATTCTGAGTATTTTGAGTCCCAGCAAATTGTTCATTCTCTTCAGTTTATTTTTCTTCTTAAAAACAAACTATGTTCAGCAAGCAAGGGAAAACAGTCCCTAGTTGTATTGGAATCAGGTTAAAGGAAATGCAAGTTTTTGTTGTTTATATTTTTTAAGTAAAGAAACTATCTAATTGGAATTGAAGCCCAATTTTAGCAAGTTTTTTTACCTCTTTTTGGTCTGGTCTAACCAGGAAGGAGAAAAAAAGAAACTAAAAAGAGAAAAATACGAACAGAACAAGATCGTTTTTAAGCTTTTGAGATTTACATCACTTACAGAAGACTAATTCATGACTCCATAAAAATACCAAGCCATCACTCTTTGTATATGAATTTTCAAATTATTTGGGATACTAGATTAAACTTTTCAATCAATGTTATATATACTAAATCTGATAGTAACATTTCTCTGGATGCACTTCAGACTGTTAAAATGCGTAGTTAATAAAGTTTAAATATTTCATGTAAACATTATTATATTAGGAATTGTGTTTTTAGGCCTGAATTAATTTGTTGTAAACTACTATCTGACAGATGGGGAAGAGTTTGAAATATTCTATGCTTACTCTCAAAAATGCTGTAACCTTAAATCTTCCTATTATAGTAGATTTTTTAAACCTGTGATCCAAAGCACATGATCTCCACTCCCAGATATTCAAGGATAGATTTAAATGGATTCATGAATTTGATTTTTTTATATTTTAATAACTATATTTCAGCATAGGTTTCCTTTGTAATCCTCCCATGTATTTTATGTTTTATTTATTTAACAACATTATTCTTAGAAGGGGTCCATAGAGCATTTTACTGGGGGACATGGCATTTCTCCTTCTGAAAAATGATTATTTAAATATTTAAAGGTATAGCCATACCCTGATATATAAAGAATTAATTTGTTTTTGGTTGTGGTTTATCCTTTATTCTGAAAGAGGACCATGACATCAGGAAGGTGATTCCATGACATTCAAGTGAACAGAATTTAAATGAGGGAGGACTGTACAAAGTCACTAGCCTCACTTCCTTCTCCAGAGCCATCTGGGTCCATTGGCAACATGAAGATGAGAAAGACTGGAGATAGTCCTGGATGCAGTGGAAGACCTTGGCATTTCTCAGCTAAAGTCTTTAACAGGGATCAGTTTGACTGAGGCAAAACCTAATCAGTGATTAAAGTCAGGTAAGAAATGAGACAGAACATGGCCTCTTTTATCTAGTTAAAAAAAAAAAAAAAAAAAAAAATCAACCTATGAGAAGACCCTCAAGATTTCTTTAAAAGCATGGTTTTTAAGAAAGAAATCTAACCCTTTAACTCCAAGATATCTTGGGAGGTTTTCAGTGATCAAAATTTACATTCATTTAGGTAGTGCACTCACAGATTACCATATGTGGATTTTGTTTTGGTAAATAGTATAAGACACCTTGGGAATCTGGGTATTCTATTAATTCCTAAAGCTTAATCCTGTGATAGCAGAAATGCCTTCATGAGTTTTCAAGCTTGTAAATATAAATTGAAATGTGAAATTCTCCTATATCTATATGAAAATCCAGTGATCCTCTAAACATGATCATTAGAAAATTGTTTTTTAAAGTTTTAGGTTGTTACTTAAAGGTAACATGGATTTTGTTAAATTTATCTCTGGATAGAGCTTACCTATTTGAACAGTTACCATTATACTGAGGAACTAAAGATATATTTGCTTCCTTCTTCACAAGATGGGATGATTCCATAGGTTTATTAAGAGTTGGCTTTGGTCTTAAATTCATACTACTAGTAACAGCTTTTTTTTTTTTTTGGGGGGGGAGTAAAAAGTAAGCACCACTATACTTTTATATTATTATTATTATACCTAAACAGTTCCATTTACAAGAAGAAGGAATATCTGTAATAAATGTGAAATAGGTTATTTATGCAATATTAAAATTATTAGTTAGTGATATTACCCAGAAATCTGAATCCTACCGTCATACCCTATTAAAATGATCCCTAATCCCCATTAATTTTCTGTGTAAAATCTCAAAAGTTTTATCATTATGATTAATTTTTACTAGATATGGCTTATAATATATTTACAAAACAGTTATCACAGTGCCTGGTACATTCAAGTACTTCATAAATGCTTATTCCTTTCTTTCCTTTTTCTAGAAAAAGTGAGATTTGGGTTGAGTCTTAAAGGAAGCAAGGAAAATTAAAAATTGCAGTCTTAATCTTAGTGCCACCAGGATGGTCAAAGATAGAATCTCCCTCTTCCAGTCCCTCTTAGCCCTTATATACCCTATTACAATTATATCATTACAGCATTCTGAATATGGTGAACTAGAGAACCATCATCTCATCAATGAGTTTTATATATATACCTTGTTTCAAGTATACTTCTCCAGTGTTTTGTTGAAAAGTAGTCTGGCAGAAACCAGGTATAGATCAATGTCTTATACCATGTATTGAGAGAAGCTCAAAATGGACATATGAGTAAAGAGTCATGGTTAAACAAATTAGTGGAGCAGAGAAGAAATAATCTATAAATAAGAGAAATATGTTCAAACAAGAAATACAAAGGTCACAGGAGATAATTTTCTTTTAATTTGATTGTTCTTCTAATAAAAGCTCTCATTTCAAAGACATTTAGGTAACTTAGGTCAAATGTATGAGAATAAAAGCTATTCCCCATAGGCAGTTTTCAGAGGAAGAAATTGAAGATGGCAACAATCGTGGAAAAAATTCTCTAAATCACTAAAAATTAGAAAAAGGCAAATTAAAACAACTCTTGAGATACCATCTCATACCCACATCACATTGGCTAAGATCACAAAAAAGAAAAATAATAAATGCTAGAGGGCATGTGAGAAAATAGGCATATTAATAATGCACTTCTGGTGGAGTTATCCACTAGACCTACCATTCTGGAAAGCAATTTAGAACACCAAAGTTATGAAATGGAATATCTTCCAACCCAGTGATATTACTACTAGGTCTATGCCCAAAGGAGATCAAAGAAAGAAGAAAATGACTCACATGCACAAAAATATTTATAGTATCTCTTTTTGTGGTGCTAAAGTACTAACTGGAAACTGAGTAGATGCTCATTAGCTAGGGAATACCTGAACAAGTATAGCATATGAACAAAACAGAATATTGCGCTTTATGAAATAATGAAGGGTATGATTTCAGAAAAAGCTGGGAGGACTTGTATAGTATGTTGCAAAATGAAGTGAACAGAATCAGCAGAATAATTTATACAATACTATAAAGATAGTCAACTTTGAAAGCTTATCAACACAATGACCAACCATAATTCCAAAAGGAATCATGATGAAACATGTTATCCAGCTCCAAATAGAGAACTAATGGACTCAAGAGTACATTTTTCTTCTCTGTTTCTTATATACCTCTCCTCTTTTAGATATGGAATATAGAAATTTGGTGTGTGATTACACATGTATAACATATCAAATTGCCATTGAGAGAAGCTCAAAATGGACATATGAGTAAAGAGTCATGGTTAAACAAATTAGTGGAGCAGAGAAGAAATAATCTATAAATAAGAGAAATATGTTCAAACAAGAAATACAAAGGTCACAGGAGATAATTTTCTTTTAATTTGATTGTTCTTCTAATAAAAGCTCTCATTTCAAAGACATTTAGGTAACTTAGGTCAAATGTATGAGAATAAAAGCTATTCCCCATAGGCAGTTTTCAGAGGAAGAAATTGAAGATGGCAACAATCGTGGAAAAAATTCTCTAAATCACTAAAAATTAGAAAAAGGCAAATTAAAACAACTCTTGAGATACCATCTCATACCCACATCACATTGGCTAAGATCACAAAAAAGAAAAATAATAAATGCTAGAGGGCATGTGAGAAAATAGGCATATTAATAATGCACTTCTGGTGGAGTTATCCACTAGACCTACCATTCTGGAAAGCAATTTAGAACACCAAAGTTATGAAATGGAATATCTTCCAACCCAGTGATATTACTACTAGGTCTATGCCCAAAGGAGATCAAAGAAAGAAGAAAATGACTCACATGCACAAAAATATTTATAGTATCTCTTTTTGTGGTGCTAAAGTACTAACTGGAAACTGAGTAGATGCTCATTAGCTAGGGAATACCTGAACAAGTATAGCATATGAACAAAACAGAATATTGCGCTTTATGAAATAATGAAGGGTATGATTTCAGAAAAAGCTGGGAGGACTTGTATAGTATGTTGCAAAATGAAGTGAACAGAATCAGCAGAATAATTTATACAATACTATAAAGATAGTCAACTTTGAAAGCTTATCAACACAATGACCAACCATAATTCCAAAAGGAATCATGATGAAACATGTTATCCAGCTCCAAATAGAGAACTAATGGACTCAAGAGTACATTTTTCTTCTCTGTTTCTTATATACCTCTCCTCTTTTAGATATGGAATATAGAAATTTGGTGTGTGATTACACATGTATAACATATCAAATTGCCATCTCAAGGAGGAAGAAGGAGAAAGAGAGAATTTTGAACTTAAGATAAAAAAAAAAGTTAAAAAATTGTTTTCACATGTAATTGGAAAAAATTAGTTTAAAAAATGTTAAGGAAATCTGGTTTGCATGATCATATGTATTTGTAATAGATTTTGTATTTCTTACTTTCTCAACTTGGATAGGGTAGGGGGAAAGAATCTGGAACTGAAAATAAAACTGAATTTAAGAAATAAAAAGAATGTGACCATCTCCAAAGAGAACAGAAGGCCTTAGCATTCTATTTACTATTCATTTGCTACTTATCTTACACTAATTATTGTCATCTTCTCTAGTATTTGGCTTGCTCTATCCCCTTCCACCCCCCCCCCAAAAAAAACCCCAATCCTATATTATATTAAGGAAATGAAGTGTTTGTTTAGTCTTTCTCACAGTAGTTGGAGGTAAGTACTCTCAAACACAGAATGAATATAGAATGAATCAAAGCTAGAACAGTCTCATTATCTATAAGCAGGCAGGATGCTACACTGAAGTGACAAGGGGAAGATGAATTAAGCCAATAAGGGGTTTGGGAGATTGTCTCCAAAAACTAGTCAACTTACCTGGGGGCACATAAGTACCATCTGCATTTAAGTGGGAAGGAATGAAGCCTGGCTGAGGGCCTGGATGAAGTGGTGGCTCATAGGGAGGAGGCCCAATGTCTGGTGGGGGTACAGGAATGCCAGGGGGTTGTACCATAGCTGGTGAAGCTCTGCCTAGAGAAAGAGAGAAGAGTAGGTCCTGTCAGCTTCTGTCCAAAATCTACATTTACTCAGTTAAAACTTGCCTTTGAGGAAAGGTGAAAGCTGACAATTCCTTAAATAAGGGAATCTCTGGGATTTTAGTTTGAGATTAGTAATTGGGCAGGTCCAGCTTACTAGTAGTATTTCTTCAGGTTCTTTCCTTCTTTGCCTCAGAACTAGACTCTCTCAAAAGTATGGACTTTGAAAACCAAGGAGTCCCACTGTAAACCAGTGACTTTTCTATCATGAAAAGACCTACCTGCACCAGGTGGGCCTCCAGTCTTCTCCTCCAAGAGGGGAGCTGAGGGGTCCCCAGGATAGGGAGGGGGAGGATCATTGGACATCTTTATTGACCTGTGGGAAAAAATACAGAGTTTAACCGAATGCTTACATAGAAGTAGTCTAAGGATAGTCAAAAAATCACTGGGTCCTGGCTTAAAGGTTTCTGGCACAGTCCTTGATTAAACAATTTCCTAGCAAGACCTGAGGCCACAAACTCAACCATCCTCTGAAAGTAATTCAGACTTCTGAGCTACCTTTCATTAACTGGCACTAGCAGCATTTTTACTTTGAACAAAAAAAAAAAGAAAAATCCAAGGTGGTCCAGTTACTGCACTAGAAAACAAAACTCTCCATGAAACTGGAATCTTCAGTGTTGTTAACCCTTAAAAACTTACTTTATGTTTCATGCTTTTTAACAGTGAAACAGATTCAGAGATGTACCTATAGTTACTTTACTCACATTTCCATCAATACATTTAAAGCTGGCCTTACTGTAAACCTGAACCTTCAAACAATCTAGAACTTCTACTCAATACCCACAAAAAATCAAGCGATGGGGAAAGAACCTTAAAAAAAAAAAAAAAAACCCAACCCCAGATTTTACAAGTGAAAACATACTATTTGAAGATATATCCTTTGCTACGGATTGCTGAAACCTAAAAGTGCAATATCTGGACTAATATTTAAGAAGAGAAGTTAGTAAAATTAACAAAGGAAAAAATTTCCAAGTTCAATTAACTCCATAAAGAGTCCATACAAAGAAAGGAGTAGAATATAGATAATGAGACTGAGGAAAAACAGCCAGATAGGTAAGAAAGTACCAACATGAAAATTCAGGATGTGTATTTAGGAGGTAGTCAACAGTGCCAAATATTACACAGAAGCCAAGTAAGATGAAGACTTATTATTTGGCAATTAAAAGATCACTGATAAGCTATTTTAGTTCACAGATGAACTTGGGAGTGAGAATAGACTGTAAATGATGGGAAGTCAGTGGGAAGTAAGAAAGTGGAGACAAACAGTTTTTTTTTTTTTTTTTTTTAATAGGAGTTTGGTTATGAAAAAGAATTATGATAGAGGATATTACCTGTAGGTAGAGTCAAGTAAAGGTTAAAGTTAGGAGAGATCCAATACCCCAATCAAGAGAAATAATATTTTATATTTGAAATAATGAAGTAGCTTTTGGACTACCATCTTCTAGTACAGCAGAAAAAGCTTTGGAGATATAAGATCTGAATTCAAATCTCTTCCTCATAAGGCCTTGTAGGGAAAAAATCACTAACTAACCTCCCTGGATCTCAGTTTCCTTTTAGATATAAAGTAGGTGGATTGAACTAAAGGCCCCTGATGTATATTCCTGCTCTAGATCATAGATCTAGATGGTCTTTTCTATTCAGAAACTGGAGGCTATGAAAACACAAAGTAGGAGGCATAATTATAGATAACAGAGCTGCAATTGGAAATTGCACCAGGGTTGTATTGTTATTCATCCCTGCTGGCTCTTTTTACTATCATTCATTGATTGGTTTGCAAAATAGAAAGAAACAATAAACTTTAGTAATTGGGAGTCTGTCACATGTTAGGATCTGTGAAAAATACCTGAATACAGAACTTCTGATATTTGAAACAAAATATTCTAAGAGGCTTTGCCTTTTCCATTAGGATAATACTATAAAGACTTATGCAATGGAAGGAATACTATACATTTGATAACCAAGGTTCAAATCCTACCTCTATTGTACCTACTTGACCTAAACAAATCATTTACCCTTTGATCTCTGGTATAGCTGTAAAATGAGAAGGCTGAACTTCTCTTGGTCCTTTCCAGTTTTAAATCTATGCTCCTGTGGAAATAACTATTTTTTAAAAGTAGTAGTTTGTGTGCATACCCTTTGCAGTGTTTCTACTGGGCTTATATACCAAAAAGATCTTAAAGGAGGGAAAGGGACCCACATGTGCAAAAATATTTGTGGCAGCCCTTTTTATAGTGGCAAGAAACTTGAAACTTAGTGCATGCCCATCAGTTAGAAAATGGCTAAATAAGTTATGGTATATGAATACTATGGAATATTATTGTTCTGTAAGAAATTATCAGCAGGATGATTTCAGAGAGGTCTGGAGAATCTTACATGAAGTGATGCTAAGTGAAATGAGCAAAATCAGGATATCATTGTACATGGCAACAACAATATATCAGATCAATTAGATCAATTCTGATGGACATGGCTCTCTTCAACAATGAAATGATTCAGATCAGTTCCAATGGCCTTGTAATGGAGAGCCATCTATACCCAGAAAGAGGACTGTGGGAACTGAATGTGGATCACAACATAGCATTTTCACTCTTTTACTGTTGTTTGCTTGCATTTTATTTTTTCTCATTTTTTTTTCCAGTTTGATTTTTCTTGCGCAGCAATTTAACTGAACAAATATGTATGCCTATATTGGATTTAATATATATTACTACCATGTTTAACATATGTTGTACTATTTTCTGTGTAAGGGAAGGGTGGGAGAAAGGAGAGAAAAATTGGAAAACAAAGTATTGAAAGGATTAATGTTGAAGAATTATCCATGCCTATGTTTTGAAAATAAAAAGCTTTAATTAAAAAAAAAAAATCATTTAAAATAAAGTAGAAACACACCTGTCAGATTGGCTAAAATGACAGGAAAAGATAATGACAAATGTGGGAGGGGATGTAGGAAAACTGGGACACTGATACATTGTTGATAGAGTTGTGAATAGATCCAACCATTCTGGAGAACAGTTTGAAACTATGCGCAAAAAGTTATCACACTGTGCATACCCTTTGATAGAGCTGTATTTCTACTGGGCTTATATTCCAAAAAGATCTTAAAGGAGGGAAAGGGACCCACATGTGCAAAAATGTTTGTGGCAGGCCTTTTTGATGTGGCAAGAAACTGGAACCTGAGTGGATGCCCATCAGTTGGAGAATGGCTGAATAAGTTATGGTATATAAATGTTATGGAATATTATCGTTCTGTAAGAAATGACCAAAAAAAAAAAAAAAAAGAAAGAAAGAAAGAAAAACAACAAAAAAAGAAACAACCAGCAGGGTGAGTACAGAAAGGCTTGGAGATCCAATTCAGTTCCAAATGAACAATGACGGACAGAACCAGCTACACCCAGAGAAAGAACACTGGGAAATGAAAGTGGACTACTTGCATTTTTTTCTTCCCAGGTTATTTTTACCTTTCTGAATACAATTTTTCTTGTGCAACAAGAGAACTGTACACATGTGTACACATACATTGTAGTTAAGATATACTTTAACATGTTTAACATGTATGAGATTGCCTGCCATCTAGGGGCGAGGGTGGAGAGAGGGAAGGGAAAAGTTGGAACAGAAGTGATTGCAAGGGACAATGTTGAAAAATTACCCATGCATATATTCTGTCAATAAAATGCTATTAAAAAAATACATATATATATATATATACATATATATATATACGTATATATATATATACATATATATATATATATATACGTATATATATATATATATATATATATATATATATATATATATAATAGAAATATTTTTTAAAAATAAAATAAAAGTAGTTTGGGACAGAGTTGTCTCTTCTTCCTTAGTGAATTTCTTTTTCTTCTTTTTTTTTTTTTTGCTGAGGCAATTGAGATTAAGTGACGTGCCCAGGGTCACATAGCTAGGAAGTGTTGAGTGTCTCACTCAGGCCACCTTTGAACTCAGGTCCTCCTGACTTCAAGGCTGGTGCTCTCTCTATCCACTGCACCACCTAGCTGTCCTTTCAGTGAATTTCTTAAAAGATATTTTACCTTATTCAAAGTTTTCTGGGGGAACCTCAAGACAGGATTAAGCTTCCCCAACCAGCACTAATGGCTTCTGGAACTGTGGGAGAGAAAGGAAAAATACAGCTGTCAGTACAAGGACAAAACTCATTCACTATCAAAAGTCAGTCAAACATCCTGTGTTGCTGGAAGAACCCAATGTCAATTTGGAGATATATTTCTTTCCTTTGCCTTCATTCAAGTTCTACCTGTAAAACACAATGTGAGCACATGAAAAAGTCACTTAGCCTCTCTCAGTCTCAATTTGTTCATCTGTAATATCAGGATATTGGTAGTACACCACAGAATTGTTGTAAAGATCAAATGAGAATGTATATATAGCACTTTGCAAACTTTAAAATAAATTTCAACCCATTTTCTGGAGTATTTAAATATTATTCAGAAATACCTAAAAAGCATAACCCTGGATGCAGGATGCAGGATGCAGGAAACATCCCTCTTTAGTCCCCCCTCCCCACCCAAATACACTTACCCCCACTACATACATCCAGATTGCCCTCTGCTATTAGTCTCCCTCTAGCAGAAATTTCTAAAGCTCCCACCTTGCCTACCCTTCAAGCTTGTGGGTTAAAGAACAGTGGAATATCCAGGAAGAAGTTGGCAGGAACAATAAGAAAGTGGATCAAAGAAATAATAGATCTTGCTGTATACTAACATATCTGAACCAGAAATAGCACAAAATTCCCATGATTCCAAGTGTAGTGCTCTTACTACCATTATATACGCTTACATTCTCTTTTATCTAAAAGAATGGATATAATGTTACCTATCTCAAAAGGACTTAATGAACCTTAAAGAAACCTGCTGCTCAATCTTTTGGCTAAGATAAGTTTTATAAAAATGTCAGTTATGACAAATGTTTTAAAAAAAATAGAATCAGGAACTGATGTCGGTTATGATCCCTTTAAGAAACTAATCCTTTCAGATTCATTTATTCCTTTCTGATTCCCAGCCCCTCCTAGCAGAAGCATTATCAATTCAAGAAGCTAGGACCTTTGATTCACAAATCCTGGTCAAAAGCACTCCCTTGAATTCCAATAGAAGATCTAGGCTCTCCCAGCCCCCATGGAATCTGAGCCAACTTGGGACTCCACCCAAGGGTCGGTTTAGCTAAATCTCTCATTATAAAAGAGCCAAGCTGGAGTCCTCTCTTTGCAGAGGTTCCAAACATGGCAGCCTTACGCCTGGCATGCCAAGGAACACTGTTTGTGGTGCCTTCTTATCTCTATCTTCACCTTTTACTAACTAGACTTTAACCTTGCTTCCAAACCCCATAAGAAACCTCTTTTATCAATCTAGGTTTTCAGGTCTGTAAATTCCTTTACAGGGGACTCTTGCGCCACCCACTAGATCTCATTTAACTCTGTATTCTTGTGCTGAATCTGAAGGGGTTGCTGGGGAGTTCTATTTGACTCCCTGTGCCCTGAACCTGCCACTAGACCTCATCAGAACTACCAAAATATTCTTTCTTCCTTTAACCCTTTTTCTTCCAAATCCCCTACTTACTTTGATTTTCTCTCTCTTATATCAATGGCTGCTCATTCTTCTTTCTGCACACTGCACCCATTTCAAAAGAGTAGCAGATCCTGGGTGACTCTTGGCAGTAGGTTCAGCATGTTATGTCACACTTTGGGATTAAGTTTCTTAGCCCATGGCTTAGCCCAGTCCTAAAAAAAAATTTAGGAGTGCCATCTACTGACTCTTTTTCCATAGAAATCATAGTGGATATAGATATATTTAGTAGCCAAGAGCAAATTTATGGTTCACTACTGAAACTTCTCTGTATTTTGAATTCTTCTCTATATTTTTATTTATGTTTAAGTCTTGGCCACATACCAAGTCTCATCTTCAGGTACTTTTCTCCTAAGCCTTGTCTCATGATCAATTTAACACACGCCTCTGGCTCATTCTTGGCCCTTTTTGAAAAGTAAATATACCACTTCAATACTTCAAAAGATCCATGACTTTAATGGTATGAGTACTTCCCTAAGATCAAGCTGGACTAAGTGGTAAATAAGTACAAACTCCAACAGATAGCTTCCCAGCTATCCATCCCATCTTTTTACCATCCACTGTCATGTGCTCATTTCTATCCTTTCTCTAAGCAAATAATCACATAAAGAGTAAGATTACTTCTAAAAAGAACATGTTAATCAACTCTGATGTAGTCTGACTTACCATCCCAGTGACTTCCCAGTCCAAAATACTTTTCCCTAGCCACCACACCTGTATGTGTTGCATTATCCTATTAAAATGTAAATATTTTTTGAAGACAGGAAATATCTCATTTTGTATTTGTATCTTCAGGCTTAGCACATAGTAAACATTTAGTAAGTCCTTTTATTCATTCAGAAGATGGTATAAAAGGATAACATTTGGATTTTTGAAAAGACTTATGAGGATGGCCAGGGTTTGATTGCATCTAAACAGTAAGCATTTATTAAACACATAAAATATGCCAGATAAAGCAGCTAAGTAGTTCTATTGGATAGAGCATTGGGTTTGGAATCAAGAAAACATACGAGTTCAAATGTGGTCTCAGATACTTACTAGCTGTATGACTTTGGGCAAGTCATTTAACCTGTGTTTACTTTAAAGTAGTGGAGAAGAAAATGGCAAAACACTCCACTACCTTTGCCAAGAAACTCCCATGGACACTATTGACATGTTATAGTCCACGGGGACATGAAGAGTCAGATATGACTGAACAACAACAGATGCCAGGTATTATGCTAAAGAATGGGGATAGAATGACAAAAATTAAAAAGTCTTTGTCCTCAGAGAGTTTATAATTTTTTGGGAAGAAATATGTGTCCTTATTAATATACACAGAACACATGCATGAGAATAAAATCTATGAATGGGGAGTACTACATAATAAGGCTGTAAAGGTAGGTTTGAGCCAGGTTATGACTCTAAATGGCAAAGAAGAGTTTGATTTAATCTTAGGTATAAGATTACCTAAATCTTAGGTAAAAGAATAGAATTTATTGAGCAATGGAATAATGTGATCTAACTTGTGCTTTAGAAATATTACTTTAGGGGCATAGGTGCAATGAATAGAACACCAGCCCTGAAGTCAGGAGGACCTGAGTTCAAAATCTAGTCTCAGACACCACTTTCTAGCTGTGTGACCCTGGGCAAGTCACAACCCCAATTGTCTCAGCAAAAAAAAAAAAAAAAAAAAAAAAAAAAATCACTTTTAACAACTTCGTTCAAAACAGACTGTAGAGACCAATTCCAAATAGACTTATGATGAAGAGAGACCGAAAGCCATCTGCATTCAGAGAAAATTATGAAGATGAATGTGAATCACAACATAATATTTTCACCTTTTTTGCTGTCATTTGCTTGCATGTTCTTTTCTTTCTCATTTTTTTCTCCTTTTTAATCTGATTTTTTTTCTTCTGCAGCATGATAAAAATGGAAATATGTTTTAAAGAATTGTACATGTTTAACATATTGAATTGCTAGATGTCTAGGGGAGAGAGGATATGGGAAGGGAGAGAGAAAAATTTGGAACACAAAGTTTTGCAAGAGTGAATGTTGAGACTTACATGAACTGATGCTGAGTGAAATCAGTAGGACCAGGAGATCATTGTACACTTCAACAACAATACTATATGATGATCAATTCTGATGGATGTGGCCCTCTTCAACAATGAGATGAACCCAATCAGTTCCAATAGAGCAGTAATGAACTGAACCAGCTACACCCAGCGAAAGAACTCTGGGAGATGAGTGTGAACTACTACATAGAATTCCCAGTCCCTCTAATTTTGTCTGCCTGCATTTTTTATTTCCTTCACAGGCTAATTGTACACTATTTCAAAGTCCAATTCTTTTTGTTTAGCAAAACAACTGTTTGGTCATGTAGACATATATTGTACTTAATTTGTACTTTAACATATTGAACATGTATTGGTCAACCTGCCATCTGGAGAGGGGGAAGGAGGGGAAAAATTAGAACAAAAGGTTTGGCAACTGTCAATGTTGTAAAATATCCCATGCATATATCTGGTAAATAAAAACTATTAAATTAAAAAAAAAAAAAAAAAAAAAGAGTGAATGTTTAAAAAATTTTCGCTACTGTGTTTTGAAAAATTAAAAGTTACTATACACACACACACACACACACACACACACACACACACACACAGAATAGACTGAAGAGATGATGCAGGGAGAATGATTATAAAACTACTGCAATGGTTTAGGGAGGCAGGAATGATGGCCAGGACTAGAGGTGGTAGACAAACTCCACGATTGTGAATTGGGATGAGTGGAAGCCCAAATAAAAACTAGTAAAATGTAAATCTATACTGACCAAGAAACAAAAGCACACAAATTAGGAGGAAAAATATTTTTAGAGAGGAATTGAGGTTAAGTTGGAAAAATGACAAAAACACACATATCTTCTCACCCAGATACCAAATAATAGCAGTATGACATAGGAAGAACAATAGTAGAAAGCAGTAATTAATGGGAGGTAGAATCCAATAAAAGATACTTTAATATTTCAAAATTATGTTATTTTGTCTTCACCAGAATTACAAAACTGAAAGGGACCTCAGAGATCACCTAGTCCAAACTGTAACTGACAGAGAATACTATCTACAACAAATTCAAAAAGTTAGGTAACTAGTTCTGCTTTAAAACAAAGCCCTGTGGAAGCAGTCCATTTCACTATGGAGCAGAATTGCCATTCTTTCTTTTGGCTCTACTTTATTCATTCTGTACCATTTCATATAAATTTTTTCTTAGCAAACTATATTTTTGATATTACTGTTAGGCAATATTGATGAGGTTTAGGTTTTGGGGTTCCCTTTAGTAAGGAACCAAATGATAAGGTCTAGATTTAGGGAACCAAAATGAGATTAGGGTTTCTAGTGGTCAGAGAGTTAAATGAGAAGGTGTAGTGGCAGGTTCGGGATTCAGGGAGCCAAATGGAAAGGTTTAGCTCCTCTGCACCTCTTTGGCATTTGATACAAGGGTAGGGAGTTTTGGGGAACTCCCTTCTGGTGGCACATTCTCTGAAAAGGAATTTACACACTTGAATACCTAGATTAATAAAAGAGGTTTAATTATAGGGATTGGGAAGTAAGGTTAGAAATCCTGACAGAGGCAACAAAGTCTCGTTAGGGAAATAGGTGAGATTTTTCTCCTTCAAGAATTTTTAGAATTTTCGGGTCCCTTCTTCAATATATATATATATATATATATATATATATATTTAAAGTGGAGTTTATTTCATTTTGCTTATTTGAATATTTTTGCTAATAATTACTGTTTGGAATAAAAATTTCTTTTTCAAAGTGTCATCATTATTTTAGCTTAGAATAAACTCAGACTTGTGGTAAATTCTAAAAAAAAAAAAATACTAAAAAAGAGCTCTTTTGGCCTATACTGGGAACAAAGGGAAAATGAAAGAAGGCAAGGGGCTGCTACTCAAATGGACTGGATAATAACAGAGAAAGAAGACAGTTATTAAATTCATATAATTTCTATCATGAAGATATTGATCTTCACAGCAGGAAATACAACACAAATAGCACAAAAATAGTTCGAGCTGTAAAAGAACACTTCATTATACTAAATGAATCTAAGTCATCAGGTTAGGGCAAATTATACTCTTGGAATGAAAAAGACTGACATGTGTGACTGCTGAGCCACCATTATTACTCAGCCTTGAAAATTCACAGACAGAGAAAAGAGAGGAAAAAGAACTGCCATAGGACTAGGGACAGAAATGTGCTAATTTTCAATGAAGAGGAGAGGGCAAAATCTTCAAAATATAAACTGATAAGTTTGCCTGAAAATACTGGTAATGTTCTAGAATGGATAATAAAAGGGATAGTTTGTGAACATTTAAAGATTGAGTTGGTGAACAAAATCCATCAAAAGCTTGTCCTTTAAAAAAATCTTTTTATTATTAGACTGAGAGATCAAGAAAACACCACTGATACTGTATTACACCTCAATTTTGGGAAAGCAGACATTGTATTACACCTCAATTTCAGGAAAGCTATCTGATAAAGTCTTCAATCTTGTGTACATAGGAGCTACAAGATAGTTCTACCAGGCAGATTCAGAACTAGTTGAATAACTGAATATAAAGACAGGTCATTAATACAAGGATGTCAATTTGGGGAAATGTCTCTAATGGAAAGCCCCAGAAATCTGTTCTTGGCCTTGTGATGTGCAACTTAAAAAAAAATAAAACGTAAATGAACACACAATTGGCACACTTAATGGCATGCTTAATTTCAGATGATATAAAGAAGATGATATAAAGTCTGGAAAAATGGGCCAAAACTAATGAGATTTAATAGAAACCAACTGCACATATATGATATGGGAAGACTTATGAAACCAGCAGTTCACATTAAAAAAAAAAAAAAAGAAAAAAAAAAAAGCTTTATAGAACAGGTAGCTTAAAATCCATTCAATAATACAAGGCAGGCCCCCCTCCAAAGTAATTAAACCTTAATTTATATTAAGAGAAGCATAGAATCCAGAACAAAGGACATTGTTTGTACACTTCTCTTGTCAGATTACATCTACATTTATTTATTATGTTCAGCTTAGAGCATACTTTAGAAAGGATACTGGAAAAGGTGACACATTCAGAGGAGAGCAACCAAGATAGTAAGGAGAGATTTTGCCATAACAAGATTAGTTAAAGAAGTTAAGGATGTTTAACTTGGATAAAAAGATGTGGGGAACATGATAATTGTCTTCAAGTACTTAAAAGGCTCTAAGATGAAAGAGATTAGATTTCTCCTGCTTCATCTTAGTAAGACAAGAAACAACAACTGCAAGTTGCAGAAAAACAGGGTTCAGCTTGTTGTAATAGAACGATTTCCTAAATAGAGGTGTCAAAATAGAATGGGCTGTATCAGTAAGTCTGCAAGCAAATGAAGAATTACCACTTAACATCAAGAGTATTTTAAAGAATATTCCTTTTTTTTTTTTTTAAAGTGCAAATTTGGCATTATGAGATTTTTTTTTTCCTTCAAAGGTACAAAAGCAATATTCCATGATTTGGTCTTGATGAAATCAACTCCCTGCAAACCAATGAGAAAACAACACCCCCAAAATATAACAAACTTGTGGTGAATGCAGTGAGATGTTTTTATAGCTATAAATAACATACACACACACACACATACACAGAAGTATGTGTACATATTGAGCACATCTATATACAGAGGCATCAATAAGTTGCAATTAAAGAAAGACATCAGCAATCGACAGGCAATACTTAATACATGGGTTTCTATTCAGCTGCAAGTAGATTAGATTACCTCAAAGGTGCCTTCCAAATCTTATAAGAGATTCTGCAATTCTGTAATTGTATATAGTCCTTGTATATGAAGATAATACTATCAATTTCCCCAGTGTCTACAAATCCATAGAATATACATTTAAGAATTGCTTTTCTAAGAGAAGAAATAGTTTTTATTTATTTATTTATTTGCAGCTTTGGTTCAGGTTAGTTGTTTTTTGGGATCAGTGAATACAGCAAAGCTAAATGTCATATCTAACTTAAAATCATATGATCACAATGAATACAGTGCTTTTTTTTTTTTTTTTTTTTTTAATAGCAAACAATAACAGAAAGAGTGGGCTATGTTGTGGTCCATACTCATTTTCCAGTGTTCTTTCTCTGGGTATAGAATACAGTGCTTTTAATATGTGAGCTACACCATTAGAAATATAAATCTGCTTCAATAAATCATATTCCAAAACTAAATACCATAATATCTAGATTATCTGCTATTTGGAGTTATTTGTACCTTTGTTTCCCTTCATTTGTGCAGATAACTGACATGGTGTCAAGGTCTAAAATTTTATCAATCTAACCACTAGTTATAAATTATCTGCTATGAAGTACTGTGCTGTATTAATTCTGTTAATACAAGAGACATGGGGAAGATCATGCTATGTACACTGCACTACCAAAGTCACATGAAACAGCCTTTGCTTTCTGCTAATATTTATTCCTTTTTTGCAAGCTTACCTATCAATCCAAGTCTAAAATAAATCAAACTTGATGCAACCTAAGATAACTCACACTTATCAAATGGCAGGATGATCTCTAGCAGGGCAGTATTGGAAAGAAGTCAAGCTTATTTTTTGAAGCCACATTCACCACAGTGCAGCTCCACTATGCTGTGGTTCTGTGTGAAGAATCAAGAACAGCAGACTATGCAAAAAGCTATTGGACGGGGAGATAAAGGAAGCAAAAGCAAGGCTGAGGTATAAGAGTGAATATATCCCCATGGATACCTGACTGATAACAGTTATAGTCAGTTATCTAACATGGGTTAGTGGTCTCCTTACTAACCACAAATCTAAAGTCCCAAACACAGAATTAAAGGAAAGGATTACTGATAATATTATTTTTTTCAGTTACTCTGGCTAATAAAAAACTGTCTTTATACTTACCAAATAACTCTGTGAAGGTAAATTACCTCTTCTGTTCCTTACCTTTTTACCTATAACATAAGATGACAAACACCAAGGCCAGTTTACCACTGGAATAAGTAACGGTATTTCAGGAAGGGTCCCGATGCCATGACAAACACCAAGGCCAGTTTACCACTGGAATAAGTAACGGTATTTCAGGAAGGGTCCTGCTGCCTTATGCTACCCCAAAATACACACCTAAAATCCTACAACAACTGAGCTTTACAAATCAGCTTAAAATCCGTTCAATAATACCACAAGGCAGCACACTTTTCCTTTGGGTTACCAAGCTTTTTAAAAATACAAACAACCCTGGGAAGGGATAAAAAGGGAAATTTAAGTTTCATATTTTAGTATAAATTTATATATCAGATGCTTACAACTAAAAGAAAGACACTAAAGAACCAGAAGTTTTTAAGGGATCATTTGGGAAATTGGGCACTATCCCAGGGAGGATATGCTTGGGTAGAGACATCCCTGTGAAGAATTCTTAACCAAAAGGCATTATGGAATCACTGAGTGCCTGGTAAAACACAGAAAGGAGAGATGAGACTAAAATCCCTGACTTTGCTGGGAGGTGAGTTGTATGGATCCCATTTGGAGTATAAAGAGAAATTTGGAGTATGATGAGAAAATAAACATTCACCAAATATATACTTCTTCTCCTTTCTGATCTCCCTGTCTGGAGAAAAAAAAAAAATCACTTTAAATAGTCTACTTTAAATGTATTAGAAACAGGTATTTTTCACTGCTCCTCTACAATTAATTTCATCTAAAGGTCACTCCAGGATATAAGGATTGCTGTCAATACAAGGTACTACTAAAAAGAATTAGTTCTAAATTTCTCAGGGAGTTAAGTTGGATTCACATGCTTGCTCAGTTGGTGTTTACACTGGTAGAGAGAGAGCTCTTTCTACTTAGTAGCTATGGCATCACAATCCCATTTGTCGGTCTCAGGGTTCATTTATTCCCCAGGAAGCAGGTTCTCGAGCAATTGCCAGAGAATTGCACTCTCTTTTCTGTTGAGTGAACTGAAATGAGGCTTTCTTCCTTTCCCATCATTTACAGCTTTCTAAACAAAAAGCTTCCAAAGACCCACTACTCCAAGAGGCTTTCAGCCAGACTCTGTTCCTGGCTCATGTTTCTGAAGGGTGAAAACCCAGCATCAAAGAAAAAGTAGCTATGGAGGCTAAATGTGCAAAAATATAAAGGGGCGAAAAAGAAGCTTACAAGGCAAGGAGTTCCTTAGAAGAACCCAAAAAACAGAATTTGGAAATGCATGATAATTTAAGAAATCTATCTATCAAAGAAGACAGGGTTTAGAAAGTAACTGATGAGCTACTGGTGCAGAAGGCTAATGGAGAAAGAGCACCGAGGAACAATGAATTTGAAAATAGATTGGCTTTTTAGGGAACAGAACTGATATAATACAGAGCAAGTGCATTCAAAGACTCCTTGTCATACCACTGCACTGTCCTGTTATTTAAAATAATCATCCATAAATCCATAAACAATTGTGAATTTATAAATAAGACAATTTGTGTTATATTTTACATTTTTTGTGTATACAGTAGAGACAGCATAGGATAACAGAGAACTGGTTAAGACCAGGGTTTAAATTCTGCCTGACACATACTGACTGCATAACACTGGGTAAATCACCCTTTCATCTCCCCAAGAGTGCAAATGTGACATGATAAGGGGAGCTTCTAAACACACACACTCACTCACTCTCTCTCTTTCTCTCTGACTTTGGGGGGAAAGCTTAGGAAACTCCCTCAGAGAAGCTCTCCCCTGAGAGATCCCCTCCAGGGAATCAAGATAAAGTGGTTTCATTCTTTTATCTGAGTAGGACCAGTTGAGTCCAAGACCACTCCTACTTAGCCAGGAGCTGCAGATCTAGATTTCTATCCAACTCCATTGAATTGGACATTAGTCCAGGAATACTCATTCAGATGGAAAATTTCTATTCAATTCCCGAAAATCTCTGTTTGATTCCAACTCAAAGTACCCCCCAGCCTCCTGCCAAAGTTTCAATTATAAAAAGAGGCAACTTGGGGCTCATTCCTTGCATAGGACTTAATCGAGCCAAGGAACCTCTCTCTCCCCTTGGCATAGCTGAGACCTCTGGATGCTGAAAAGACATTCTCTTTTGGCATTACTCCCTCTTTATATCTCCACCTATTTTCCTAACAGCATCTTATTCACCTCTCTGTCAGGATTTCTCTGCTAGATCTTTACTTCTCTGTAGGGACCTCGCCACTAAGAAAGTCAGTCTGCAAAAGCTGACTTCTCAGTTCTAATAATAAACTTCTTTTGCCAGTTTAACTTTTAGAGTTCCTAAATTCATTTATGAAGGACCCGTGCCAACCAGAAGGGGGTTCCCGTAACTCCCTGCCAAGCGCCTGGTCAGGGAGCCCAGGAATCGAGGGGAGCAAAAGCTCATAAGACATATATTGGCAGAGGAAGTTTACTCACCAGGGAGTTCCTTATGCCAATAGATCTGATCCCTATTCCCTCATTCATTTAACATCAAAATACACAAATGTGTCTTTGTATTCTTCCATTCCAAATGGTTACTGTGGCATTTTCTATTTCTTCATCTTGGAATATAATCTGTTTAATTCAAGTACTTATGCTCAGCTTAATCTGAGTAAAAATCTGTATTTGCTATAGTAAATATATAGTAAAAATCTTATTTACTCAGACATCATCATTATTATTTATATAATTGACAATTCCATAGTACTTTAAGATTCACAAAGTTTGATACATATTACCCAATTTGTTACTCACAATGTTCCTGTGAAGTAAACACCATGGTTATCATTATCACTGTTATTACTATCATTCCCATTTTATGGATGAGGAAACAGGGGCTCTGAGAAATCAAGCAACTTGTCCATCATCACATAGCTAGTAAATGTCAGAGGTGGAATTCAAACCTTTAACTTCTACTCTAATTCTAATCTTTTCATTCTACCACATCACCTTTCAGCATAATATAGAATTCAAAATTTAATTATAGGATAAGTGAACTCAAAGGTAAACTCTGGTCTGTAGACCAAAATACCTTTTCCAAAGGAAAGATTACTGCACAGTAATAAAAGTAATAAAAGAAGGGAGACAAGTGATTTTATTTTGTTATTGTTTTGTTGTTCAGTCATATCTGGCTCTTTGTGGCCCCATTTGTGGTTTTCTTGGCAGAGATGACAGAGTGGTTTGCCATTTCCTTCTCCAGTTCATTTTACAGAAGAGAAAACTGCAACAAACAAGATTAAGTGATTTGCTCAGGAACACACAGGTAGTAAGTGTCTGAGGCTATATTTGAACTCAAGAAGATCACGAGGCTGGGTATTCCATGCACTTTATTATTTAATTATCTAGAGTAGCAATAGACCACTGTCCTTTTCATCATGCATATATTCCCATTCCTCTTGGTTTTCCTCTACTTTTTCTCCCTTTTTTCTTCTTTTAAGCCTACGATGACCATTCCACTTATCCCTCACTATAAAACAATTTTAGCCTGTATATTAGAGAATCTCATACATGATGTAGTAGATAAGAATAATTTGAGATTAGCCCACTGATATTTATGGCTAATGGTGGTTTTTAACTTGATGAATCATTTAGAAAAAATAGAATATACTGTAAACAAGATTAAGAGCAGTGATAATTAGGGTTAAAACACAAAGTGATTTTCTTCTTTCTTTATGTCATTTAAAAAAAACATTATTATACATGGCAACAACAAGATTATATGATAATCAATTCTGATAGATGTAGCTCTTTGATGATTCTGATCAGTTCCAGTGATCTTGTGATGAAGAGAGCCATCTACACCCAGAGAGAGAGGACTGTGGGAACTGAGTGTGGACTACAATATAGCATTTTCATTCACTCTTGTTGTTTGCTTGTATTTTGTTTTCTTTCTCAGTTTTTTTTTTCCTTCTTGATCCTATTTTTCTTGTGCAGCAAGATAAATGAATCAATATGTATACATATATTGGATTTAACATATATTTTAACATATTTAACATGTATTGGATTACCTGCCATCTAGGGGAGGGGCTGGGGAAAAGGAGAAGAAATTTAGAACACAAGGTTTTGCAAGGGTCAATGCTGAAAAATTACTCATGCGTATTTTTGGTTATTTTACCAAAATACTTATTATTATTTACTTTTTATTTAAAAGCTTTAACAACAAAATAAAATAACAAATTTTTTAAACCCACTCTAGTAGTTATCAAGTGTTTGCAAACAAAAGTTTTTATGTAATTATTAAATTTCTTTTTGTCCATTTTGTCAGAAAGGTATCACATCCACAAGAAAAGAACATCAGTCTTGCACCAAAGCACAATCACTCAACTTTGCACAAGTCATTTCATTTTTCTCATATGCCAAAAGGAGAGATGAATACACGTTTTATATACCTACTACAGAGTGAGGAGGAAACTATCTTTAAGCTTTATAATACACTAAGTATACATGACATGATTATCACAAGAGGAGAGGCAAAGGAAGGTGATGTGGATGAGAACTGGTTCTGGAGTCAAACCTTACCCCAGATTCACCACACTTCATTTAACCTTTCAGTACTTACAGGCAACCTTCAGACAGGAAATTAACAAAGAGATGCTAAACTGCATTAGCAGATGGAACTTTCACACTGGATAGCATTGAAATCAAAAGTTTGGACCCTCTCTTCTACCCTACTCATCCCCTAATGCGCACATACAAACAAATCATTTAGAAAAGAAAAATGTTATTCAAACTTCTAAGTCCCAAACTACTATATTTTTCTTTTTCTTTTTCTTTAACTAATAATTTTTATTTACCAGATATATGCATGGGTAATTTTACCACATTGACAATTGCCAAACCCCTTCTTCCAATTTTTCCCCTCCCCCCCAAGATGGTAGGTTGACCAATACATGTCAAATATGCTAGAGTATAAATTAAATACAATATATGTATACATGACCAAACAGTTATTTTGCTGCACAAGAAGAATCAGACTTTGAAACAGTGTACAATTAGCCTGTGAAGGAAATCCAAAATGCAGGCGGACAAAAATAGAGGGATTGGGAATTCTATGTAGTGGTTCATAGTCATCTCCCAGAGTTCTTTCGTTGGGTGTAGCTGGTTCAGTTCATTACTGCTCTGTTGAAACTGATTTGGTTCATCTCATTGTTGAAGAGGGCCACATCCATCAGAACTGATCATCATATAGTATTGTTGTTGAAGCATACAATGATCTCCTGGTCCTGCTCATTTACAGGGGACTCTAGCTGAAAATTTGCTAGACTATGATTGGCTGGCTTATGTTTTAACTTTGAATTATTGTCCTGCCTCAGTTTCCCTGCCTCTTAGTTCTGCAAACCTCCCCCCCCCCTGCCTCTTTATCAGAATACTTGATAAGACCTTATGTTTCAGAATAGCAGAATGTCTCTCACATTACAAGTTAATGGGAATCTCTTATCAAAACTTCTTGAATTCTCTTGTGTGGAATTGGACATTCTGTATATAATTGAATTTGCATTGGGTGTTTTTAAAAACAAACTGATTTGTATGAATAATGTTCACTTATGAAAGATCTACTTGGATATAAACTCATTGGGACAAATTCCTTATTGTTATCAACACAAGGTTATGATAAATATTTGTTTAGAATTTATGTATGGTTCTTCTAGTATGGTAAATGGGAAAAAGAAATGGGTTTGCTAGAACTTCCACTGTTACCAAGGGCAGTCTACCTGCCCATTGGTCGGCTCTAACTTGTGAATTGTATGCTTTAAATCAAGGGTTGAAATTATTGTGGGACCAGGATGGGACTACATATATATATATATATACACACACTGATTTGAGATATGCCTGGGGTGTGATGCATGGATTTGGAGGGATTTGGGAGAAAAGAGGGACTGGAAAACATTCTGGAATGTAGCAGTAATACATGTAAAGGGACATGAGATGGGAAGTTGTTTTGAGGTAAGGGGAACTAGATTAGCAATGAGGAGGCCAAGGGAGCTGGAGACCAGGATATTTCTCATATAATGGCCTTGATACCTGTACTTCCCCCAGTCTACCCTCTCCCAGTTTTACTCAGAAGGAAAAGAGAAGGCCTCAACTCTTGGAGCAGTTGAGAACTCGGAAGGACAATGGCTCTTACCTGATGGCAGAGAAGTACTGACCAAAGCAAGTATGAGGCAGGTCCTTCAGCAACTGTACCAGGACAGTCATTGGGATGTCCAAAACCTGTGTGATGCTGTGTTGACAAGGTATGTTTCCCCCGGCCCATATACTATGTCCCGACACCTGGTGGACGGCTGTCTCATTTGTCGAAGGACTGACAAGGCTGCTCAATGCCAGAGCTGTCACCAGAGTCGCATCAAATACTTGCTGGTCATAGTGACCTCATGGGTGGAGGCATTCCCCTCAGGCCAAGCAACTGCCTGGACAGTAAGTAAGGTCTTATTAGAACAAATTATTCCCAGATATGGAATGGTGGAGAGGATAGACTCGGATCAGGGAACACATTTTTTGCTCAGGTATTGCAGAATCTGATTGGGGCCTTAGAAATCACTTGGGATCTCCATACCCCTTGGCATCCTCCCTCTTCTGGGAAAGTCGAAAGGATGAACCAAGAAATAAAACGGCAGCTGACTAAATTATCTTTAGAGGCCCAACTACCTGGGACTAAATGCCTTCCCCTCGCTCTGGTTAGAATCAGGACCAAGCCGTGTAGAGATATTGGGCTTTCACCTTATGAATTATTGTACAGTCATCCTTTCCAGGCTTATCATGAGGGAGATTGGGAGCCCATTTTAGAGACAAAGGATTTATTTGTTAAGAGATAATGTTAAATCATTGCTTAAAACATTTGCAAGAACTTCAACAAAAAGAGTTAATAGCTCAGACTCCTAGGTTTCCCTGTTCATAGAATTCAGGTTGGAGATTGGGTGTTGATCCGTTCCTGGAAGGACAGAAGCTGGGACGGACCCTACCAGGTGGCACTGACCTCAGACACTGCGATTCGCACCCAGGAACGAGGCTGGACACCACACCAGGACAAAAGGACCTGTGGCGCCACCTTTATCGGAGTGGACAGTTAATAGGGGAGACCTCAAATTACATAAGAGGAGGGGACCGCCACTGAAAGAACACTGATTCTGAATCCAGTGCATTGTAACTGTATGACTTTTCTTACTTTAGGTCTCTTTGCCTGTTTGGAAGCTGATATATTTTCCTCTTGGGAATTTCACCTTAACTTCACAGTGTTATAAGTTGAACCTCATGGGGCTTTCCCTGAGCTTTGGGTTACCTATTTCCTCATGATAGCCATAGAAACCAGACTTTTATTTTCCAGAGATGAGAACTAGTTCCTCCTGCTCATGCAGAATATAGGGAGAACTTTTAATTTATCAAATTGTTGGATCTGTGTTGGATCCCAACAATCAAACCAATGGCCATGGCTACCTGTCCCCTTAAGCCCAGCCTGGGTCCTTAATAACCGATCCCAAAGGGAACATATACATTGGGTACAGTTATCAATGGGGTTGGTATAATGTCACTCTGGGGGACACCCGGAAACATGGGACTCTGTATCCCACATTTTGGAGTACCTTTAACCTAATAGATCAGTGGCCAGCTGCCAATTGTAGTTGGAGGAAGGAGCAAGGTTTATGGAAATGTCATTATGTCATCTTTGTGGGGGGGGGCCCTTAGGGATGAGAGACCCTTTTACATATTTTCAAGGGAACAACCTGCTCTAAAGGATCATTATTGGATCTGTGGTTTAACTGCCTATACTCACCTACTTCTTAATTGGAGAGAGATTTGTTATATTGGACCAAGGCCAAATGACATGGAAATCTATTAAGAGAAATCACTAAGAATGTTAGGAAACTTGCTCATGTTCCTGTACAGATGTGGACCTCACTGTTCAATACTTCTTAGTGGTCCTAGTTTGGGAAGCTGGTGGAAGCAGCTCCTTTGGCTTGGCCTTATAGACCTTAGTGGTGTTATATTATTCCCTATCTGCATCCCTTGTTTGATCAGATTAATAACCAGAATTGTCCAAAATCATTATCTGGAATGATCAGGTTGGAAGAGAAAGCTGAAGGGTCTGTTAGATGGATGCTGTTAAAAGGGCAAGGGTGGAGCCGGTGGCCCAAGGCCAACAGGAACCAGAAGGAAGTGAGGAATTCATAGGGAATGTGAAATTATGTTACAAAAATTTGAAGAGATCTCAGTGTACAAAATAAGCAGAGGGACTGAATGAGATAAGGTGAGATCTTTCAAGACAGTTGTGAAAATCAAGTAAGGCTTCATCTACTTCAGAGTTTGAGTAGGCCTGAAGAACTCTAAACAAGGGCATAATTGCGTTCCCCTCCCATGATATCATTTCCCTATTTCAGCCAAATATGGGCAACTATGTACTTATTGGTCAAGTTCAATTTCATGGGCAGATCTCGAGTTTAGAATGTAAGACTCTCAGCCAATGAGGATGAGGGTCAGTGGTGGGAGGGGGTGTTTTGAGTTAGGGATTAAAGGGGCTGTCCTGCCCACCGGAGGCGCTTCCTCTCTCCGACTCTTAGGGTGGACGCCTTTCTGTCGAGAATGTACAATAAACTTTGCTTTTCTCTAGAGCTCTCTCCAGCTTTTTTATTAAATGGTGACCCCTCACCAGTTTCCTGTACCACATACTAGGAAGAACATTCCCCCCTAAAAACAAAAAACAAAAAACTTTTGAATAGTAAGTCCAACAAAAAACTGTGTCTGTTTTCTGAGGACTACCAGATTGGCTAAATTTGAAGAGGCTTATCAACAGAAGACTGGTCATCACTTAATAATTTTTTGAAGGGATTTCTTAAGTACCCATGTTAATGAATTCAGATTTTTAAAGTCTTTTTTTGTAATCTAATTAAACATAATAGAGTGTTCTTTGCTTTTACAAAAAGGTGCTGCTACCAAGAGATGATTATTGTACACAGCAAGAGCAATATTATATAATGATCAATTGTGAATGACTTGGCTATTTTCAGCAATATAATGAAACAAAACAATTCCAAAGGACTCAGTGTAAAAAATGCTATACATATCCAGAAAAAGAAATCATGAAGTCTGAATGAAGATAAAAGCATACTATTTTTTGGTTATTTACATAATTTTTTTTGTCTTTCTTTTCTCATAATGGCAGATAAATGAGTTATCTCTGAAGTTATTTTAGAGTTTGGGCAAAATCCAATAGAAGGTTGGTCTTTCTACCTCTTGGGGCTGGAGGTTGGGAAGAATCTTAAAAACTGAAGCACTAAACGGCATGATGTGGCATTCCCTAAAACTTTTAACTGTATTTCACCTTCTCTATTTTTGTAGGACCATTAAGTCATACAGAAAAGCAACATAGTAGTATATAGACTTGTCAGGAGAACTACAATTAAATACTGGCTCTCCCAACTGGATCACTTTGAGCAAAAACACTTCACTTGTCTGAACTTCAGTTTCTTCATTTGTACATGAAGTAAAAGAGAATCTGCAAATTCAGGGTGCTAAGCCTGTATCTCAGGAAGATCTGAGTTTAAATTTGGCCTCAGACACTAGCTAGTTATGTGACCCTAGGCAACTAGCCTAAGGCAAGTCACTCTAATCTCTGGTTGCCTTAATTTCCTCAACTGTAAAGGGGGGGAGAGATTGTGAGGTAATATTTATAAAAAAGTGTATAGTCCTTGATACATAGTAGATGAATATAATACCTATCTGCATAATTCAGTCACTATTATCAGCATTCCATGGACATTTCCTAGAGACAGGATAAAAAGGTGATCCCAAATCCTGTCCTGGAAAATTAAGAATCAGCTAGAACCCTTAAAGTGAACAAAGGCAACAACTTGGGGAGCCAACTTTCTTTTAGAAGTTTAACCTGACAAATGGAGTCAGAGCCTATTCAAAATTCTATGCAATCATATTAACACCTTATGTACACATGTGTACACACACACACACACACACACACACACACACACACACACACACGGTGCTAAAAACCAAAATCTAAAAACCCTGTTTAACAAATGAAATCATTTGAGAGATTACTCTGAAAATGCACTTTGGAAATCATTCTCCTAGAGATTCCACCTAAATAACTTTAAAACTAATTTTTAAAATCCTAACTGTAAATGTAAACTGTTTAAAAAAAAGAACATTGGCTGTTTTTAGAGTAAAAAGGCTTAGGGTCAGATCCTAGCTCTGCCATTTACTACACTTTGACCTTGGGCAAATTGCTTAATTTCTCAGGGACCCAGTTTCTCATTAAACTCAAGTTCTAATGTTTCTTTCAGCTCTAAAGCTATAATCCTAAATCACATTCCAAAGATCCATAAGAGATATTACAACCTGTATACATCAAGTAACTTAATACAGTCAACATTAAAGTTGGTAACTTTTCAGTAATTGAGTATAATTAATAGATAAAACATATTTAAGACTTACAAAAGGTTGTTTGGTTTTTTCATAATCAGGGCCAGCCATTTTAAATACAAACTATATAGCTACTCAGAGCAGCCAAAGTTAAGTACCCAAATAGGTACCATAACAAATATACAAATGTGTCTTTATATTGTTGTACAGGAAAATATTCTGAGGTATTTCAAGGCAATTCCAATAGACTTGTGATAGAGCCATTGGCATCTGAAAAGAGAACTATAAAGACTGACTGAATTTGGATCAAAGCATAGTATTTTCACCTTTTTGTTGTTGTTATTTGCTTTTTTTCTCATTTTTTTTTCACCTTTTGATCATTTTTTTTTTCTTGCACAGCATGAGAAATATGGAAACATATTTAGAAGAATTGCACATGTTTAACCTATATTAGATTACTTGCTTTTTATGGGAAGGAGAAAAAGTTGGAACACAAAGTTTTGCAAAGGTGAATGTTGAAAACTGTTGCGTCGTGCTTTCTAGACCCCAATTTGGGGTGATTAAAATATTGAGTCCTGCTTTCTAGAGCCCCCAAGTTGGGGAGACAAAACGTACAGTTGTTTTCTGGAGCCCCCACAACAAGGTGATTAAAATATACTTTCCTAATGGAGACAGTGATGAGGTGGGACTCCCAAGAATGGTAGAAAAATGGAGTCCTTTTATTTCAAGGGCTTTCTCCTTTTTATAATGTAACAAAAAAACAACTCAGCACGTAGGACCACATAAACAACTTGCTATATAGTTTGCCACCTAGTATCACTTCCACCTGCTATCCCTCTGCTTCAATCTCAACACAGGTTGTCACCACCCCCTGATTTCTCAGGAAGGCTGAGAGCCCTGAGGGGACATAGGGAGCCAAGCCAGACATTGTTAGCAGGTTCCCTCTGGGCTGACGGGTCTTATACCTTACCCAGAGTTTCCCCACTGATTGTGACCCTCTACAGAAAACTATCTTTGCATGAATTTGGTAAAAATAAAAAGATTTTTTTAAAAGAAAAAAGAAAATATTCTTTTTTGAGCAAAAGAACATGGTAACACAGTAACAAGATTATGTGATCAACTGTAATGGACTTGGCTCTTCTCAACAATGTGGGGATTCAAGGCAATTCCAATAGACTTGGGATGGAAAATGCCATCTATAGCCAGAGGGAGAATTATGGAGACTGGGGATCAAAGCACAGTATTTTAACCTTTTATTTGTTTGGGTTTTTTTTTCTCATTTTCCCGCCCTTTTGGTCTGATTTTTCTTGCACAACATAACAAATATGGACATATGTTTAAAAGAATTATATATATATTTAATTTGTATCAGATTATTTGCTGTCTTGGGGAGAGAGGAAGTAAAGAAAGGAGAGAGAAAAATTTAGAACACAAAATCTTACAAAATGAATGCTGAAAACTATCTTTACATTGTATTTGGAAAAATAAAATAAGATTGAGAATTTTTTAAAAAGGAAAATATTATTCTAGAGCAGGTGTTCTTAATTTTTTATACCAAGGATCCCTTTGGAAGTCTTGAAAAACTTAAGGACTTTTGGGAATTTTTTCAGATGCATAAAATAAATTGCATTGGGTTACAGTAGAAGTCAAATATGCTGAAATGCTGTTATCAAAATATTAAGAACCCCCCCCCCCAACAAATTCATCAATGCCAGGTTAAAACACTTTGCTGGAGTTTAAAAATTTGTCAATTCTATCAGTCAGAGTTGAGAGCTTGGAAGGTCTTAGAAATTATCTAAAGCAATGCGTTTAACAAATGAAGAAATTTAGGCTAATAGAGATATTATTTGACTTGCCTAATATCACACAACAAGCTTTAAAAACTGAAACTAAAATTTAATTATCTAGGAAAGCCCAGTGTTCCTTCTGTTATGTGAAAGACCTCTAATGAAATTTTAAGTTTTAAGAAACACTGGCAAATGGTTCTATGTCCTAATATGTTTTGTGAAGGCTATTGTGAATGCTAAACTACCATATGACTACAAGTGTCTAAATAAACAATTATCCACATTGATGTGAGAAGGAAGTAAAGGTGAGAAATTAATAATGCAGACAACTTAAAAGCATATCCAAAAATAATATATAGTTGGCTTTAGAACTTATTTCTGTACCTATATTTGGACAGAGTTACTTATAATGTTTTAGGAATTCTTAACAAGATGAGTCAACTGCAAACTCAATATGAGTCAGCAGTGTGATATGGCAGCCAAATTTAATGAGGTCATAGGTTACATTAACAGAAATATAGTGCCCAGTCAGATCACATCTGTATCTTATGTCCAAATCTGGGCACCACATTTTAGAAGGGACATTGATTAGGAATGCATCTAAAAGATGGCACTAATATAATCAGATAATTCAAAAGCTATGTGAAATCAGCTAAAAGAACTGGGAATATTTAGCCTAGAGAAAAGGAAATTCATGGATAATATTCTAGTTGTTGTCATATGTTAGATGATTAGACTTGTTCAGCTTGACTGTGGAGAACTATGATTTACATATGGAAGTTACTGAATAGATTTTAGCCTAATATAAAGAAAATATAAAGAAAAAATGAGACAGCACAGTAGACAGATACTAGATGTCAGATTCAGCAACATGTCAGATTCAGCAAAACTTAAGCTCAGGTTCTACATGTGACCTCACACTGGTTCTATGACTCAGCAAACTACTTTATGTCACAGGTAATTCTCCAAGATTGCAGTAGTGCAGATGAGTCACTCAATGACACTGGTAAAGAATGTTTTCTACACCAATGAAAAATATGGATATGGACCATAATGAAAAACTTGCTCACAATTACTGCCTCAGTGGTGTCCAATTCTTTGTGACCCTATTGTGGTTTTCTTGGTAAAGTTTACTATAATTGTTTGTCATTTCCTTCTCCAGATCATTTAAAAGATGAGAGAACTCAGTGCATATGTTTTGAAAATAAAAAGCTTAAAAAAAAAAAAAATGATGAGAAAACTGAGGCAGACAAGATTAAGGGACTTGCTCAATGTTACATTGCTAGTAAGTCTCTCGGGCCAAATTTAAACTTAGGTTTTCCTGACTCCAAGTCCAGTACTCTATCAACTGTACCACCTAGCTTCCCTAAAAATTAAAGCTGTCCAAAAGTGGGATGGAATGCCTCAGGAAAGATAATTTCTTTTCACTGGAGGTTTTCAAGTAGCCTGGATGACCACTTTTCATTGATGTTGTAAGCAAGGATTCATGCTTTGGGCACAGGCTAAATAAAATAGATGAACTCTGAAGAGCATTTAAAAACAACAACAACAACAAAAAAGACTTCTATTGCTGCCTTTTGTTTTTGTGTGTATTTTTTTCTTAGTTTAAAAAATTAGCTTTTTATTTTCAAAATATATTCAAAGACAATTTTCAACAATCACCCTTGCAAGAACTTATGTTTCACATTTTTCTCCCTCCCTTCCTCCCAACCCACTCCCATAGACAAGTAATCCAATATGTTAAACATGTGCAATTCTTCTATACATACTTTCCACATTTATCTGGCTGCACAAAAAAAAAAAAAAAAAAAAAAGATAAAAAAAGAAAAATTTAGAAAGAAAACAAAAAGCATGTCTTTTGTTTTTATTTAGAGTTATCCTATATATCCTCCTCTTCTAGTAAGACATCTCTTTCATAAAGGAACTTTTTTTTAATTTAAAAAGAGAATATAAAAAATTCAGCAAAACCCATCAATACATTGAAAACAACAGATGTTATTTATATACTCTCTTCTCCCCCCACAAAGAAGCAGTGACATGACTTTTTGTCTCTCCTAGGAGGCCAAGCTTGTTCTTTATATGTGTATATTCATTTTTGACTATTCTATGGTGATTGTTCTATTCATATCAGTGTAGTCACTGTAATTTATTGTCTTCCTGGCTCTGCTTATTCCATTTTGTATCAGATCATGTCGTCTTCCCATACTTCTCTATATTCATCATCTTCATTGTTTCCTGAAGCTCAGTAATTTCCTATTATATTCATGTACAATTTGTTTAGTCATCTCTAGGTTGAGTCTAAGTTTATGAATCTATGATTATATAATACTGTACTATTTTTATGCTCATGGACATCCGGCTTTCACAAAAAGACCCTATCACTGGATGAGTTTTCATATCATCCAAACACACTGAGTCAGGAGGATTTAGTATACTAATTGCTTTCTGTTTCAACTTGCAGATTCTCCCTCTGCCATTCTATTAAATTGTTTCTCCTTAGAGGGTAAGGTCCTTCACTCTATTTTCTTGTCTAGAACACTGCTGCTATTTACTCATTCTTCCCCCAAAATCCCAAGCTACTACCTGAGGACTTCAAAATAAGACTGATATCTCTTCGGATACTCTGTTGATCATTCTCAAATTCAATGACCAATAGACATTTTATTTAAAAAGAAAGTTATCATGGTGAGGGCAAGAAGTGGAAACAAACCACATATTTGAAAACTGCATAACTTTAGATCTCTTCTCCAATTAAAAAAGACAAACTTGTAACAAATAAGAATAAATAAGTGAAATAAATCCACACAATAACCATTTCACAAAATACATATCTCAGTCTGTATCATGAATTCCATTATCAGACAGTAGGTGGCATTCTTTTCATCATCAGTCTTTTAGAGATGTAAGTAGTCATTGTTTTGATAAGTTCTTAAATCAGGACTATCATATTCATTGTCACCCAAAAATATGGCCAAATATTGGATCTCACCATTATACATTACTGTGCTATCTTTATGATACTGAGCTCTGAAATTTCTAAGCAATTCAGAAGAGTGTAATTTCCTGTTTTAATTTTTGTCCATACAAGTACTTATATTTAACTTTTCAACAATAGGCTGCAGTATCCACAGAATACAATCCTCTTTCCAAAAGGCATTTTAGAAGACCACTATCAGGTTATCTCTTCTCTAGAGTAATCTCTAATCTCTTTATATCGCATAATTCTAAATCTCATCATTTTAAATGTCCTTTCAATTTGTCAATGTTCCTTTTGAATATGTAATGTCTAGACTGAGCATAATATTCTAGATTTGATTTAGCCAATATAGAGTACATTGATACTATCAACTTCTTTTTTCTTGGACACTAAATTTTATGAATGTAGTCTAAGATTACATTAGTTTTGGGAAGTAGTCATGTCACATTGCTGATATATTGATCTGAAACTCGACTAAAACCACTAAATATTTTTTACATCAACTTCTCCCTTATCTTGTACTTACACTATTATTTATGTTTCTTTCTAATAGATGCCTTTTGTTTTCATTGTACATTCACTTTTTTCTTTCTTTCTTTCTTTTTTTTTTTTAAGGCTAGAACATTTTATATTTTCCATTTCTGCTAGTGTATATGGAAGTTCCCAAGGCCTGAACTCCACAGGGGCCCTTGTTAGAGTCTGAGAGATAATGTTAAGAGTTCACAATTTGAGAATATGATCAAAATTGTCTCTTTTTATACTTTTTTAAATGATGCAACATCCTCAGTCTTTAGCAAATCAACAGGGATAAAATTGGCACATTTATCTATATCTCTAATTCCAAGAAGGCATTTGGGTGCATGGGGACATTCAAGCAGTTTTCCTTTCAAATGCATCAAAAAGTTTATATGGCACAATATCCAGTGACCTCTCAAACATAACACAAATTTTAAATAGTTCTTTTAACACAGGTTTTTCAGATAATCCAAAAATGAGAGTCTAAAGGAAGAGGATAGATTATTGCATATGCTGTCAGACACAGACAGTCCTTGTGGCAGTTGATTTTGTCTGGGTTTTTTCTTTGTTATAAGAGACTACTCTACTGAAACATGGTTTTACTATAAAAAATTATCATAAAATATTAAATTTGTTTTGTTCATCCAAGATGTTTTTATATCCTCTTTCATCCAATATGTCAGCTATCCATTCCAGTTTTGTGTTACATCAGATTTGTTAGGCATGTTTTCTATATTATAATCCAAGTCACTGATTTTTTAAAAAATTGAACATTTTAGAATCGAAGACAGAACCATGTAATATATCACTAGACATTAGGCACAAAGATCCATTTATTTTTGGATTCAGTTGACAACTTAATTCCATAACTGAACCACGAGTTATCATTTCTCCATTTTGTCCATGAGAATACAATAACAGACTTTGTCAATTGTTGTAATGAGCTTAAGAGATATTCTGTCTACAACATTTCTCTAAAATCTTAGTGCTTCTCCCTTATTATTCCCGTAATTTTTAGTAAAATATTTTTATGAATTGCTATGGTTTCCCACTACCCTCCACCCCCCAAAAAAATTCATCACCCATTAATTAACATTTTTGCTGATAAATTTCTGCAACTTTAATTGGAATGGATCCCTAACAACCTACATAGTCCATTATTGGGATTGTGCTAGTCTACTGTCCCTATCATAAAAAGAAATTAGCAATCTTCTTGAATTACTCTGGGTTTTGTTGGTATTAATATATGGCACTTAATATATACTTCCTAGTATTTTCTTTTTAAACTGTTACATATAATGTCCTGTATCCCAAGCTACAAAAGAAAATATGCATACTGCCCTAAAATTAGATGGTAGGAAATGCTTTTTTAAGTAAGGCTGTGCCACTAACCCACTATGACTTTATTTTCATTTCCTTGAGTCTGTTTCTTTATAAGGGTTAGATCAGATGATCTCTAAAGTCCCTATCCTAGCTCTATGTCTGGATTTTAAGAGTAAAATCTAAATGGCAAGAAACTAGAAATTGAGTGGATGCCCATCAATTGGAGAATGCCTGAATAAGTTATGGTATATGAATGTCATGGAATATTATTGTTCTGAAAAAATGATCAGCAGGATGATTTCAGAGAAGCCTGGAGAGACTTACAGAAACTGATGCTAAGTGAGCAGAACCAGGAGATCATTATACACAGCAACAGCAAGATTATACAATGATCAATTCTGATGGACACAGCTCTATTCAACAATGATATGATTCAGACTAGTTCCAATAGTCTTGTGATAAAGACAGCCATTTATACCTAGACAGAGGTCTGTGGGAACTGAATGTGCATCCCAACATAGCATTTTCATGCTTTTTGTTTTTTGTTTGCATTTTGTTTTCTTTCTCATTTTTTTCCCTTTTTGCCCCGATTTTTCTTATGCAGCATGATATTTGTGGAAATATATATAGAAGAATTGCATATGTTTAACATATACTGGATTACTTGCTGTGGGGGGGGGGAAGGAGAGGGAAAAAATTTGGAACATAAAAGTTTTGCAAGGTGAATGTTGAAAATCATCCATGCATATATTTTTAAAATAAAAAGATTTAAAAAAAAAAGAGTTAGATATACAGCTGTGATGGACTTGGCTCTTTTCAACAATAAAGTGACTTCAAGGCAATTTCAGTACATTTGGGATGGAAAGTGCTATCCACATCCAGAGAGAAAACTATGGATACTGAAGGTAGATAAAATCATAGTATGTTCATCTTATTGTTTGCTTGCTTGGGCCTTTTTTTTTTTCTTTCTTATGTTTTTTTTTTTCTTTTGATCGGATTTTTCTCATGCAAAAGGTGAATATGGAAATAAGTTTAGAAGAATTGACCGTGTTAAATCTATACTGGATTATTTTGCATAGATGAATGCTGAAAACTGTCTTTGCATGTATTTGGAAAAACAAAATATTATTTTAAAAAAGAATTAAAATTTAGCTAGATTTTAAGATTTTTTTTCATATTTCCCATGATGTTATAAATATACTTGGCTTCAAATATTTATTGAATAAATATAAGAACTTTAAATCTGCAAAAGAAGGATTAGAAGAATGAGAATGGGTTAACTTAACCAAGAAGAGCTACTTTTAATTTTGAGTTTTTTAGGAGGCCATATAATTTCCAATCTACACTGAGGTTCTTTCAGAGAAAACACTCTACTCTTTAAAGACAACTTATCCTTCTGCTTTGCTCATCTTCTCACTATTATTAGATCTATTCTTTGCAAATTAGAAACAAAGATGCTAACTGACAGGGGAATGGCTAAACAAATTATGGTACATGAATGTAATGAAATATTACAGGTTGTAAAAAATGATGAATATGACAAATACAAAGGACATGGGAAAACATTAGCTAATAAACAATAGGCACAATGATTATCATAACCTAAATAGACACAATAACTGCAAAACAAGTATGTCTCAAAGAAGGGATATTAGAAGATTTCTACCTCTATTCTTTTGTGGAGGCAGGACTCCCTAAACAGACTTCCACACAAGTGTGGAACACTGAATATATATTTCATATTTTTGAATGTATATTATTTCTGATTTTTCCCCCTTCTTTTTCTTTTATCTCTGGAAGAGGAGAGGGGAAGAAATACAGGAGGAAATGCAGGCAATGTAAAAAGATGACAAATTTGTGGGGGGGGGGGGTTTAAGTTCATAATTTTTAAAAAAAGACACCACATTTTTAAAATTTGCTCTTTGCTTTTATTATTTATTTTGCATCCCTATTCTTGGTCCAAGGCCATCTTAGGGACTGATATATAAGAAAAACAGGATATGTTGGGGCCAAGTTGTCAAGAGCTTCAAAAGGTAAAAAGGATACTTTATATTTTATCCAGGGGCAATAGGAACTGAGACCATGGGAATTTCTTTGAGTAAAGGCAAAATATGGTCAAATCTGCATTTAAAGAAAAACCTCTTTAGCAGTTGTGTAGAAGATGGACTAGAGGAGTTAGAGATTGGGGAAGGATACCAACTAGGAGAGTGGGCAAAAAGGTGCTTAGGCTTAACCTAATGTGGGACAAGTGAATATGGTCATGAAAGATGTGTTAAGGCAGAAACAGCAAGATTTGCAACTAGGTAAATATTTTCCTCTAAACATTCCTCTTTTTCTTCTTCCCTACTACTGTAGAGGGCAACACCATACTCCTAGTCCCTTAGGCTTACAACCTAGAAGTAATTCTGGATTCCTCACTATCTCCCATCCTTCATATACAAGCTGTTACTGTTGCCAAAGCCTGTGGGTTTCACCTTTGCAACATCTTCCCCACACAGAAGTTCTCTAACAATGTCACCATTCTAGTGAAGGTCCTCATCACTTTACATACACCCGCTGGTGTGACTGCCTGCCTCATATCTTTCTCTACTCTAATCCACCTTCCATTTAGCAACTAGTGATGTTCCTAAAGCACAAGTGGGATCCCATCATCCTCTTACTCAATAACTCCAATGGCTCCCTATTGCTTCAAGGAACAGACATCCTGCTTAGCATTCTAAGATCTTTATAACCTACGCCCCTTCCAGTCTTCTTACAACTTACTTCAAGACACATATCCCACCTCCTCATAGAAACATCTAGCCAATAAGACAACCATGTGTTGCTCAATAGGACTCCTATTATCCCTAACTCTGCACCTTTGGTCATCTAGAGAAACCACTGACCCCCATTTATTGTCGATTGTTAGCCTTGCTAATAAATGGATTGTGCAAGAAAACAACAACAAAAAGAGTGAGAATGATATGTTGCCATCCCACATTCAATCCCTACAGTCCTCTCTCTAGGTGCAGATGGCTCTCTTCATCACACAAGATCACTGAAACTGGTCTTCACTCCTTTTGTTGTTATTTGCTTGCATTTTATTTTCTTTCTTTTTTTCTGGATTGATTTGATTTTTCTTCTGCATCAAGATAACTGAATAAATATGTATGCATGTGTTTAACCTATATTTCTACTATGTTTAACACATATTGGATTACTTGCCATCTAGGGTAGGAGAAGGGGGGAGAAAATTGGAGCAACACCTTTTACAAGGGTTAATGTTGAAAAATTATCCATGCATATATTTTTTAAATTTTATTAAAGCTTTTTATTTGCAAAACATATGCAAAGGTAATTTTTCAACACTGACTCTTGTAAAACCTACTGTTCCAAATTTTTCCCTCCTTCCCTCCACCCCCACCCCTAGATGGCAGACAGTTTAATACATGTTAAATATGTTAAAATATATATTAAATCCAATGTATGTACACATATTTATATGGTTATCTTGCTGCATAAGAAAAATCAGATCAAAAAAAGAAGAAAAAAATACTGAAAACAAAATGCAAGCAAACAACAGAGTGAGAATGCTATGTTGTGGTTCATACTCAGTTCCCACAGTCCTTTCTCTGAGTGTAGATGGCTCTCTTCATCACTGCACAAGTGGAACTGGTTTGAATCATCTCATTGTAGAAGAAAGTCATGTCCATCAAAATTGGTCGTAATATAGTCTTCTTGTTGAAGTATATAATGATCTCCTGATTCTGCTCATTTCACCTAGCATCAGTTCACATAAGTCTCTCCAGGCCTCTCTGAAATCATCCTGCAGGTCGTTTCTTACAGAACAATAATATTCCATAGCATTCATATACCACAATTTATTCAGCCATTCTCCAATTGATGGGCATCCACTGAGTTTCCAGTTTCTTGCCAACAAAAAGGGCTGCCACAAACATTTTTGCACCTGTGGGTCCCTTTCCCTCCTTTAAGATGTCCTTAGGATATAATCCCAGTAGAAATATTGCTGGGTCAAAGGGTATGCACAGTTTGATAACTCTTTGGGCATACTTTCAAATTCATGCACATATTTTGAAAATAAAAGAGCTTTAGGACAGCTAGGTGGTACAGTGGATAAAGCACCAGCCCTGAAGTCAGGAGAACCTGAGTTCAAATCTGGCCTCAGACACTTAGTTGTGTGACCTTGGGAGAGTCACTTAACCCCAACTGCCTCAGCATTTAAGAAAAAAAAAAAAGCTTTAATTAAAAATAAATAAATGGACTATATTTGTTACTCTGTCTCTCAAAATTTCTGTCTTGAGCAAAGCTACTGGCTTCTTCCATACTGCTTATAAGCATGTCCATGAGGTGTCCCCATCTTAAAAAAAAAAATTCTTATTTGATTTTACTATTCCTTGAAGGTATTACTCTATATACTTCTTTCCTATATAGGCTAAACTCCTTGAAAAGAGTATTCAATGCCTCCATTTCCTTTCCTTTAAGTATCTTCTTATAAGCCATCTATTATCTGGCTTCCCACTTCATTCAACTGAAATTACTCTAGCCAGTTATTAATGAACTATCCTCCCCAATCTAATGGACTTTTCTTAATCTTCAATCCTCTTCTCTTCACTGCTTCGGAATTTTTCCCCCCCCTCTGGGAATCTTTTCTTTTTCCCTCTCATTTCTGTAATAATGCTCTCTTGCTTTTTCTCCCTACTTGCCTGGCTACTCCTCAGATTCCTTTGCTGAATCATCATCCAAATCATATCCACTAACCTTGAGGATTCCTTAAATGTCTGTCCTGGGCCCTCTTCTCTTTTCTCTTTATACTATTTCTTGGTGATCTCATCAGCCCTCCAAGGTTCAACTATATCTATGCAGATGATTTACAAATCTTTATGTCAAGCCTAAGGCTTGTTCTTTGATAGCTTGGGGTGGAGTCCCCTCCCAGAGGCAGAGTGTAGGGAGGTTTTCTCCTTAAAGGATTTTTCAGAGTTTTGGGGTTTCCTCGGCACTCTTACTGAACAATGGCAGCACCATCCTCCTCCTCACCAAACTCAGAATCATCCCCAACTCTTCAGTCTCATTCACCTTACAGCTGTTTGCCAAATCCTTGCTTCTACCTCCACAACATCCCATATACATATCTTCTCATCCATATCCATAACAGCTGTCAAAGTGATCTTCCTCTTAGTTTTTTAATTGACATTTAAGGTGCTTCACAACATGGCTTCTTCCTACCTTTCTAGTCTTCCCAACACTTTACTTCTCCATTCAGTCTATGATCCAACAGTATGCTTCCATTTGCTGTTCTTCAAACCCAACTCCTCATCTCTCATCTCTACCTTTCTGTGTGCCTAGAACACTCTCTTATCTCCGCCTCTTCACATTCCTAGTTTCCTTCAAGGCTTAGCTCAAACATTTTCTGAAGGCCTTTCTTGCTCCCTGTGCCTTGCCCTACTCTCCCTCCCCTTTTCTGCTAATGCCTTTTCCAGAGGATTCCCATTCCTCCTGCTCTATATATAACTTGTCTGTAAGTATTAATCTACAAGTAGTCTTCCTCATTCTAATGTGAACTCTTTGAAAGCAGATGTGGGTTGGGTTTTTTTCATTTGTTTCTTTCTTTTAGAGGGCTGAGGGGTTTTTGTGTTAATTCTTGGCATAGCGCCAGACCCATAGGTATCATTTAATAAATCACTTGTGGATCAATTACTAAATGGATAGCTAAATAAATGCAGAGCTTAATTAAAATTGTGTCAAAAAATGCTTCTGTGCAAAAAACATTTAATGAACAATATGTTCCAAGCACTTCATTCCCAAGGTTTATGTAGTAAAAAGTTAAATTAAAATTTTTACATCCAAGGGTTCTGATAAAGACCTCATTTCCAAAATATATAAAGAATTTACTTAAATTTATAAGAATACAATCCATTCTACAATTTATAATGGTCCAAGGATATGAACAATTTTCAGATGAAATTAAAGCCATTTCTAATCATATGAAAATCAGTATTGATTAGAGAAATGCAAATTAAGACAACTCTGAGGTACCACTTCACACCTCTCAGATTGGTTAAAATGACTGGAAAAGATGATGATAAATGTTGGAGGGGATGTGGGAAAACTGGGACACTAATACATTGTTGGTGAAGTTGTGAACTGATCCAACCAGTGTGGAGAGCAATTTGGAACTATGTCCAAAGGGCTATCAAACTGTGTTTCCCCTTTGATCCAGCAGTGTCACTACTGGGTTGGTATGCCAAGAGATCACAAAAAAGGGAAAAGGACCCTAATGTGCAAAAATTTTTATAATGGCCCTTTCTGTAGTGGCAAGGAAGTGGAAACTGAGTGGATGCCCATCAGCAGGTGAATGGCTGAATAAATTATGGTATATGAATGTTATGGAACATTATTTGTTCTGTAAGAAACAATCAGCAGGATAATTTCAGAAAGGCCTAGAGAGACTTACATGAACATCAGTTAAGTGAAGTGAGTAGAACAGAGAACATTGTACATAGCTAAAACAAGATTATGTAATGATCAAGCTTGGCTCTTTTCAGCAATGAGGTGATTCAGGCAATTCCAAAAGCTTTGTAATGGAGAGAGCCATCCATATTCAAAGAACGGGCTATGGGGACTGAATATGGATCACAACATAATATTTTCACCATTTTTGTTGTTGTTTGCTTGCTTGTTTTTTCTTTCTCATTTTTTTTTTTTTCCTTTTTGATCTGATTTTTCTTGTGCAGCATGGAAATATGCTTAGAAGAACTGCATGCACATGTTTAACCTATATTGCAATATTTGCTGTGTAGGGAAAAGAGGTTGGTAGGAAGGGAGGGAGAAAAATTTGGAACACAAAGTTTTGCAAGGGTGAATGTTGAAAATTATCTTTGCATATAGTTTACAAAAAAAGAAAAAAGGCAGGATGAGATCAGGGAATCAATTGCCAAGACATGGAGAGGGCAAGGGTTTTAAATGTGGAAGAGAATATATTGCAAAAGCAGTAAACTAGATTCAGGACTGTGGATGAGAAAATGGAAGGGAAATGAAAAGAACAAGGGTGACATTAAGAATAGGGAAAGTTAAGAAATAAAAGTCAAAGAAAAGAAAAGGAGAAGAATAGATATAGAAGGACTGCAACAGTGATTAGAGATGGAAATAAATATGCAGAAAACTAGTCAGGGAATCTCAGGGTTCACAAGTTTGAAAGTTTAACAGTTGTGAGTGATAGTGAAGTCTAAGTTACAACCAAGATAGAATGGAGGTCATGGGAAATGAGATGGTTGAGAAAGAAAGAAGTCAGAATATTTGTTGCATCATCAATATGAATACTAAATTGGCTCCTATTGATAGCAAGCAAGGGATAGGTTAGAAATGGAAGAGGTTCAAGCCAAATGCCAAAGTCACTTAAAAAAAATGAGTTCTTGAAGATTTGTGAATATGACTGACAAAGGAATGCAAAAAGCTGGTAAGAAGTTCTTACCGGCTTGAAAAAAAGGTTTTTTGTTTTTTTTGTGAAAAAGTGCTGAAAGTTATAATATACTACACAAATACAAATAATACTATATGAAGCAACACGTCCTTTATTCAACTTGTAAAAAATATTGTTCTCAGCCTTGACTAAAATGAATGCACTTTCTTACAACGTTCTTCAAATTATAACAGGGAAGTTTTCTGCAAATCTCAATTAAAATGAACCCTAATTTCCCAAACTTCCTTCCTGAGTACAACTGCCCTTGGAAGAAAAGACTCAAATGTAACATCAAAAATAAGTCTGGACAAATTAGAATCATCACAAAAGAACGGCATTCTAGCACTTTAAAGAGCTTTCAAGTTCTCTCAAGTCTGTGCGACACTCCACTTCATTATTTTTTGATCTCTTTCTAAGGCCAGGTCAAGTGCTACTGCTCCCATCCCTGCCTACTTCCCTCCTCAAACTTCCCTCGAACCCCTGGTGTGGATTTCTCCCTTACTCCCATTATATTCTCCCTCATATAAGGGCGATTTATTCATTTATCTGTCATCTCTTCTCGCAAAAGAATGTAAGTTTCTGGAAGGCGGTACTTTGTCATTTTTCATCTGTATTTCCAGTACCTGGCAGAACACCTTCACCTAATGTTTTTTATTGAATACAATCAACGATTTTGGAACTTGAAGGTGCTTAAAAATACCCAATTCAAACCCTTGATTTACAGATGCACCCTGCCCCAGCTCCTTCCTGGAGATAAGTGGGGGGCGAGCCGGCAATGCCATTACAAGCAAGTCTGCCCAGACAGGTGAAGACTCTGTCCCAAGGTCACACTGCTACTGGGTGGCGGCCGGGACTAGGACGCAGGTACCCTAACTCCCAGTGTGCTGGGGGACCCACACACCGCCGCCGCGATACAATCACCCCATTCCATACTCCTCCCTCCCCCCACATATGCAGTTCTCTGCCTCCGAAAACAGCGACACCTCTCCGTCCTCCCGCTATTTGGCTGAAAAATGGGAACAGCAGCAGCCACAGATGCTCCGGGTAAAGCCTCAGCGCAAGCACCGATGCCCGGAGTCACGCAGGCGGCGGGACCGCGGGGCAGAGAGGAGGGTACACAGGCAAGGGTCGGCGGGCGCTCCGCTCTCTCTAAGGCCTCCCTGTGCTTCAAACTCCAGGATCCGCAGAACAGCCCAGAACCGTAGCGCGGGAGGAACTAAGTGACCCCAGCCTAGAAGCGCCCCGAAAACTAAGCGCTTCCCCCTCCCCCACTACTTGTTACGCCCCCTGAGGCGGACAGCGTGACCCGGCAGGGCCGCTCGGGCGGCTAGAGTCTCCAGAGGCGGGGAGAGGGGGAGGGGGAAGCACCGAGCGCTCGCCGAGGGAACCCACAGTGGTCCGGGCGCTACCTACCCCGGCCGGCCGAGTCCCTGCAACAGCCCCCCGATAAAGGGGGAGCAACGAGGAGGACGAGACTCAAGCGCAGTCTCAACGGTCAGCAGCCACTTTCACCTCCTGGGTCAATAGCTGTTTAGCAGGAGAAAAAAAGGGGCGAGGCTTTCGACGTCACTTCTATGGGCGGGGCCATTAGGTCAGCGCTCCAGCGCGAGGCGAGGGAGGGGATGGGAGAACTGGGAGGAGGAGGAGAAGAAGGAGGAAGAGGCGAGCCGCACGTGATGTGCCTGGTCTCGCGACGTCCCCTCCCGCCTTGGCCTAGTGACTGAGCTGGAAAGCTGAGGCTGGGCCTTTAGGCCTAAGCGGAGGCTAGCTATTCGACAAGTCCTCGCCCTCCCCGAGAGATTGGGGGTGTGGCGTAAAACGGGCAAATTACTGGGTTGGTTGCAGTCTAGTGTAGGTGCTTCGGAGAGTCTAGGGAGTGATGCTCCAGCCAAGCCTCACCCGCAGCAGCAAGCAAGGGACAGTCCCCGGAAAAGGAGCGCAAACAGGGACCAGAACTACCCCTAGCAGCGGATTCCAGAAGGGATTGGCGTGCTAGTGGGCGGGGCGCGTGGAAACCGCGTAGGCGGACCCCCGGTACCTCTCCGCCGGATGATTAGAATAGCACACTTAACCTCCCTGCCTCCAAATACCAGCGGCCCTGGTCCCGCCTCTTACTATCTAGATAATCTTCCGAGACCACAAGAATTCTCTATGCACTGTAACCTTATCTGCAAAATGGGAAGGATAGAGTCGCTTTTATATCTGAATAGCTCTTGTGAAAATGCACTGAAAAAATGGCATTATTTTAGAATCATCATATTGTCCTACTTCCCAAGACCTTGACATGTAATTGGTGCTCAATAAATGCTGGCTCACGGTAAGGCGCTTCATACATTTTTCTTGACTGACTGTAGAAATGTTGGAGACCAACTCTAGGATCTATAATCTCTCAACATGTGAAGAACAGAGTCAAAACTATAAAATACGAAGCCTTCCTTAAATGACAAATGGCCAGAGGCTACAAACTGACAGTTTTCCGGTGAAGAAATCAAAGCTATCTACAGCCACGTGAAGAAATGCTCTAAATCACTATTGTTAAGAGAAATGCAAATTATAACAACTCGGAGGTTCCACCTCACACCCACCAAATTAGCTCATATGACCGAAAAGGAAAACGATAAATATTGGAGAGAATGTGGTAAAACTCTGACAGTAACGCACAGTTGTCAACGTTTGTGAACTGATCCAACCGTTCTGGAAAACAATCCGGAGCTATGTCAAAGGCCTGTGAAACTGCATACCCATCTGATCCAGCAATGCCTCTACCAGATCTGTATCCCAAAGAGATTTTTTTTAAAGATGGGAAAGAACTTATATGTAAGAAAATAGTTATAGCAATTCTATAGCAAAACTATTTAAGCAAATTTGTGGTGGCAAAGAATTAGAAATTGAGGGGATGCCCATCAACTGGGGAATGGCTGAACATGTGTTATAAAATCATGGAATACTATTGTACAATAAGAAATGATGAGCTGAATGCTTTCAAAAAAGCCTGGAAAGATATACAAAATGAAGTCAGCAGCACCAAGAACACTGTACACAGTAAAAGCAACATAGTATAATGATCAACTGCTAATGACTTAACTATTACTAGCGATACAGTAATCTGATTCAAGACATTTCCAAAGGACACATAATGAAAAATGCTATCCTCTGAGGGAAAACAGGGACACTGATACATTATTGGTGGAATTGTGAATACATCCAGCCATTCTGGAGAGCTATTTGGAACTATGTTCAAAAAGTTATCAAACTATGCATACCCTTTGACCCAGTAGTGTTATTACTGGGCTTATATCTCAAATAGATATTAAAGAAGGGAAAGGGACCTGTATGTATAAGAATGCTTGCGGCAGCCCTCTTTGTGGTGGCCAGAAACTGGAAACTAAGTGGATGCCCATCAATTGGAGAATGGCTGAATAAGTTATAGTATATGAATGTTTTGGAATATTCTTGTTCGGTACGAAACGACCAACAGGAAGTCCTGGAGAGACTTACATGAACTGATGCTGAGTGAAATGAGCAGGACCAAGAGATGGTTGTATACTTCAACAACAATACTGTATGAGGATGTATTCTGATGGACGTGGCCCTCTTCACACAATGAAATGAACCAAATCAGTTCCAATAGAGCAGTAATGAACTGAACCAGCTACACCCAGTGAAAGAACTCTGGGAGATGACTATGAACCGCTACATAGAATTTCCAATACCTCTATTTTTGTCCGCCTGCATTTTTGATTTCTTTCACAGGCTAAATGTACACTATTTCAAAGTCCAATTCTTTTTGTACAGCAAAACAAGTGTTTGGACATATATACATATATTGTATTTAATTTATACTCTAACATATTTAACATGTATTGGTCAACTTGCCGTGTGGGGTGGGGGGAAGGAGGGGAAAAATTAAAACAAAAGGTTTGGCAATTGTCAATGTTGTAAAATTACCCATGCATATATCTGGTAAATAAAAGCTATTTTAAAAAATGCTATCCACATCCAGAGAAAGAACTAATGAAATCTGAGTGCAGGCTGAAGTATACTATTTGCACTGTTTTTTCATGGTTTTTTTTTTTGTTTTGTTTTGTTTTTTAATTCTTTCACTGCATGGCTAATATAGAAATATGATTTACATGACTGCACATATATAACCTATATCAAATAACTTACTGTCTTAGGGAGGGAGAAAATTAGGAACCTGGAACTTTTTTTTTTTAAAAAAAAAAGACTTAAAATTTGTCTTTACGTGTAATTGGAAAAAAATAAAATACTTGTAAAAAATGAAAGAAAATTGTTAATTGTGCTATTCTCTTAGCCTCCTTTGCTGGATTAATCCTCTGTCCTGATATGTGAGTTTTCCTTTAAGACTCTTAGGTTTCTTATCTTCTTTACATTACTTATCTTTTTTCATTTCTTTTCATACATTTTCTTTACATTACTTATCTCCCTCCATAAGCTATCTCATCTGCTCCCAGGGATTCAATTATATTTTTATTGAAATGCTTTAAAATCTATGTATCCAGCCCAAATCTTCAGTCCTGCATACTAGACATGAACAATCTATGGACAACTCAAAGCTGACTAAACTCATCTCTCTTCTAAACTTTCCTATTTTTGATAAGGGCAGTAGCAACATCCTTTATAGTGATCTCAGGGTCATCCTTGAATTTATAAAATGGGGCCACTTAAATTTTGCCCAATCATGGGAAATTTAGAAGTATAAAACTTTAACACATCTATTTCTCCTGCAAAGTAGAAGGAAGCAAAGGGAACACAAGCTTATATATTAGTGAAGGAGCAATATGGGATCTGGGAAGACAACGGGCTTCCACCTATTTTCCACCTTTCTTTTCTTTCAAATTTATTTCAAATAAGAGAATCTACAATCTATTTTATCTTATCCCCTCCCTAGAACTTCTACAACCCTCCTTTCTGCACTAACCTCTAAGAGTGACCTTGGACCTTACATGCAAAGCAGCATTAATGGAGAGACAATACTACAGACAGAAACCTCTAGATATATTGAGACTGAGGTTTCTAGGAAGGCCACCACTGAAGTAGTAGTAGTATGTACTCTGCTTGATAGGAGAGGTTTTTGGATCTCAATGGAGGACTGCCCCTAGGAGGAGATGGGAGAAAATGAGAAAATCTAGTTGCTTTCTATTTTAATTTGTCTTGCTAGGGACACATTAAGCTCACAACTCTTTCTGCTTGCTAAAGGAGTACAAGTGTTTTTAGTAGCCTCTAAATTTCAGCACCTTAGGGAAAATCCCTGATCACCCTAACCTAATTATAGTTCTGTCCCTGATTTCTCCTAGAATAAATATAAATTCAGTCTCACTTTTCAAGTTCTTCACAATCTGACTTCACCTCATCTTTCCATCTTTGTTTCACATTTCCAAGTCATCCTGATTTATATTTTGCAACTGGACCCCAATAGTTCTGGAGGAGAAAGTGTAGGACTTTTCACAGCATATCTTCATTTAAATCCAACTCACTTGCATGCCATGCCAACACCTCCCTGATGTCCTTTTGGAGAATGAAGGACAATTCTCTCCTACACATACTTAACATTTTAGCCAAACTGGATTCTCATTTGTTTCCTATAGTAAACCTTACATTTTCTCCCATGTATTTATATAAGTTGTCACTGACAGATGGAATATCCTTCCTCTGCCCTTCAAAATGTTAATTTTCATTCAAGGTTGAATCCAAACACCATCTTCTACAGATGCGTTCCCTGATATAGCCTTTCCCCACCTATTCAAATTATTAATGCTCCTTCAAATTTCTGTGGATTTAACTAAATTCTCTCTTTACTCACTTCCCCAGTCTTATCATGTATATTCCTTAAAGGAAGAATGTTTTTGTCTTTGAATCCCAACACTGTGCATAAGTGTACAGAGTAACCACTTAGTAGATGGTAATTGAATTTCATATGTGACAAGTACAATTTTCCTTAAATCTGCATTCTAACATCCTCTCTTCTGATAGTCCCTAAAATAGCAGACAGAAAGAACACAAGCCCATATTGATGCCCTCACCAGTTGTAAGATTCTTAACTCCTATAATTCCCCTACTTCTAGTTAGGCTATCAACCCAGGGGGCCCACTTGTCAGCTTTTAAAATATGAAGCCCATAATTTTCTGAAAATTTGTTGATGTGTTAATTGTGTCCTAGGTAATAATAGAACAAACCTAATGTGTAAAAAGGCTTTACTGCCAATGCCATCTGCTGGTAAAACTATAGCAAATAGGACTGGTTAATTTCCCTATCTTTCTTTTTCTTGCTTTTCAGCCTGCTTTCTCCTCCTCTCTGAATTCAGTGATCTAGGGACACTGACCTGCTTGCAATTTCTCCAATTTATATGTCCTTTGTCCCTCCTCACCTTAGCTTTCCTAGCTTTCTTCAGGATTCAGCTCAAACCCCATTTTCTGCTCAGGATTCAGTTAGAGGAGCTAAGAGTCTTACAACTAGTGAGGGCATCAAGAAAGGCTTGTGTTCTGTCTGCTATTTAAGGGACTATCAGAAGAAAGAATGTTAGAATTCAGATTTAAGAAAAATTGTGCAATCTTTGAAAAAGCTGTGAAATTTAGATTTCCAGGGTTTTGCTTAGGTCTGGTGGTGTTTTTGGTTATTTGTTTTTGCCTTTATATTCCTAATGCTTAGCACAATGCTTGGCATATATGTAATAAGCACTTAATAAATGCTTTTTAGCTGACCAACTGGCTCCTCCTTAGATTAAAAACAATGTTAAGATCAGCAGGATAATTTCAGAAAGGCCTGAAGAGACTTACATGAACTGTGCTAAGTGTAGTGAGTAGAGCCAAGACAACATTGTACACAAGAATGAGATTATGTGATAATCAACTGTGATGAACATGGCTTTTTTTCTTTTTCTTTTTTTTAAACAATGAGGTAATTTAGGCCACTTCCAATAGACTTGTGATCTGAGAGAACCATCTATATACAAAGAGAGGACTCTGTGGAAACTGAGTGTAGATCACAACATAGTATTTTCACTTTTTTTGTTGTTTACTAGCTTTTTGTTTTCTTTCTCATTTTTTTGTCCTTTTTGATCTGATTTTTCTTGTGTAGCATGATGATTGTGGAAATATGTATAGAAGAATTACATATGTTTAATCTATATTGGATTACTTGCCATCTAAGGGAGAGGGAAAGAGAAAAAAAATTTTGGAATGCAAAGTCTTGCAAAGTAAATGTTGAAAATTATGTATGCATATGTTTTGAAAATAAAAAGCTTTATTTAAAAAAAAAAGATATCCTCCCTTCACATTCAATTTAAAAAAATGTTAAAGTTTCAAAGATAGGTTCTGGATCTCAAATTCTTATTTTGTAAGCGCTTCTAGACTTAATAGCTCTTTTAAATGCTTAAATTCAGTGTAAAGAAATATAAAAGAGGATATAGAAGAGAGTTGGGGAGAAGGAATTAAATTTTGGAGGTGATGGAAATGAAAAGTTCAGCCATATTAGTTTATAAGATAACTAGATTGAGCAAATATGGTGTATTCTGAGTTGAGAAGTCTTTTTGATGAAGTCCTCGATCACTAATTGAGGTTTGGCAGAGATATCCTGAAGTACTGATAAATGCTGTTTGGCCCTACATTGGGCGCCAAAAGTTATGTCCGGACTAGCTGTCTAGAGGATCTTGGGACCAGCTGGTGAACTTGACCTTAGTGGAGGAGTGAAGGAGACAGGAGAACCACCAGGATGGTAAAGGATGGAAGTGTCTTCATTTCAAGTTCTCTCAGCCCTTAAATACCTTGGTATGATTACATCATTACAGCACACTAAAGATGTGCCAACTAGAAAACCATTATATCATTGAAGCACACTGAGCACACTGGGCAAGTGCAGACTATAAGCGCCTTGCTATTGATATGTAAATGCCTCTTTTTACTGTAAGTATGCCTTGCTTCAGGTAGAGCACAGGTGGTCATGCCCTCCTTGACTTCTCAGGAAAGGTAAGAACACCAAAGGGAGGTGGGGAGCCAAATAGGACATTGTCAGCAGGTTTCCTCTGGGCTGAAGAGTCTTCTACTTTATCTAGAGTTCCCCCACTATCTGCAGCCCTCTACAAAAATGTACTCTCTGAGGCAAGCAGAGAAGGGCACTGATAGGGACCTTATAGTCCCACCCTCTTCAGAGGTTGTGTGTAGTCCCACCTTGATGGGTCAGTCAGAAATTCAAGTTATGATAAACTTCTGAAGTTAAATTTTCCCTATAAATCCGTTCATGGCCCTTTCCATCTTTGCTGAACCCTTTTTGGGCTAAGCTCCTCATGGCATTCTGCCTCATGATATCTTTCTACTCACTTCTCCCCCATACCTCATAGTGTTTTTCCTTTCATTCCCCCACCTTGCCTTATGATGTCTTTCTCCTTGTTATAGCTAATTAACTTTCTTAAGGTGCTAAATCTCTGTTAGGATTTAGGCTGCTAGTCAATGGTATGCCTCTACCTCATGGTATATTCGCTTTCTCCTGGTTAATCATGAATTCCACTAGAGAACTTGTCTTTTCCATTAATTCTTAAAACCCCCTTTCTTACTAACCATATGTTCTCCCAATTCTATTTCATATTTGCCACTCCTGATGTTTATTGTACCTCTTCATTTTGTCTTTCACCTCTTCTCCTAAATAAACCTACCCTTTGCCAAAGAGAATGGCCATTGTGAATTCTTCACATGATTACATTCTAACATTTGGTGCCAGAACATCAATCTCATTTTTTGGTGCTGTACCCAAAACACATCATTTTTAACTGTAGAAAAAAGGAAGTCTTTTATCTCCAGGGTTTTTCCTTAGTAAAAACCATTGCCCTCTTCTCCTTAATTTTCTCTTTTAAGGAAAAAAAATTGATGCCTATTCTCCTGAATTAGAGCAGTAATGATTAGGGACATATTGCTAGAAGTGGAAACTAATAGAAGATAGTCTGTCTTTCCTAAATCCTTTGCTTCTCTCACCAATTACCAGTTCTATTATAAAAGCATTATCACTCTGCTAATGTAAAAAAAAAAATTTAAGCAGAAGTGTTTAGTTTCCCTCTCTACTATCTAAAATGGGAATTAACAAATAAAAGGAATAATAAGGAATTTTGCACATGCAGTGCTATGATCGGCAAAATCATACAAATATGAGAAGTTTGTTAGGATCTTTAGCATAGAAGAGGAATCAGGAAGGAATAGAATAAGTAGGAAAGCCATATGGAGCAGTAGCTCTAAACTCTGACTGAGAATGTTCCTGTAGTATTTCATCTGAAGATTCACATTTCTAAAACATGAGATGCAACATTCACATTTAAATTTTAAAATTTCCTAAACTGAAATAAAGTGATTTCACAGAATATGATACTGAAAGAAATTCAGAGAGCATTTGATCTAATCTGTATTTACTAATCATCCTTTTTGTAATAAATATTCCCACCAAGTAATTGTCCATATTTTATTTTAACACTGCTAGTGTTAGAGTGGAAAATTGGGTGAGAAGAGTAATTATATCATTTTCTTTCTCTATTTTTAAAATTTTACTTTAAAATTTTATTTTTCAAATAATATATATTTTTAAAATCTCTTTTCCCAAGTGAAATAAAAGAATCACAAACTTCAATACATATCTATATAGTTTGACAAAACAAATTTTTCCCATTAGCCACATCCAAAAATGTCTGTGTCATGTCTTTAGTTTTCTGGATTTGTGGTTTATTGTTTCATTTATCAAAGTTATAAAGTCTTTCAAAGTTGTTTTGCTCTATAATATTAACATTGTAAATATTCTAATTCTGTTTACTCTGCATCAATTGATAATGGTCTTCCCAATTCCTATGAAACTGTCCATTTCATTACTTCTTATAATATGATTTCACCATTACATTCTTTTACCCTAATTTAACCATTCCTCAATATAGGGATACTTGTCTTAGATTCCACTTTTTGGTCACCATGAAAAGAGCTGCTTTTTTCAGAGCAAAGAATTGGAAATTAAGGAGCTGCCCATCAATTGGGGAATAGCTGAATAAATTGTGGTGTATAATTGTCATGGAATATTGTTGTTTTATGTAGTAATGAGTGTGATGGGGTTCTAGTGGCAGTCAGAGAGTTGTGGGAATCCCCTTTTGGTCAGCACAGGTTCTTCATGAAAGAATTCACAAACCTGAAGAGTTTTAGGTGGCAAATGGAAGTTTATTGTTGGATGAGAAATCAGCTTTGACAGAGAAATTATGGGGCAGGTCTTTTGCAAAAGGAAGGATTCAAGGAGACTTACTCCTTCAAGGAGTTTCTACCTCATTTCTCCCATCCCCCCAAATCAGAGAATGAGAGAGAGAGAGAGTTTCAGGGTTCCCTAGTCAAGTAGGTGAGCAAGTCTGAGATAACATCAAAGGAAAATTAGAAAACAAAAGTAGAAAAAGGAGAATGTTGCATTACTCCTTATGGAAGTTCTAGCAACTATGGCAATTATTACATCATTTGCTGTTTCTGCTTCAGCTCCTAACAGAATTTATTCAGATTGCCCAATTTGCAAATCAATTAGCAGAAAATGTATCATAAGTTCTTTTTTTAAGCTTATATATGTTTATTTAAATATGCATACAATATATTTAAATATTTATATGTGATATATCACATATATTTATACATACACAATGTACATACACACATTGTAAATATAATATAACCATTATGTATGTTTATATATATATATACATTATATATATACACACACATACACATGTATGCACATACACACATTTACTTTCATGCATAGGTAAATATATAAATAAAAACATATATGACAGAGAAAAGCTGAGAAACATCTTGATAAATGGCATCATAAACAATGGAGTAATATCAATACTAAACAAATATACATCAAATATCATAAGCTCTTAAAGAACACATTAATGTAGATAATAAGTTAAAACAAGGGTCAAAGATAATGGAACAATCATTATTATGGTTAGGGGATCATGGAACCAGTTTGGAAACTTGATCACAACTAACTTGTGATTATAAATTCACTCATGTATAAGTAACTCTATAGATGGGATGATGCCACCAATGTGACATGGCTTCAAATAAGGAACAGAATAAATGGAGCCATACATAATTCCAATCTCACTTGGGATATCTCTGAATTTGCTGCCTTGGCAGAAAACAGAGCAAAACGTGGAGTCATTGGAATTGAGGCTGATAGCATAGCAAACCAAATGTTTGAGTGGTTAAAAAATATAAACCCTGATGCTTTTGCACTTTTTTCTCTTGAATGTTTTATATTCATTGGCTTAGCCTCTTGTGCTTTCCAATATGTTTTTTAAAATGGGGGAGATGTAGAAGGCTGGCAGGTCCATGTTCATATTGGCTCACCATCTCTTCTAACAGATGTAGAGAGCCAGTAAGTCCAAGCCCATGCTAGCTTACCATCTCTCTAATAATTGTAAAGACATATTGGGTAAAAATCAGGATAATCTTGATGAAGAATGCATGCAAGAGAAATAATATTATATATTATATGTTATAAATATGCTATTTACTCCTCACAATGAATTAAAGACAAACTAAGGTAAATGCATTATTATGATAATTTCTGCTATTTACTACTCTGGATGGGAATTGATAAAACATCACAGGTATTTACAATTCTGTTGATGTTGATAAGATCACAAGTAGCCTAACCACAATTCTGGGTTGATAAGTATCTTAATATTGAAATGTCAAAGTATGGAATGTGCAAGTAATGAGGGAAAAGGAAAATGGGAACCCCATTTCTCCGCGCATAGATAATCCCATGAGGTGCACTGTCCCCTGTAAATGAATTTACAGGCCCGAAAACCTAGATTGATAAATATTGTAGAAATTTGGAAGTAAAGCTCAGTTAGAAAGATGCCAGGGCCAGAGGTGGGTGGCCGCTGGGCGGGCAAGAACCCTTACATGGCTGGAAGGATACCATGTGTTGGGGGGAAGGGCTCCTGAAAAGAGGGAGTTCCTGCTCACCTCTTTTATACCTAGAAGATGGGTGGTACCCAAGTTCTTGGGGGGTTTTTCAGTTAGCTCAGATCAGGTGAGGGCTTGGGGGAAGCTGAGCTGATGGTGGGGCTGGGCCCGGATATTCAAAGGGTGCCTTTGACCAGGATTTGTGAATCAAGGTCAGCTGTGGGTTGGGCAATTAGAAAGGAATCTTTTTTTTTTTCCCCTGAGGCTGACTTGCCCAGGGTCACACAGCTAGGAAGTGTTAAGTGTCTGAGACTAGATTTGAACTCCGGTCCTCCTGAATTCAAGGCTGGTGCTCTATCCACTGAGTCACCTAGCTGCCCCAGAAAGGGAATCTTAAAGGGACCTCAACCCCCATCACAAGAACCCTGGAGGGGAAATGATGTCACCTGGAGATAGCTAATGTTATAACACTAATCTAAAGGTATATATTTAAGACCAGCTTTTCAGATTGATAAACAAAGACTGCAAAGCATATCTTCTACCTGGCTTTGAGTATTCATACTCTCAGTATTCATGCTTTGAAAATAAGAAGCTTTAAAAAAAGAAAATTACCTAGGGATATGTTTTGAAAATAAAAAAAGCTTTTTTAAAAAAAGAAAAAATTATCTATTTCACATTCTGTGATTTTCTCTTATTTTGTCATAAATTCATACTTATCTACAGATGTGACAGGTAAATTATCCCATGCTTCCCTAATTTATTTAATGGCTTCACTTTTTATGTCTGAATCATACAATTTTAGACCATCTATAAACATTAGTATAATTTTGGGCACTCAGAATGTGAAATCTTTGCATAGTGATCAACATGTTGATATAATATGGAAAGAAAGGGATAGTTGGAGCCAAGACGGTGAGAGAAGCCAGAAAGTTGCCTGAGCTTTCTATATTTCCTTCAGAAACAATATTAAATCAAGCCTTTAAACAGATTCTGGAGCCACAAGACCTTAAAAAAAAAAGATCAAGAAAACAATTTTCCATCTTAAGATAACTTAGAAAGACTTCAGAAAAGGTCTATCTCACTTGGGTAGAAGTAGAGTGCAGGGTACACATCAGCAACCAGTGCCATTTGGTCTTTACTATATAAGCCAGTGGCAGAGCAGGTCAGCTTCCAACTGAGAGTCCAGCCTGAAAAACCAGGTAGCATGCTACAGACAGGATAATGCCTGGCTATCCCAGTGCATTGAGCAAGCCCCCAGCACCTAAGGCTAGGGCTTAAAGTGATCTTATCCACAATCCCTTGCATAAGAAGCTCAGGGGAATGCAGCCTATATCCCAAGAGTAGAGCTCAACTTTAAAAGCCATAAAATAGACAAAAAACAAAACCAAAAAAATAATCTTGACCATAGAAAGCTATTATGGTGACAGGGAAGATCAAAACACCATCTTAAAAGAGGACAAAATGCCTATATGTGAAACTTCAAAGGGAGCTTTGAATTGGTCTCAAGCCCCAAATGCCTTCTTGGAAGAATTCCAAAAGGATTTTGAGTCAGATTAGAGAAATAGAAGAAAAATTGGGAAAAGAAATGAGAAAAATGAAAGAGTGCCTATGGCTTAGAACAGGAAGGACCAAAATTGACTGAAGAAAACAATTTCTTAAAAAAATACAAGAAAGAAAACAACTGCTCTAAAAGTAGAATTAGCCAAATGGAAAAAAGGTACAAAAGCTAACTGAAGAAAATCATTCCTTAAAAATTAGAATTGGGCAAATGGAAGCTAAGGAATCCATAAGACATCAAGAATCAGTCAAAGAAAATTTAAAAGTTTAAAAAAAAATACCTCATTGGAAAAACAACCAACCTGGAAAAGAAATCCAGGAGAGATAATTTCACAATTATTGAACTACACCATAGCCATGATTTAAAAAAAAAAAAAAAAAAAAAAAAAAGAGCCTAGAGAGTATCTTTCAAGAAATAATCAAGGAAAATTGCCCTAATATCCTAGAACCAGAGGGTAAAATTGTCATTGAAAGAATTCACTGATTACCTCTTGAAAGAGATCCCAAAATGAAAAGTCCAAGACATATTATAGCCAAATTACAGAAAAAAATATTTTAAGCAATCAGAAAGACACATTCAGATATGGAGGAACCATAGTTAGGATGATGCAGGATATAACAGCTTTTACATTAAAAGTTTGGAAGGCCCAAAATATGATATTCCAGAAGGCAAAGAAACTTGAACTACAACCAGTAATCAACTATCCAGCAAAACTGAACATAATCTTTCAGGGTCAAAGACAGACATTCAATGGATTAGGGTATTTTCAATCATTTCTGAAGAAAAGAACAGAACTAAATAGAAAATTTTATCTTCAAATACAAACTCAAGAAAAGCATAAACAGTTAAATGGAAAAGAGAAAAAATAATATGTAATTCAAAGATTAATTGTTTATATCCCTACGTGGAAAGATGATACTTGTAATTCTTGAGAACTGTATCATGATTAGGACAGCTAGAAATAATATATATAAATATAAGGTGGGGGTACTATTTGACTTCGATGTGCTGTGTGAAGAAATTTCGTCCTTAGAGAAGCAAAGATATCCATTTATTTCATTGTGCAGATGTGCTTAAAGTCTTAATTATAAAGCTTAAATTATATTTCACGGCAGGAGTGAAACAAGGTTGCTCAATATTGTACTAGAAACACTAGCCTCAGCAATAAGAGCCAAGAAAGAGATTCAAGGAATTAGAGTAGGTAATGAGGAAATCAAACTATCACTCTTTGCAGATGACATGATGGTATACTTAGAGAACCCCAAAGACTCTGCTAAAAAGCTACTAGAAATAATTCAGAACTTTAGCAAAGTTGCAGGATACAAAATAAATCCACATAAATCCTTAGCATTTTTATACATCACCAACACAATCTAACAGCAAGAGATACAAAGAGAAATTCCATTCAAAATAACAATCGATAGTATAAAATATCTGGGAATATATCTACCAAAGGATAGTCAGGAATTATATGAGAAAAATTACAAAACACTTGCCACAAAAATAAAGTCAGATTTAAATAATTGGAAAGACATTAAGTGCTCTCGGATAGGCCAAGCGAATATAATCAAGATGACAATACTCCCTAAACTAATCTATTTATTTAGTGCTATACCAATCAGACTCCCAAGAAACTATTTTAATGACCTAGAAAACATAACAACAAAATTCATATAGGAAAACAAAAGGTCAAGAATTTCAAGGGAAATAATGAAAAAAAAATCAAATGAAGGTGGCTTAGCTGTACCTTATCTAGAACTATATTATAAAGCAGCAGTCACCAAAACCATTTGGTATTGGCTAAGAAATAGACTAGTTGCTCAGTGGCATAGGTTAGGTTCACAGGGCAAGATAGTGAATAAAAATAGCAATCTAGTGTTAGACAAACCCAAAGATCTCAACTTTTGAGATAAGAATTCATTATTTGACAAAAACTGCTGGGAAAACTGGAAATTAGTATGGCAGAAACTAGGCATGGACCCACATTTAATACCACATACTAAGATAAGATCAAAATGGGTCCATGATTTAGGCATAAAGAATGAGATCATAAATAAATTAGAGTAACATAGGATAGTTTACCTCTCAGACTTGCAGAGGAGGAAGGAGTTTGTGTCTAAGGGAGAACTAGAGACCATTATTGATCACAAAATAGAAAATTTTGATTACACCAAATTAAAAAGTTTCTGCACAAACAAAACTAATGCAAACAAGATTAGAAGGGAAGTAACAATTTGGGAAAACATTTTTACAGTTAAAGGTTCTGATAAAGGCCTCATCTCCAAAATATACAGAGAATTGACTTTAATTTATAAGAAATCAAGCCATTCTCCAATTGATAAATGGTCAAAGGATATGAACAGACAATTTTCAGATGATGAAATTGAAACTATTTCCACTCATATGAAAGAGTGTTCCAAATCACTATTGATCAAAGAAATGCAAATTAAGACAACTCTGAGATACCACTACACACCTGTCAGAGTGGCTAAGATGACAGGAACAAATAATGATGAATGTTGGAGGGGCTGTGGGAAAACTGGGACACTGATACATTGTTGGTGGAGTTGTGAAAGAATCCAGCCATTCTGGAGAGCAATTTGGAACTATGCCCCAAAAGTTATCAAACTGTGCATACCCTTTGATCCAGCATTGCTGCTATTGGGCTTATATCCCAAAGAAATACTAAAGAGCAGAAAGGGACCTGTATGTGCCAAAATGTTTGTGGCAGCTCTTTTTGTTGTAGCTAGAAACTGGAAGATGTATGGATGTCCATCAATTGGAGAATGGTTGGGTAAATTATGGTATATGAATGTTATAGAATATTATTGTTCTATAAGAAATGACCAACAGGATGAATACAGAGAGGCTTGGAGAGACTTACATCAACTGATGCTGAGTGAAACGAGCAGAACTAGGAGTATATTATACACTTCAACAATGATACTGTATGAGGATGTATTCTGATGGAAGTGGATATCTTCAACACAGAGAGGAGCTATTCCAATTCCAATTGATCAATGATGGACAGAATCAGCTACACCCAGAAAAGGAACACTGGGAAATGAGTGTAAACTGTTAGCATTTTTTGTTTTTCTCCCCAGATTATTTTTACCTTCTGAATCCAATTCTTCCTTTGCAAGAACAACAACAACAAAATTTGGTACTGCACATATATATTGTACCTAGGATATACTATATCATTTTTAATATGGATGGGAATGCCTGCCATCTAGGGGAGGGGGTGGAGGGAAGGAGGGGAAAAATTCGGAACAGAAGGGAGTACAAGGGATAATGTTGTAAAAAATTACCTATGCATATGTACTGTCAAAAAATGTTATAATTATAAAATTAATAAAAAAATAAATTAAAAAAAAAGATAATGGGAGATTTTTAGGACCAGAAGGGACAATAGGGCAGCATAGAAATTGATTTTTATTAGTATTAGAAAGGTATCTCTGTGTTTTAGAGGATGGTAATGTATCAATCTGTGAGGATGATTTGGGAAATGATCCATGTTACATTCAAGACCCAAATAAAAACAAGAAGCCAGATCCATGGCATTGTGAAACAAACAAACAAAAATTATATTTCATGGGATGCTTCAGCACCTTAGCATTACTCATGACGAGCATGAGCAAGAAACCACCATGGTGATAGCCATGGATTATATGCTAACTTCTGTGGCAAAAGGGAAAGAGGAGGAGAAATTGCATGAAGAACTTAGCAAGATCATTATATATACTTTGATAATCAATGACTTCAATGTAAAAATGATTATGGATGCAGATGGCAGAAAATATGTGCAAAACATTGCTCAGATTTTAGATCTAGAAGAGGTAAAAAAAAAACCAAAACCCTATAGATAGTGACTATCATCAAATACTTTCTTCCAAAAGAAAATCAGAATCTGCTGGAAATGGCAAGCACCAGAGAGCATCACAAAAAATGAAATTAATATTAGCAAATATGAAATAATGGCAAGTTGTACAGTATAGTGGAAAAAGCACTGACTATGGAGTAAAGAAGAATTGGATTCAGACCCCACCCCTGATACTTAACATTTGTGTCTTGGAGCAGGCTTTTTGACTCCTTAGGACTCAATTTCTTCATCTGTAAATTGAAGATAGTGGACTATATGACTTCTCAGTTCCTCTTCAGCTCTAGAACTATGATCCTATGAATCATTATTTTAAAATGTAACTGATTATTGAAGTAGGAATCATATCAGAATCTTCCATTTTTGTGCAATGAGACCATTGATAAGTCACAACAAAAGCCAAAATCACCATCAAATTAGAAGATTTTAAAAAGAGAAGACATTATAAATAAGCTTACTTTGAACTATCCAAAGAATTCTTCAAAAGGGAAATAGAAATAGACAAAGATGGATCTTTATTATCAATAGTCTCTGCAAAAGATCACTTTAGAAACCAGGAACTACCTTAGTTAGCAAACTTTTAATCTCATAGCCTAGAGAAAAAGGATAAAGTACTCTAGAGGAGGATGATGAAGGTTTCATAGAGTATCACTTTATAAAACAAAAAATATTAAAAGTGAAAAACAGTGTAAAGAAAAATCTAATTATTAAAACTATCCCAAAGTGGAACAGGTTACCTTGGGAGATTGTGGTTCCCAACTGGCTAGAATCTTTAAGCAAAGACTAGACGACAAATATGAATATTTTTTAGAGTTGATTATTTTCTAATTGTGGTTGGACCTTTGAGATCATTTCCGATTCTGAGAAGCTGTGATGCTGTAAAAATTTGACATGAGACTAAAATGAACTACAACATATCAAGAATATTCATAGATGCAAAGTTCAACTCAAGAGCCCCCCTTTTACTGATCTCCCAATTATTGCTAGTACCTCTCCTGCCAAATACTCTATTTATGTGTGTAAATATTTGTATGCAATTTCCTTAAATAATCCAAACTTCTTGTTATTATTAAAAATAATAACAAGCATTTATATAGTACTTTAAGGTTTGCAAAGCAATTTGTGATATTTCATTGAAGAAATGAATTCATTCAAAAAGGCCTCAATGCTACTATGAAGTCAACTAGAACCAGAAAGTGTTACTGAACATATTCCATGGGATAGAACTTATAAAAATATTTTGTTATTTATACTAATAAAAGTATTTTGCATTAAGCCTCATGGGTCTCAGTGATTATAAGAGAAAAAATAGATTAAATTCTGGAAAGCTTCAGAGAACAGAAAATCAGATCTGGACAGAGCTGATTAGATATACAACTTCGCACAGATTGAAATTTTCCTTTATCTTCTCATCCCTTTAAAGTCTGGTTGACATCTTTCTATAAAGAGGATCTATTCAGTGAGCAGAGGTTCAATGAACAGAGGTTTTCTAATTCTTTCAAATATTTAATGTCTAAACTGAAGGAAGCACTGCTGGATCCATAGATGTTGAGGAAACATTGGGTCCGCTCCTTGTTCTGTACCCAGCCAAGTTCAACCCTAAGACACTCAGTTTGTAGTGAGATGGCACTAAATTCCCTGTTTTCACTCTTCTTGGCTCATTAAACCCTTAGATTCAGGCTCACATCTAGGATTACCCTCAAAATATAATGGGATAAGAAAATACTCAATGTACAATATGAATCAAATTTGGGATAGGTACTTTATTCCTGAATATAAAAGAATTTTAATTTTTACAAATTACCCAATTTTATTGTTTTAAATAGTAATTTATAGTTTTCAAACATTCACCTTTGCAAAACCTTCTGTTCCAAATTTTTCTCCCTCTTTTTTCTTTCTCCCCTCCCCTAAACAGTAAGCAATTTGATACAAGTTAAATATGTGCATTTCTTCTAAATATATGTCCATTTTCACCATGCTGTGCAATAAAAATCAGATCAAAAGATGGAAAAAAAATGAGAGGAAAAAAAACAAGGAAACAACATCAAAAGGTGAAAATACTATACACAAAGAGAATTTTAAATACAAGACATTCATAAGTACTTATTTGACAAAAAACAAACTTAAAACAAAACTCATTAATTTCATTTGTAATTACTATTACAATTATTAAAATCTTCAGGAAGGCTACTAATTAAATTCTAATGAAACATCAAACAATATATAGAATATTCAGTTAGGCATTTTATGTTTTAACTGAGCTCTGTACAATCCTGACATTTCCTACTACATCTACCAGGCTTGACCCAGTTTTCCCCATAGGGACTCTGTGGACCTTTATCAAGAAATGCTAGGGGAGGGGTAGCTAAGTGCAGTGGATAGAGCACCAGCCCTGAAGTCAGGAGGACCTGAGTCCAAATCTGTCCTCAGCCACTTAACACTTCCTAGTTGAATGACCCTGGACAAGTCACTTAACCTCAATTGCCTCAGGAAAAATAAAATAAAGACATAATGGGGGAACCAGCTTGCTTTATATCTTGCTATTATCAACCTCCATTGTCTAGAATTCTAACCTTGAGACAATCTTGTTAGCATCTTTAATGACCCTTTGAGCCCAGACTATCTTTAGTTTCAATATCTCAATACACATCCTAGTCATTCTGTACACCTCAACTTTATCTTTCTTTTCTCCCTCTGACCTAGAAAAGTCTCTGCTTTCCAAAGCATATCTCAAAATCATCTCTGGATTTTGTCTGCGACCTTTTCTCATAAATAAAGGTACTTTCTAGCAAAGAGAACAAACATCATTATGATTTTGTCACATGAGCTTTGTGCCTAGTGGCTCACCTTTCAAATCTGGAATTACTGTCTTGACCCTCATCACTTATTAGTGTCTATCCTCTAGATAGGATAGAATAGTTGCCAGGAATCTCTTTCTCTGTTGCCATTTAGCTCTGTAAACCTTGTAGAAATTCTAAATCTTTTGAACTCACAAGGTTGAGTTGGATAGAGAATCACAGAATCTGAGAGGAAAGGAACTCAGCAGAAACCTAGTCCAAACCCATACAATTGAATTGATCTATATTCATCATCCCATGGAGCATTCTTAAACTTGCGGTTCTTGGTTTCTGCAAACCATGTCAGAACTTTAGGACTGATTTCCTTTAATGTTTAAAGGCTAAAGCAAACTTGTACTTTGAAATAAAGAATCCTCTTATTAGCTATGAATATGGCAGAGCTGATGATCATTCAGTGAAAATACAAAATTGATCAATTAAATCCTCAGTCTCTCTCATCTATCCTGGCTAAAGAACATTTTATAGCTATTTTCTAAAAGTTGGTTGTGGGATGAAGTGGCTTGACCTAATCCCTCTTTACCCAGCATTTTACAGCCATGTACATACATGTGACATATAAATTACACATCTTCCTTAAGCAAGCCTGAATCTAGATTTCCTAGTTAACAGTTTTCCTTTTAGTTTTTGTGCGATTTTTATATGTGTGTAAAAGCTTTTCAATTATGTGTAATCAATTATGTGATTATACATAATCTATTTCTTTTCATCATACTCCCTAACTCTTATTTGCTCAAGATAACTTGAATGGTGTCCTTCTGCATAGTTTGAAAGATGTCTCTTTAAATTATTTGATGCTCATTTACATTGATAGTGTTTCATTAAATTGTTCATGTTGTGGACCTTTTTATCTAGGGCATCTATTCATTTGGATCTTACGTCTACAGTAGAAGACAAAGAGACTAAAACTAATCCTACCAGACTGTTCCAGTTTTCCCAGCAATTTTTATCTAATAGTTTGAGTCCTTATCCTAGTGATGAGATCCTGAGTAGCTGGGTGTGGCTGGCACAGAAAGTGTGAAGTATTGGTCTGAGGCAAACAGAAAAGGGCATTGATGGTGATTGGTTTAACTTTATAGTCCCACCTTTTTTTGCCCAGCCAAGAAATCCATGTTAAGTCAAATCCCTGAGGCCCACTATTTGTGGAGGTTGTAGACCCCACCTTGCTATGCAAGAATTCCCAATCATGTCCCTGAGGTTAAATTTCCTTTATAAAATCTATCTGGCCTATTCCATCTTTGTTGAACTCCTTTGGTCAATCTTTCATGGCAATCTGCCTTTGGTGTCTTTCCTTCTTTCCTCCCTATGCCAAATGGTATTTTTCCTCTGATCTCACCACCATGCTTCCTGGTGTCTCCTCAACTCCCCCATTATGCTTTAGGGTGTCTCTGTCCTTACAGCTAATTCTTTTAGGATGCCGCATTCCTTTTAGGATTTCGCTTGCCAGCTAAGAGCATGGCCCAACCTCTTGGGGAATTTCTTTTTTCCTGACTAATTGTGGGTTCTACCAGGGAACTTGCCCTTTCCATCATTAATTGTTAAATCCCTTTCTTGCTAACTATATTCTCTCCCACTCTATTTCATATTTACCATTCCCAGTGTCTATTTTACCTCTTCATTTTGTCTATAACCTCTTTTAAATAAACCTACCTTTTGCCAAAGAATAGCCATTGTGAATTCTTCACAAGACTGAATGCCAACATTTGGTGCTTCTCCTAAAGTACATCATCTGATGCTATTTCATTTGTTACATCAGCCACAATACCAGAAGTTGGGATCATTGGATTTCCTAATACAGTGCTACCCTGCTTATTTACTTTTGCATCTTATGAACATAATTTGTTCCATTGATTTAACTTTTTATATTTTTTAATCAATACCAAATAGTCTTGATTGATGTGACTGATGTAGCAAAGAATATGGTACCAGGTGATGTGCTTTAGGAGGGCACCAAATGTTGGTGTTCAGTTATGTGAAGAATTCATAATCGCCATTCTTTTTGGCAAAAGATAGGTTTGTTTAGGAGAAAGAAGTTACAGACAAAATGAAGAGGTACAATAGACAACAGGAATGACATAGACTGGGAAAGCCTATACTAAGAAAAGGGGTTTAAACAATTAATGCTAGAAAGGTCAAGTTCCTTAGTGGAACTTGCCATTACTGGGGAAAAGGAAATACCCCATGAGGTTGGAGCTTGCCTTTAGCTGTCAGACTAAATCCTAAAAGAGATTTAGCACCCTAAAAGAGTTAGTTAGCTATATGGAGAAGTGGAATCTGAGAGGAGAGACATCATAAGACATAGTGGAGTTAGGAGAAAAACCATATGGCATGGGGTAGTAGTAAAGGGAAAAATAATACTACAAGGCCGAATGTCATGGCAGACTGACTCAAAGGAGTGCTCCGAAGATGGAATGTGCCATAAGCAGGTTTATAGGAAAAATTTAACCTCAGGGGTATGACAGGGATTTATGATTAGGATATAACTGTGCCCACAATCCCTACAGAGGGTAGTCCTCAGGGGCTTGACATAACTTGGATTTCTGACTAGACAACCTCCACAGGGGGTGGAACCATGGAGCTAGACTGATCTCCATCAGAGCTTTCTTCTTGCCTGGCCCAGGGAACAATTGCTCCAATGTTCCAGTTTCTCTCTGTCAACTCCACCCAGGCAATCAGGAACTTATCACTGATGACTACTAGTTTGTAGGATAATTGTAAATATAGTATCATTAGACCTTATTCCTTACCATTTTAAAAAAAATTTTCCTTGAGATTCTTGAACTTTTTGTCCATTCAAATGAATTTTGTCTAGTTCTATACAATTTTGTTATAGTTTGATCTTATATCACTGAATAAATAAGTTAATTTAGGTGGTGTTACCATTTTTATTTTGCTGGCATATCCCAAACATAAGAAAATAATAATTCTCTAATGATTTAAGTCTATATTTCTGTAAAAAGTGTTTTATACTTATGTTCTTACAATTCCTATTTGTGTCTTCAAGGTAGATTCCCAGATTTTTTCTACATTTTGTGGTTATTATGAATGGAATTTTTCTTCCTATTTCTTCCTGGTTGGTTTCGTTGGTGTTATACAGAAAGGCTGATAATTTGTGTGGCAATCTACTACTTTGTTAAAGTTACTACATTCTGGGTTTCTAAGTAAACCATCATAACCTCTTTTTTTTTTTTTTAATTATTATAGCTTTTTATTTACTTGATTTTCAGTTCTTTGTCACTAAAAAAAAAGAGCTATTACAAATATTTTTTGCCCATGTGGATCCTTTCTCCTTTTTTATGATCTATTTAGGATACAAACCCAGTAGAGACACTGCTGGATCAACCCTTTGGGCATACTTCCAAATTGTTCTCCAGAATGGTTGGTTCAATTCACAACTCCATCAACAATGTATTAGTGTCCCAGTTTTCCCATATCCCCTCCAACATTCATCTTTATCTTTTCCTATCATTTTAGCCATTCTGAGAGGTATGTGGTAGTACCTAAGAGTTGTCTTAATTTGTATTTCTCTAATCAATAGTGATTTAGAGCATTTTTTTCATAAGATTAGAAATGGTCTTTCATTGAAAATTGTCTTTTTATATCTTTAACCATTTATCAATTTGAGAATGGCTTGTATTCTTATAAATTTGAGTCAATTCTCTATATATTTTAGAAATGAGGCCTTTATCAGAACTCTTGTGTGATGACCACGTTAGCACCCTAGATACCTTAGAATCAGTCTGAGTCAGGATAAACAAAAGTCCTTGGTCTTTATGGGTAGCAGTGAATTGGATGGACACAGAATCTCCTTGAACTTACCTCTTTGTTTTCCGCCCAGAAGTGATCCTGGCTAGTTTTACTCCACCCCTTAGTCCCTCCTACTGTATACAGCAAACGATTGGGCTAGCACAGGATAGTGGAAAGAACCATTTTCCAAGCATATTCTTATTGAGTATTGTCCAATCGGTAATTAGACTCAAGTGCTCCATTGTCCAACCTCAATGCATTAACTCAAGAGTTTCAGCCCTTTACATCTCCTGCTTTCTTTTGTTTTAGAACACAGGTGGTCATGCCATCCTGACTTCTCAGGGAGGTGAGAACCCCAAAAAGGAGGTGATCACACCCTTCCTGACATCTTAGGAAGGGAGATGAAAAGCACCAAAGGGAAGTGGGAATTGCTAGTGGGTTTCTGGGCTGAAGGGTCTTATTAGAGACAAGTATGCACAAACCCATCAGCATGGGAGGTATTACACAAGCACATAGCAATAATGCACAGGCTATTAGTGATGACTCTCCCCATAGCCAGTACAGTCTCAATGTGGTTTAATAAACACGAATTGTACATGCAAGTAATGATATAGCAAACAATATAAATCAATATGGTCTTGTAAAAGATTTCCAGAAGTCCTAGAAGGAGGGTATGTAAACAACAGTCACACATACGCCTTCTTCAGCATCCAAGAGATAGTCCAAAACCAATCTATTGTCCATTGCTTCACATGTCACAGAATCCAATGATCCCTGGAAATTTTTGAAATCCTGCAACAGTCTTTTTATGTGTTAGGGAATCCAATGATTCCAGCAGATCTTGAAATCATACAACAATCTTATCATTTCTCAGAAAATCCAATGATTTCTGAGGGTTTTCAAGTCCTACAACAGTCTTATCATGTCTCAGAGAATTCAATGATTCCTGAGGGTTTTGAAGTCCAACAATTTTTGATGTCCATGAGTCAAACGCCATAATTGCCAGGCTCTTTCAGTGGTGGACACAGTCAGCAACAGAACCACCAGATGTTTCTTGGGTCTTTTCCTTCGTTTCAAGGATCTTCTCCATCTCTCTCTGATGGACAAGGTGACTATGTCTTGTTGGCACCCATCTGATTCCATCTCCATCTGTGGAGCAAACCCTCTCCACCAAGCAATTAACCTATCTGGTCCCTTCCATTCAGCACTTTCTGGGTCTCTCCACAGAGAGACCAATATCTAAAGATATTGGAGTTGCTTGTACTGGACACTGCCCTTCCAGTGGGTTACAAAACTTGTCTGCTGGAACCAGTACATCTTTGTCAAAAATAAAAAAGTTAATAGTGTAAAGAGCTAGATTTAGAAGTTCTCTAGGGTTACCTGTGGCTCCCCTTTTCTTTTGTTTTTGGAGGAGCATCCTAATGTCTCTGTTACCCCTCTCTACTATTGCCTGTCCTTGAAGATTAAAAGGTATGTCAGTGGTATGTAAAATTTTATACTGTGCACAAAAGTGTGCAAAATGTTTAGAAGTATATGCAGGTCCATTATCTGTTTTTATTGCTTGTGGCACACCCATAATTGCAAATGCTTGTATAAGGAATTTAGTGACTACTCGAGCTATCTCTTTTGCTGCTGGTATTGCAAAAGTGAATCCTGAAAAAGTGTCTACCACAACATGGATAAAAGACAGATGACCAAAAGATTTATAATGGGTCACATCTATTTGCCAAATTTCATTGGGTCTCAAACCATGAGGGTTTTTCCCTGGAGGGAGTGTAGGAGCATGGAAAGGAATCAAGCTATACAGGCTTTTACTATGCTCCTAGCTTCCTCTCTTGTTATTCCAAATTGTAAATGTAAAGCTCGAGCAGCCTGATGATATTTAAAATGAGATTCTTGGGCTTCCTGAAATAAAGGAGTATTGGCCAATATGGTTAGAAGGCTATCTGCCTTTGAATTGCCATCAGAAATGGGTCCTGGAAGTCCACTATGAGAGTGGACATGCAAGATATAAATCTTACCTGGATGCTTTCTCACTTGCTCTTGAAGTTTCTTAGAGCTAATATATATTAGAGGCTACAAATTTTATTTGGGCTGTGGCAATTCTTTGTACCATACCTACTGAATAAGCTGAATCAGATATTATATTTATATCTCCTGGATAATAAGAGCTAGAATGATTGCATACAATTCATTCTGCTGAGTGGACTGAAAAGGAGTTCTGACTACTCTATTGTTAAATCACAAAAGTATACAGTACAAATATTATGTTTGGATGCATCTGTAAAGTTAGTTGGTCCTTTAAGAGGAACTTTAGAAATCTTTTTTTTCAAGAATCTATCACCAATTATGTAATAGTCTGGTTATCTTTAATGGAGACCTGTGTGTAAAATTTGGAGCCATGGCTAATAAAATTTGCTACTCTGGGATGGTTTCACCGCATACATTAATTTGTGCATTAGTATAAAAGGTGTTTATCTTATCAGGTCTTATCCCAGATAATTGTACTGCTTGCTTAATGGCCTTTAATAAAATTCTAGCCACAAGCACTAGGTAAGGAGTAAGACTTTGTTCTGGTTGTGCTGGGAGGTTCACCTACTCTATCACACTGTCTCCTTGATGAAGGACTGCTGTGGGTGCCTCTTGTATAGCAAAAACTGATATCTCCAAGGATTTTTGAGTGATTCTTTCAACACATTGGATAAAGCCAGTTTACCTTTTGTCAGAGCCTCTTGAGCTTCTTTTGTAAGCTGGCGTGGTAAGTTTAAAGCATTGTCTCTCTTTTAAATGTCATATAATAGTTGTAATTGATAGGTAGTCAAGCCTAACACTGGACGCATCCATTGGATATCTCCTATCAATTTGTGAAAGTCATTTTAGATGTTTAGCTTCTCTGTTCTTAAGGAAAGTTTTTGTACTATAAGCACCTTAGGATATACTTCATATCCTAAATATTGAAAAGGAGCATGTTTTTTAATTTTTTTCTGGAGCTATGTGCAATTTGTAGTTCCTAAGGAACCATGGTCTTTTGTAGACATCCTTCTAACATTTATTCCTCAGGTGCACATCACAATATATCATCCATGTAATGTAATAACATAACTTTTGGAAATGCTTTTCTTACTGGAATAAGAGCAGCAGCAACATACATTTGACACACAATAGGGCTGTTTTTCATTCCCTGTGGCAAAACTGTCCATTCATATCTTTTATAAGGTTCAGCTAAGTTAATGCTGGGCACTGAAAAGGCAAATCTTTTCATATCCTCCTTATCTAGAGGGATAGAATAGAAACAATCCTTAATGTCTATAACCCAAAGAGGCCATTCTCTAAGCAATTGAGTAGGAGATGGAAGTCCAGGCTGAAGAGTTCCCATGGTTTCCATCTGTTCATTTACCTTTCTTAAATCAGTTAACATCCTCCATTTTCCAGACTTCTTTCTTACAACAATACTGGGGAATTCCAAGGACTTAGAGAAGGTTGTAAGTGTCCTTGGTCAAGTTGCTCCTGTACTATATCTAATAAGGCCTGAATTTCATTGCTACCTAAGGGCCACTGTTCTATCCAAACTGGTGTATCAGTTTTCCATTGGATAGGAACAGGTAAAAGTGTTGACAGACCTTCAACAGCAGCCCTGCCTAAAAAACCAAAGTACTCATTTTTAATCCTAATTGTTGTAAAATGTCTCTTCTGCACAGATTGATAGGGATTTTTTCAACTATAAAAGGAGTAAAAACTCCTGTTTCACCTTCAAATTTTCATCTCAAAGGGGTAGCACTAACTTTAGCTGCTATTGATCCTCCTACACCAGACATGCAGGTGTCTGCCTTAATCTTTGGCCAGGGACTGGGCCAGTTGGCACTTCTAATGACTGTACGATCTGCACCAGTATCTACCAATCCTTCTAATGGTATGCCATTTATATAGATAGTGAGCATAGGCTCGTCAGCAGTCTTAGCTGCTGTCTAGAATATTGATGGATTTTGTTGCTTGGAGTCAGAATCTGGGTGACTATCACCAGATTGCTTATTAGGAGTCTATATCAGTAAACCTGATGCTACTACTTCTCCTGGTTGATAAGTCACACATTGTCTACCTGTATTAGTGACTAAGATATTATCTATACATTCCCCAGTTTCCTACATCAGTGTATGCATGGACCCTGTTTTGTAAGTACACTCAGGAGGTGAAATGATGAAACCTGCTGTGCTTGGAGGTAAGGGATCCATAGGCTGGAGAGGAACAGATTTCACCTCTCTAGGGGGTATCTCAGTTGTCCCAGCTGCATACAACTCTATTCTCCCCAATTGTAATCCCTTTCTCCCATCAGATGGCTTCCTGGCTAATTGGTCATGTCTGGGTACTGAACTTCTAGGCATCTCTGGGTCTAGCATCAGCTGCCATCATACCCCAAGTATTTTTTTGTCTTGGGCCCTGGGGCTGGAACCCTCATCCTGTTTCCCTGAATCAGTCTACATTCTGATGCCCAATGGAAGCCTCTGTTGCATTTTGTACATGGGGTATTGAGTCTTGTTCTCCCACCCTGTTTTCTCACCCTGTCTCTATGCCAACATTGAGCTTTCAGATGCCCGACTTTTGAAAGCATTGATGAGTCTCTCTGGAAGTCCTTTGACAAAAGGGACCCTGTCTTCCCATGTTCGGATCTTGACAAGTCGCATCATAGCAGGGTATTTGTGCCCACTGTGGCACAGAATCTTATGATCTCCTCTAAAGGAGCATCCTTGTGTAGTCCTAGTATAATTCTTCTACAAACCTCATTAGCATTTTCTTTAGTAAGTTGCCTTATCATAATGTCTGTTACTGCATTTTCACCATTAGTTCATATGACAGCTGTCTGCAAACATTCCACAAAGTCAGCAAAGAGTTCATTTGGCCCTTGTGCAATTTTTGTGAAGGCCTCACCCTTGTCATTTTTATTGGGGAGAAAAACCTATGCTTTGATAGCAGCAGCAGCAATTTGCTCATATGCTGCTATGGGATAATTAATCTGTACTGAAATGTCTGCATAAGAACCTACACCTTTTAGTTGGTCATAGGTGATTGGAGGATTAACTCCACTATGATTATTTTGTTGGACTTGTATCCTACAGAGCTCACTATATTCAGAAAGCCACAGCAAGTTTTGTCCAGGTTCTAAGCATGTCCTTGCTATAAATTTCCAGTCCCTAGGGGTTAAGACTTTATAAGCCAAATTCTGTAATAACATCTTGACATAAGCCAATGTAGCCCCATAAAGAGTGCAAGCCTTTTTCAGGTCTGTGAGGATTTCTAGATCAAAAGGAGTATATCTTCTACTTTCTTGACCCGAAGAGTTAAACTGTTGAATCACAGGATACATTCCTATTTTCAAATCAGCTAAATCCTGCTCTTCTTCTGTGGCTGTAAGTAGTGCCTTTTGCAATCTAGTCATAAGAGAGAGGGTGATTGCTGGGGGGGGGGGGGTGCTGGTGGTATTACTGACCCTCCCACTACTCCTCCTCCCTCTATCCTGGAAGGTGAAGTTGATGGGGTTGTGTCAAGAACCATTTCCCGCTTGGGGGGGGGGGTTTGAAGCTGCCTTGTGAGAGAGAGAATCACCAAGCCTTTCACCACACCCTTCATCCTCACTTAACTCCTCATGCCCTCTGGTGATATTGCTATTAATCCCTTCTTTGTCCTCCTCTTTTTCCTCACATTTCCTCATCTGGCTGTTCTGAAAAATTTTTCTTTTTTTCTATTACTTTCAGGATTCTTTAAGGCCAATTGTATTAAGTTGTACATATAGAATGTTTCCTTGGAAATTGAACCAGGATCTTTATCATTGTAGTATTCACACAGTTGATCTCCTACTAGTTTCCAATTTTTTGGCCCAATATCTTCTTCCTTTAAGAACCAAGGGTACCTACATTCTAATGTACCCAAGAGTCTAGCGATCTGCAACCAAGTTATAATTAAGCCTTGTCCCTTATTCAACTTAAATATGCTTTCTATAGCGCCCCCTCTGGGCATGGGTGGGGATGGGACTGGGGTTGGGGGAGAATCTTTTCCTAATATCTGCCCCATTTCAGCTAGAAAAGGTTACTAATTTAGCCATTAACAAAGTAAGTTCCCTGTTTGCCTATTAAAATACTCACCCAATTTCCTGGTCCCTGAGTGTTAGGATTACTAAGTGAGAACTGAGGTTGTCTGGACAGTGACAAGGTGAGAATTCAGGTTTTCTGGACAATTACAAGGTGAGAACTCAGGTTGACTTGATAGAGGGGGCAAGCTCATTGGCTGGGGTGGTTCTTCCCAGAAGCCCTTGCATTATCCCACGCCCATTCTCTGGGAGAATAAAAGAGAGGACTCTCAGAGAAAGAAGAAGACTCTCTGCATTACATCAGGCCTGACGGGGCTCTCTGCAGGAAGGGAAGTCACTTCTAAGGACAAGAGTTAACAGCAACTGCCTGGAGACAACGGTTCACTACAGGAAGAAGAATCTGTCTTAAAGATTTGAGTAGACACAGCAGATCTCTTCCCAGAGAGCGATCCGGCAGCTTCTAGAGACGACAGCTCGCTACAATTGGCGTCCACACGTGGGGCAAGGACTTTTGCTTATCCTGACAAGAGGAGCTAGACCAGACCTTCGCAATTTGGCGCCCGAACAGGGACAGACACAGTCCTGATTCCAGTGGAAAAGCTTCTGATCTAGATCTCAGTCTCTCTGACCCAGAACCGTGAGTAACGAGGAAACTTTGTTAAAGATTAAGTGAGCGTGCTAATAGATAAATAAGGAACTTAATTTGTTAAGGGCTAAACCAGGAATATCTTATAGCTGAAATGGGGCAGATGTTAGCTATATTCAATTCCTGGACCTCAGCCGACTCATCCCCAGCCCCAGAAGCAACCTCAGCTCCACCCCCATTCAGGAGTGGTACTATAGAGAGTATAATCAACATAATTGAGGAGCAGAGTTTACTTGTAACCTGGGTACAGATTGCTAAACTCTTGGCTGCATTAAGACGCACATCCCCTTGGTTCTTAGAGGAAGAAAAGATAGATGTAGATAAATGGAAACTAGTGGGATATGAAATGAAAGAATTTCAAGCAAAAAATGGTCCTCGTTCAATTTCTGCAGAAGTATTTTATATCTACAACATAGTTCAATTAGCCTTAAACTATCAAGCAAGTTGTAGGAGAAGGAAAAGTTCTAAAAATGAACAGAGGAGGAAGTGTGAGGAAAAAAGGAAAGATCAAGATCTTGCCCTAGAGCAAGAAGATTTAAATGAGGAATTATGGTATGATTCTCTTGAAGAAGCTTCAACCCTGCCTAGAGAACAGATTATTGACAGGCCCACATCAACCCCACCTTCAGAGATGGAGGAAGAAAGAGGGGAAGAGGCAGAAACACAAACAGAATTGCCTGTGAAGAAGCCTAAGCCTATGACAAGATTAGAAAAAGCATTGGTTAAAGCTAAGAGAGAAGGACAGGATATAAGTGATTTTATACATGCATATCCTGTGATTGAAAATACTGACTCTGTAGGTAAAAAAAGGAGAAGATATGCACCTTTAGATTTGAATACAATTAAGGATTTGAAAAAAGGTTGTACCCTTTATGGGGCTACATCAGCTTATGTCAAAATGTTACTAGATGGTTTGTCTTATGAAGTCCTAACCCCGAATGATTGGAAATCCATAGCAAGGACATGTCTGGAACCTGGAGAAAATTTATTATGGCTTGCGGAATTTCATGAATTATGTAAAATTCAAGTCAGATGCAATTTGGAAATAGGAGTTAACACACAATTCACTTTTGAGCACTTAGCTGGTGAAGGTCAGTATGGAGAGAATTCGGAACAGATTAATTATACCATGACAATATATGAACAAATTGCTAAGGCTGCAATAAAAGCTTGGGGTGTCCTCCCTGGACAGAAAGATCGTGGAGAGGCTTTCACTAAAATACAGCAAGGTCCCAATGAACCTTTCACAGATTTTGTGGGACGTTTGCAAACTGCTGTCAAAAGAACTATTGGAGAAAATGCAGCTACAGAAATAATGACCAAACATCTGGCTAAGGAAAATGCCAACGAGATTTGCAAAAGAATTATATGGGGATTAGACAAAGATGCTCCTTTAGAGGAGATCATAAGACGCTGTGCTACAGTGGGAACAAATGCTTTTTACACCCGGACAATGATGAATGTGGAAAGGCAGGGTCCCTTCTGGCAAGGGACTTCTAGAGAAACTCGGCGATGTTTTCAGTGTGGAAAAATTGGACATCTAAGAGCTCAGTGTAGGTATGGAGATACAATGAGAAGACAGGGTGAGAGAAGACCTAAAACCCCATGTCCAAAATGCAACAGAGGATTCCATTGGGCATCAGAGTGTAAAATAATTCAGGGAAATGGGATGAGGGGCCCAGGTCCAGAGCCCCAGGCAAAAAAGACTTGGGGCATGATGGCAGCTGCTGTTACACCCAAAGAACCTTTAGAAGGCCAGGACTCTGATTTAATCAATCAGCAGAGAAGCAATCACATGGCAGAAAGGGATTACCTGATAAGTCAGTCAAAAGGCAATCAGATTGCAAAAATGGATTACACTTGGGGAGAATACAGGCCTTTTAAACCAACAGGGCTGTGCCCAGTGCAAACAACTCCAATGTAATTGTCAGATGATGAGAAGATATTTAGAAAGTGGTAAATAGAAGGAAATTAGATAGGTTAACTGCCTGGGAGAGAGGGTTTGCTTGTATTTCTTCAGCAGGAGAAGGAATCAGATGGGTGCCAACGAGTCATATTCGCCTTGTCCATCAGAGAGAGACAGAAAAAGAGAAAGACCTCAAAATAAAAGAGAAGATCTAAGAAACATCTGACACTGAAAGAGCATGGATAATAAGAAGACTGTTAAAGAACTTTAAAACCAGCAGGAATCATTGGACTTCCTCACACAAGATGAGAATAATGGACAATGGACTTATGGACATTTATAAATTTTCAATTTATGATTATTTGATTATGTTATATACTTCTAGCATGTGTTATGTTACTATGTTACTATATGCTTATGTAATTTATGTAATTATCTGTAATACTTCCCATATTGATGGATTTATGTTTCAAGGTCATTTATGTAATTATCTGTAATACTTCCCATATTGATGGATTTATGTTTCAAGGTCATGACTGTCCTATGTTCTAAATCAAAAGAAAGGGGGAGATGTTAGGATTACTAAGTGAGAACTGAGGTTGTCTGGACAGTGACAAGGTGAGAATTCAGGTTTTCTGGACAATTACAAGGTGAGAACTCAGGTTGACTTGATAGAGGGGGCAAGCTCATTGGCTGGGGTGGTTCTTCCCAGAAGCCCTTGCATTATCCCACGCCCATTCTCTGGGAGAATAAAAGAGAGGACTCTCAGAGAAAGAAGAAGACTCTCTGCATTACATCAGGCCTGACGGGGCTCTCTGCAGGAAGGGAAGTCACTTCTAAGGACAAGAGTTAACAGCAACTGCCTGGAGACAACGGTTCACTACAGGAAGAAGAATCTGTCTTAAAGATTTGAGTAGACACAGCAGATCTCTTCCCAGAGAGCGATCCGGCAGCTTCTAGAGACGACAGCTCGCTACACCTGAGGACTTCTTCAGTAAAAGAAGAGTCCTTGGTCCACACGTTGGGTATCAAATGTGAAGACCAAGTTAGCACCCTAGATACCTTAGAATCAGCAGGAGTCAGGATAAGCAAAAGTCCTTGGTCTTTATTCTTGGTCTTTACGGGTAGGAGTGAATTGGATGGACACAAAATCTCCTCGACCTCTCCTCTTCATCTCCCACCCAGAAGTGACTCTGGCTAGTCTTACTCCACTTCCTAGTCCCTCCTCCAATTCTTTGTATACACCAATTATGAGCCAGCACAGAATAGTGGAAAGGACCATTTTCCAAACATATGCTTATAGAGTATTGTCCAATGGATAATTACCCTTAAGTGCTTGGTTGTACTACCTCAGTGCATTAACTCAAGAGTTTCAGCCCTTTACATTGTGTTCCAAATTTTTCTCCTTCTCTTTTCCCCATCCCTTCCCTAGGCAGCGTAATCCAATATATGTTAAACATGTGCAATTCTTCTATACATATTTCCACATTTATCATGTTGCATAAGAAAAATTAGATCAAAATGGTAAAAAATGATAAAGGAAACAAAAGCAAGCAAATAACAACAAAAAAAGATGAAAATACTATGATGTGATCTACATTCAGTCCCCCCACGCCTTTGTTTGGATACAGATGGCTCTCTCCATCACAAGTTTGTTACAATTGGCCTGAATCACCTCATTGTTAAAAAGAGCCAAGTCTGTCAGAGTTGATTATCATATAATCTTGTTGCTCTGTACAATGTTCTCTTAGTTCTATTCACTTCACTTAGCATCAGTCCATGTAAGTCTCCCCAGGCCTTTCTGAAATCATCCTGTTGATTGCTTCTTATTGAACAATAATATTCCATTACATTCACTCAGTTTCCAGTTCCTGGTCACTACAAAAAGGGCTGCTACAAACATCTATGCACATATGGGTCCTTTCCCCTTTTCTATGATTTCTTTGGTATATGTACTCAGTAGAGACACTGCTGAAACAAAAAATTTGTGTAAAATAATCACTGAATATGACCCGAGTAAAATCACAAAAACCATGTCCCCTTTTGATCTGCAAAAACCCAAATGGTTTCACATTCTCTCAAGAAGGAGATAAGCAATACCATTCAAGGGCAAATCAAACTCCTATTGATCTTTTAGGAAGTCACAGTCTTAGGGAAAATTTCACATTTAATTGAGAAATCCTGGTCTGATTATCAAACTTCCCCTAGACTTACTTATAAAATAGGTCTTTTCTTAATCATTCTTTGCAGATTTTCTCCATTGAGAACCTCAATGGGAAACCAACCTCAGTGGGAAAAACCTCTTAGTGTAAAATAAAACCTATTTTTGTCACAGCCTCGGGTTAGCGAATTCTTTTGCTTCCAAACCTGCATCTCTGAGCTTAAGAGATATCATTCATTCATACACCTCATCATTATGTTAGTATAGGGTATTAGGTGTTGGTCAATGCCTACTTTCTGCCATACTATTTTCAAATTTTCCCAGCAGTTTTTACCAAATAGTGAGTTTTTATCCCAGAAGCTGGGGTTTTTAAGCTTATCAAACACAACATTACTATAGTCATTGATTATTATATCTTGTGAACCTAACCTATTCCACTGATCAACTATTCTATTTCTTAGCCAGTACCAAATGGCTTTGATGACTTTATAATATAGTTTAGGTCTAGTTTACAGCTAGGCAATCTTTATTTGCATTTTTAAAAATTAATTTCCTTGAAATTTTTGATCTTTTGTTCTTCCAGATGAACTTTGTTATTATTTTTTCTGGCTCTGTAAAGTAATTTCTTGGGAGTTTGATTGGTATGGCACTAGATAAGTATATTAATTTAGGTATTATTGTTGTTTTTATTTTATTTGCTCTGCCTACTCATGAACACTTGATATTCTTCCAATTGTTTAGTTTTGACTTTGTGTGGAAAGTGTTTTGTAGTTGTGTCATTTTTTCTGTGATCCTCTTGATCCTCATGAACTCTTCCTTCATCCAAGGATAAAATCTAAAAGGTAATTTGAAGAATATCTCTCAAGTAATAATGGGATTATTCACATCACCCTACATTATTAGTTGTTAACTGCTAGTCCCATAGAAATATTCATTCTGTAAATTATCCGTCATCCTTTAGGGGATGCCTTTTAGTTTAATTTTGGGGAAAGAAGGAAAGCTCCTGATACCCAATACAGGAATATCATATTGCCAATTTCATTAAAGCTACCTTCTTCTAGGAAGCCTTTTCTATGCCCTCCTCCCCCCCCAACAGTTAGTAGATTCACTCTCATGTTACTTTGTATCTGTCTTTTATCAAAATTCCTTGAGACAGTTACTGTTTCTTTTATCTTTGTATCACTCCTTTCCCCCCATTTCATCATCCAACTTTTACTCCCAGTACCATTTCAAGCTTAGTTCTTACACTATTTTTGTGCCAATGACCCCATTGGTAGTCTGGCAAAGCCTATGGACTCCTTCTTTGAATGATAATTTTAAATCCATAAAATAAAACACATAGGATTAAAAAAAGAAACCAGTTATGTATGTTAAATAGAGTTATCAAAATATTTTTAAAAATTCATGAAAGCAGATTAAGAATTCATGCTTTAAGATTGATTATCTTCCTTCTAGCCTCTATATTTCTTATATGTACCTATTTATTTACATTGTCTCCTCCATTAATATGTGAATTTCTTAAGTGAAAAAGTTTTTGCCTTTTTTTTCTTTCTTTGAATCCTTAACACTTAGCACAGTACCAAACACATTGTAAGCTCATAGTAAATGCTTATTGAGCAATTGTTTAGGGTAGTCAATAGTTAATAAGCATTTGTTGTCATTATCCTATTACCTTCCATTTGTTCTTTTATAATATAAATTCGATTAAGATTTAGCATTCAAGGAAAATGGAATTGGAAGTAGACACAGATAATTTTTTTCTACATTTAGTATTTTGGAATCATTTCCTTTAGATTCCCCTCTCCCTGGTCCGTCCAAAGGTCATTATTTTATAAGCATGAATACACATAAAAAATAGGGGTTAAGCAGCTTTAGCATTTTGGATCTATATAGAAAAGAAAATGATGTAGTTGAGAGCTATGCTTAGAATCAGAAAGACCTGGGTTTGTATGCTATTTACTTATGTATTACATATTACAGATATGACACTAAGCAAGTAATGTAACATTTCAGTCTTTCCAGGGAATTAACTAAGACTATAAATTGCAGATGGAGGGCCAGTTTATAGCAATAGAAGGAGTTTCCACTGAATATTCTTTATGCCAATGGCCTTCAAATTGTGGAAATCATGGGTCTTGTCTCCAATACAGTACCATATATCCATTTTCCTCCATTCCTTTGTTGTATAAGCTCCTAGAATCACCACTTCTGACCCTGGAATTGACTGCTTAGGGTAGTTATAACCAAATAAGGAACCACTTACCCAAAGTAGCAGCAACTCTGGTGTCATTTGAAAAATGTATGTCCTACACCTATCAGATTGACTAGTATGACAGAAAAGGAAAATGATATATGGTTAGAGAGGATGTGGGAAAATTGGAACACTATTGCATTGTTGGTGGAGCTATGAACTGATCCAGTCATCCTGGAGAGTAATTTAGGACTAGGTTCAAAGAATTATAAAACTGTGCATACTCCTTTGATCCAGCAGTATCACTATTGGGTCTGTATTCCAAAGGGATCATTAAAGAGAGAAAAGAACCCATATGTTCAAAAATGTTTATAGCAGCTCTTTTATATTGGCAAAGAATTGAAAATTGAGGGGATGATCACCATTTAAGAAATGGCTGAACAAATTGTGTTATATGTTACATATGAATGTAATATGAATGTGCTATAAGAATGATGAGCTAGGGGCAGCTAGGTGGCGCAGCGGATAGAGCACCAGCCTTGAATTCAGGAGGACCCGAGTTCAAATCTAGTCTCAGACACTTAACACTTCCTAGCTGTGTGACCCTGGGCAAGTCACTTAACCCCAGCCTCAGGAGAAAAAAAAAAAGATGAGCAGGCAAATTTCAGAAACACTTGGAAAGACTTATATGAACTGATGCTGAGTAAAGTGAGAAGAACCAGGAAAACATTGTACACAATAACAACTACACTGTGCAGTGATCAACTTTGATAGACTTAGCTCTTCTCAGCAAAACTGTGTTCTAAGACAATTCCAAAAGATTCATGATGATAGCATTTTCATGCTATTTATATCCAGAGGAAGAATTATGGAGTCTTAATACAGATTAAAGTATACTATTTTCACTTTTTTTGTTGTTGTTTTTTCTTTTGAGGTTTTTTTTCCTTTTGTTTCAATCTTCTTTAACAACATAACAATATAACTTTAACAACATAACAACTAATGTGTAAATATGCTTAATATGATTGTATATGAATATCTATATTAGAATGTTTTCCATCTGAGGGAGAAGAGAAAAGAGGGAGAAAAAATTGGAACTCAAAATCTTATAATAAGTGAATAATAAGTGAACTATCTTTGCATGTAACTGGGGAAAAATACTATTAAGTAGGGGGAAAATAAATGAAAAAATATGTCTCCCTACTTTTTGGTTATAGCAGATACCTTATGGAGGACAGATTTTATGCACTATGGAATAATCTAGAAGTAACAGCCTTCTCCTACTTTTTCATTTTGAACGGGAGAGAAGGAGTCACAAACAGGATGAACAGGTATAGATGGGCTATGAATTTTATCATAGATCTCATTACATTATCTTCCCTAGCCTTCTACTCTCATATTAGCCAATAAATCTTCTAAACTTCCCCATTTTTGCTGTGGACACTACCATGCTACCAGAGATCCAAATTCCGCACTTTGATGTCATGCTCTACATCTCCTCACCCTTACCTCACAGATCCTAAGTCTATTTCTACATCACCTCCCCCATCTGTCTCCCTTATGCTCATACAACCACTGCTGTAGTTCAGGCCTTTATTATGTTTAAATTGAACTATTGCAATTGTTTCCTATTTGATCTCTCTACTTTCCCTACTCCAATTTATCCTTCTCCCAACTGCCAAAGATTTTCCTAATGCCCAAGTCTGAGCCAGTGGTGGCTGTGCTGGAATCAATTGTTAAACTTTTACTGTGTGTGTCAAAAATTAACAATGCTTATAGCATTATAAGCTATATATATATATATATATATCAGGGCTTGAGTTGTTGTTTTGTTAATTGTCTGGACTTAAGAAAGTCATAGAGAAATTTTTAATAATGCAGATTATTAAGGTCATATTATGAAACCTGATTGTTCAATATTTGCCAGCATATAAATGCTTTATTATTTTATTAAATAAATGACAGTAACTTCCTATTAATTCTAGGATTAAATATTATTTGAATTTTACCTTATCCTTTTAAAATTTCTCATTTTATGCTATTTTTATAATGCATATGATTGTGTATACGTTTATTATATATATATAACATATGTAGGATATAATAAAGCATGTATGTAATTTATTAGTAAGCTTATATGCATATTGGGATAATATGCTTTTAAAAATTTGCTAATTAGGATACGTGACCAAAAATTTTAGGAGATTGCTCTATATCAAAAAAATCTGGTAAAAATCCCAAAACATATGCTACTATGAGGAACTTAAATCAGACATATACTTCAAAGCTAAAAATGAGGACTCAATGCCATTAAATACATTTAAGAAACACCTAGGTGGTGGAATGGATAAAGTAGCGACTGGAACTAGGAGGACCTAAGTTCAAATTTGGCCTTAGACACTGATCCTGGGCAAATCACATAACCCCAATTATCTCTAAATTAATAATAATAATGTGTCTAGTTTTCCACTTTAGAGAAAATAGACTGTTGCCTTCATAAATTATATTTATGTTCTTTAAAGTTTATAAAGACCTCTAGAAATACAATTCTAGGAGAGAGAGAGGAGGGCACTATTATTACCCTCATTTTGCAGATGAGGAGACTGAGGCATACAAAGGGTCACACAACTTGCAACTGCCTGAAACAGGATCTGAACTGTCTTCCTGATTCCAAGTATCAATGGGATTTCCTAACTACCTCTGTATACCTTTCTTGAGCCACAGAATGAGGAGTTAAAAACAATGAGGAATATGGTTATGCTTGGGCATTCTCAAAGTGAACTAAAAGCTGGCCATACCCTTCAGCAACAAGAGAGTCAAGAAGCATTTTAAGTCAAGAAGCATTTTAAAAGCACTTACTATGGACATAATACTGTGCTCTCTGGATCCAATCCTGCTTTTAAGTAGAAAATGTATTTTGTCAGTAGCTTTAATGATCAAGTATTCAAGAGGAGAAACTTTTTTTTTTTTTTTTTTTTTTTTTTAAAGGGAAGCTAGGGAATAGGAAGAAGACTTTTAAAAATCACTTCAGCTTGAAATTGAAAACCTTTCTAGTCATATGAGAAGGTGCTCTAAATCATTATTGGTCAGAGAAATGCAAATTAAGACAACTCTGAGATACCACTACATACCTGTCAGCTTGGCTAAGATGATTGGAAAAGATAATGATAAATGTTGAAGAGGAAGTGGGAAAACTGGGACATTGATACATTGTTGGTGGAGTTGTGAACAGATCCAACCATTCTGGAGAGCAGTTTAGAACTATGTCCAAAGGGCTATCAAAGTGTGCATACCCTTTGATCCAGCAATGTTTCTACTGGACTTATATCGCAAACAGATCTTAAAGGAGAGAAGGGGACCCACATGTGCAAAAATGTTTGTGGCAGCCCTTTTTTTAATGGCAAGAAACTGGAAACTGAATGGATGGAATTAGTTTAATTAGTTGGAGAATGGCTGAATAAGTTATGGTATATGAATGGTACAGAATATTATTGTAAGAAATGACCAGCAGGATGATTTCAGAAAAGCCTGGAGAGACTTAGATGAACTGAGGCTGAGTGAAATGAGCAGAATAGGAAATCACTGTACATGGCAATAGCAAAATTATATGATGATCAATTCAGATGGATGTGGTTCTCTTCAACAATAGATGATTCAGACCAGTTCTAATGATCTTGTGATGAAGAGAGCCATCTATACCTAGAGAAAGGACTGTGGGAACTGAATGTGGATCACAACATAGCATTTTCAGTCTTTTTGTTGTTGTTTGCTTGCATTTTATTTTCTTTCTCATTTTTTTTTTCTGGTTTGATTTGTCTTGTGCAGCAAAATAATTGAATAAATATGTTTGCATATATTGGATTTAACATATTTCTACCATGTTTAACATATGATTTATTTTGATGGCTACTTGCCATCTAGGGGAGGGGGTGGGGAAAGGGAGCAAATTGGAACACAGAGTTTTATAAGGGTTAATGTCAAACCCCCAGACAAACACAAAACTTGAAATTCAAAAAATAAAAGGTGAGATTAATAAAATTGAAAGTAAAAAAACTATTGAATTAATTAATAAAACTAAGAGTTGGTTTTATGAAAAAACCAACAAAATAGACAAACCCTTAGTAAACCTGATTAAAAAAAGGAAAGAGAAAAAGCAAATTGATAGTCTTGAAAATGAAAAGGGTGAACTCACCACTAATGAAGAGGAAATTAGAACAATAGTTAGGAGCTACTTTGCTCAACTTTATGCCGATAAATTCGATAACTTAAATGAAATGGAAGAATACCTTCAAAAATATAGCTTGCCCAGATTAACAGAGGAAGAAGTAAGTAGTCTAAATAGTCCCATCTCAGAAAAAGAAATAGACCAAGCTATTAACCAACTTCCTAAGAAAAAGTCCCCAGGACCAGATGGATTTACAGGTGAATTCTACCAAACATTTAAAGAACAACTAACTCCAATGCTATGTAAACTATTTGAAAAAATAGGGATTGAAGGAGTCCTACCAAATTCCTTCTATGACACAGACATGGTACTGATACCTAAACCAGGTAGATCAAAAACTGCAAAAGAAAACTATAGACCAATTTCCTTAATGAATATTGATGCTAAAATCTTAAATAAGATATTAGCAAATAGACTTCAGAAAATCATCCCCAGGATAATACACTATGACCAAGTGGGATTTATACCAGGAATGCAGGGCTGGTTTAATATTAGGAAAACTATTAGTATAATTGACCATATTAATAATCAAATTAATAAAAACCATATGATCATCTCAATAGATGCAGAAAAGGCATTTGATAAAATCCAACATCCATTCCTACTAAAAACGCTTGAGAGTATAGGAATAAATGGACTATTCCTTAAAATAATAAGGAGCATATATTTAAAACCTTCAGTAAACATCATATGTAATGGTGATAAACTAGAACCTTTCCCTGTAAGATCAGGAGTGAAACAAGGTTGCCCACTATCACCATTACTATTCAATATAGTACTAGAAACTCTAGCCTTGGCAATAAGAGCCGAGAAAGAGATCCAAGGAATTAGAGTAGGAAATGAAGAAATCAAATTGTCACTTTTCCCAGATGACATGATGGTATACTTAGAGAACCCCAAAGACTCTGCTAAAAAGCTATTAGAAATAATTCAGAATTTTAGCAAAGTCGCAGGATACAAAATAAATCCACATAAATCCTCAGGATTTTTATACATTACCAACACAATCCAACAGCAAGAGATACAAAGAGAAATTCCATTCAAAATAATAGTCGATAGTATCAAATATTTGGGAATATATCTACCAAAGGAGAGTCAGGAATTATATGAGCAAAATTACAAAACACTTGCCACAAAAATAAAGTCAGATTTAAATAATTGGAAAGACATTCAATGTTCTTGGATAGGCCGAGCGAATATAATAAAGATGACAATACTCCCCAAACTAATCTATTTATTTAGTGCTATACCAATCAGACTCCCAAGAAACTATTTTAATGACCTAGAAAAAATAACAACAAAATTCATATGGAAGAATAAAAGGTCGAGAATTGCAAGGGAACTAATGAAAAAAAAGTCAGAGGAAGGTGGTCTAAGTGTACCTGATTTAAAGCTATATTATAAAGCAACAGTCACCAAAACCATTTGGTATTGGCTAAGAAATAGACTAGTTGATCAGTGGCATAGGTTAGGTTCACAGGACAAGATAGTGAATAAAAATAGCAATCTAATCTTTGACAAACCCAAAGATCCCAAATTTTGGGATAAGAATTCATTATTTGACAAAAACTGCTGGGAAAACTGGAAATTAGTATGGCAGAAACTAGGCATGGACGCACATTTAACACCACATACTAAGATTAGATCAAAATGGGTCCAAGATTTAGGCATAAAGAACGAAATCATAAATAAATTGGAGGAACATGGGATGGTTTACCTCTCAGACTTGTGGAGGAGGAAGGAGTTTGTGTCCAAGGGAGAACTAGAGACCATTATTGATCACAAAATAGAACATTTTGATTACACTAAATTAAAAAGTTTCTGCACAAACAAAACTAATGCAAACAAGATTAGAAGGGAAGTAACAAATTGGGAAAAAAATTTTACAGTTAAAGGTTCTGATAAAGGCCTCATCTCCAAAATATACAGAGAATTGACTTTAATTTATAAGAAATCAAGCCATTCTCCAATTGATAAATGGTCAAAGGATATGAACAGACAATTTTCAGATGATGAAATTAAAACTATTTCCACTCATATGAAAGAGTGTTCCAAATCACTATTGATCAGAGAAATGCAAATTAAGACAACTCTGAGGTATCATTACACACCTGTCAGATTGGCTAAGATGACAGGAACAAATAACGATGAATGTTGGAGGGGTTGTGGGAAAACTGGGACACTGATGCATTGTTGGTGGAGTTGTGAAAGAATCCAACCATTCTGGAGAGCAATCTGGAATTATGCCCAAAAAGTTATCAAAATGTGCATACCCTTTGACCCAGCCATACTACTACTGAGCTTATACCCCAAGGAACTACTAGAGAAGGGAAAGGGTCCTGTATGTGCCAAAATGTTTGTGGCAGCCCTTTTCATAGTGGCTAGAAGCTGGAAGATGAATGGATGTCCATCAATTGGAGAATGGTTGGGTAAACTATGGTATATGAATGTTATGGAATATTATTGTTCTATAAGAAATGACCAACAGGAGAAATACAGAGAGGCTTGGAGAGACTTACATCAACTGATGCTGAGTGAAACGAGCAGAACCAGAAGATCATTATACACTTCAACAATGATACTGTACGAGGATGTATGCGGATGGAAGTGGATTTCTTCAACATAGAGAAGAACTAATCCAATTCCAATTGATTAATGATGGACAGAACCAGCTACATCCAGAAAAGGAACACTGGGAAATGAATGTAAACTGTTATTTTTACCTTCTGAATCCAATTCTTCCTGTGCAACAAAAAATTCGGTTCTACACACATATATTGTATCTAAATTATACTGTAATATATTTAACATATATAAGACTGCTTGCCATCTGGGGGAGGGGGTTGGGGGAGGAAGGGAAAAAATCTGAATAGAAGTAAGTGCAAGGGATAATGTTGTAAAAAATTACCCATGCATATGTACTGTCAAAAAATGTTATAATTATAAAATAAAATAAAAAATTAAAAAAAAAAAAGGGTTAATGTCAAAGAATTATCCATGCATGTATTTTGAAAAATAAAAAGCTTTAATAAAAAATTTAAAAAGATACAAGAAAAATTTTTTTTAAAAAATAAAATCACTTCAGCTCTTAAATAAATACATCACCCTCCCAACAGTCAATTTTAGGACTCTGTGTGTGTGTGTGTATACACACACACACACACACACACACACACACACATAGTCCTAAAATTGACAAAATATATATATATGTGTGTGTGTGTGTGTGTATACACACATACATATATGTATACATATATATTGAGAGAGAAAAATACATATAGAAACATATATATGTTTATGTATGTATATATGAAAGGTCATATTTTTGTTTCCTTCTAAAACTTTCAGTCTTCCTAAAATAGGAATCTGTAATTGAATTGATAGTTTCCCTAGAAATCTTACTTGCGTTATTGTGTTATTTTTCTTTCATCTACTTCCCCATAAATTCAGAATTTCCTTGTTCTAAAATGTACTTTTTTGTAGCCATTCTAGAGTTCTCTGCTCCATTGTCTGTATCACTATCACCTTTATTGTGTACTTAGAATCATAGAATTTTAGGGTTAGAAAGGCACTAAGGATACACCAAATACCATCTCAACATTTTACAGATGAAAAATATGAGAAGCCTAGGGATTAAAAGAGTTTTTCAAGATCACTTAAGGAGTTGACAGAAGAGTCAAGGAGGAGGACTGATGCTTCCTGATTCCCAATCCAGTACTCCTAAATGGCATGCAACTTGTAAAGGACTCCAGGGCTGTCTGTCCAGTAGACTTTCAAATGTTCCTTGGTATCCTAGCAACATGCAGAAACTTTCAGCATTGGCTATGACTCACTAACCAAGAGTATGTTATCCTGTCTTTATAGGTCTATTAGAATGGGTAAGAATTAACAGATTCTCATTGAGACCACTCAGAGTGTTTAGAGCAAGGAGTTTCCTTTAAACCAGTAACAGAATGAACTTTGCCATTAAATTCAAGGATCTCTTGAACCTCGCAATAGGTGACCCAGAGAGAGGGGTGGTGAATTCCAGTGTCCTGTACATCTTGCTGCAGAGCATCATAGAACACCTCAAGCTAGAAGAGCAGATGAAGATTCTTCCTGGGAGTGAAGAGGACTACCTTTCATCTATTTTCAGCTTGGAAAAGCTGGGAAAGGTTCTTCCAGGGAGCGGGGGGGATTCCCTTCCATCTGGCCCCATCCAGGTTAAGTCTGAGGAGAAGTCAGAGGAGGGAGAAGAGAATAAAGTATGTCATATACAAATTGATAGCATCAAAATCTTTGACCAGCGATTATCTACAATGGAAAAACAGATGGCCTTTCTGGAGGCATTGCCCTCCACTGAACAGCTGCTGGAAAGAAGTCATTTTTTGAAAACACCAGTCCCAGATATGTGGCAGATGTTGAAGCTCAAAAAAAAAGTAGAGGGGAATGAAGAAGGAATGACAAAGGTAAGAACATGTCTGTACTGAAAGTTTTCTTCCCTTTCCTTTCTTCCCCTCTTATAACCAATTAAATGCC